>NC_135625.1:50110475-50746189 GCF_053574225.1 Canis aureus | reverse complement strand
ATTAGCAAGTAAACTTGAGAGAACTGGAGTTGTTCCAGTTATGCCACAAGAGTTTATTACATCCTCAGCAGGCAGCTGAGTGGAGCCAAGAACACCACTTGTGCTGGAGACAGCAGTTTCTCGATTAGTTCTTTTCTCAAGTAGATCTGTATCACAGGACTGCAAAGAAGCCTTTTCTCCATCATTTATGTCTGTGTGAGCAGAAGCCTGTGAGCAGGGAGTGTCAACATTATCTTTACTCTCTTCACTTTTCTCACTTTCACATTTAGTTTCCCCTTTAGAATTTGGAGACAGTACTTCTGTTTTTATCTCACTAGTACCCACAGATTTTTTCCATGGAGAATGTTTATCAGGAGGAACCATAGTTTTGTCCTCTTGCTCCTTTTTTTTTGGTTCAATAGATACACACTGATTATCTATCTTATCATCAATTGGAACATTAAGGTCTAGTTCCTCATTAAACATGCTTTTCTTATCTCCTAGGTCAAGTTCTGGATCTGTATATGCAATGATATCAAATTCTCCTGATCTTAAGAGGTCATCCAGGTTGGGATCATTGGTTTCCAAATTACCCAAAGTATCCAATTCATCTCCCTTGCCATCCTCTGTATCTAGATTTAAATTTTCAAGATCTTCATCATCCAAGTCTTTGACTTCAACACCCTCAAGATCTTTAACATCTAGTTCCTTTACAGATGGGTCATCAGAATCAAGTTTTTCTTCGAGACCCTCAGAAGATTGGGTGGTCATCTGTAAATTATCAGATGTTGTTTCAGCTGGTGTAGATGTTGACAAAGAGGCCTCGGAAAATTCGCCACCTACGGGATGATTTAGAGACCTCATGACCATAGAAGATGAATGGGCAGGATGACCTTGGTCTTGCTGAGATGGTGGCACTTGTTCCAAGTTTGGATGCAAAGGCAGCTGAGTTGGTAGACCTTGAGAAGGTCGTCTCAAGGGCTCTGTGTGTCTAGGGCCTGGAAAGTCTGGCCGGGGAATGAAGTTTCCATGCCTTGGATGAGAAGGTGCCTCTATAACACTGCTGGGAGAAGCACTGAAGGGCAGCCGTGGCCTTCCATCAGGGGCCCTATGTCTCAATTCAATAAATGCTTGGCCCAGTATGTTATGCTGCTGAACTGGCAGGCTCTGTGGTGGAAAATGCTGAGGAAGGCCAACTGGATTATTCATTTGTGAGTTATTTAAAGGCCTCGGCATATCTACAGATATCGATCTTCTTAGCTGTGGAGGAACTCCAGATCCTTGTATTTGTTGAGGAGGTACAAGGAAGCGTTCCTGACTTGACAGGGTACCATGACTAGCTCCTGGAAATCCAAATCTAGGGGAAAAAAAAAAAAGAAAAAGAAAAAAAGGCAAATGTTAATAGTACGAATCATGTTGAATTTGAGTTAGGTTGAAAAAGATTTTTTTTTTTTTGAAAAAGAAAGAATTTTAGGTTGAACTCATATACAAAATTAATGTTGCCAAATACAATGACTTTTGCCAAAACAAAATTATCACCATTAGAAAGCACTCATTAAGTACCTACATGCAAGTAATTTTTGCTAAGTACCCTGTAACATTCCCCATATCTGAGCTCTGAAGGCATATGGTCTAAGACAATATAAACAAAGACAAAGGAATTGCCAACAGGCAAGTAAAATCAAATGTTTAGAAATAAGCATAATGCTACTGGAGTTGAGTAAGCGTTCCTTTTTCTTTCTTTAGGGAGGCTATAAGGAGGAGGCTGATACAGAGGGATGCTTGAAGAAGGCAGCTGGTCTAACGAATTATTAGATTATTAGATTTAGAGGCCTCTGTCCTTGAGAAGACATAGATGCAGGTATGATGACTGGGTAGACTAATCTATTTGCTTAAAAGAGATGAGGACAGGAGGCAGTAAGAGAAAGAATGATAGGCATCATCTGTAAAAACTTAGCAGATGAATAAATTATAGGACTATTTTTATTATTTACGCTGTACCTCAATTCTAGAGAGAATTAAAGGCAATTTATAAATAAATATAAAACAGAGCAACAGGCGTATAATTGAAGAAAAAAGGAAAATCAGGTAAGACTATAACACGGAAGTAGGTATTAGACTACAAAAACATACATGACAGAATCAAAAGCATATCCTAAAGAACTCTCTTTATTATAATGTTTGGCTTTGATCTTTCTACCAGCCACTTCCAACAAACAAATACCACTAACTTTACAATCCTCTCTCATCAAGAAAAGTTCCTAGAAGAAAACACCCCAACAATCTGGAAATCTCCATGGTTATTTACAGTGTAAATTAAAATGGAAAATTTGCGGAGAAGACAGTTCTCACTCATCACATCACAGAAAGCTTTCAGGGTGTGGCGGTTACATGCTAGAGATCTGACTGGCTGATAACCTACATCCCCATGGCTTTAACGTACACCTAATACAGTCAATATGTAGTAACAGAGGGGAGGTTTTAGAGTCTGTAGAGTTCTCAGAGGTTAAAAAAAAGAAAAATCCATGACCTCTCATTAGCGGAAAATAACATTGATTATATCTCAAGGGAATCAAAAACTAAAAAGCACTAACAACATGTTAAAAGTTAACTTCATTTCTTGATTCCCTTCTAATAGTTTAAATCTGCTGTGAAATTAAAAGCATTACCTAAATCCATGAGGTCTCATCCCCATACCAGTAACATCAGGAGGATAGGGTCCACGTGGATCTTTTGGGAAAACTGCATATCTAGGTCCTAGAGGAGGGCCAACAGGTGATCGGATGTTCCCAGGATAGGGGGGTGGAGGCCTAGTAAAAGCCTGGCTTATACTCTCAGGCTGCCAGTGCTGCAGGGGTACGGGATGAGGTACTGCTGCTGGATCCTGGGACCCTTTCTCCTGTCGACCTGCCATCTTCTTCTGCTGCTGCTGCTGGAGAATGATTTCACGTAACTTTTGCCGCTGGAATGAAAGAAATGAAAATCACTGGGATTTCTGACAACAAACTAATAGCTTTCTAAGCCCTAATACCTCCAATGTGTGATGCTTAAAATATCACATTTTAAAAAGTTTGATTAAACACCAGTTATACTTAAAATTCAAGATGTTATAAAAACTAACAATTTGGGTCCTTTTCCTTGCCATACAAATATCATGAAATGAAAAGCTTTCCTATTTAAGAATTCCCATACAAAAAAAAAATTCCCATATAAATTCATGAATATCAAAACTAAGATACAGAATAAATCAAATTCAATTCTACTAATTTTACCAATTTCACTTTTCTTTGCAGTACAACAAATTCAATAGAGTAGCATAAACCTTAACATCTGTGTAGAAATTACTCAGTTTGATGAACAGCTTTCTCAAATAATACATTTAAAACATCTGTGAAGGTACGCTGTGTTGTTGTTGTTTTTTACCTGTCTCAGTTTCTCTGTATCTGCTTGTGACATATTTACGGTATTCTGTGTATCAGTGACTCCTGAGGTTGGTATGGGACCAGGAAGATGGGAGACATTGGAAAACTGTTGGCTTTGAGAACTCATTGGAGAGTTAGAAGGTGCACTGAAACTCCCCTCTGATCCAGGTCTTGACTGATCAACAATATCATGAGAAACTTGACTTGTTCCAAAAGAGTCAGACTGAGATCTTGGAGTCATTGGAGGCTGGTCATAGGGATCACGAGTAGCAGATGGGGAGACTCGGGTAAACGTGTCTGAAAGACTAGGTCCTGGTGGCCTTGGTGTTTGGGAACATGAATCAGGTGGCCTTATCAATGGGCCAGAGAGAGCTGCTCCGCGAGTTTGTGCTGCTTGTAGGAAAGGATCCTGATTTGGCATTAGGACTGGTCTTGTCATTGAGGACCTAGGAAAACCCTCCGAAATCCTTGGCCTTGGTGTTGCTGGTGGCTGAGAGTAAGGAACAGATATCCCAGGTCTTGGTGTTCCAGGAGGATGACCATATGGATCCGAATGCCTCTGATTAGTGGCAGATGTAACAAACAAGTCTGCCTGTGCAGATGGTCTTGGGGTTGGTGGCTGCTGACTATAAGGATCAATGGTGGTGGGCCGGGGAGTTCCAGGAGGTTGAGAGTAAGGATCTGGATTGGAGCGAGATGTTCCTGAGGGTTGGGAATAAGAATCTACAACAGGTCGCGGAGTTCCTGGGGGTTGGGAATATGGGTCCTGAGATGTTGGCCTTGATATGGTTCCAGGCTGGGAAAAAGCCCTTGAAGGATGGGCAAAAGATTCATTCATCGCCGGATGTGGGGTCAGAGGAGGCTGGCTATATGGGTCACTTGACTGGTTATGAGAAAAGTTATCTATAGGTCTTGGTGTCAAAGCAGGCCTCTCATAAGGATCAATAGACAACCGCCTTGGTTGTGACACTGATCCATAGGGATCCTGGGAAGACGGAGGGGGCTGCATTGGAGTCTTAAAAGGTCCAGGACCACTATCAAGAGGGGCAGGTGTCAACAAGGGTCGTGCATATGGGTCAGGTATCCGTTGTCTTTGAAATACATCTGCCCTAGGAGATGGTTTAGTAAAGTGATCATTGGTTCCAGCTGTTAGAGGACCCTTTGCAGTCTGTTCAGAAACTACAGGAGACCTAGGGAGGCCCAAGGGTTTGGGAAACTGATCTGTCATCACAGGTCTAGGTGTGTCTGGAGGCTTTGCATAGGGGTCAGTATTTGTTGTGGAGGAAGAACACAGATCTCTGACTGGGGATGGCCTGTTTGCTGTAGTGTCAGTCATCTGAGCAGGCCTAGACACTGAAGGCAGAGGGGTGCAGCTGTCTGCCGGTGCAGCAGAATTTCTTCTGGAAAAACTATGGCCCCCAGGAGCTGGTCTTGGGGTACCAACCATTTTCGCATAAGGATCCATGGGAGATGGCGGTCGGGAATGAGAAGATCCCGGTGAAAACACCTGTGGGGAGGCTGGCTGACAAGCCTGAGACTGTGGCAGCCCCTCCTGAATGGACACGCGGGACGGGGTTGCCGCAGGAGGAGGAGCCTGTGGTTTCACAAACACATCATCTGACGATGCAGAAGTGGGGGTGCTGGGTAGCTGCTTTGTAAACAGGTCTTTATGGAATGACTGTGCAGGAGACACATTTCCATTGCCGGGCTGGGGGGTCAAGGGGCTCTGCATCCCACTGCTGGGTGTGTCAGAGCCGGACTGGGCCAGGAGAGGCTGGGCTCCAAACTGCTGCTGCTGCTGCTGCTGCTCATTCTTCACCTGTTCCAGTTTCTGAGTGGCTTCAATTTTAGCTTGCTGCTTACTCTTCTGACGCATTTGCTGTGAAACAAGAAAGAAAAAGCAATCACACAGTTAAGAAAAAGAACATGACGGTCAGGGGAGGGGAAAAAGCAATGGAAAATTAATTTGTTTGATGTTATCAGTCACTAGATTGTGCCAATATTAAGATTATAAATTCCTGAAGAGGAGATGTGACCTCAGCACACCTCATTCATGCCTGGGGCAATATACTATCTCTAATATTTCAATGAACTTCCCAAATCAACTTACATATAGTTTACTGAGAAAGGAAGCCTATTTTTTGTTTTTTAAAGATTTTACTTATTTATTCATGAGAGATAGAGAGACACAGGCAGAGGGAGAAGCAGGCTCCACACAGGGAGCCCGACATGGGACTTGATCCTGGGTCTAAACTGCTGAGCCACCTGGGCTGCCCAGGAAGTCTATTTTTAATCTCATTTTTATATTCTCCTAAGAATTATCTTCCAAAATAATGACATAAACTGTTCTCAAAAAGTAAAAATGCAATTTAAAAGTAAATTATTTAAAAAAACAAAAGCCAAAAAACAACCACATACCTGTCTAAATTTCCATTCCTGTTCATGTTCTGATTCTCTTTGCTTTAATGGATCTTTAAAAAGGTCCGAATCAATGCGGGAACCAGGATCGATGCTATCTTGCTGTTGTTGCCTCTTCAGGGGATCATTTGACATCTGTACTTTATTAATGCGTAAAGCAGCTCTGTTATCCCTGGCTTTTTGCTTTGAAAAAAGGAGAAGAAAATTATCTTCCAGCAGATGTTAACATGTTTCAAGAAACAAAAATGAAGTAAAACTATGAAAAATTTTATAAGAAAAAGTTGGGTTAAATAGATGAAGAGCTGAAACAGTATCCTTTAGAGCTTCCAGACTCTCAAGTGAAAGCATCTGGACACTACCCCATCTCCTGTTTTTGATGCATGTCACCTCAAGTGGAGGACGGGTTTCCAACTCTCTGTCTGAACCAGACTAGAGAACCCAGAGGTAATCTATTTTCAACCCTAATCTTCACAGACACTTTAAAAATGAAAAAATTAACCTCTCCCCTAAATGAGAGAAAAGGAAAATATCAAATCTAAAATCTGGAATTTGAAGCTGAGCATTAAAGAAAACTGAGAAACACTAAAAATATCTTGTCGTTACCTTACTACTGTCAAGCTGAAACAAAACAAGGCATTAACACATCAAAAAAATTATTTTGCTTTACCCAAGCAATCATTATCTCTGACAATCTGTGCACCGAAGGCCACGTTGGAAAATAACCACATATATCTTTCAAAACAATAATGTCCATTTAATATGCTTTAAAATGGGAACAGGGATTTGGATCCAGCTGACAGTCTTAATTTGGCTCTTTGGGAGAAAATAATTTACCATCTAAACTGTGTGACTTATACAAAATATCCTGACAATTCTTCACAAAGTTCATGTTTCCAAAGCTCCTTAAAGGTGTCCAGATAGGTCTCTCTCAAGATTCGTAAGATTGCTCATTAATCTTAACACAGAATGAGCTTGTTGTGGAAGAAACTGAGGCACACTAATGCAGCCTCAAAACTTAGCACTCTTTCACAGAGATGACAGATTTCTGAAGTGAAATGAATTAAACATCCTCCTAAAATAACTGATTTCAATCTTCAATATCCCAGCTCTATTAACTAGCTTATAAAAACACCATTTTACTTTAAGACATGATGAATTAGGAAATCACTATTAAAAACAAAGTTGTTTATTAGTTGTGCAAGTATTAATGTTTTCTTCAATGGACAATCTTTTTATTAACCTAAGACAATAAAAGGAAGGTTCAGGTATCGAGTTTAACAATATGATAGAAGAGGTTTGGTAAATACCACATAAGGCGCTCTTTCCTGTGAGCTTGCTTTTCTCCACAGCTTGGCGATCTGCTTCACTCTAGTAGTCCAGTCTGCAATAGAAAAGCATGGCGCACACCGTTTACGGAGCTGAGGTCAGGATGCATTGCCATGTGGCGCTGGCAGCTCAACTTAGTCTGGCTGTGTTTTCATAAAATGAATAGCCCTAAGTTATTTGTATAGCATGAAGTTCCAGGCACACAGTAAGCCAAATACTTGCTGAATGAAGTGTTGCCTCATTAACAATCTCACTTGTAGAGTGGGGAAACTTAAATCAAAGGGGCTAAGTAGCCAATATAAAGTGAACCCAAACTTCACTTCCCTCAACCATGTGAGATGTTATCAGAATCAAAGCTAAAAGTTCTATAAAACATCTCTATTCAAGAGAAATCTATCAATCTGACCAAAAGGAAGTAATCATAACTACAAAGAAGCATCTCACCAGCATTTGTGCACAACAAAGATATGGAAAACTAACAATTTCAAGCCATTTTTTTGAAATGCAGTGTCAGGACAGCAAACAAAATGAAATATGGGTAAAATCAACAATGATAAATATAGAAATGACTTAGCTCATTATAAAAAAGCCAATGAAAATGGCAATCAGGTGACATACCAACAGCCTTAATATGGTATTTCATGAGGTTCTAGATCATATAATAAAATTAAAGAAAATTACTTAAAAAAATCGTAGCTCTACTCTGAATTTACATTGACACAGTGACTTAATAGAACCAGATACGCTCATCTGTGAACAGCAAATAAAAGTGTGATAAAACAGTTATTTGAAGAGTATGTATATTCCTCTAACAGACAACCCTGTACCTAACCATTGATTCTTACTGTTGGATAAGGTAGCATTTATTTCTATACATAATGAATAGACTTCCATAAAAAGGCACCTGAAAAGACAGGTGTCATCTGTAAGAATTTCCATTTTGGGGTAACCCCCTAGTAATTTAAGAGCTACATGCTGACAGCAGTGAAACTACTCTGAGTATGAATGACGTCTCCCATCCTGGTCTGTCTTGCAAATGAATTCGCTATAATTAACCAATGTCTGCTTGCAAATATTCTATAAATGACCTTCCATTAATCCAAATAGTTCATCCTCTGCTTAATCAGAATTTTCAAAAATGGGGACGTCTGGGTGGCTCAGTGGTTGAGTGTCTGCACTCGGCTCAGGGCGTGATCCCGGGGTCCTGGAATCAAGTCCCACACATCGGGCTCCCCTTCAGGAGCCTGCTTCTCCCTCTGCCTATGTCTCTGCCTCACTGTGTCTCTCATGAATAAATAAAATCTTTTTTTTTTTAAATGGAATTTTCAAAAATGGTACCATTATACCAGCTGACTTTTTCAAATAGGTTAGACAGTTGAGGAGAAGGGGAAACGCTACTGAGTTAGCTTACTTGGAAACAATGCCTAGAATGAAGTCAGATTTAGCCTAACAATACTTTGGACTAAGTGTTTAGTTTCTGTCCTAGAAATCTTTTTTCTTTTCTTTTCTTTTCTTTTTTTTTTTTTTTTTTTTTTTTGTAGAGTTCCACATGTAGGAAGACTGCTAAGAGTTGGAAAATAGATTATTTCATTAACCAAAATGAATTTTTAGGAAATATGCAAATGGATACAGGGTCTAAGACTAAGAAAATCCAAGATGTTTCCAGTATTCTACAGAATCCAAAGTGACCGTTGATACATGGACTTTCTACTGCAGTTAACAAAAACAAATAACAAACAGGCATTACACATGCAGGGAAGTTGGTAACACAGCAACACTATATCTGTGAATTACCAGGGAATTCTTCCTTGAGGTTGGGGAAGTTAATGTTTGTGTAGAGAACCGGTGCTACCGTTGCCATTTCACCCAGAGCCTCTTCCTTCTCCCACTTCAGTGCACTTCTCTGGGCATTTGACATTGTATCATTCTCTCCTTCCACAGCGGGAGCTGAGGATGTCCAAGCACTATTAGCATCACTAGCCATTGGATTAAATGCTGGATTTTTATCCCTGGGAAATAATAAACAACTTTACATCATAAGCATAAAATTACTTTCTGAATACTATGGTTGAGTACAATTTCATTAAGACCTCTTCTTATTACAAAAGAGCTAAAATTTAGGTAATTTTTAGCAAAGATCCCAATATATGTAATATACAGTTATATAGTGCACAGCAACTTGAAACAGATTAATTAATATTTATATAAGAAAAATCAGCGTAACTTAAGTTTCCATGGAAAACGAAGGCTTTTAATACCTGGCATCAGTGTAAGGAGATTGTGCTATGGCAGAGAAAGTCCCCAATCCACTTCCAGGAGGCAAAGAATTATGTGGGAGATGAGGACTGGGTCCAATAAGGCCATTCATGAGTGGCATCCGGGAAAAAACATCTTTAAAGAAGAATACAATTCAGTTTGCATATTATTCATAAATAATAAAAAACAGCTTGTTTATAATATTTTAAAATAATTTCTAGCACTATTTGAAAGTAAGATTTTTATTTCGGTATTAAACTAAAAATAATGTATGAAGTGTAACTTCTGGTTATAATATTTTGCAATATGGGCTGTACTTCTCTCTACTTCATCATAGTATATTGCAGATAGCACACATTTTAGAGTTTGACAGCCCTGAACTTGAAGCTTCATTTTTGCTACCTGTTAGGAGAGTCAAACTATTTTTTTTTTAAGTCAAACTATTTCTATACATAATGAACGAACTATTTCTATTCATAATACATGAAGATATTCCATAATGTTATTGATACAATGTACGTGGAGCTCTCAGCACAGTGCCTGCCATGCAGTGAGCTACCGAGTACATTAGCTCCACCAAAAGAATGACTCTCACAGCAAATGCTGGTACATTTTATCAAATATTCTTTCTCTTCTTCATTCAAAATTTACAAACAGATGGTTCTTTATATTTTACTCTTGTTGCTGTTAATACAAAAAAGCCATCCATGATTCTTTTGTGTTCTAAAACTGTGGTATGTGTTCTAAAATTGTTAGGAACAAGCAATATTTCATCTATCATTATCAAATAGACGGTTATTGTTAAAACTACATACATTTTGTTTTGGGCTTCGTTTTCATTACTGTGCTTGCCATTTCAGCCCCCAAACACATTTTAACTCTCATTCCAGCTTATTCACAAGCTTTCAAATACCTGATCGTCTTCTTCCTAAACAGCCATGTGGCAAACTATAATAAGACCACCTTGGTTTTCCCCTAACTCTCCTCAAGCACATAAGTCCAACCTTGGTTATTATGATCCCCTACTGGTCTGAACTACTAAGGAATAGCCAACTCCCCTTATCTGCACAATTTTCTGTATCTTCAAAAACCTCCTCCAACTTAGAGACATAACATGATGTAATAAATACATGGCATCTGTTGCAACACCCAGAACAACAACAATTACACAAATGGAAATACAGTTATCAGGTTGGCTGATACAGGCCATATTGGTATAATGACAGAGATCTCCTAACAATGACTTTGCCATGCCATTAGGAAAAAGAATAATAACTGGGAGCAGCAGCAGTGTCTCCCCTATATGTTTTACACTGCATGATGTCCTATCACCTAAGCCAGATCCTTTGACTGGAAAAGTTCTGAGTATACAGAGCTTCAGCTCTTGTGTGAGGATATTGAGCCTGAGGGTTTGCAGGATTTTGTCTCAAGGACGTCCTAAGAGCTATCTGATTTCAAATTAGGGCTTATTCTACTACATAGAAGAGCTGGGCCCACTGGATCAGAACGAACCGTGACAAGTGTCTCAGGACATCTATGTTCACTTCAAGGATGAGATTAAGTAGCAACATTTCTGCTTTTATTCCAAGTAGAATGTTACCTCGATTTTCAATTTCAATGAAAAGTAGAGCCCATTAAGGAATATGAGATTTGACTGAAAAATGTCAAATATATTTCATGTAATTAAGATAAACAAAAGCTGTCATTACCAACAGGTAATGACAATGTGATCCATATCAGCACCATCTTAACCAAACACGACCATATCAAAACCTTTCATAATAATAGCTTATTAAGCACTTCACTTTATGCCAACCACTGTTCCGGAAGCTATATGTATATTAACACTTTGATCCTTGCAACAATCTGGGAAATGGTTTATTATATGTAGCTCCTTTGAATCAAAGACTCAGAGGAGGGCAGCCCTGGTGGCTCAGCATTTTAGCGCTGCCTTCAGTCCAGGGCATGATCCTGGAGACCCGGGATCGAGTCCCATGTCAGGCTCCCTGCATGGAGACTGCTTCTCCCTCTCTCTGCCTGTGTCTCTCCCTCTCTCTCTCTCTCTCTCTGTGTGTGTCTCTCATGAATAAGTAAAAAATCTTTAAGAAAAAAAAAAAGATTCAGGGATTAAATAATTTGTGGAAGGGCACAGAAGTAAATGTAAAGCACTTTTCTCTTATTACTATTTTAATTAAGAAAGGGTGTCTCTTTCTCGTCTACCATTCCACCTCAACCTGATGATACCAGTTTATAAAAGTCATCTTTTTCAAGGC
This sequence comes from Canis aureus, assembly GCF_053574225.1. Classification (NCBI taxonomy): domain Eukaryota; kingdom Metazoa; phylum Chordata; class Mammalia; order Carnivora; family Canidae; genus Canis; species Canis aureus. Next base: position 50,734,515 of record NC_135625.1, on the reverse strand, counting down.
ATGATCATGGTAGTAACAGAAAATTTACTCCACTTAAACCTTCTGCTAAAGTGACTTTAAGTTACTGTATCTCAATCTTCTTAGAAATGTCCCATCCCCACTTTCTGACACTCTGTATTACTGTGCTGATGTTCCATTCTGGCATCCATCCTTGACCACTCCTACTGAAGTTACTCTATTAAAGACTACCAATAATCTTACTGCCCAGTAAAACATCTTTCACACATGCATCCTACATGTCCTTGTAACCTATCTCTAACAATCCTCATCTCTAAGATCCTATGCGTCTTACTCAGTCTCCATCACTTTTTTTTTTTCACTTTCACCAAACCCTTAAAAAAGGAAAAAGGAATATATAATTGGATACCTAATATAAACCGGATGTGTGAAGCACGTAACTCATCACATTTATTAAAGAGTTCTTCGAGATTCTGTACTCTACATTACTGTGCTCTCTTAAGAAATCTCACCCTTCCCATAGTGTCACTCCACATGCAATTCCTAAAGTTTCACCTATATATATTCCTAAAGTCTCACAGGCAGACTTCTAGCTCTAAGTCAGAACAATGTGCATGTCCCATTTTTTTTTTAAGATTTTATTTATTCATGAGAAAGAGACAGACAGACACAGGCAGAGGGAGAAGCAGGCTCCGTGCAGGGAGCCCGACATGGGACTCAATCCCAGGTGTCCAGGATCAGGACGTGGACTGAAGGTGGCGCCAAACTACTGAGCCATGCAGGTTGCCCGCAGGTCCCATTTCTAACTAACAATGGTCTAAAACTAAATGTTATACCTCCACTACCCTCCAACACACACACGCACAGACTTCTGTTCTGTGTTTCTGGTTTTTAGCCTGATTACCTGTAGGCAAGCCTGACTCTAATTCAGTTTGTTTCCCACTTTTCCTTGTACCTTACATGCATTCAGTAGCAGAGTTCTACCTCTTTTGACATTGCTGTCTCTCATAGCCATTGCTTCTTCCACCTAGTATTGCAGATCTATTTACAGGGAACCCAATTTCACTTAGTCCCAACCACAGGACCATCATTAGTACAACCCCTGTTGTCTCAAATTCATTTCCAACACTGACAGCAGAGCCACCTTGCCAAAATTTGTAACCCATCAGGTTATTTCACTGGTGTGAGATCTTGGATGGCTCTAAGCAACCTGCAGAAGAAAAGGCCAACAGCCACTGCCTATTTTCACAACTATCTACATACAAAGTAGACTCAATGGGCATTTTCTACTTTGGCTCCTGAAACCTACCGACTTAGTTTCCTCCTTTGCTCTGGAAAATGTTTAAGTTGCCATAACTGAAGATCTTTGTGTCACTGCATGTGTGACGTTATCATGCTTTGTCCTTAAGTGAGAATTATTAGGACTTGAAATCTTAACGACTTTTAAGGATCTACTTGAATCATGGTCTACTATGATACATAACTAGCTGTATGCCTACAGCTAGTCTACAATCTAGGAAGAAGTCTACAATCCTAGGATCACAACCTCCTCTGGGTAGGCAGTCTCACTCATCTTTGTATTACACCTAACAAAAGCATCCCCTTAAAAAAAAAAAAAAATCCCCTTAAAACCTTTCAAAAATGAGTCTATACTGTGAAAGGATTTAAATAATGACAGTAAGCTCATTTATTAAAAAATACATCTTGGGGTGCCTGGTGGGTGCAGTCAATTGAGCCTCTGACTATAGATTTTGATTAGGGTCCTGATCTCAGGGTCAAGAGATGGAGCCCTGCATCAGGCTCTGTACTGGGTGTGGAATCTGCCTTTCTTTCTCTCCCCTCCCCATCTTATTCACTCTCTAAAATAAATAAATAAATCTTTTTTAAAAAAATGCATCTTAAAAACAAAACAAAACAAAAAAAGCATCTTTGGGTGCCTGAGTGGCTCAGTCAGTTAAGCATCCAGTTCTTGACTTCAGCTCAGATCATGATCTCAGGGTTGTGAGACTGAGCCCCACGTTCTACACTGGGTGTGGAGGCTGCTTAAGATTCTCTGTCTGCTCCTCCCTCATGTGCTCTCTCTCTCTCTCAAAAACAATCCATCTTAAACTGATATGATTTCTAAAATACGTATTTTCTATTTCAGAAAACATGGAGATAGGGTTTTTTTTAAATATATTAAGAGGAAAAATACTGAAGTGTTGCATTCTTAATCATTAAGAGAGCATATGAGAACAATTAAGATAAGAAGCACTTATGATGAGTCTATTTCATCCAAATGTAAATCACATGTTTAGTCTAACAAAAATTAAGGTAAATTTATGTTTAGAGGCTAAACTGGCAGTAACTATTTTAATTATGTATATTATGACATATTTCATCTATACACAAAATTAGTAGTAAAGATAACATTATTTACACATTTCAGCACTTCTACAAAAACAGTGTAAGGGTTTATAAAAGTAATCATTAAATTACTTAATTCAGTATATCATCATGAAGCAGTGATGACAGGATATAGAGAAATGACCCTATGCTCAAATCACCAAAGATCTATACCACCCCACAGGATTCCACTCCCCCAGCCCTCCCATGGGAGATTCCCACACCTGTGGTGCTGTCTCCTCACCTATCTCCACACATTTTAAATCTAGGTTATCCAATTTCAGCTCTCCAGAAGAGAGAGCTTAATGGAGAAATTAAAGCCTTAAAATTATTTTATCTGGCAACTAGTTACCAGCAGGTAGGGGAAAACTGATCAAAGTATACAGATTTCTACAAAATTAGAGATTTGAAGTTCATTTGGAGAAAGATCAGGGATTTACTCTGGAAGGATGTGCTGAGCACACACTCCATGGCAGAGGATACAGTGATGGGGATGGAATGAACCTAGCCATCCAGGAGCTTACAATCTAAAGAGGAAACTGTAACTACCCAAACAGACATCTATATTTGTGCCACCCACCATAATGGAAAGATGGGGCTGGGTATACAGGTGGTGATCTACTAATCATTCAGGAAAGGACAGTGAAGCTGAGACTGGGCACTTAGGTGGGGGCGGTATTCTCCAAACACGTGTGCAGGAAAGGCTGAATGAAAGGGAGCCAGACTGGTGAAGGGTAGTGGGCAGGCACTGTTCTCTCCACTGCCAGGGAAATGAGGCAAAAGAACTCTGGCCACAAAGTGGATCACAGACGACTGGAGAATTTCAGGGAGGTAGGTCAGTGGCTGAGATAAATCAAATTAGGATTGTTCTATTGCCACAAAAAGAGGGTTTTCTCCCATCAGTTTGTATACATTGTTTCTAAGGGACAAGGCTGACTTGCTTTAGCGAAGGCACATACACTGCACAAGCGTACTTACGAAACTTTTCTAGAGGTGACATACCCTGACTGTGCATGGGCAGTAGCTGTGGCGTTGGGGGTGGGGGCGGCTGTGTGGCTGTAGGACTGAGCACAGCTGTGAACAAGTCTTCAACATCCTTCCCTCCAAGCTCTGTGGGGCAAAAGTACAGTGATAGTAAGAATAAAACAAAATACTAGGAAAGCCAAAGATTATGGAATGCCATTTTTATAAACTCGAAATATAGAACACAAATACCTGGAATTTTATATAACTTTCCAAGAATTGCTCCTAGGATAAAATAAAGAAACACAAGTATTAACTACCATTTCAACGTACTGACACAAAATAGCATTTGACACAGAAATGATCAGAAGAGAAGTTAAATTATAAAGAAGCATGCAGAAATCTTTGAAAGTCATATTTACTCATGTCTTTTAGAAAGCCTAGATGTAGGGCAAATATTTTACCATCTGTGACCATTTTGTCTAGCTCGGGACTGAGGATTCCATCTAGCTGCTCTTCACTTAATGGTCGTGAACTCGGATTGACACTTGACTGAGGCAAAGACGATGGATCATCGGTGACAGGACCAATATCTATTCCAGCTATAGGAGCAAAGTAAAGAGACTAAAAGTGAATTCTGAATATTTACGTAAAATGTATCACACTATTTACCTGCATTAATATACAACATGATTAAAATAGGACAATGAAAAGTATGTAATTCTAAATTAATCATGGTTCTTATATCAATTTGAATAGTTAATGAGTAAAAATCAGGGACAATATATTTGTAAACTTAGGTGCCACTTAAAATTATATTTTAATCCGAGTAAATACATTTCCTAAGGAATAGAAGAACACACCTGCTTCTAAACCCCCACAAATAAGCACTACATCATTAATATGATAATCTACAAGATTCAATATACAGTATTCAATATATAATGGAAAATAGTGGTTTCAAATGTATAGCTCAGCTATTTCTGTAGTATGTGACACAAGAGGGATAGACTTCCACATAAATTAATGAAACGCTCTAAAATTCTCAATATTTAGTAAACATTATCCTGTGAATAATTTCAACTACAGATCATATTTTGGAAATATTCTGTAGTAACAAAACAAGATATAGATTACGTTTATAATATAACATGGTTTATTTCATACAAATTGGTTTTTAGGCAAAAATCACATTTAAAAGTGATCTCTTATCTACTTTATCATGCTCTCTCAATATTACTATTAAAAAGTAAAAGAGTCTGCCCTTACACGATCTTATATTAGGAACTAACTCTATAACATTTGGGTAATATTATAAATTACATATTAAGAAGAATAAAACCATTCATTAAAAAAAAGAAAGAGAGAGAGAACTACTAATAAAGTCATCCAAAGCACAGCACAGTTGTACCATGCTTTAGCTGCACGCACAAAGGGAAAAGCAAGTATGGATTAGTGACAAATTAGCACTCTAACAATATGCATGCACCTACAGGATGTTTCAGCTGAAATCACTATAAAAAAGACTACTTCTAGTCAGCCATCATCCATTGCTCAGTTTCTTACCAAATGGAAAAGGTGAGCTCTCAACCTGGAAAGTGCATAAATCAAGACCTACAAGACCCAAACCAAATAAAATGGATGATTACCACAGGAGCGGGAAGTGAGGGGCAATGCAAACAAAAGAAGAAACAAGACACAGCAAGACTGTCAGGGTGACAAGCCTTGCCTTAAGTTTGATGCAATTAGAAAGACAACAGAAATTAACTTGCTATTTCCTCTCCTAAAGCAGAAAAGCTGAGGTAGATCAAATAAAATGATGAGTTCTTTGACAAAGCCAAAACAAACTTTCTTTCAGTTTCAGAGAAAAGACTAAACTTGTTCCACACACACATATACCTCTCATCGCATCATAAAAACAGACACCAGACAAATATAGACATATATACCTGAATGATCAACTGATTTTGCAAGGTCATCTGAAATTATTCCAAGAATGTCATCATCTGTGTTTAAGACTTCAGAAATATCAGCTAAGGGATCATCAGTCGTACCTAAGCATAGCAAGTATATTTTTAAAGTCTCAATATTGTCCTAGACATTAAGTTCTAAAACACGCCCACTCATTCAACCATTCACTAAACATCCAGACTACAGCAGGTGCTGAGTTAAGTGCTAGAATCCTAAGTTAAGATTATTACTTCTCAAATAAGGAATTTTTCAAAGAAAATATATACCGATGTTTTGAAAAACTAAACATTAAAAATTAAGACTATTTTTTGCTTTGTGACTGTTTATTAATAAAATAAAATTTAAAATAGAGATCAATAAGAGAAATAAAGGCAATAAAAGTGAAATAGAATGCTATAAGAAACCAAAAAAAAAAATGCATTAAGAAAGTGGCATCTCTAAAAGTGACATCTAGAAAATAAAACACAGAAGATAAATATCAAAGTCAAAGGCATTATTTAGAAATTCCTTGTAAAGTATATAGTAGGTACTATCTAGTTAGATGCCTACTTCCAACTTTGATCTTAATATCAATTATTCACTTATTTATTAAAAAATATATTTCGGTACCCACAGAATTATGTCTATGGATTATGTTAACAGGCATTGTTCCAGCCCACTAGGAATTCAGAATAAACAAAACAAAGTGCATGCCTACTTTGCTTACTGTTTCAGAGGGAGTTAGCAAATAAATGACAGCAGTATAAGCCTATAAAGATAACAGTAAGGACAAAGGATTAAGAATAAGATGTGGAGATGATAAAGTATTAGATAAAGTGGTCAGGGAAGATCTTTTGAAGGATGTGACCAAGGACAAATGTAAATGAAGTAAGGGAGTAATATGCATAAAGATGGAGAGAACACTCCACGCAAAGGGAAAAGCAGATGGAAAAGGTTTTTTGCCAAGTATGGCAAGTGTGGTTGACTATATTAATGAAGGGAAGGAGTGGTAGGAAATAAAAGGTAACTAAGTGAGATTACGTATGGTTTTATAAGTCATGGTGAAGACTGAGCTTCACTCTGAAATAGCAGAATGGGAACTTGTTAGAAGGTTGATGGCTAGAAGGGGATTTGAGTGATATTTTAAAGGGAAAGCAGTGGCTCCCGTGTGTAGAAAAGACTGGGGGAGGTGGGTGTGGGAAGTGTTGGCAGCACGGGGTGGGGGTGGGGGGGCAGGCGGTGGAGGGGGGGCTGGACTGGTCCAGAGGCAGCTGCTGTAGTCTAAGTGAGAAGTGGGGACAGCAGGCACTCCAGAGCAGGAGGGAGAGTGGAGATAAGACATGGTTAACTTTAGGATACAGTTTGAAGGCAGAGACAAATTTGTGAATGTATCCGGTGTGCAGTGTAAGATAATAAAGAATTAAGGAGGACTCCAAAGTTGGTTTCTGGACTTACAATAAGACAATAGGCTAGCTTTAATATAGTATATTAGTCATTTAGGTTAAGAACATCTGCACTTTTTAACCATGTCAACTGTGTTTTTACTTTGAAAGGGGGGAAAGGGACACAAAATACTTCTAAGATCCTAGATCAAAATTCCCTATAAGACACAGTCTTGTCCCACTAAACACATACTTCTCAAACAGAATTCATACATAAGTTAATAATTTTTCAAACCAAACACGAAAGTAAATGCCTAAATATTTGTAAAGTTTTTAGAGAAATAAAATTACTTTAATAGTGACACCTGAAAATAGTGACACTTTAAAATAGTGACACTTTAAAATAGTGACACTTTAATCTTGACACCTGAAGGAAAAATATTCTGAATTCTTTCAGGGATCGCGTGTATGTGTGTATTAAAGAACAGAACTCTACTACATAAATTACGACATTTTTTTCAAACACCATGTTTTAAAAGTTCACCCCTACTTAAAGAAAGGGATTTTTCTATCTTCTTACCAACAAATCATTAGAACTGATGTGATGGACTGTACTGAATGACATACAAGCTCCTACTTCTAAGTTTCTGTTAGAAAGGCCAGGGTCTGGGATGCCTGGGTGGCTCAGTGGTTGAGCGTCTGCCTTTGGCTCAGGGCATGATCCTGGAGTCCTGGGATCGAGTCCCACATCGGGCTCCCTGCATGGAGTCTGCTTCTCCTCTCTCTGCCTGTGTCTCTGCCTCTCTCATGAATAAATAAATAAAATAGGAAGGAAGGAAGGAAGGAAGGAAGGAAGGAAGGAAGGAAGGAAGGAAGGAAGGAAGGAAGGAAGGAAGGAAGGAAGGAGAAGAAAGAAAGAAAGAAAGAAGAAAAGAAAGAGAAGAAAGAAGAAAGAGAAGAAAGAAAAAGAAAGAAAAAGAAAGAAAGAAAGAAAGAAAGAAAGAAAGAAAGAAAGAAAGAAAGAAAGAAAGAAAGAAAGAAAGAAAGAAAGAAAAGAAAAGAAAAGAACGGAAAGAAAAGAAAGGCCGGCCGGCCGGCCAGCCAGGGTCCTTCAGCGGCAGGCATGGTCCCATTTAGTCTGGGTTTGGGGACGGGTGCTATTCTAGTCCTCCACATTCTAGCTTATCACTGAACCCATTCTCAGTATTTTGTGAACTTATCGATGTTTTTTCCTGCCACAATATGCCTTCTGTCCAACTTCAGTTCTCTTCCTCATAAAAGCTTAAGTGCACTAAGTTAACTAGAGTTCTAGTTAAGTTTTTAAATAGCTAGTCAAAATTTTCCCAGTAAGATACCCTTCACAGTAAGATACTCTTGGAAGGATCCACAAGTCTTTCACTATATATTAGCAATATATTGACATGGACAAGAGCAGGTAAGCACTTAAAACAACAGAATGCAAGTAAAAGTAAAATGATCTGTTCAGATAAACAAAAAACATGGCCTTTAGATCAGTGCTTTAACTTCCCCATTGCTAACAATAAGAAAGACTGGACATCTCCTATGTGTAAAAGAGGGAGTAAAACTACCAATTATTTCAAGAAGTTAAAATAAAAGCCTATATATCAATCCAGGATAATGCCAAGTTAATGGAGCTGTAATATATCAAAAGTTATCTCTCAGTAAATGGTCCCTTTAAGATTATTTTTCCAAACTGAGTTTATAAAATTAACGGAGTAAAAAAAATGTCATCAATGGCAAAAAGGAAGCTTGTCAGATTACATTAACTTATAGTGAGATTAAAACCTAGAAGTGGGGAAGAAACTCTGTGATCACAACTCATACATACTGAACTAGTTAAACTCGAGAGCCTTGTTGACATTAATATTACTTTATAAATATAAGTTCTCATGCTTTTGCCTGCCTCTAAATCGTCCCCTTACTCACTATATCTAGGGCAGTGGTTCCCAACCAGGGTCAGTTTTGCAGGGGAGTCCAGTATCTGGAGACAGTTATGATCATCACAAAATAAGGACAGATATGCTGCACCACAGGGCCTCTTTCCAACAAAGACCTACCTGGCCCAAACTATCAGTAGTAAGAAATTGATCTAACATAACCTATTTCATTATGTTAACATAGTCTGTCAGCCAGTCCTCAGCCACAGCATTTTTTCCCTTTCTTTTGAATTTCTTTAGGTTATGTAATTAACAAAAATCTCACTTAAATCGAAGATTATTACACTTATTATTTACCGACTATGGTGAAATTATACCCCCTTACATTATCCTTTGCACATTCTAACACTGAACGTTCTCCTTTGCAACTCTTGATTATGGTGATAGTTACACAGGTATAATCTTTTTTTGCCAAATATTATCTACCTGTCCACTTCAAGTAGCTGCATTTACTGAATGCATATTATACTTTAATGAGGTCAACTTTTAAAATGCATAGGAGACCAAACTAAAGCATTTCAAAAGGTTTAATTACAAGGAATACAAATGTCATTATGATCAAAAACGCATCTGTAAATTATTCCACATACCGTGAGGTCCAGGTTTTGCTGGAGTTGAGGATGAACTAAGTAGTGGATCTAAGGAAGGATCCAAGAAATTTGTGTTCATGTTTGTTTTATATGAAAGGTGAGCTGTATCTTCTGATAGATTATCTAAACTTAGCTTGTTTTGTCTACTTGTATCTAGAAGATCTTTTCCAAAGAAAGCTTCCTAGATAAAGATAAGCACATATGAAAATGATTGATTTCGTTATAAAATTCTAAAACGTTAACAGGTAATTCTGCCATTTTTGACAAGACGGCAGAAATAACACAAAAACTCGGTATTCAAGAATACAGAAATTGAATATAGAAATATATGTATAATATAGAAATAACCTGTCATTTGTTTTTTTTTCTGTCATTTGTTTTATACAAATATTCCCTTATTTAGAAGATTTTTTTTGTAGTTTTACTAGAGACAAATAAAATAATGTAAATAAAGCCACACAATTATGTCAAATGTTTCTAGAAACTGCAATAATCCAGTAATTCCAGGCAATTAAGCTATAATTAAATTTAAAAATTGATAAATTTATAATACTCTTGGCACCTTAATTTGTATTATAAGAAAAATTAAAGCTCCATGAATATTAATATTTATAGATTACTTGCAGAGAATAGCACAAGGGTTTGATCTACAGCTTTAATATTTACATACTTCAGGTAGATTTAGTAACCTCATATTGATTCACATAACCACATTAAAGACTTAACATGCTATAAATCCTTTTTTTTTTACATGCTATAAATCTGAAAGTGGGTTTTTATAGTCATTTGAACCATATTATGTACACAAAATTTACTACTATTAAAGGCTTTGGGCTTTTAATTCACTTACTCATATTAACATTTCTCCATTTCAATATACTTCCTCTACCTGGAGACCTGAGACCCATGTTTCAAGCTGAGTTCCTTACAACTGGAGGATCTCTCCAAAACTTCTCAAGGATCAATTAGGAGGACAAAAAGAAGCCCTTGGGAGCACACTCTCTCCTCCCCGCCCCAGCAATCTCACTTCAACCCAACAATCCTGTACAGTAGTCTGTCTGGGAAAAAAGGATCCTTTATAGAGGACGATTTTGCAGAAACTGAACATTTAACACACTCTCATCAAAGATACATACACAGAAAAGGTTCACTGCACCATTTTTTATAATACCAACAGAGAAAGCAGCTTCAATGTCTGTCAAAAGGCATTATGACTAAACAAATTATTGACACCCAAACTATAAAACACATCAATTTTTTAAAAGGATGTAGAGCTATGCTGTCAAAGAAAAGTTCTAAAATACATCAAAAGAAAGCGAGTTGAGTGATATGTCCAGCAAAACATCAGATACATCAAATAAAAACTACTCTCACTATGCAAAAATAATTAAACAAGTTCTGAAAGGATAAATACCAAACTGCTAACAATGCTAACTTCTGCAAAGGGATAGAGAAAGAGGTATGTGAAGTCCAGTAGGTTTGAAATGTTCACATTTTTTAAATGAACCAGCTGTTTCACTATGAAAAAGAAATGTGAAAACCAGGAAAGTTAGTGCACTGGGTAGAGGATGGTCTGTTTCTCACAAGAGTGATGCTTTTATCATGAGGAAACATACTGAATAGCAGAGCATCTCAGAACTTCAGGGATCATTTATTTCATGCCTTTGGTATAAATCTGAGACTATGATTAGCAAGAATTTTTTTCTTTAAATGGCTCATGAAGACTTCAGTGCTATTTATCAGAAAGTAATATTCTTATTAAATTGATGGCTTTTTATTAACTTTATAAAAAGGAAAGGCTCCACATGGTTTCTAATTTGATAATGTGACTCCCAGAATGAACTGGAAATTTTAAATGTACTAACAGGGTTCCCTAAGGTCACATAGCAGCACTAGGTCTTAGGAGACCACATAAATATTTCTACAGGGTAGATTAATTACTTATAGTTTATCTCGACACTGTTGAGATTAATAAAAACTGGAAAATGCCTAGTGAATTCCTGTGGGTTTTCATCACTATATATTTCCTCAATCAATGGGGGAAATACAACTGCTACCACCAGATGTCCAAGTAATAGCACCATTACAAAGGTTTTCTTCATATCCCCCTGCCTGAAGAAAGGTATTACTGATGTACACCAGAGGAAACAATCCAGCTCAACACATTAAGATTATAGCAGTAATTAGGAAATCAGACCCATTACTTTTAACGGCTCTTTTTCAAAGTATGAAATAGTTATCGTATGTTCATAAACAGCTAAAGAAGGCTTTAGATCAATAGGATCAATAGGAGCAGAAGCATGTTATCTATTAAATATTCTCAAGAAAGGATTATTTAAAGGAAGGGGAAGGGGATGAGAAGAAACAAAAAGGAAGTGATGAAAGATAATCTAAACAAGGGGGGGGCCCTATCTCTCAACTCATTAACTATTACATGTTTGAAAAAAAAAAAAAAGGTACACAGTTAAGATGAATGGGTATCTGAAGGGAATCCAGGGAAAATAAAATATTTATTAAAGATAGACATGTATGACAGTAGTTAAGTCCTTCACATACATAGTTCCTATTTAATCTCTCAACATTTCCAGGATGCACAGATGGTGAACAGAACGAGATCACATTGCTAACTGGGAGCAGAGTGGTATTCAGACCAGGACTCCAACCTTGAAGGCTCACTGCTCTGAAGGTATCAGTTGTCTAATAAAAACTTACACTCATACACATTAACATATACTAGACAGTATGCTTAAAAATTTTATTAAGCACAGACTTTTCACTCAAATGAGTATTTGATTCTTATACTTCTAATTGCCAACAAAAGAAAATTGAAGCAGCTGTATATTACCTGAATGGAAATGTATTTTAAAACCAGTTAAACTATAAAGAGTCAATTGGAAAATTAAGGTAAAAAAATAATAAATTAAATAATGTAGGCTGTTCCGTGGGAAGAATAAACCAGATGGACACTCACTGACAGTCTCTTCCAATTCCACTTCCACACACCTGAAGACGGAGGACTACCCTATTCCTATCTGTAACAGGATGCCTTTTCCAGTACATCATCAAATGGCTTAGAACTTTTAAGTGACTTCACACTTACGGATGAGCTAGAAAGAGTTCTATTTTTATGCAACCTACACGTATTAAACAAATTCTTCATATTGAAGGATTTTTTTTTTTTTTGAGGTATATTTTAGAAAACAAAAAACAGTTCTACTTAAAGCTTTGGATTACTGGCTTCTAAAAGCGATAAACAATTACTAAAGCTATAACTTGCAGCTAAAAAGCCATTTTTATTCAGTGAATATAATTATTCTAACCTGCATTGGTAAAGGGAGCTGTCCATGGGACATGGGTTTGGGGAGCACACAGGTGCAACTGCTCATTCATTTAGAATGAGCTTTTCCCAGTTCAAAATGTTCTTGTATGTCTTACATTTAGAAGTGAAAAACTGGGGTAAAAAAGAACGTTATGAAAAGTATTAAAGCACAAAAAAAGTAAATGTTAATTTTTATGGGCCTCTGAAAGGTAAAAATGGTAATTATAATAATGAATTAAAAACAAGCAAAACATTAACAAAAATAACAAAACCATTTTTCAAAACTCAATACATTACTTTTTTTATGTTAATCAACTACATAATAAAATGTAAAGCAAAAAATTACTTGTAAATAGGCAGGGAAAGTTTCTTCAAGCTTATTTTTCCGTTTTCGGTATCTCTTCTTTATTTTTTCAGTGTTTTCAGTAACAGAAACAGATTCATCAACTAGAGTATCTGGTAAGTGCTCACTCCAGCCTGAAACAACAGTCACATTTATAAATATGTGGTATTTAAAATTTTCAGACAAATCCACCCAAAGTAACTTTATAGCTTATCAACATATACCCAAATCCATATAAACAAACAAGCTTTTTTGTCTTTCCAGTTTATTGAAATATAATTGACATACAATACTGTGTAAGCTTAAGGCATACAGCATGACTTGACAAGCTTTTTCACAAAAAGATATCAAAGCAAGTTTATTAATAAGTTTTAAGTATCATAAAAAATTCATTGCAGGTCTATTTAATATTAGTATGTATTTACTATTATCTCTTCACGAGTATTTCCTTATTCGCAAAGCAGAAAATTATCTGAACATCGACATCATGTTAAAAATTGCAATAATGAAAATATGCAATGCTCAGGAGTATGGATGAAATGGCTACTTGTATACTATTAAGGGCTATTTAGCAGGAACAACCTTTTAGTAGAGTTTATCAGGCATATCCAACAAAAGTCTTTTTAAAAAATGTGTATTCTTCAATTAGCAATTTACAAGTTCAGGAATTTATTGCAAATTAGGTTTTTGTAGTACTTATATGTTGTAACAATATATTACTATTTACAAAAATGCTACGAATGCTCAATCTTAAAATCAATTAGAAGAATGGAAAGAAAACAAAATTTTGATCTATGAAATTAGCAAAGGATTAAATACACTACTCAAAGCAAATAGGTGAGCAATCAAAGGACAGGCTCAGACTCCCAAGGCAAACAGCACATCCCTTCTGAAAACCAATGTGGGCACTTTGTGGCCAGAGTACGTAAATGGATTGACTCTTCTGAAAACTACAAATGGTGCATAAACTTTTTTTTTAAAGATCTATTTATGAGACACGTGGAGAGAGGCAGAGACATAGGTAGAGCTCCCCTGGGGGGAGCCCAATGTGGGACTCGATCCCAGGACCCACCCCACCTCACATAAACCTTTTTTAGACAATCTTTTTAAATGTATACTAATCTACCAGAAAATAAATAATCCTCAAAGACCAAAAATCAAGGTAAAACAGGAACCAGAGAAAGAAATAAGCCAAGAACTAAGTAAAGTACTCTGAAATTCTGCTAAAATCCAGTGACCCTGAACTCCAGTTTTCAGAGCCTTGTGAGAATGGGGACTTGAAGTCAGTTTAAGGCCTCTCCACGCAAGGCAGAGATATTAACCCAGAAGTGCCTTCTAAAAAGGTGAGACCTGAGAGATTCCATGCTCAGAGGTGGTTTAACAAGAAATTCACCCTCCCAGCCCCTACCTTCCCTCACCTTTCCATCCCCCTCCCCCTTCCCACCACCAACAGCAAAGAAAACTGCTTGTCATCTTGGTGCTGGGTAGAAAGGCAAAAAGTGAAAATCTTTCTTCAGAGTTCATAAACTCAGTATTGTCCTAATGTGTAAGAAACCTGAATTTATATCACAGTTGAACCAAAAAACTTCAAGGCAAGAATTTAAGCTAAATTCTTGAAGCTAAAGAAATCCCAGGGTAGTAGCACCTCATATTCCTGACAGTAAACAGATGCAGACCTTTTCTGAAAGAAGCCACCTTCAATTCAGTCCTCAAAAAAAGTTCAGAGAATGTTCTAAAGAATATGAGCTTATGATTTACAAAAAAAAAAAAAAGTATTATGTGTATGTCTGTATCTCCCACAATAAATACAATGAAACGAGGCACTAGGAGGAGGGGGCTGGAGAGACAAAGTAGAATCACATTGGGCTTTCATATTTTATACTCTGCATCACTTAGACTCATAAAGAAGTAACAGGACTGAAACTAGGAGGAATGAGCTGTTGGGAGAAACTAGAAAGTGTTAAAATACTAAAAAGGCAATTCAGAAAATAAAACAATGCATAATACAATAAACACTCAACAGATGACTCTGGATGCCATGGATAAAGGGATAAAATACTAACCTAACAGAACTAAAATCAGAGGGCAAAATAGAGAAAGACAGAAAACACAAAATGAGTCTCATTTAACACATCGCATTTCTTAGGGCTGGTTACAACCATATTAAGTCATATTAGAAACTCCTTTAAAACCATCTGGTGCTTCCTTTCAAAAACACGATCCATAATTTTTATTAATTCACAGGTCAAAACCCTACCCCATAATAATGGAAGAACTCTAATCAGAGCACATGTTGGAAACATCTCTTTCCTTCACATCCTACAAAAAGCATTTAAAATACATAAAGCATACAGATTGTGACCACACCGACACAATGTGTTCATAGAACCAATTCTCAAACAGTGAGTTAAGGAATGAGTTAGCTTTCTTTAAAGATCTATGTAAGGATGATAGAACATTAATTGTAAGACGTATTTCTAAAACATTATATAATTTTGTAAAAACTGTTGGGAGTACCTGTCACTTTCAACAAAATAGTCTAAAGTCTCCAATTTTATCTCTGAGGTGACACAGGCAAAGAAAGGCCTTTTGTGAGATGACTGGGAAGCACCTGGTAGAACTAAGTGATCCAGTTCCTACACGGTTTGTATTTAACTTAAGAAAAACAAAGTTGTTTAAAAAAAATCTCAGAGGAATATACTACACTGGGTTTAAACCTTTCCTTATCAAACTTAATTTCTGTATTAGAGGTATGAACTCTACAGGCACTCACATCCTTTGATCAATAAGAAGCAACAAGGTTATAACTGCAGTATTATTTAGGATGGCTCTTTTCAATACAAATAGCAAGAAAAGGGGGTTAAATCAAACAAAATCAATACCATACCATCATCTCTGTTAGGTAATTGCTCAGAAATAGAGCCTGAGGAATCTTTTCTGATGACAGATCTTTTCGTTTTCCCTTGCCCGGTTCGACTTCTTTGCCGTACCATAAATCCACCAATACCTATCCAAAAAAACACATTTGTAACTTGGTAAATAACTGATTTCTCCCTGTATTTTCACAGTAAGTAGGGTGAAACTGTTTGGAGGCATTTCCCAAATTCAATATGGGCTAATTTAAATCAATAATCATTTTTTTAATGCATGATACAGGGGACTGGAAATTAAGAAGCAAATTAAAAGAGGTCAAAGCTACTGACTGTCACCTACCTTATCACTAACCGAACAGGTATAAAAATACATTATTATAGTACAGAAAGAATGACTGCATTGTTTCTTCTCAACAGTGTCAGAATAAATATTACAGTAAATTATACTTGTTTAACAAATCTTAAGTAACTTCATGTATTATCATTCAAATTACTTATACATTAGCTGTGGGAGAATAGATATACAAGATATAAATGAAACAAGATGATCCAAATAAAATCAGTATGACTTCAGGGGTAACATGTCCTGGACATGAGACACATATAGCTCTGTGGTTAAAAGCACAGAATCTGGTGCCAAAGCCTAATTCTGGTGACTACCTGACTTCGGGCAAGTTACTTAACTTTTAATACTTCAGTTCCCTCAGTGTTGTAACAGGCATAGCATCTAGCATCTCACCTCCTGATACACATATTGTAAGGGTTAAATGACATAGAATAGTGCCTGATATATAGTCAACACTAACAGTTTTTGTCAGAGGATACAGCTAACATACTGTGTGACCTAATGAGTCCCTCAGTCACAAGGATGACCTCCACGAAGGCAAAGAGAGAAAAGCCACAATAAATATAAGCTCCTAGAAGGAGTTTGCAGTGTCTAAAAAAGTTTGTATAGTTATAAGCCTCATAATGAGGAAGAAATGAAATGATTTTCATAGAGTGACTTGGATGAAACTAATCTAGGTCCTTGTGATAGATGTGGCCTATCTTTCGGAAGGTTACATTAAAGGTCTTGCAGAATACAAACAGTGAGAAAGTTTATCGTTGTACATCAAAAGGCACTTAGAACACACTTATCAATAAAATATAAGCAGTCGTAAGAATAAAGACCGAACTGATTCCATTTAATGTCTCAGTGATTGGTAAATAGATATTAATAAACTGCCTAAAGAAAGCCTACCAGTTCTGCATTGTGACCAGTTCAGTATTTTTTTCTAATAAGGCAAATAAAATTTGACAAGCAACACAGCTTCTCCCTCCACCTCTCAGGCAGGGAGGAAATAAGAGAGCATTTTATCAGTCATATGTTAACTGAACTACAAATTTGAGAAGGCATAATAACCCTGTCATATCACCTTCTACTTGTACATTTGCCGGCTCCTATACACTGAAATAAGTTTTATTTTTTTTTCAAAAATTTTATTTATTTATTTATTCATGGGGGGGGGGGGGGCCAGAGACACAGGTGGAGGGAGAAGCAGACTCCATGCAGAGAGCCCGACGTGGGACTTGATCCCGGGTCTCTAGGATCACACCCTGGGCTGAAGGCGGCACTAAACCACTGAGCCACCCGGGCTGCCCTGAAATAAGTTTTAAGTACATAAAGAATATAAGAATGAATGCTGAAAAGTAAAAGAATTACAGAAGTACACATTAAGGGAAAAACAAATGGCTTTAAAGTCCAAGTATAAATAAAAGCCAATGTAGTAAAGCATTTAAAACATGGACAACATTTAGGATAAGGCATTAAAATAATGATATTTTGTGAAGTATTCACATACTTGACCTAAGGAATCTCCCACCTAAAAGCATACTGAAGTAATTCAGTCCTTCGATATCTACATTCAAGTTTCAGAGAGTTAAGTATCTACATCTCATCCTGATTATTTAATTATAATTGAAGCCCTCAATACTGTATTTTTTTAATTAACTAAGTTCTGATTACATTAAAATGTCTAGCTCAGGACTGTACCTGGTCTGTACGGTTTCCTTTTTCTCTTTTTCACACCGTCTGTTCCTTCGACCCCCTTAGTTTCATCGTCCACTGCTTCCCGTTCAGGACTGGATTCTGACTTCCCATCACAGTCCAGAAGTTCTCCTTCTGGGAAAAAAGTAAATGTACAGATAAAGTTGGAAAAATCTATCAAATACATAATTCCTATGTAACAGAAAATGCCAAGCAAAGAGGCCACTGAGCCATTGTAATTATATGTCCCAGCAGGTGGGGAAAGTAGAGAAAAAGATGGGAAAGGCGCCAAAAGGTTGTAGAACTCATGCTGCTTAATGCACTGTTTTCAGGAAATGAAACATGAGCCTGAGGAAAGAGGAAATACAGAGAACACTCAAGTCATCATAAATTGGCGTACACTTTACAAGTCATTCACATACCTTCAATTACATCTGCAGGCTCAGGACCCTAAGGTGGTCTCTCTAGCCTGGACCCTCTCCTGAGGTCCAGCAACAGGTGTAACTGAGTAGCACCTAGTTACCAAAACCTCTCCATCCAAAATGGAGGACAGGGAGAAAGTGGCACTTTTCATGACTTACCCTTATTCTTTTTCAGTTTTATACCACGTGAACATAATTTAAGAACTTGAGAGAATTAGTGCTAACGTCACAGGCCTTAATAACCTATCCTCCTGGCTGCTTGCTCTCTCCTCCCACTATTTAATGTCATTCCTGGCTCCACTCTATCTACCCCCACCCCTTGCCTGCTAGAGCCTAAATGCAACTGTAGGCCCACAGGTCCAGGCATCCGACTAGAGGGGGAAGCACCATGTTCCCACTCGAGACACACACAGCATTTCTGTTTGCTCTACATTTTGGATTTTATTTTGTACTAATAAGGTTTCCAGATCCCAGATCCTAGTTAAGTGAATTAGAAAAAAGCCTGCTTCTGTGGCACAAAGAATTTGTTTCTAATAT
This sequence comes from Canis aureus, assembly GCF_053574225.1. NCBI lineage: Eukaryota > Metazoa > Chordata > Mammalia > Carnivora > Canidae > Canis > Canis aureus. The sequence goes on along the minus strand of NC_135625.1, from coordinate 50,715,809 downwards.
GCTAACATGGCTCTTTATGACTTATTTTCCTGAAGAAACATTTATCCAAAGAGTCAACGGCAAAAGCAACAACAAAAGGACATTGTTACAATATTTCAGGAGTATCCGAAGTTCATTTGGCCTTTGTAGACTCCTGTGGAATCTAGGACCTATTTACATATAATATCATGTATAACATTACTTCTTTCTTTTATGGGGAAGCACTTTCAGATCACCTCAACTTGGAAACTGCCCAGTTGAAGAAACATCCATTGTTTGCCTGAGTGGTGTTGTACAGAACAGTAGTCAAAGGGAAAATTTTCTCAAGCCTTTTTGTTGTTGTTTTGCCATATTTTTCAAAGGTTCTATAATCTCATTACTTTGGAAATTAATCTGTACTGTAATGAAATGTTTCAAATTTTGTGAAATGCAGCATTCCCCAGATTTACGTATATATGGGATTTTTCAGACATCTACTGTCCTTAGAAACTAGAACTCTTCACTGTACTCTGGTTAATGATAATTTGCTCAATTCCTCCCAGATACACAGACGGTTTCTTCACAAGCCTCAAATCACTAAAACTTTAAAATCAAACTTTCTGTTTAACAGTATTTGAACATCAGTTATACATGAGAACCAGAGTTTTTCTCCCAACCACATAGACTCAAACACATACCTCTGTGAAAGAAATGTGAGGACTAACTGGTCAGACAGCCACTCTTAACCAGAACCACCTCTCTCATCCAGCTACTACTGCAACAGTCCCTATCTGACCCATGTGCCACAACTCCTGGGGCAAAGTCTAGTCACATTACAGCTGAGTGTGCCTCTTATAAAATGAATAAGATTAAGCTACTATTCTCAGAAACCTCCAATTACCTCCCAATCCATCCAAAGGAAACTTAAAACCCCTTAAGCATCATCTTATGGTTCTATGTGACCTACTAGGTCACAGCTGGTCTCTCAAACCTGTGATCTCATCACCTACTGTCACCATCGTTCACTGCGGGATACCCTGATATTCATGACATTTCTCAAACACAATGGGCACACAGCTACCCACAGCTGTGCAATGGCTTTCTTGCTATCTAGGATGTTCTGCCCTCAGATGACCAAGTGGCTCACTCACTCACTCACTCACCTCTTTCAAGTCTGCACTCAAATACTGCTTTTGGTTCATTTGATGCCTCACTTCACCATACGCACTGCCAATTCCCCTTACTCCAATGCAAGTTTTGCTACGGCATTTGTCACACACATAATCAATTCCTTTACTATGTTATTATTATTATTATTAGTAGTAGTAGTAGTAGTAATCTTTTCTCCTAACATTAAAGAATAAGTTACATGAGTGGAGAATTCCATCTGCTTCGTTCACTGACATAATTTCCAACATCCCACACAAGGTAGGCATTCAATAAATACTGGTGAATAACACAATGTGATGGAACAAAAGTATTCACTACTTTATTTTTGAGTCAGCTGAAAATAATCAACCTAAAAGAAACAAGCTTGTAGTGATCTTCAGAGATAAGCAAAAATAGAACTCATATTGAATTTTATACTACTAAAGTAGTTTTGTCATCTCAAGGATTCAGCTAAAAAATCCTTGGATATCTCCTGGGTTCAAGAAAATATGTACAAACAGCTAAGTTTATGATGAACACCTGTGAACATAAATTTGCACTTGAACATTAATAATGGTTTTTCCATGTAGGAATGCATGGATCAAGTTCTAATCTAACAGAACCATGGAAGCTGAGCTTATAGCACCTGAGGTTCATGCTGCCACCTAGCAAACTAAAGTGAAGCCCTCTGAACCTTCCCATCCATTATCCTCAAAGATATGGTGTTCCTGGAAGTTTCTATAATATTAATTAATAAGTCTGTTCTAGAGACTATGTGAAAGGAAGAGAATCCAAAAAATCCAAGAAGACAACTCACCTAGAAAGGCCATGGTTTTATCAAGGGTTACCAAGTTAGTAGAATTTGCCCTGAGATAAAACATATGTATTCCAAAGCTATTTTATATGCTTTAATTCTTGTGAACATATTCAATGGAAAATAAATCAGTATTACCTCGACTATCATCCATTTCTCCATCCCTTGAATGTTCTGACTGGATGTCTGGAGGAGTCTGAAGGACAGCCACGCTATTCTGATTTATAATCTTCAACTTCAACTTTGGTTTTGACCGTTTTCTTCGTGGAACTGTGACTGTGAGGCTTTGTAACTGAGTCATCCCTGATTCAGTCAAACACACACCATCCTGGGTGTATGTCTTGGGTGGATCTGAAATTACAATATCCCAAGGATATGTGTATTAAAACTCTCAAGTTAATTTGCAGTGATAAACTGACTGCTGTTCCAAAATGCCTTGTGAAGAGAATGTGACTATAAAGCAATTATCTGTGGAATGCAGGAATAATTAAGAGTATTCAGTTGAAACTAAGAAATACTGGCCGAACTTCTTGAGATTGTAAGCAGAAAGTCCTAAGTTTCATTAAAAATGGCCTACCTGACGTGTTTTTCTCATGTATCAACATAAGGGTTCAGAAAGAAATCACTGAAGCTAAAAGTAATGCTTCAGCTACCTGTCTATGAGTTTTTTCCTGGAGTATCTTTTCAGACTAAAAGGTGAGAATTTATGTAAGAAAAACAAAAATACTAGAGAAGCCCATTTGGAGAGCCAAGTATTAATATAATAAATAGAAATCCTGCAAATTTTTAAATGTACAAAATTGCTATCCATTACAACAATTTCTGTACTATCCAAATGTTTTTGTATCTGATATCATATAGAATTAGACAAAAAAATAGTTTAATAAAATTATCCTATTAGTCACCACTCTAGCTGATACATTACAGAAAAAAAAAAAAGTAAAAGATTGAATTCATTCTTTAAAACAAACAAACAAACAAAACAAAACCACTATTTGTTAACCAGGCCTCATTTTCTGCTAATTGATTACTAAACACAGTAACGTATTGATGAAACCAAAGCAAGTATGGAGTTAGTGAGTACTTCAACAGTGGTTATTTCACTACCATTTTGCTGAGATTTATCAGAACAGTGTTCACACTACAGCTGGATAAGATGAACATCGTATATGTCAGTTATAGAAATGATTTACAACATTAGGAAACTTAGGCTGAACACTCATAAAGGCAAGTTTTGTGGAACATGTGGCAAGTCAGCTGTATAAATAATTAAGTATTTACACGCTTTCTGTAAAGAATAGTCAAGCAAACCATTTCAGATTTTACCTAGTTCTTTCACTTTTGTGACAATCTGTGCTACAAGTGAAGATTCACAGCAGTCTGAGGAAGGCACTGAAATGGAGGGAAAAAAAAACTGTAATTTTTTCAAAAAAAAAAGGAATATTTAAAAGGATTTACATAGAATTAAATTTTCTATTTCTGTACCCATTTTAAATAAATAAATACTTAAACACTAAATAGAGCTAAAGGCTGTCTTGAAAAACAATGAGGAGAAGCAGAAAAGGAAATACATATTATGGAGAGAAAAAGGGTCAACATACTGGATTTCTACATATTGCTAATAACTACAAGATTGTGTGTCACAAAAGCAAAATTACATTTTATTTTTACTTCTTTTTTAAGATTTTATTTATTTATTCATGAGAGACACGGGGGGAGGAGGGGCAGAGACACAGGCAGAGGGAGAAGCAGGCTCCATCCAGGGAGCCTGATGCAGACCCGATCCCGGGTCTCTAGGACCACACCCCAGGTGGAAGGCAGCGCCAGACCACTGGGCCACTGGAGCTGTCCACAAAATTACATTTTAGATTTATAATACGTACTTATTTTCTTTACGTAAGCAAATGGTTTTAATGTATTAAGTTGGGATAATAAGAGTTACTTTATAACTAAAATAACTTAGTTTTCATAAAATACTTGTCCAAATAACGGTTTCACAGAAAAGAAAAAGAGAGGCAAACCCACTCACTGGTTATCAACAGCAAGGCACAAGTGAGTTACAGGAGCACAGACCCACTGTTCACATTGTTTTCTTACCATTTGACGTAGGCATATAGGGTCTGCACATGCTACAATCAAAACCAATGTCTGCTACATTTTCCACTTCCTCTTCTGTATTTAAGTTTTGACAAACTGCATGCATCCATCTAAAAAGACCATATTTTATACATTAAAACAAATAAAACTGTCAGGGGACCTGACAGTTGCCACATCAAAAGCCCTTCAAATGCTCCTCCAACCTTGCCCATGTTGCCCTGTCTCCTAATCATGCCCACTAACCCATAAAAACTCTCAGAGCTGAGAATAAGGAAGGAAAAACAAAATGAGATCAAGTACTAGGTAGGAAGCAAGAGCACATGGAGGATGGAGTAACGTTTTATGATCATATATTCAATCTATCAGAAACAGAGTAGCAAGGAAGCTAGTAGGGCAAGGATGTAGGAATTCAGAAGGCTGCAAGTGGTTTCCTGTATATTAGCTCCATGGGATGGGTCTACTGTGGAGTAGATATAGCTCACGTATTTGAGGCTAAATGTTAACTGGGGGGAGAAAAGGAGCTTATCTTGCCTTTGAACAAAGAATCGACAGGTAGAGTCCTGAGAATCTTGTATTACTGATACTACTACTACTACTACTACTTTTACATGGACAGTGCTATTAACAGAGTACAGTTAACATACCACTAAAACCAAAGAAAACATGCTCGATTTTGAAGCTGCTCACATATGACTGAGAGAGGGTGGGAGCTGGTGCCCAGTATCTAGACATTTAGTATCTACAGCTTTAAGAAAAAGAAGTTTAAAGAAAATAAAATGTGTGAGATCATTTGTAGAATCTAATAAAAGATTCAGAAACCCTCCAAAGAAAAATGCATATATGCAGGAAATAATTCTGCATCTAATTTCAAGGGATTCATAAACCCTTAAAAACCACAAGTTAAAAATCTTAGTCTGGAATTACAGATACAAAACTGGAAACTTCTGTAAGTTTCTAGCTGACAGAAAATCTGGAAAGCAAAAAAGTCTTGTTTCTTAAATTTAAGATGAAAGAAAGTTATTTTCCAATTTCCTTTTGCTATATTTAAAGAGAAAAGCTTGCAGAAGACAAAAACATTTCCAGAGTAGCACAATACCTATCGCACTGTCTACACTGTAGAATGAGGTCGTCTTCTCGATAGTTCCGACAGCAGACGGGGCAGGAAGACAAGCTTGCACAGGGAGCGCACTGTGTGTAATTGTTCTGCCACTCACATCTCAGGCCTGCAGACGTGGCTCCACAGTGTCGGCACCAAACACACCTGAAACCCGACACCCCCCCACCAACAGGTCTCAGGTTTATTTACGTAGTTATGTAGTTACTGTAATTCAAGCAGCTACACGAGGACAGAATGGGGGAAATTATTCAATGCATATCTAACATGTTTCTGAGTCATGGCATGATATCTGTCACAGCAAACATGTATCATGCCGTGAAGTGGGTGCGGCTAATGCTTAAGAACTCCTGCGGGAACACTGTGCACTGGACAGGCTTAAGGAGGGAGAGGTAAGCCCCGGAGTACCATTTGCACTTCCAGCCCCCCTTGGGCACGGTCTGCAGAGGAGGGGCGAGGCAGTAGGTGTGGTAGCTTATGTCACAGTCATCACAGAGCAGGAGCCGTCCGGGGTCACTCGCCTTCCCACAAGCTTCACACACGGTGCATTCCAAGCACCTCCAACCTTTGCTAAGAACGACTTTGGTGATCTGTAAGAGAAACACCCCATGCAAGTGATTCAGACAGTGGCCAACACCTCCGTTTACATGATATAAATGAATATGTGGTGCTTATGGACCTAGAAGCAGAGGAAAGGCAAGCAAGTAACATGTACTGGGCATCAACAGGGGCCCACCCCCTGGGCTGGGAACGTCCATGGACCCTCACAAGTCCACCTACCGGATAGAGTAAGAGAGTGGTACACATTTTAATGCCTTTTGTTAGGCCACGTTAACTCTGTGTCCTCTGCACTTTACGTCCACCTTATAGATGTGGTGACTAGATTTGAGGAAATCAAGTATATTGCCCCATTACTGTTATTTGGTTTTGAAAATGTACTGGCCTAGTTTCCATCTGTGATGTTTCATGAATTCATACTTCTGAAACCTGTGTATACTGCAAAAGGATTTATATATTAAAATCAGTATTTAAAAATCTAAAAAAAAATAAATAAAGCATGAATTCCCAAGAAAATATGTCCCAAGGACATTTCACGATCTTGGAGGATTTTAGGCCATGAAGCTGGGACTTGTGAAGTTCATCACTCTTCTACCACAGAATCTAAGTTAGCAGGCAAGTTTGAGAATCTGTATCCTTCGGATAAACTCCTCAAAGTAGCCATACCACATACGATTATAAATTTGGAACCAAATGAAAGCTCTCAAAACACTAGAATTTATAGACAAGACCACAATGTAGTTGTGTTATAATGAGACAGCAAGCAATTAAAATACAGAATAAAAATTGAGATCATGAGGTATTAATAAGAAAGTCTAAAAGCTACCTGAGAGGAAAATAAGAAAGCTAAGTAAGGAACAACCATCAAAATGGCATCAAACTTTCCAACTCTGGATACTAAAATAGAGTAGCAGTTTCCAAATGTATAGGAATAAACTTCTCAAGATACAGTTCTTAACCAAGGAAACAAGCAATTAAGTGTGAAAAGTGTAATTCCTTTAGGGATACAAAGACTCAAACTTCAGCTCCCAAACACCTCTTGGAATGGAGGTAAGGACATGAGGAAGGAAATGAGGGTAATACCAAGAACAAGAAAGTCATGTGATGCAGGAAACAATGAACCCAACATAGGACCTCAGCTCAGAGAAGCTGAAGAATGAGCGCTGAGCAAGAGACCTACAAGCTACCAGCACACAGAGAGAAAATGGGAGTGTCGGGAAGGGGTAGGACTTTTTCCAGGTAAAAAGTTACTTGCCAGAATCATTTGATACGATCATGCTTCTATAGTAGGTAAAAACAAAACACAACAAAAACTAATTGAAGAATCATGAATCATTACTTTCTTTTTTCTATTAAAAATTCCATGAAAGACAAAGCCAAAAAAAAAAAAAAAAAAAAAAGGACAAAGCCAGAGTATACTATTCAGGTCTCCAGTGAATATGTGCTGAGTCATAACCGACACTGTTTATTAACTAAACATAGTAGAACAACTACACTGGAAGGATGCTGGGGAACGGGGGGGGGGGGGGTAATGTTTGAAGACCTAAATCAGCATATATTTATTCCTAGCAGAAAGTCAATGAAATCTAACACAGATACAGCAGGAACACCAGCCTGTTATTTAGAACTATCAAGGTAACTACTAGAAAGACCTGCAAGGATCAGACGTGGCTGCCTGGAAGGACTGAAATGTTGAGGCAGAGTAGGACAGGGGCTGGCCAGTCATCCTAAGGCTTTTAAAGCTATTTAACTTGTAAGTATGTAACATTTATTACTCTGATTAACTGATTCTTTTAAATTAGTCACAGATTATCAAGTTATCATATATTATTGACCTAAATGGATAGGAGGAGCAGAGTGGCTTAGAGGAGTAACCAGCCAACTTTTTTGTTTTGTTTTTTTTTTTTTGTATAAAGAGTCAGTAAATACTCTGAACTTTGTGAGGCATATGGTTTGTGAACTACACAACTGTGCCATTACAGTATAAACCACACAACGACATATGTAAACAAAAGAATACAGTTGTGTTTCAATCAAATTTCATTTATAGAGGGATCCCTGGGTGGCGCAGCGGTTTGGCGCCTGCCTTTGGCCCAGGGCGCGATCCTGGAGACCCGGGATCGAATCCCACATCAGGCTCCCGGTGCATGGAGCCTGCTTCTCCCTCTGCCTATGTCTCTGCCTCTCTCTCTCTCTCTCTCTGTGACTATCATAAATAAATAAAAATTAAAAAAAAATTAAAAAAAAAAAAAACAAATTTCATTTATAGAAACAGATTTGGCCTGTGTGATGTGACTGACCTGTCTCTGGCTTGGAGAGGCAGTAAGATGAAGATAAAGTGGGAGATACATCCAAGCTGTAATGTATCTTCTTTCCTAAGTTTTCCTATTTCACAGACACCTACTCTGTGGCCCTTTACAGCCAAATTCCCAAGTCACTCAGCAATATTCATTCTCCAGCACACCTCAACCTGGTTAACTATGCCCACCACCATTCAAGTAAGCAGCTCCAGACAATTGGTCCACACCTCCTCCCTCCCGACCCTGGGCTGCTGTGTTCATGTGTTCTCTGAGCTCCATGCAGCACTGCCATGTCTGGACAACCTTTCCCCACTGAAAGATCCCCAGCTCCCAGTAGAGTTTGTGGAGCTCTAATATCAACTCTTTCTTTCTACTGAACTGGCTTAGTTTTTAGTTTCAAAAGCTGTTTCAAGAAAGGAATGATCCAGGGTTTCATTCATGGCACCATGTCTAAAGTTGATAGATTTGAGAATATCTGTTTCAACAATGATGAAGTACCTGGGATGAGACCTTTCTTTCAACATAAAATACTAGAAAATGGGGCAAAATATATGAAACACTTGTTTCAGATACTGAACAAAAAGGCAGGACAGGGCTGTGGTTTCTGAGAAGAGAGAAACAAGTGAGGTGAATCCTATGATATTCTGCAATAGACAGTTTCCAGAATGCTGCCAAAGAAGGAGAACACCAGCAGGGTACAATGGTCTGAGTTTAAGACACATGATAGAGTTCTGGGAGGCTGAGGCAGTTGTAACTAGCAGAGCAAAGTCTTGGAAAGGAAGGAGAAATAAAGAGCAAGAGCTCCAGAAATCTACACAGAATTTCCCTCAAGTCTTTGGCTAAACATCGAGCTGCATACATAGGAGGTCAAACAAGGACACACAAGCAGGACAAAGAAGAGCTATTGAGAATTTATAAGTTGAACAATTCCAACAGCTCACACAATGCTGAAGACATCTGAATCTCAACCAGAGTAAAAAGACACTGGCGAGGAGGTCATGGGGAACTCATGGCAGGGAAGGATATGGGAGAGATGTCATAAAGGTCACATATTAAACTCATGCTATAGAAAAGCAGTTACTACAGTGTGATCTAGGAAACCCTAGTGGGTCTATAAGGTCAAAACTATTTTCATAATGATGATAACTAAGATGTTATTTGCCTTTTTTACTTTAATCCATCACAGTGCTATTTTGCAGAGGCTACATGATATATAAAATATAAAACATCATTGCATGACATCACAACAAATATGCTTGTGTATTTATGTTTTAAAATATTCTCAGTGAAAAAAATATTCTCAGTAATTTCTAAGATGGTAAATATTCAATAATTATCCTCCTCAAAGCTCTACAGGGTCCTTAAGAATTTTAGTGTTTAAAAAAAAAAAAGAATTTTAGAGTGTTAACAGTTCTAAGACCCAAAAGTCTGAGAATAGCTACTGCCAAGTGAAGGTTCTCTAGATCCACCCCAGAAAGCCTAGAGAAGCTTCAAACAATTCGAATGTCTACAGTAACTGCCTGCCATAAAAACTCCATACTTTTTTTAAAAAAAACAAAATCCAAACTCCCAACAATATCAAAACGTACAACTACCACATTCAATCAAAAATTACCAAATAAGAAAATACATACATACATACATCCTGGTAAGGAGGAAAGCAAGCTAATACTAATAATGAGAAATGTCAAATATGGTAGAATTAACAAACAATTACAAATACCTACAAGGACTTGAAAGAAAAAAACCTCAATGAAGAAAATGATTTGGAACTATAAGGTAACTTTAACTATAAAATAAAACCAAGATTAAAAAATATAATCATCTTGGTGAAAAATCGACTAGATGGATCTAAAAATAGATTAGATACTGCATTAGTATAAAAGTGAGTTTGGGGAGGGGTTCCTGGGTAGCACACTCAGTTGAGCATCTCACTCCTGGTTTTGGCTCAGGTCATGACTCAGGGTCTTGAGACTGAGCCCTGCATCAGGCTCTGCATAGCACAGAGTCTGCTTAATATTCTCTCTCCCTCTCCTTCTGCTTTTCCTGCTCATGTTCTCTTTGTCAAATAAATAAATCTTTTTTTAAATGAGTTTGGGGAATGTAATAGAAACTATACACATTAAGGTGCAGAGAGAAAAGCAACTAGAGAAAAATCAACAAAGTGAGAACAATCTGGAGACAGTATCATGCAATTATGCACATATACAACTAAGATTCCAGAAAAGAGGTGTGGGGAACAGAAAAAGAAATATGAAGAAATGGTCAAAATTGCTCCAAAATGGATTTTAAAATACCTACTGGTTCAAGAAGCCTTACAGAAAATGTCCTTTCATATACAGGTGAGGATTCAGAAGAATGAACATGGGAAGGGACAGGTGAATGAATGGATTTTTATTAAGGTCTGTGGTTGGTGTCAACTTTTTTTTATTATCAGCCGACAGAATGGATTGACTAAACCTCATTCCTTAACAAATAAAAATATGAAGTATCTTTTAAAGATATGCATTTTTTATTTTTAGTTTTTCAAGACAGCAGGATAACCACTACAATTTAAGAGCACAGATTTATAGGAGTTAATTTTTTCAGTTAACACTTGAAAGGTAATATATAAATATTAAATAAATACTGTCACATGTCTAATAATCCTAGCAAATGATTAATTATAAGAAATATCAAATTTCAATACATTTTTAACAGATTTAAATGTATGTCTATTTACCTTAATACTGACACAGTATGGATGGTAACACTGGCCACACTGAGAGCAGGCAAGCAGTCTTCCCTCTGCCCCTTGGCCGAAACTGCCACAAACTACACACATATCCTGAAATTAAAAACATGAACATAGTAATTGACATCGAAGACACAGTTATAAAAATGTACTAGTTTTATTTTTTAGCTCATAGAGCTCTAAAGCTAAAGAGCAGAGGACTTCAGTGCATGTGGGATACAGCAGAAAGGGGGAGATAGGAACTCGAAGTGGAGGAGAACTGAGCTCAAACCTGGTGCAAGGTGAACTTGTCGCTGCTAGAAAACAGCACCACCGTGTTGTGCATGGAGTTTTCTTCTTCATCCTTATTCGATGAAACATCTGTAGCAGACACCTACAGAAAGCAAAAGAGAGTGCACAGTCACACTCTTCACTTATAGCACACTTAAGAAGCATGAGAAGATTCATATGTAAAATACAACTTCTGCCAAGTCTCAGAGTAACAACTCCAAATTAGATTATCATTGCCAAGATAATATCATAAAGGTGTAAGTCCTGACACTTCAGTTACCTGAAGTGAAGAGAGTTACAAGTCCCATAGATCAGGACCAATGAGAAAATTAAACCACCCTTAATTAGGACTTAATTAGCCATAAATTTTATGAAGAAACAAACAAAAGGAACTGTATTATATTTGTGTGTGTGTATACATATATATCACGACATACATATACCTACATATAATTCTAACACTCCATTCCAGTAACTCTCAAACCTGCAATCCTGCTAGTCAAAACTGAGATGTGCTAGAAGTATAAAATACCTACCAGGCTTCAAAGACTTATGTATCAAACAAACAAACCAAAAATCCCCATAAACATATAGCTTATAAATAATTTTTACATATTTTATATATGTTGAAATGGTAATATTTTGGATATGTTGGGTCAAAAGGTAGGTATACATTAAGGTTAAATTTCACCTGTTCCTTTTCCCTTTTTTAATGTAGCTATAAAGTTTTAAATTGCATATGTGATATACATATACTTCTTTTGGACAGCACCGCTTTGAAATATTATTTTGAATAATGTATCAAAATTTCAGTCTTAGCCAAAAGATTACCAGCCATAGATACCTATTTCTGGACTTAGCTAAATTTCACCAAATCAACTAAGTACCCATTGTCTTGTTAATAATTATTTCCAGAATGCTTATTATGAAAAGAGCTCTAAATTTGTTGCTAAAAAGAGAACAGGGAGACCAATGCCAAAATTTTAAAATATGTTTCTCTTCCCTTAAAGTAAGCTTACAATCTAGCCTGGAAGGACAGACATGAAACATAATAGGTTAAGTTCAAAATAAAAAGTAATAGTATTGTTGTTCTTGAGGAATGACTGAAAGAACTAAAAAAAATGTAATATATTACAGGAATAATATTTTTCAGTGCAAATAAGATTAAAAGCAGTTCTAATGGACAGCACTACTGTTTTATTATAGAACCAACCATAAAAGCAATTGACAGTCATAATAAGTCTAAAGACTGTAAGAGAAAACTGTAAGCAACCTAAATAGTCATCACTAGGGAATTACTAAAACCATGGCAAATCCAAACTGGAAAGATGCAGCATTTAAAAAACAGTGGTAGAAATTTGTTTTGATTTCCATCAAAAAAAAAAAAATTTCACCACGCCACAGAGCTGGGTAGAAAAATAAGACACAGAAGCATATGTGAGGTAGAGCACTATGGTACAAAAATATGCAAAGCAATTATGTGCAGTCTACAAGCACATAAAATAGGTTCAATCCTAAGTTGCTGTTTTTCCAGGTCAAAAATGGTTGAAAGTTGGCAACTTCATATGGATCAACCTAATATTGTAAATGCACCAAACAGGTAAAAGGAAAAAATGTCAAGACTCAAGAGGCAGCAGAAGTATAGACAGCTTTGATTGATCAGGATGTTTTTATTCTTTTTTGAGGAAATATATTTTAAAATGTGCATCTCAAGTTGCATGGGTGGCTCAGTTGGTTAAGTATCTAACTCTTGATTTCAGCTCAGATCAAGATCTCAGGGTTGTGAAATCAAGCCCCACATTGGGCTCTGCACTGGGCATGGAGCCAGCTTATAGTTCTTTCTCCCTCTCCCCCACCCTCTCTTAAAAAAAAAAAAAAAGTATATCTCAAAATTAGCATTTTAAGACTTTAGCAAGTCAAACAAGATGATTCATAAAGTAAAATATCATTCCATTAGTAATAATTGTCTACTAAAAGTGAAGTTACCAGTAATTCGCCCACAGGACTAAAGATATACTGAAAATATTATTACAATATGAAACTGTGGCAGTAGCTAAAATACAGCTAACAAAAGTAAACTGAAATAAAAAGTATCCATTTCTACATCCCCATCTTCAACACAGAAAACAAAACAGGTTCTATAATTAGATGATACTTAGAGAATAGGCTCAAATAAATGATAAAATATTATTTTCAAAATAAAATTCAGAGAACAGTTTTATTCAAAATAAGAAACAAGAATGGACTACAATATTCCCAGCATAAACCAGAAACAAAGTCTGCACAGAAAGCTGCAATATCCCCTAGATTCAAAGAGCATAAATTGTAAGTACTTAAAAAAAAAAAAAAAATCAAGGTTTTTATTTTTATTTTTTTTAAAAGATTTTATTTATTTACTCATGAGACACACACACACACACACAGGCAGAGACACAGGCAGAGGGAGAAGCAGGCTCCTTGCAGGAAGCCCGATGCAGGACTCGATCCCGGGACCCCAGGATCATTCCCTGGGCCGAAGGCAGATGCTAAATCGCTGAGCCACCCAGGGATCCCCAAAAATCAAGGTTTTTAAACAGCAATTGCATGTGTAAGGAAAACACTATCATGTAGCTTAATGACCCACTGTTTTCATTTTATAGTTTATTTCATGACCTTTAAATTACTAGATACATAAACCCTAACCTAAGGGTAAAGAAGGCAATCTTTGAGACAGTGTCCTAGTATTGCCTACATACATCTTAGTCTGATTTATCCTAAAAGTGACAAAAGTTTTATTTGGCTGGACCACAGATATAAGCCTAAGAAAAAAGAAAGCTTTAACCCAAACCTCAAAAGTGGGGGATTTCCAAGCAAAAACATAAGTAAATAAAGAAAAAAAAGGAGACCAAATTGAACTCAAAGTGAGAGGAAGAAAACAGTCAAGATCAAAGTGGAAATCAATGAAATCTAAAATAGAGGGGAAAAAACAGAGAAAAATAAATGAAAGCAAAAGCTGGCTCAAGATGAATAAGATTGAGAAACCTGCAGCAAGACCAACCAGGAAAAGACACACATCACCAATATTGGGAATGAGGAAGGCGACATCATTACATATTCTACAGATATTATAAGGATAATAGGCCAATAGATTTGTCAACTTACATGAAATGGACAAATTCCTTGAAAGACAAATTCGTATAAGGATAGATAACCTAAATAGCACATACCTACCAGAGAAACTGAATATATAGTTAAGAATCTTTCCATGAAAAGTGAAAGTCTCTTCAACAAATCTTATTGGGAAAACTGGACAGCAACAGTTTGGGCCACTTTCTTATACCATATATGAAAATAAATTCAAAATGGATCTAAAGGGATCCCTGGGTGGCGCAGCGGTTTGGCGCCTGGCCTTTGGCCCAGGGCGTGATCCTGGAGACCCGGGATCGAGTCCCACATCGGGCTCCCGGTGCGTGGAGCCTGCTTCTCCCTCTGCCTGTGTCTCTGCCTCTCTCTCTCTGAGTGTGACTATCATAAATAAAAAAATTAAAAAAAAAAACAAAACAAAATGGATCTAAATTTAAGACCTAAAACCATAAAAATCCTAGAGATTCTCTCTCCCCATCACCCTGTGTCCTCCTCCCCACACACACTCGTGCACACACTTCCTCTCTCAGTCTCTAAAATAAATAAATCTTTCAAAAAAATAAAACTAGAGCTAACACCATATTCCATGACAAAAGATTAAATGTTGGGAATAAAGGGGAAAGGAGAGAAAGTGAGTGGGAAATATCAGTGAGGATGACAGGACATGAGAGACTCCTAAACTCTGGGAAACAAGGGGTTGTGGAAAGGGAAGTGGGCAGGGGGGTGACTGGGTGACGGGCACTGAGGGGGGCACTTGACGGGATGAGCACTGGGTGTTATGCTATATGTTGGCAAATCGAATTCCAATAAAAACATATACAAAAAAATAAGATTAAATGTTTTCTCTCCTCAAGAGCAGAAAGAAAACAAGGTTATCGCATCACTTCTAACACTGTACTGAAGATTATAGGAAATGCAATAAAGAGTAGAAACAAAAACCCTCCAGATTAAACAGACATAAAATTTTATTTGCAAACATCACGATCATAAGTATAGAAAATTCAACAGGCTCTACAAATAAGCAACTAGAAGTCATACAGGAGTTTATTAGTAAAGTTATAGGATACAAAAATCAATACATAAAAATGAGTGTTTCTAGATAGTAGCAAAAGACAACTACAATTTGAACTGAGACAGCACTGCCATTTACAATAGCAGAGAAAATGTGGAAAACTTAGAGATAAATCTGAGAAATAATGCAAAAGACATTTATGTTGTAAAAAAAATATCAATCTGACAAATTTAAAAAGACCTAAAGAAACAGAGATATACAATGTTCATGGGTTAAAAGACTCTTCACCATTAAAACCTCAACTTTCCCCAAGTAAAAAAATAGAAGACTAACAGTGTCTGATTTCAATAGTAGTTAGAAAGTACAAGTATTCAATATAGTATCATTGGCCTAAAGATGGAGAAATGGATCACTAGTATAGCACAAAGATTTTAAAATC
This sequence comes from Canis aureus, assembly GCF_053574225.1. NCBI lineage: Eukaryota > Metazoa > Chordata > Mammalia > Carnivora > Canidae > Canis > Canis aureus. The sequence goes on along the minus strand of NC_135625.1, from coordinate 50,700,241 downwards.
AGATCCACAAATACACTGATTTTTAAGAGTGATACAAAGACAATTCAGAGAAATGGTGCTTAAACAACTGGATATTCATTCAGTATACAAAAATATGACCTTTGAACCATATTCATCTCATACATATAAATTAATTAACATTGGATGATGTAGTTAAATGCAACACCTAAAACCAAAAACTAGAAGAAATCATGGAACCTGTTTCTATACTTGAGTTACGCAATTATTTCTCAGGCACCAAAAGCACAATCATAAAAGAAAAAAATAATAAATGGGACTTCATCAAAATTAAAACATTTGCTGTTCCAAACAGTTAAGACATGGCAAAGAATCTGTGTCTAGAATACATTAAGAAAATGCAAAACTAAGTTAAAAAAAAAAAAACCTACTCAAATTTTTAAAATATACTAAAGATTTGAAGACTTTACCAAAGAAATAAGCATCTGAAAAGATGATCAACATCATTAGTCACGAGAGAAATGCAAAAGAGGTACTATTAACACACCTGTTAAAGAGGCTGAAATTAAAACTAAGCATAGAAAGTACAGGGTAAGTATTTGGAGGAAACAGGAACCCTATGCACTCTTGCAAACATCAACTTTTCACACCCAAGTTGAAAAGCGTCCTCTTCTTAAGCATACACCTATCAGGTATCGAGCCATCCCACTCCCAGATACCTACTCACTGGAAAACAACAAAATCCATGTCCACATACAGATTTAACATAAAAGTTCACAGCAGGGTTTTTTTTTCTTCTTTAGCAGTTTTGTTTTTAATAGCCAAAAAATGGAAGCAACCATACAATCCTCTGATAGGTGAACAGATAAGCCAACTGTGGAACAAACTGAACAATTCACTGTTCTCCTGAACTTATTTATTTATTTTTTTAATTTATGATAGTCACACACAGAGAGAGAGAGAGAGAGAGAGAGAGAGAGGCAGAGACACAGGCAGAGGGAGAAGCAGGCTCCATGCACCGGGAGCCCGATGTGGGATTCGATCCCGGGTCTCCAGGATCGCGCCCTGGGCCAAAGGCAGGCGCTAAACCACTGAGCCACCCAGGGATCCCTGTTCTCCTGAACTTAAAATGACAATTAGAATTTGAAAAACAGGATTTTGGTAAAATAGTAAAGTTACCACATGAAATATTTGCCACTCTTTGCCAAATACAGATTTTTTTCAATACACACTTAAATAAAGCCTCATATACATGCCATTGAGCAAATACTGATCAATCCTGAATTAAAATATATCAAAGACAGTCATAAAATCTTCAACATTTTTAGAGTATGTACTAATCTGCAACATTTCTAGTTTCTTCTGTAAGCCATATTACAATAAAAAACTTAAAACACCTACTTAAGGTTTTCAAATTAAGTTTTTTGCAATAATGTAACAGGAATTTGATTTTATCAAAGAAGCAATATATATATATAAGAATGGTTGGCATAGAAAGGTCAAAGAGGAAGGTAAGAAAAGAGTAAAAAGATGGGAAATATAAAATATTAAAGAAAATTTAAATGAAAACTTGACCAGAAGTGTTTTTAAAAAAAGGGGGGGGGGGAATGGAGATAAGGTAAAATAAAAATTTTGGCTTATTTACGTGACTCTTACAATCTAGTAATTTTACAAATGAGATTATCATCATCACTCAATAAATTATGGATTATAATAGCAAAGATAAAGCAAATGAGACATGTGTCTTACCCCAGGTAACACAACTGCTCCAATTCCACTTTTCAATTTTGACCTGCCTCTGCCACCTCGTCCTGACAACCCCGCACCACGGGGTCTTCGCTTTCCTGGAAATCCTGACCCACGGCCCTACATAACAGAGAAGGGAAAAATCAGCATTCTGCAAAAATCCAAAGGAATATTAAAATCCAACGTGAGCTAAAACATTTTATTAAAGGTTATAACACACAAATACTTGCTTTTCTTACTCTGATTAGAGGTTAAATATTAAGAGACCAGGCTTATTATTTTTATCTTTCAACATGTATTATGCAACTTAAAAGTATAGACATAAAATGCCTATGATCTTAGAATCAAATGTTGGGACTCATATTGTGAATGTTCTCTATCAGTAAACCTTGGCCTTATTTTTTCACTTCCTAATCCTACATTCTAAGTAGCTCAACAGACACAATCCCAACCAATTTGTATGCAATACAGAGCAAGCGTAAGGAAAGACTCTCTTGCTAACTGTTCTCTGTAATTGTAGCAATAGCTGACATATATTGAGTACTTCTATACACCACTCTAAGCACCTTTTACTCACAACTCACAAGGCCAGTAGTATTTTATTATCCCCATTTTAGAGATAAATGCGCCGAGGGATAAAATGTAACTTGTCCAAAGTCTAGAGCTAGCAACTGTAGCTCCAGTATCCACATTCTCAACCAGTATTCTGCACTGCTACTACACTGCATGAAAGCTAAATTTTGCTAGTGTATAACAATATTTTTCCTGTCATTAAAATTGTCAGTTTCCTTTACTATTCAACAGCTGTATGAACTGAACAGATGTACCTCACTCTATCACAGTACTTAAAGGATAATGTATTTAAAGATTATAGGAAAGCTAATAGAGTAAACAGCTTGCTTTAACTCATCAGGATAATAATTACTTGAAATACAAATAACTGATCTGAATTTTTACCCAATGTATAAAAATATTCTTTGGGAAAACAGGTTAAATTCTCTGATACTTTAACAAATAAATACTTGGGTTATTTATTACTGTTGTTTTGTTTATATGCAGACTTATGTGTTACTTCCTGAAAAAGTCTCATATCAACACATCGACAACATTCTGATATCTAAAATTATTAAAAATACTCCGGAAAATCCTGATTTTTCCCATAAGTTAAATAATATGCCACATTTTCAACTGACATCATTTCTATTGCAGTTTGAAATGCTGAACTCGTTTACCTATTTAGCATAACAGTTTCCAAGTTGATAATTTATGGTTATAGTGTGAGCATAAAACAGATGGACATGAGCAGAAAGGAAGGGGGTAATCTTTTTTCCCTTCAGTGTTAATAATTACAAATTGCCTCTCCTTGTTCTCTTAAACTGCTCTTCTTTTCGAGTTCCTATGCTTTTTTGAACAAGGGGTAAGGGAGGGTTGAACTGGATAGTTTTGTTGTAAGTATAAAAGAATTTTTTAAATTAAGTCAATTATTAAATCAGGGCTATAATCTATTTTTCCAGCATCTAAAGACACAGATGAGAGTAAGTGAAAAGTTGTGGTATTTGCTACAAATTTATCAAAACATCTTTTATGCTCTTAAAGCAACTGTCTCTATTTTCAACACCTTGCATGATATCAGAGTGAACTGAAAAATAGTTCTAATAGTGATAGAAATAAGAAAGTAGAATCTAGAACTCCTTTGAAACCCTTGATAAGTCTAAAATAAACAGCCTTATTTCAAAATCATATTAAATATAGAAGAGGAAGAAAATTCTCTTCTCTAGGTAGTCAAATATTTTAACTTTTCAGATGATTAATACTTTTCACATTAATTTTCTACCCTCTAAAATGCATCAGACTACATAACTCACTGAGTTATGTATTCAAGAACTAGCAGAATCCTCCATCAATGACATGAGAGAGAGAGGCCCTATAATTGTGAGGTTATTAACACGGGCATTGAAATCTGCGATTCTGGTATTTCTTCTTCATTAGCATATAATAGATTATGTAGTTTTCTTTTGTTCTTTTCTAAGCAACAAAATTTTATGATTATCAAGAATGAGCAAGTCCTAAAATACTTTATAGCCTATGCAACAAGGGTTTTCCTCCATAGAAACGCTAATTACAACATAAAAGAAAACCATAAAAAGAAGTTACTAAAAATTCACTCTTAAAATCAGTCATGTAAAATTGCAATTTAATTTCCTCCTAATCCAGATTTTTAAGTGCAAGCATGTTGATTCTTCATACTAAAATTTTTATATTAAAAAAGTGGCTCTGGAATCTGCACTACTTATCTAGAAAAGAATGGTTCAATTCTTAACACATCTACTCGGACAAAACCAACCAGAAAGAAATGATATATGAATGTAAATGCAATTTTATTTACCACTTTGATGCTCCAAATGGCACTGCCAGGAAGCTGCCTGGGTTTAAAAATTTCCCGACCTTCTGAAATGTCTGGGGACCAGGAAGGTGGGCTCACTGTATTATGGGTACTCCAAGCCCCCTAGGATATGGCAGGTGAGAAAATAGATGTATAAAACTCGGCAACGTAAAAGGTCAAAGCCAGCAACTGAGGAATTTCAGAACAGCAAAACAAATGCAGACGTATGGAAATTTAGGACAAATTGCTTCAAGGTAGGGAAAATAAGCTTTACACTTACAATGATTTTATACTTAAATGTTTGCAGCTACAATTTACATTACTTATTTTATTCGGATTGAAACATTAGTACAATGAAACATTAGGAATTAGGGTTTATAAGGACATCAACACTGACTCATGAATGGCAATTATAGAAACAAAATATAAATAAAAGTCAATTAAATTCTAAGAATTAACACTTTATATAAGAAACTACTTGGGGGTTGTTTTCTTCTAACAACTATCATTCTATCTTTAAGAATGTTAGGTACACCTATTGCTAAAAATAACCAAACCAGGAGACAAAGGAAATTTGAGCAATCGATAGAAATATTCACTTTAAATTATGGAAAGTTAGTGTTCAATCTTAAGATGCAATATCAGCTATAATCCTAGCATTTAACTACTCTTCCTTCTAGTGACCACTAGTTGTGATTTTGGTTTTTATTTTTATTTAGGGAACTATTATCCTTAGATTACATCCATGGGACTAATTTGTACAATGAAAAATATTAAAGCAAATTGTCCTAAATTTGCAAATTAAAATGCCTGAGATACTTGGTTATTTATACAAGAAATAGTATCTTATTAAAGTAGTTAAAATGAAAGTAAGACATTTTACTTCTTAATAACCACATTCAGCAATAACTTGAACTAATCTGATGAGGACGCTACGCAGCATAAATAAAAATGTCTACACCACAAAGATAACATTTTAAAGAAAAACACAAAACAAATGTCAAACAATAAAGAGCCTATTTTGAATTAGGTAATTCCAGAACACATGCTATAACTTTTATCAATTAAATGACCCAAACTTAAAAAACACAGTACTTACCAGGTTTCTAGAATATTATCACACTAACAAATAGTAGCCTATTAATCACACAAAACTACCACCAGCAATTTAAATAATCAACCAAAGTAAGAGTTTGACAGCCCTCTGGAGATCAGATAATTAATGCAGTAACATTATTTTGAGAAAAACCACACAAGGAAGAGACTGGTTTCAATTAACCTCCCCTCAAACTCAGGTAATGGCTATGCTAATTTTACTAACAGGTGAATTACCCCGTGTTACTACTATCAGATCAACCTGTATCTACACCTGAGTGTACAGTGTACAGCTGCATCCAGGTTCTCTGGGAAACCTCTATGCTGCCAGAGTCATTTTTCTATTCTCACTGTACTCACACTGTCAACACCTACATCCAGTTCCGTTGGGTTCAATGCGGCAACAAACCCGTGAATGTGGCCCTGCCCTGCCCTGCTGACCTTTCTGTCCCCCCGAGCACGTTCTTCCTCCACCTGACCTCCAAAGCCCAGTGTTTCCCGGGGTTGAGCCTAGACAACGCTCTTCTCTGTGTAGTCTCTTTCTAAATGGTACGATCTCTAAGGAGGCCAGTAAACACCATCTTGAAGGTTGTTGTCTCCCAAATTTACATTTCTAATTCCAACATGTTCCTGCGGAAGTCAGTACAGTTTTCAACTTCCTTCTTAGCACTTCCATCCTGTCACACCAAATCTCTCCAGTTTACCACGTCTACTACAATCTCTCCCTTACCCAGTTCTGGCTCACAATCTTCCCCATCTTTAGAAATGGATTCCAGCCCTCATCTGATCTGTTCTTCTCCCTCATCACTCTCCCCTGCCACTCCTTCAATCCAAACCATCAGTAAATTCGGCACAGTCTTCGGGCTCTTCATGATTCTCCCTACCCTGCATCTCCCTAAGCCCTTCCCTACACAACAGCCAGAAGGACTTGCAAAAATGTAAATCTGATGGAGCAAGACACCACCTTGTTTTAAACCCTTCCAACAGCTTCTCAAGGCACTTAACTTACTGCAATCCTTTCCCGGTGTCTCTCTCCCACTTTATCCTGTGGCCCTCTCTCATGAAATGGGTGTGACCCAGCTACCTTGCTTTCCTTTAAACATGCCATTCTCTTTAGCTGGGGACCTCCTGACTCCCCAATGGACGGCTGCTGCTTCTGATTCTTCAGGTACGGGCTCGGACATTTCTCCCTCAGAGATGCCTTTCTTCAGCGCTCCAGCTGAACTATCATCTCCCTTACAACATGTTTTGCATCTTCTCACTATTTGAAATTTGGGGTCAGGTGTTCTACTGTTTCTAATTATTTATTGGTACAGAATAGGGACAAAAGATATCTCAATTCAGTTCTCTCAATACTTCCACTGGCTTTTCTCTGACAATATTTGGCTACTGCATAAACTTCCTTTTGGTGGATCACTTAATGTTATGTCAGTAGACAGCTCTTAAAAAAAATACTATAAAAAGTCATACTCTCAGATAATATGTTATTCACCATAATTTAAAAGCTAGCTTTGATGCCAAAATCGTGTCTCATTTTAAAAACATTTACACTTCGGAGAACATTGATGAACAAAATGTAGGGCTCCATAGATCAAGAATGTTTGGATGCCACTTCAGGAATAATTAGAAAACCATTCAACTGCTATGAAGAACTTATATAATAAAAGCTTGGATAATTATATTATGAATTTTAATAAGTATATTATCATAAGACATTGGAAGATAGATTGTGTGCAATTTTATAGGAACTGGAGAAAAATTATGATTATACTTAGATGTTTTGACAATGAAGAAATTACCTAATATATTCTTTAGACTTTAAAATACAGCTATAATTATCAACTTTAGTTATAAATTATCCTACAGATCTCAGCTTTGATGAAAAAGAATTTATACAGACAATTCAGAGGTCAGCTCCCAAATACCGAAACATGGTTTACACTATTGTTGAACTTATACTTGCTACATTTGGATTTGTTTGTTGCCATTGGACTAGAAGCTTGAGAAGAGACCATTCTTGTTCACTGCTATGTTAAGCATTCTATTCAAGGCTTATTGAATGCCTGGTTTTTTTCCCACTGGGCATTTTTTTTTTTTTTTGGATGCAAAAATGCATCAATAAGCATTGTACTATGAAACATACTAATTGCCCCATCAGATAAAGCCTACATTCTTGCCTTTTCTCACCGAAAAAAGAAATTACCAATCCATCCAATGTACTTTTAAACTACGCACAAAACAAATTAAAAGCAAAAGGGTTCAAAATGTAGCCATCAGGAGACTAAGATGTAAAGAGAGCTACAGAGAAGAAACTTGCTATCAAATCCTATAGTAACTTAAAAAAAATATACCACTTGGTTGAGATTGAATTAGATTCTAACAAGAATTACTGAACCCAAAACCTGTTTAAAGTTGGTATTAAGTTTCTTTCTCAAGGCCAATTTCTCAGGTAAATTTACCAGCCTAGTAAATCATACTACTGTTAAAACGGCTGTGGGAAAGGAAAATGAAAACAATAATGGCAAGTGGAGAAAAGGGTATTATGATCAACTTTCTATTACTAGAAGCCTAGTCCTGTTGCTTGCTGTTAAGTATGATCAATGTCATAATTAGAACCCAAGAGTACCCTAATCTACTGGAAAAGTTTCAAGAGCAGCCAGAGGTTTGGTCCTGGGCAGACTTGGCACCTCCAAGTCATCCTCACTCAGTTCCAGCCTCTCCCAACATGCTATGCGAAACCAAGGTTGCTATGAAACAATGAGTCTGATTTAGAGAGACCGAAAATGATGGAGAGAGAGCAGAAAGGATGACCAGCGAGAGAACAAAAAACTTAAGCATTTATAATTCCTTTTTGGTATATACATTCACCTTACAGCCACAGCAGCAAACGACTCATTTTTATGACTTACAGAATTCTTTTCACATAAATAAGTCTCATATACAAAACTGAGTTCAACATCAAATGGAAGAAATTTAGTCCTGATAGTGCTTTGATAAGATGCTATAAAAGTACAAAAACAGCTGTTACCAGCTTAAAGCCTTCAATAATTTAGGAATGTGAATTTGGCCAGTGCTAGAATTTGGCCGGCTTTGGAAATATCACCACAGGCACAAGAAAACCAAGAGAAAGGGGATGTGTTTGTGGCTTGCCACCCCAGAGGGCTAGACATTTTTTAAGTTTAAAACTACAGTTTTTCAGTGACTTAGAGCAGTGTTTCTTGGATTTTAGCCTAAACAGCATGCAAGCCTGAGGGGAACTCTCCCTCTTGCCCCCTCTGCTTTTCCATAGTACCCTGGGTTTCCTCTTCTGCAGCACATATCACATACTGTAATTCATAGACTGTTCAGTTCCAAAAGTCTGCGCAGCCATTTCGTGGCTTTGAACTCAAGAAACCTAGTACATACTGTATTGTGACCAATGTTTGACTCACTCAAGGCCTACAGTTATTTTCATGGGCATATTTCAGGACAAATAATTTTCAGACGATCTGATTGGTTCTCCAGAGCTATATTTAATACAGGATTATCTCCTCAAGTCATCATTTTCACAGAATATCTGTATTACTCTGCAATTCAAGAAAGCAAGCAGGGCAGCACTGCCACTTGCTGTGTGTCAGGTGCTATACATGTGTTATTGTTAAATTCCAACATCAACAGTATGATGTAGTTTTATAGATAAGAAACAAGACAGCTGGCAAGGTAACAAACATGCTTACCTGTGTCACACACACAATAATGGAAAAGAAGGACCTGAATCCAAGTAATTGCACGACGGAATTGCCCATGCTGAATTCATATTAACCAATCTTTCCTGGTATCAAATTACAGTAAAAACTGATGTAAACAATACAAAATATCTCTTAAAAGTCACTTTTTTAAAAGGCAGCATAGTATTTAGACTAGAATGTAAGTGGAAAATCACTCTGGGTATCTACAGTGCACCTTTTATTCTCCATGAAGAATACATAGCTGTTACTAATTACACCTTTAATAGATTCTAAGACAAAGTATCAGAAATGTAGGTTTTACGTTAGAGGTATCCAAGAATGGACAATTAAAACTACACGGGAAAAATAAAAAATAAAGAAATAAAAATAAAAAAACTACACGGGATAATTTCTTTCCTTTTAGTGAATGCCACTGTGTCTAAATTATATCAAGCAATGCTTCAAAATTCAAACTGATTTTAATTAAAAGCTGGATATGAAATAATTTAACAAGAACTGAATCTCTCATTTGGACAGTATGATTTATAGCCTTCAAAACAAAACTCAAAAAATCAACAGTGGTTCTTACTAAATGATTTGTGTTTACAAACCAGAAATGGTGTCTACTATTTTAAAAGAGAAAGAAAATGCTTACTTGTAATTAATTGTTGACAAAACTACAATCCTCTACAGTTTGCCATCCTGGAGGTTTGTTTTCCTCTCCCAAGAATAGATTATGAACCTGATTTGTTAAAACACTTCATTCAAAATGCTATTGCAGTAGACAACTATGTTATAAAATTCTATGGTTCATAATAAAATTAGTTAAATTAACAAAATAATAAAAAGTCCACTTCACAATATAATGGGAAAGATGGCTATGATTTAATGGAAGTACCATCCCTGGAAACCTATTATATTGAAGAAACTTCACTTTCTCTGAGAACCCCTCAATAAATATCAGTCTTAGAAATTAATGGAAATTTCTAAGTTTTCTATATATATGATGTTAGCAACAAAAAATTATAGAGGGATAAAATAAAAAATGAAAAAATTCTTAGAATTTGGAAGTTTCCAAAATACAGTTGAGTATTTATGTTTACTTTTATGAAATTTCGTTGAAATATTTAATATTTCAATGAAACATATCTCATGGGTTTAATACACTTATTTCAATACTATCATGAGAGCACTTAGCACATACGTGTCTAGAGCAGACACCATAGTCATGTGATTATATGAAATACTTTTCCATAAAACAAGGTGATACAAATATGATAAATAACAGAAGACAGACTGAGATTACTATCTCAGAATTTCCAAATTAAAATGGATAAGTAGAGCTGTGGAATGAGAGAAATAAATAGAAAATTAAAAACACACTATGTTATTTGATATGCTAAGATAAAAAAATTTTCCATCCTATTTTCCACTGCTTTTTAGAAGCATTTCTTGTAGAAAGTCTCATGCATAAAAGTAACAACAGTAGCATATTTCTCTAATTCAGGACTCTACTTACTACCAAGGGTACAGTGAAAGAAGAGTGTCAGAGGCTGTTTTAATTGGTGCAAGGTGGAGTCATTGCACCAATATGTTTTTAAAGCTCCCCAGGCGATTATAACATGCAGTTGGCCAATAACAACTTTTCTAAACCTAAGGTCCAAAGTGGATATACTCATAAACATACTGAAAAATGAAACACTAAAATATATATAAATGCATAACTTCAATAAAGGGGTGAAAAAAAGAAAAGCACTGGTTGAGTGGGACAATTTATACGAAACCATGTCCAGCTGGCTGGCAACCTGTTACTGCTCCACCAATTTCCTTTTCCTACTATCTATCACACCTATATTCTTCCTCTTATCTTTGTGAAATCTTGTGTCTGAAATGAGGAAGAAAAAACAAAAGACTTTTTCTATGCATAACCATCAGAAAAACTTACATTACTGTTCCTAGAGTAAGGTCTTGAAGCATATATCAGAGATATGCTTGAAACATTTCATGAAGAATATAATATAAATAGCACCTAAAAATCTTCCAAATAAAAGGCACAATATAAAACACTAAACTTCAATGATTAAGTTCTTCTAAAGGGAAAATAATCCTGTATAGATTCCATGTTCTGTGTCCTGATGTTTCAGAATCAGAATAGTGATCTATATACCCATCCATACTCCAGTATCACTACACACATTTTTATATATGTACACATATATGTTCATATTCATTTATTACATATTTTTGTATACTGTATACAGTATACTGTATATTTTTTGTATACTGAAAATCTAACGGACACTGAAAATACACAGTGAATTGTTGCTACAACAAATGGTTTTTATCATTCACTTTAAAACATGACCTATGAGCAATTGGAGGATGTAGACTATTTCTACTTCAATACTTAAAAGTGGTGAAAGTATAGCATTACTCTTCATTTATCACTCTTAAATTCAGTTGGTATTTCTCTTTAAATTTAGTTCTCCTAGAACTAAAATTTTCCTGTTTTTAAAATGCTTGCCCTTGCATTTCCAATAAGGTAGTCACTAATTATGAGGCTACTAAGTATTTCTAATATATATGATAAGAAACCAGATCTTGAACACTTAACATGAAAACTGAACGTAACATCTCATTAATAATTTTTATACAGATCAAATGCTAACATACTTTTAATATATGAAGTTAAACATTAAAATTTATTTCACCTGCTTATTTTTAATACTACTAGAAATTTTAAAATTAGATCTATGAGGTTTGCATTATATTTCTGTTAGATGGCACTCCTTCTACTGGCTAACTCCTTTCTCCAGAAAACATTCCATAATCCAATCACTAGCTATCACATCAAATTTTAAAGCTTTCAGGTTTTGTTTCTAATTATTCATTTAATTTCTAAGTGAATTCTTAGAAAAGCTCACATATTAGAAAACTGTAAATAAATATAAAGATTTGACCACTATGAAACAGAATTTAAGCAATGAAATGGTTAGGATAGACTTCACTATACTGGTAAAGACCAGAAAACTAATGACCTTCAACAAAATATGGAAACACTACTGATGTTAATAATACAAACACAGTTGAACACCAAAGAATCTTGCTTATATCACAGTCACTACCATGAACATCCATCTCATTTTTATACCCAGTCCCCCTACCAAGAATATATAAAATAAATAAATAAAACCAAAAATATAACACAGGAATGCTTGACATCAAAGAAATTCATAGAGTAAGAGACTTCAGGGTTTCCACTATAAAAATATACACTGGAATATTCCCTGGAAGTTATGACCTCAGTACCTTAGCAATGATAAAAAATAAAAGAGCTGTCTTGTTCTATCCAATTCATACTCTCCACAAAAACAGCAGTACGTCAGCAAGCTATGCATTACCAAGTGAAGGTTGTCTGCTACACAACTAATGCCAACCTAATAGGTTAAACATGCCTATGAACAGTTTATGAGATCAACAGCAAATTATTAAGCAGTAATGAGACAATGGCAAATCAACAGAAAGTAGAATACTACCAGAATTGGGAACTAAAAGAGAATACAGCAGAAGCAACAACAAATATTAGGGCATGGGCCATATAAAATAGGATAAACCTGGAAGACTCTCACACACATATACTAACACACAGACTCATAGGCACATAGACCTTAGAATGAATGTAAGTCAACAGAAAATAATCCTAATGGCTTCCCAGTTGGAATAGAAGTCTCTAAATAAGGAGAAATACAGTAAAATTTGACAGGAATATTTATGATGCAGTATCTTTAAAGAATGTAAATATCTGAACCAAAATTAAATTTGAGATTGAAATCTCCATTGCTAGATTTTTTCAGAGCCAAAACCACATAATTGTTATTGAACAATTATCAAGAAAAGAAAACAAGAGTAAGGAAGAGGAAACTGGTTTGAGAACAAAACCATCTCTTGGTAGAACATAAAATAAATATCATGGAAAATACTTAGAGAAAGGCATATATGGAGGAGTGTCTTAGTTTACTGTGAATGTCTTTGCCAGAAATAGTTCCATCCCATGAGGCAATTTTGCCTCTGGTATGTAACTTGCTGTCTTTAGAGAATAAAATATACCTAGAATTTAGAGGAGACTAATTCTCACATTAGAATAAAATTCTATTTTCCCACTTATTTTAGGATTCCAAAATTGGATGATCCAGATCAAGATGATACTACTCCTATAAAGGCAAACTTTAATCACTGGAAGCATTTTAAATCATGAGATTTTAATTTGAAACTTCAAATCACCATTGTTTGTTTTTTTAAGGTTTTACTTATTCATGAGAGACAGAGACAGAGGGGGCGGGGGTGGGAGGGTAGGAGGATGGGGCAGAGACACAGACAAAGGGAGAAGCAGGCTCCATGCAGGAAGCCTGACTTGGGACTCCCACGTCTCCAGGATCAGGCCCTGGGCTGAAGGCGGCGCTAAATCGCTGAGCCACCAGGGCTGCCCTTCAAATCACCATTGTGACTAAATACCACATTGTTTGATATCTTGCCATCTTCAGAAAGCAGAAATTTTGTAGAATAAATCAATCTTAGCTACGGTGTCTTCATTTTGCCTTGAGTTATTTTCACTTAAATTCCACTATAAAAGAACTGGAACTTATCCTTAAAGGATAAAAGCCACACTAAAGTCATGGGAAGAACTCTCCTCACTTCCTAAAGATCAACAATACAATTCTAAGACTTCTTCATGAAAACAATGAAGTAAGTCCTAAGGTGGGGGACGGGGGCCGCACAAAAAAGGTAGCAATTAATAAAAAAGTTAAAATGAGAAATCACCACCATGAAAAACTCCTTTAGTAAAATTTGAGGCTTGAGCAGTTAAAAATAGAGACAAAGAATAATATCAAGAAACAACTATCTTAGAGGGGAAAAATAAATGTTAGTTACAATATACCTAAAACTTAACTGTTTTTTTAAGGCTCTATTGTTACTGTGGCATAGAACTTAAAAATTTAAGTGTTTTGTATTAGAAACTATAATCAAATAGGTTGCATTTGCATGTCCCAACTAAGTTGAAATTCTGAGTAAAACTACCTTGAGTTTAAAAAATTAGTCTTCATTACAGTTTATATATATAGGCCAAAACATTTTGGTCAATATTACATCTAGTTCTACCCGAAAATAGGAAAAATTAGCCTCCAAACCAAAGTTCCATATACACCTTATTTTATATAATTGCTCCAAAAGATTTTTCTGTCCATATCATTAAAATCACCCTACCTGTTTGGACCGAGGTCTACCAGGAGAAAATTTTCTTTTGGTAATAGCTGGTTTACCCATGCCGATTTTTGGAGTGACTGAGATATATGTTGTTGGCATAATGTTTCCAACAGAAGCACTGAGGGTTGAAGGGTAAGTGTGCAGTATATCCTGGGAAGGCAAGTCTGAAGAAAGAGAGGAAGACACATTTGCCTTGCTTATGTCTGCAGCTGACACAAATGACAACTCTGTCTCAGATGGTAGTTTTACAGGTTTGTCTTCTCGGCATAAACCATCTTTCACACAATTCTCAACTGCAGGAGCCATTCCAAAGTCCGTAAATGCAGTGGAAGATTCAGAACCTGTTTTCTGTTCCATTTCTTCTTGTACCCTTTCTATAACCAACTGTTCCTTAGAACATAAAGAAGTACTTTGCTCACACGGGGACACCACAGTGTCCGGTGGAACAATGGCAGATTCAGTGGCTGATTTTGGAGGCCGAGATTCTTCTATGGATGCCAGCATTTTGGATTCCTCTAACTGCAGATCCTCGTGCGGCACAATGATCTGGTGTGTACGGACTTCAATGTTTTCTGTCACTTCCATTTTGTTTTCATTTTGATCGTCAAAAATATGCATCACTTTAGAAGACATTTCCATTTTTTCACTATCAACTTCATGAGAAATCTGATTTTCCACTTCAGGGTTCATTTTATCTTGCGATGATTCTACAAAATTTGGAATATTTGTTATATTAATGTATTTATAAATTTAAATTTTTCTGGCTTAAAAATAATAGGCTTGGGCAGGAAAGGGGATAGAAGGGAGAAAAGGGATTTCCACACTTATGGAAACTTATGGTTATACCCTGACTAAAATCAGAAGGTATTTATCAAGGAAAACAATTATTAAGATAATAAAGGCCAAAATACACCAGGACTTATGAATTACATCAGGCCAGAAAAGCTACAAAAACATCACCTTAATTAATAGTATCCCTAGAGTTTAAGGTAGTTTCTGGTAAAATATTAAAACAGAATTTCTAATATAATTCTATTTAACTTATATGATTACAATGGAACATTTACAAAAAGATTTACAATTTTGTAGGTCAAGTTATACTCTTTCAACAGCTAGAAAAATGAGGCTCAGTGATCTTGTACAAGGTTTCCAAGTTAAAAAGTAAAGACTAGGGCAGCCCGGGTGGCTCAGGGTTTAGCGCCGCTTTCAGTTCAGGGCCTGATCCTGGGGAGCCAGGATCGAGTCCCACGTCAGGCTCCCTGCATGGAGCCTGCTTCTCCCTTTGCCTGTGTCTCTGTCTCTCTGTCCCTGCCTCTCTCTCTGACGGTCTGCCATAAATAAAATCTTAAAAAAAAAAAAAAAAAAAGTAAAGACTAGTCTAGAATATGAAGAGTTTTTTTAATAGCAGGCGCTCAGATGTAATCCTTCTGCAGAATCAGATGAGTAGCTATCACAGGTAGAAGATACTTTACTTATTAGCTGTACCTGCTAACATAACACATTTTTTTGGATATAATCTTTGTATTTCCTCATCATCGATAATTAAATAGGCAAAGCTTAACAAGTCAATAAACATAATTAGATATCAGAAATATCTAAAGTCACTAACTGGTAAATTTTAAGTCAGGGCGCTACTGTGTTAAGCCTTTAACCCAAACATGCCTAAAAACAAAGTCAAAGATCCAATTTACATAAGACCTACATGGCTCTATCAGGTAAGATCACTGGATAAAATGCACTTATTTCAAATACTATCAAGGCAATTTCTAAGTTACATTAATAGAGATATTAATTTTTTGGGATCCCTGGGTGGCGCAGCGGTTTGGCGCCTGCCTTTGGCCCAGGGCGCGATCCTGGAGATCTGGGATCGAATCTCACATCGGGCTCCCGGTGCATGGAGCCTGCTTCTCCCTCTGCCTGTCTCTCTTTCTCTCCCTCTCTCTGTGACTATCATAAATAAATAAAAAAAATTAAAAAAAAAATAGAGATATTAATTTTCTCATTTACTATTTACTGTGGTGACTGCACTTTATGTTCTGATAGCAAAATGAAATCCCACTTTTCATTTCTACTCCCTGAAAGACTACAGTTAAGGATAAAGGGGAAAAACATCAAATAACAGATCTGATCATACCAAGTATTTTTACACCAAAAAATGCTTCAAAAATACTAACGTTAAAAAAGAATGATAGGGCACCTGGGTGGCTCAGTAGTTGAGCATCTGCCTGCCTTCGGCCCAGGGCATGATCCTGGAGACCCGGGATCGAGTCCCACATAAGGCTCCCTGCATGGAGCCTGCTTCTCTGCCTCTGTAGGTCTCTCTCATAAACAAATAATATCTTAAAAAAAAAAAAAAAAAAAAAATGTAAACATGCTCTACATCCCAAGCAGTTCTAATATGCTCCACTACCAGTCTTCTATAAAGACTTTAACTTTATTTTTTTAAGATTTTATTTCTTTATTTGGGGGGGAGCGTGTGCACACACACGAGTGGGGGTAGGGAGGCATAGGGAGAGGGAGAAGCAGACTCCCCACTGAGCAGGGAGCCTTGATCCCAGGACCATAAAAACATGACCTGAGCAGAAGGCAGCTGATTTACCAACTGAGCCACCCAGGTGCCCTGATTTTAAATTGTTTAATAGTGAATATCTGATTTAGCAACTCTACAGAGAATTTAACATCCTTTAGAAATCCAATGCCAAGTCTTTTTAAGAAAAGGATTGAAAAATTAACTTAATAGATCATGACTCAAATTTGCATAACAGTCATAAAAGCATTATGTTGTAACTCAATCAAATTAGATAGTATGCTTACCAGAAATGAGAAGACCATGTGTATCAAGACTTTCTGGTGGATTATTCTGCTGCTGCTCTTCTGTGGGGATGTGAACTGCTGTGAATGACACATTTATGGAATCTCCAGCAAGGAGTCAAAATTTCTCTAACACTGCTCTCTCAATAGTAAGTTGAGTAAGACTTTTATCCTACTGCCAAATACCAATATTCAACATAAGCACAAAATACACTGTTACTATTTATTTGTAAGTAGGGTATGAAGATTAAATTAGGAATCTGATTATGTACTCTGACAAGATTTATTATTATAGATAGCTTTGTCTTATCTTTCTTTACATCTTATTCAATAATACCTTTTAATGAAAGTTATTAAATACAAAACTGAATCTCAGAAAATCTGAGGCTTTTTATGTATACTCTCAATCTATATAAAATTTCACATAAAATCCCAGACTGTCAGATGAGCCCACGATTAAGTTTAATAACTAGTTTTTCCCCAACCTTGTCTCATTAATTCCAGATCCCCAAGTATAGTAACAGTTATTATCAACATTCCAAAAAGCTTAATTGAAATATCACTGAAATAACTGAAATACCCTCAATAGAACCACTGAGACGATCTAAAACAATAAATTTTTCATTATCTCAGCATGAAACATCTCACTATCAGTATCAGCTCTAGTCAATAATTATAACTAAAGAAAGAGAAAATAACAAACTGCTTTTTAATGAAAATCACTTGGCCCCCAAAGTAAATATTTATGATTAGGTCTAGATTATGGCTGAACTACAAATATATATACATGCCCTTTCCCCTAGTAATTTCTAATGTTATTTTACTAGAAAGCTCCTCTCTAAACAATTTCCTAAAGTGACTATGCTTTGTGGCTCACTTTTATTTAGGAGAGTAAACTTTTAGTAAATATTCATATATTCACTGTATATACACATTTTCTTCTGAAAATAAACTATATCCATTACTGAAAACATTCTTACCATCTGGAACAATTCCAGGTGTGGACTCCTGATCACTGATGTCTTTATTAATTGCTTGCTCTGGAAATACCATATGGTCCTCAGGTCCTTCAACCTCCATCTCATTGTTATAATCTTAACAGAATATTATTTATTCTTTAGCTTAGAGTTAAGTTTTTCTGGTTTGTTAACTATGTAAATAATTATGACTTTGCTATTATGACCCAGAATGGCATAAATTCTTCTTCGTATTTTAAATTTTCAACCAAATATCTATCTACATTTTTGATGCAGATGGAAAAATCATCTAAATTATGAATTAAAGGATTACTGACATTTTATTATTTTAACAGGACATTCTAAAACTGTATACTGATGGCATCTTGGAAATGAAACATTAGTAATTAAGACGTATTTACTTAAACCTCTTGCAGATGATAACACAGGACTTTATAAAAGTTGCCATTCACATTGATTAAAATGAAAACTGATCTGTAGGCAGGTCTGTTTTCTTGACCACCAAAAAACTTGTGATTATGTTCACAACCAACAGAATATTATTAAAATTACCTAAACAAAATTTTGGGCTCAAAAGATATGAGTTAACATTTAAGAAGATCATCATAAAACTAAAACTTGTTTGGAGTGAAATAACCCAGGTTTTAAAGCACAAATTACAGCCAAACACTGACAACTTTCATTGCCAGCTGAAAGAACACAACTGGAGTAAGGCACTTCAGTCCTGGAATTCATATTATTAGAAGAGTTGGAAAAGAGCTATATCAGATGTCAGTCATCAGATTCAGAGATGACCTGAATCACATGTATACTTAAAGGTTGAGAAATTAAGAATAAAATGGGATCTGATACACAGGATTACCTCATTATTACTAAAATAATTTATTGCTGACTGGCTGGCACACATCAAAAAAACACAAAAAAATTCTCAAGTTTACCTGTAGTGACTTCAGCCATCACCACTTCATCACCTGCCTGTAATGGATCCATCTCAGCTGCTATGTGTTTACAATACATGCAGATATACTCTTCTTTGAACTGAGAATCCAGCTCATGATCTGTTGGTTTGTCACATTCTAAGTGAACCCACCTGCAGTGATAAATGTATTTAAATAAAATTTTCTAATTCAAAGACAAGTTACTATCTAGGGAAAAAAGAGGCAATTGCTTAAAAAGGTGGATACAGAAAGGGTTAAAAGGATGACAGAAGAGAGGTTACAGAGACTGGCAACTAGTGATGGCTCTAGAAAAGACCTCTGGCATTTTCAGAGGTCATTAAAGGTGCTCACATCTTTTTATTTCCATATTTTTAAGTCATTTCCTCCTTACATTCCCCTCCTAATGCTTGTCTCTGGTCTTTTACCCATTCAATTCCTTATGCCTTTCAGACTCGTTAAATATGTAATTTAATTTCATCTTTAACACTACTCAGTACACAAAGGATCATTAGAGTGATAAAAGCTTGGAACTCAAAGATAGATGGTAGCACAAATGATCACATGATAGGAGAACTGATCACTCAATGGAAGAACTATATCTTCTTACCTTTTGCACATATTACAATGAAGCATGTCTTTCTGCAATTCTGGATGGTAGCACTTCCCACAGAAAGGACATAAGTTATCCTGTTGTTGGTAACAACTGTCACATACCAAGCAATTGTGGTGCCACTGAGAACTAGATCGTGTGCCACACTCTACACATATTCTGCAATTCTAAACACCAGAAAAAATGAAAACAAAAACAGTTTGTTATGCATTTGTATTGCAGTTCTGGTGTGAACCTTTCTGAAATCAATGAAACATTTGCACATTATACATTAAGCTTTAATTTTCATGACACTAATTTAGGGTATATGTTTCTGAAAAAGCAGTGTGTTTTAAATATCTGATGAGACATCATTCAATTTGCACAAAAAGCTCCAGGAAAATGTAAATAGGGCCCAGAGACATCCAAGAAAACATAAAGAGGGAAGGAAGAAAACCAAGAACATAGCAACCCAAACTTCAAAAAAGAAACATATTCCAGAATCAGGAAGTAGCTTGTGTGGAATAAGTATTTGACTCTGCATTGTGTAAACAAATTGGTGCTTCTAAGCTACTTCATTTGTTTGTAGGTAGCTTAGGAAGTAAAAATAAGAATTCACACTAAAGAATGATCATGACCCACTCCAAATGTCTTATAGAGTGTGAAACTATTATAGTAAAATCCATGCCAAAATCCAATTACATCTTCTCATATTTTCAGAACAGAGAACGGCACTATCCTTACCAAAGGAGAACTGTCTGTGGAGTGCAAGGCCTGCCAGAAGCCCACCATCACCCTCTGCTGCACCCTTGGCCAACCAACCTAAATTCTGGGCACACAGCTGATAAATTGTGAGCTCTCGTTATCCACCCCAAATTCTAACCTAAACACTGGAAAAAGGGGAATTCTATGTTTTTTGAAAGATTTGATTATTAAATAAATAGAAACCCTACCATGAATTGCTCAAGTCTTACAGATTTAAAACAAATGGGCACATAAATATCAAGGCAAAGTCCTGAACAAAGTATTAGCAGTTTATACAAGATATGCAAGAATGGTTAAATATTAGGAAATGTCTGGCGCCTGAGTAGCTCAGTTGGTTAAGTGTTCAACTCTTGATTTTAGCTCAGGCTGTGATCTCAGGGTGGTGAGATTGAGCCCTGTGTTGGGCATCAGGCTCCGCCCTCAGTGCAGAGTTTGCCTGAGGTTCTTTCTCCTTCTCCCTCTACCACTCCCAGGCCCCCCACAAGTTGTGCTTTCTCTCTAAAAACGAAAAAGGAAAGAAAATCTATTTTTAAAAATTGGCATATTATTATGTCTGAAAATAAAAGGCAAATTACTAAATTCAATAGATGCTGGAAAAGCTTTTGGAAAAAAAGTCAAAACCTGTACCTAAAAAATCTACCTCTTCAGATAATAAAAATGGATGGGTATTTTCTAAATGTGATACATACACATTGCCAGGATTTTACTTAACTGGGGGGACCTAGTTAAATAGAGGCAATCCCACTAAAGTCAGGAACAAAGCAAGGATGCCACCTATTTCCACTATTGGTTATATATATAGTTAACATGGTTCTAAAGCCAATGTAAACATTGAAACAAATGAAAAGAGGCAGTGCAATAGTAAAAGAACAAAATTATCTGTAGATGACAAGGGAGTATATTTGGAAAATCCTAGAGAATCAATCATAAATTCAATAAAAGAATTTAACAAAGTAGCAGGATACAAAATTTGGGGCTCAAGGGGTAAGAATTAACATATATACTCACATGTACATAATTTATAAATAATGAATTTATACCAGTAACTCCAATTCTGATCCCTCCCACTCAGTTCTTGCCTTCTTCCGTTCTTGTATAGCTATTCTCTAGTCCCCACAACACTAACACATTTACTCAACTGTCCAACCGAATAAACAAAACACATTTACTCAACTGTCCAACCGAATAAACAAAACTACCTGGGTTTGCTCTCAGTAATTGACTTTATTCCCCCTTTAGTTTTTGACTATATAGGATATTAATATGCTTTCAAAACTCAGTTGTATAAACTGTTCTACAGAGAATTAATGTTTATAAGTTATGTACATATGTGAGTATCAGCCCATTTATTTGTATATGTACGTGTGTGTGTAAATACATGCATGCATTTCCTGCCCCATCTGCTGAAAAGCCAAAGAGGCAAACACTCCCATAGCAATGAGCACACCTAGGACCCATTTTCCGCTAAAGGAACCAGACCTACTTCTGGAAAAGAGGGCCGATTCCTGGGCTGGGGCAGAGAGGTGGAAAATGAGCTTGGGACATCTTGTGATGCCAAAATGTAACAAAATGCTCAAATAAATGGTGAGGGCATGTCACAAAAGCATAGGAGGCAGCCCTCAGAAGCTACCAAAGGCAAATATGGGACAATCTGAGTATAGAACAAATAAGATAAAGAATTATGAATTATTGAGGACAGTAGAATTTCTCAGTCAATACTGACAATATAAACAAATAATTGTGACATGTAAAAGAAGGGAGAGTTCCTGTTTACAACAGAGGTGCAGAGCGCTGGCATATGTAACAATGCTAGAGTTGCAAAAGCACCATTTTACAACCAACACATACAAATGATGAAGCAATGGTTTCTAAAATCTTGGAGGAAAATTTGAGGAGCAAGATAGTCACATGATCTTAAATATCTTCTCATATAATGTTTTTATTAGATGTGAAAAAAGGAAGAAAAAAAAAAAGGAGAAATTTGACAGCAGCTTGACCAAATTATCAGAATGCACATCACCTATGAGGGAGATGAGCACCAGGTGCCTCTAGCAGAAGCACATCACTACTTCAGTATTCCAGCCAACAATGCAAAACTCTATATAATTGTGAAGAAGTATCAGACAAAAGTAGAAAAAAAAAAAATCAAACAGGTTATGTGGGGAAGAACTGTATCCTTCCAAAAATGTCAATATCCAAAAGACAGAGAAGGACTCAGGAAATTCAGATTAAAGGAGTCCAAAGTGAGAACCAAAAAGAGTACCTTAAAAAAAAAAAAAAAAAAAAAAAAACTACAAAAACAAAAAGACTACCTTACCCTAGAAGTGGATCTTGGAACCTATATGGGGTGGGGGGGTGGAGGAGATGCTATATTGGATGTTATATCAAGTGACAAAATTGAAATATGGATAATAGATTAGACGAAAATACTTATGTTGATGTAAACGTATGAAGTTGCTAACAGTGCTTTGCTTATGTAAGGATATTCCTATTATTAGGAAATACAGGGGCACTTGGGTGGCTCAGGGTGTGGTCCCAGAGTACCAGGATGGAGTCCCACATTGGGCTCCCCTCAAGGAGCCTGCTTCTCCCTCTGCCTAGGTCTCTCTGTCTCTCATGAATAAATAAATACAATCTTTAAAAAAAAAAAAACAGTAAATACACACTGAAGTGTTTAGGGGTAAAGGGGACACAGTCTATGTAACTTACCCTCAAATGGTTCAGGGCAAAAAAACAGAGATGGGAGGGAAGAAGAAGAAAGGGTACACACAATGATACTAAAATCTAACAAAGGTAAAAAGTATAAATGGTATACAGGTACTATTTTTTCTAACATCTAAAGTTTGAAATTATTTCAAAATAACGTTTTTTAAAAATCATGATATACCAACACAAAAGCATTCTGGACAGAGAAACAGGAAAAAGAAACCTAACCTGACAATGACTGGACTAAAACAAAGTTCCTGAAAAGATTACCTGTACGTCAGTGTGAGCAGCCTCACAAGTCTGATACCCCCATGAAGGCAGACCTATTTGCCTGTTCATCTCTGGCCTCCACCACGGTGCTTTGCACACAGTAGGCCTTCAAATGTTAAATAAATGAACGAATTATGACTAAAGACTATAGACATCTATGAGAATTTAACAGTAGAGGAAGAGAATTATTCTTCAGTGGATAAGCCTATGAAAAACTCTAGGATAATTCTTTGACTATTTAATTTAGACATAACAAGGGACACCTTATAGGCATCATCTTACTAAATCCAACACCCTGATGAGGTAAGTTCTACTAACCTTCTCTACAGGGGAAAAACTGGCTTAAGGAAGTCAAATATTTTGCCAAAGTTCCTGTATTTAGTAACTGGAAAAGTGGAGATCTGGCTCCACAGCTGAATCTTTCACAACATTATATACCTCCATAGAACAGATTTTTTTTTTAACTATTCAGTTGTATTCTTAGCAATATTGTACATGATTTAGTCACTGTGATAGAGCATAGCAGACTATGATAGAGAGCAAATTAGTAAAAGAGTGAGACAAAGATAAAAGAGAACCTCAGGAAATAAACCCCGAATTCTGAAGACATTTTCCAAGATAATGAAAAACATAACAAAGAAGATAATGAATTAAAAGCAGGAAACAAAATTATCTAGATGTTACTAAACATTATTTAAGAAACTGCAAAGATGGCAAATATTTAAAAAAAAAAAAAAAAAGGCTAAGTTAACCAACTCTTCTTTAGACCTTTTTTGGGGGCCTGACTAGAGAGACTGATCCTGGTCAACATGTTCTAGGTAACTAATTAATGTAGAACCAAAATCAGACACAACCTGGAAACAAATTCAAAGAACTGACAAAAATAACGATCTTAAAGCTCTTAAGTAGAACAAAGGATTATAATTAAGTGAACATGTAAAACAAAACAAAACAAGGGTATTTTTCTTCTGTGATACCACAAATGGGAAAACTGGAGGAAAAAAAATGTTTCCACAGCATAAAACTGAAAAAGTTGTAAAACAAAATGATACCAAACCAAGTTCTTATAGTAGCCTGAAGACAACAGTCTCTTTCAGATATGTTGGATTTCAGAAAAATTGCTATTCCTTAATGGAGCATAATCAAGAATCCAAAAGACTGGGGGGTTAGAGATTGGAACTTATACAGAGAATACTTTTTTTGCAAGGAAAAAGTGACAAAGGTTTACAGTCTCCCAGTTGATCAAAAACAGAAGGAAGAGAAAGGAAAAGGGAAATTTCTGGTTTCTCCATTTTTACTAAGTGGAAGAAGAAATCATTCATACTTCCAAGTATAACTTAACACAAAATAAAATTCCTAATTGCAAGTCGCTGCAGGAAATAAAAGGAAAAACAGAAAGGAAATCAAAAGAACTATTCTGTCTTAAAATAGCCTAGCATTTCAATTGCAACCATTAATCTAAATAGTTAACTCTATTAAACCTCACACACACAAACACACACACACACACAATTTAAAATGACACACAAGGACCCAAAATAAAAAGATGTGAAAACATTACATTCAACTGATAAAACTAAAGCCCTAGGAGGCCATATTGATGGGCAAACAAAAATAGCTGGTTCCAAAAGGGGGGGGGGGGGCATTACACAATAAGGTAACTTTATATTGATAAAAATGCACAACACATCAACACTGACCCTGACATACCTGCCAAATAACAACCAAAAAATATTAGTTCAGTTCACAAAAAGAAAAAGTAAAATACAAGGAGAAATTATTGAGGAAAACTGTAGTGGTCAACTCCATCTACATTCTAATACACTGTCGAATCAGGTAGCCAAAAAATAAAAAGGACTTCATCTAGCTAAATAAAATAAACAGAAATATTACACCTTAAAGTCACTACTTCAATTATGAAAATATTTGTGAAAAAGAAAACCACACTGGTTAATGCTGGGTTACACACAATTAAAGCAGAAATTAACATGCTTAAGCACAACTTAAAACCCAAAAGATAAAGTGATTAGGCTACATGTACGCAGAGACAGCTACAATTAAAACGAATCTGGTTGCAGCCAAAGCTATAATCAAAGGTAAATTTATAGTCTTAAAATATACTTTTTTCCTTAGTAAAGAAAACGAATTACGAATTCAACTTCCTATTTCAGAAAAAGAAGAAAGGCAAATAAAAGTGTGTAGAGAAGACGAACGCACACACGCACCAACCTGCAGCCCAAAGTGCGGACGGGAGAACGCGGGAAGGCACCGGCCGCAGACAGGAAGAAGCCGGAACCGCCGGGGCCCGGGGCAGCCGCCCCCGGTCCGCCCGCAGGCCCCGCCTGCCCCGAGCCCCACGTGAGGGCGGTAAGCGCGGGCCCGCGGGCCTGGGGCCCCTCCCCTCCAGGCCCCACCCTCGGGCCGCAGCCGCACCCGCCGCACCGCCCAGCGCCCTGGAACCAGGTGGGGCCGCGAGCTCCAGGTGCCCCTGACCCGGCGGGACACTGGCGCAGGTGCTCGGCTCCGTCCGTGCCTCCTCCCACCCCCACACCCGCACCCCATCCGCGGGGTCCTCCAGGCGAACTCTCCCCCTTTCCAGGACTTTCCTAGGACAGCAAGTCACCCGCCCCCCCCCCCCCCCCACACCCCTCTCGTGTCCGGAACGCCTTTCCAGCTTCTGGAGAAAGCCTCTGGCTGGCGCCACCTCACAGCCCTTAATCCCAGCAGCCCAGGAAGCCTCCACCTGGAGGCTGACCCTGGCCCTCGGGGCCCCGGGACCATTTCAGGCAGCTCACTCCACCCCACCTCCCTGAAGCCTGCCCTAAGTCCACAGAAGGCGGTGCATGGGCAACAGGAGCCCGTTTCTATGCTACTGGGAGAAGAGTGGGAGAATGCTAAGACCACAGACGCAGTCTGGGAGGGCTGTTTTCCGAAAAGTTCAGTTTTCATAGAAATGCTAGCATAAAAAAAATTAAAGTTTAACAGACCTTCGAGGGTACCACAATGCAGATTTTAATACCTGCATTTAGCATTTGTATTTATCATGTTAGTCCCAGGTGCCATCAAAGAGGTACAAAACATGCAAGATTTTACACAGTAAAATTACGGTAGAAAAAATGAGATGTTTGGATGGCACAGGGATACATGGCAGCATCCAGAGAGCCAGCAGAGAGGACTCTTATCTTCATAAACATCAAGACAATGGCTAAAGGGTGAACAACATACCAGTAACTTAAAATAAGGAACTAATGTTCCATGTTTTAGAAATAACTGGATTAGTTCCCATTTAGAACAGATTTCAGTTGTATCACAATAGTGCACTCATGAATAAAAACCTGTATGGTTACTGAATGACACTTCATTACATCTAATGTTGAAATACTGCTTGCTGGCACTTTCAGGTCTGATTATTCTGAACTAGTAAACAGGGTCATGGCATTATCAATACTATTTTTATACAAATACAAAAGGCTTTCTATGTACTGACATTATTAAAGCCAAAGGAAAGGCTTACACACTGAACTGGGCACAAGAAAATATCCTTTTATTAAATCCAATCTTGGCAATTTAGTTTCAAAGCAAAACTGTATGTCAGATGAAATTTGTAATTACTTTATAAATCCTATTTAGTTTTATTTTAAGTGTAATTATCGAAGATAAAAATAAGTTTATGCCTAGGTTTCACATCTGTTCTAGAAAATTTAGATATAATTAAAGAAAAAAAAACTCAACCTGGGGGATATATAGAGATGGCTTGTGGATCTAGAGTCTTTAGTCTTTAGAGATCTACACCCTAATACAAAAAGAAAATTAGATCAAGAAATATTTCTTATTTAATCTAGAGAGAAAAGCACTGCTACTCACATAGGTATAGTACGATAGCATAAGGAGAGAGCATCATATACAGGATAAAACATTATAAAGACAGGAAACCTGAGTTTTAGTCCCTTTTCTGTTTCTACAAATAAGTAAACTTGGATGATTAACCACTGGGCCTGCACCAGCCCTCACCTAGAATTTATTAGTTTACCTATATAGATTCCAAAACGAAGCACATGTACTACTTTTATGACTGATCCATTCTAGAGAATATTTAAAGGAAAGTCATAGTGAATATTGTTTATAAATATCTTCCAAACAGGAAAAAGAGATTAGTTTTATTTAATCACTTGAGAATTAAAGATAAATTTGATTTGTTCTTCTACTTTCACTTTAAGAGTTGAAATATTTTGTGTTTCCACAGACAAATACTTCTTAAATTTGTTACTGTTTACCTGGTAGTGTACTAATAATAACTCTGCCCAGTACGTAAGATTGTTGCCCAACTTAACAGGGTTTAGAGGTACAGATCAAAGAGCCTCAGTAAATTCCTCAGAAAGCATAAAGAGACCAGCATAGAACACCTCAAGGTCATAAAGATGCAAATAACAAAATAGATGGAAGAAGGGAGAATCACTGACTAAAAGAATATCCAGAAAAAAATAAAAATAACTGAAAATACATCTTAAAAGTGTCACACCAAGCAGAAAGACTGGTATCTTGAGCAATGGAAAAATGTCTACAGACCTTCTCTAACACTCTAAACTAAAAGAAACTTTAAACAGCATCTATAAAATAAATATCTAAGTAAAGAATTACTAAAGCTACGACAGGGAAGGGACAGTATACATATACAGTATGATTCCAAATATTTAATACAAGTGTACTTATACACATAAAAATGTGATGTACATATAAAATCACTATATTAAAAAAATCACTATATTATCACCAAAATGTAGTGTATTTTACCTCTGCATTTTAAGTTAACGGATTTTAAAACTATTGCTGTGTGTTCTAGTACCCTCATGGGGCTACTACATCTCTGGAGTTTCTGGGAAGATTAAAGATAAATCATTCAAAACAATTTCTAAGCCATGAAGCACCATACATATGTTAACATGTTCATAATAGCATTTTTCATAATAGCCTAAAATTGTAAATGACCCAAATGTTCACCAAGTGAGTCAATAAACAATCTGTGTGGTATGGCCACTACTTGGCAATAAATAGGAATCACTGATGATATGCACAAAAACATGGCTGATTCTCAAAATAATCATGTTGAGTTTAAAAAGCTAGACCCCCCCCCAAAAAAAAGAGTATATACTATAGGATGTCACTTATATAAAACTCTAGAAAATGCAAATTAATTGATGGTGAGTGAAAGCAGACTGCCTGGAAGACAAGAGGGGAGGTGGGAATGGGTGAACAGTTGGAAAAGAGGGATTCCCAAAGGACACCATGAAACTTTTACGGTGATGAATGTGGTCATTATCCTGAAGGTGATGATGGTTTCATAAATGTACATGTGTCAAATTAAATTACAAACTTTAAATACTTGCAGTTTACTGAATATCAATTATACATCAATAAAGTTATTCTTTAAAAAGTTGATGATAATGTATATATTTGAATAGGTATCCGATTTGTCTGCTCTATATAAGAAGCATACAGATGAAGATATTTTTCTTAAAAAAATAAACAACTTACTTTGCATTTCCAGCCATTGGTTGGTACTGATTTCATAACTGGTTGAAGACAAAAAGTATGATACCCTTTGTCACACGTATCACACACTAGCATCTTGCTATCTTCTCCCGATTGTCTAAAAAATAAGATAGCATTAATGATGCCTTATCTTTAAACTTATGTTTATAACATAAGTAATCATGAGAAGAATCAGTCCTAGGAACTGCCTAGTTCATCAATTCCTCAGTGTCTGTTTTGTCTATACTCAGATAATGATAGAGATAACCCCCCTAGATGAGACAGCCATCTTCCTGAGGTCCCTACAGGATTATCCTTACTGAATGCTCACCTATGGTGAACCTGCTTTAGTCACGTGAGGATTCCTGCAGAGTAGGGCAAGATGAATGACTCTTTTTAAATATCTCAGTAAACATTCTAGGGTACGGAGCTCTGATAGGTGATGCTGCATGGGAAGGAACAAATCTTGGCATCGGGAATTGGAAAGACATTGTCATATAAAAAAAAGTGGATCGAATTTGGCATCAGACCTATATTTGTATTTCGACTACTATTTTACTAGTTGTGTGATTCCTAAATAAAATAAGCTTAGTCCTCTTGGTTTCAGGTACAAAATGTGAACAATAAAGACACTGAGAATTAATTATTCTGGTTGAAGAGCTTAGAACATCCAGTAAACATTAGTGCTAAATAAACAGCTGTAAGAATCATCTTGTAATAATTAATAAGAATGGTAGTCAAAAAAAAAAAAAAGAATTGTAGTCAAAAACCTAAACTCTTTCCCTGAACATATGTGTGCCCCAAAGATTGGGCCCCTGCCCTACATACAGCATGAGCTCTGCCTTGATTCTTGGCTATCAACCACTCCCAGAGACTAAGAATTTAATTCAAGAGGAGGGGAAAAGAAAAACTGGGGAATGAAAGAAGAAGAGCTGAGAGAGGAGCCGCTGAATAAAACCTGGGGACAACTAGAAGTAAAAAGGAAGATGGGTTAGTTGGCCTCCAGTTATTTCTTATTCAATTTAATAAACTCTACATATAAAATTTTATGTTTTATCTCTTTAGCTACATGGAAAGATCTTAGAGGGAAAGCAATCTTTCTTCAAGTTTTCTTATTCCTTCCCAAGAAACTAGGCACAGATACAAGATATCAAATAAATGTTTACTGATATTTTAATTTTTACCAAAATATAAAAGCATGTGGTCCTATTTATTCCACATAATTTTAAGATATTGATGCTTATTGTCATTAAATTAAATTACAAATAAAAGACTGATCATGGCAGGGGTGGGCATGATTTCTCCTGTTACGAAAGTCCTCAGCTTGTAAAAAATTTGAAGACTGCTATAGATGCAGATAACTTCCCCAAATTATCATGCTAATTAGTAGCAGGAGGAAAACAAAAATCACAGAAAAGATTGGAGGAATAACCAAAGGATGGAATATAACAAATAGAAAAAGATAACCCCATTACAAATGTTTAAATGCCATACAATAATAACTGTACTTCTTTTCAGGATTATGGTGACTACGATTGATTGGAGGTAACCTCTTTCAGATAGATACAGGTTTTTGGGTTTTTTATTTTTGTTTTGTTTTGTTTTTAAGTAGTCTTAGAATAAACTGTTCTTCCTGGAATGGAAATTCAAACATATCACTGATTCTTTCACTCACTCTCATAACTACTTTCTGCAATTAGAGGTTTATTTTCCTATTAAATCTTCACCCCAGTCTCTCTCAAAAATAGTTGCTTTATTTTTCTAATGCTTTTTTAAGTTGTTAACATCATTTGTTTAAAATGTTTGGCAAATTTAAATTAGCTTTTTAAGCAACCAGAGGAATTTAAAATTATTAAAATTAGTTTTTGTTTAAACTTATTTCAAAGTAATATTAATAAATACCTAGCAATTTTTTAAAGACATGATGAAGTCAGTGGGAATGAATATAGCCGCAGTACCAACAACCTTTATCATATTACACAAACCTTTAGCACCTAATAATAGGGTCTCTCTTAATCTCAATACACACCTTTGAGTTGAAATTAAAACTTACTTGCAGTTCTGGCACACTTTGCACTCAGGGCATTGCCAACCTGCCCGTTTTAATGGAGTAACCGCTATATCCAGGCACATTCCATGATAGTGCTGACCACAAGTAGTACAAAAGAACTGATCTAAGAGGTCTCCCGGGCTGTCGCACACTGCACAGTTTGCATCTTCCTTTGCTATAATTAACAGTAAAACAATGAAATTGTTGTATAAGAGTTTAATATTTTTCTGACTTTACAATTTAAAAATCACTTGAAGGGAATTTGCATGGTAAATCTTTCAGACACTTGAGGTTATCCACATTGAACTGATATCCAATCAGAAGAAGGTCTCAGTAAAAACACTGTAATGTATTTAATCTAAAGTTAATTCCATTAATCATAGAAGTTTTGCATATTTGTGCTTCAATCTACCTAAGACCATAGGCAGTTCTTCTCTAATTTTATATCCCTGGTACTGGTGATGATGCTGGGCACCTACTTAATGTTCAACATAAACTTGTT
The DNA here is from genome assembly GCF_053574225.1 of Canis aureus. Lineage (NCBI taxonomy): Eukaryota > Metazoa > Chordata > Mammalia > Carnivora > Canidae > Canis > Canis aureus. The sequence continues at coordinate 50,668,953 of NC_135625.1, read as the reverse complement.
GAAAAGAACAAAACAGGAAAATATCAACTGAGAAATGCCCTGTGGTGTGTAAAAATAACCATTTTATTTGGATGTTAAATATATTTTAAAATTAACAAGGTAGGTCAAGAGACAAATTTAAGAAATAAGATTATATTAAATGCTTCTTAAGCATAAACATACTGATTTTTATTCAGATCAAATATCTATTTTTAATACTGGAAAACATCATATGAAGGAGAACATTAAAGATGGAAGCTACATATTCATACACAAACACAAAACTTCATATATTAATTCTATATTCATCTATATTAATTGCCAGTTTGTAAAAAGATAAAAAAACTATATAATTATGGACATCATCTATCCCTAAATATGAATTAAAAGAAATAGCACTTTTTAGGTCCTTTTACCATCTAAAATAAAAAATAAATGTAAGAATAAACTGCCTTGCCAAGTACACACTTAAACTTATGCATATCACAATAAGAAAAATAATGTGTTCTCAAATCATACCAATTCGATGATACATATGTCTATATGTGACACTCAGGTTCTCAACTAGATGGTTTGATTAACTAATTATCTAAAGATTGTTTTAAATTGTATACATGAACCTTTTTCTCTCTTTTATTTTTTGAAGGTTTGGTCAGTCCTCTTTGGCTATGAGGACTTTCTACCTTATTTTTTTCCCAGTCAAGCATCTTGAAATAGAGTAATAATCTATTCCTTTTACTTGGCAAACTGGTTTTATAGGCCATAGAACCTCTGACATACAGATTTTTTGTTTTTATTTCAAAGTCCTCTTAAAATGATAAAAAAAACATTTGTAGTTTGAGGGCAGTAGAAAAACAAGTCCTGGGATATATCTGGACTGCCAGCTGGAACCCTGGTGGCTGCACACCCACCATTCACCTGGCGCTACCCTCATGAGGCTACCAATGATCTATGAAATCCAATGATTATTTCTTTAAGCTTATCTTATTTGCACTTTGCAGAATTTCCATTACTATCTACTCCCACATTACAGTTCCCCTTACCTTGGCTTCTGTGATGACAGCTTTCTCCTGATTTCTCCTTAGGTCTCCCATGCCTCCCTCTCATGCTCCTATGTTAGCTTTTGTCTCCCTACAATTCCTCTATATGTTGGAGTATCTTGGGATTTCATCCTGTTCCTTCTTTTAATAATTTCCCATGGTTTCCCTTTGTGATCACACCAATTCCCATGTTAAAAAAACACCACCACGATTCCCAAATCTGTATCACCAGCCACCAACTTCTTCCTAAACTACAAGATGTTACTTTCAAGTCTCACTAGACCTCAATAGCCAGATGTTCTAAAAATACTCAAAACTCAACACTTCTAAAATAAAATATTTTTTAAACCTAAACCTCTCTCCATATTCTCAACCAGCTGGGTAAAGGCTCAGACTATAATATCACTATTATTCCTCCCTGACCCAACATATCCAACCAGACACCAATTCTTACTGAGTTAACTTTCTATGTATCCTTTTTCCTTATATTTATACAGTTCAGTTCAGTCCACTCTGCCTTGGCAATTATAATATCCCTCCTTATGGATCTGACCTTTCCCTAATCATCATCTACACATCAAGAGTAAGTTTTCTAAATTGTGAATCTGTTATGCTCTGCTTAAATTAAAATTTTACCAATACGCCCTTTTTACTCTAAAAGAAAAAAGATCAAAATCTTCTAGCAGAGAAGACCAAAAAAGAAAAAGTCCTTCCTCCCTTTCCAATGGAATCTCATGACCACTCACTCTTCCTGGTGATACCAAGCAGTTTGCTATGCACATTCACACAACATGCTGTTCAATGCTTGCATGCTTGTATACATGTTCCCCACTACTTGAGATTTTGTTCCTTTGCTGTGCTGTGCCATGCCCCTAGTTCTTTCCAAAGAGGATCTCAAAACTCTGCTCACACATAGCCTGGAATACCTAATGTTACCACACCTAAAGATCCATCCATCCAATTGTTGAATATTCCTTTTCCTCACATACTGAGAATAAACTGTTATATATAGTCAAGTAATTACAACACAATACTATGAACCTTAAAGGGAAGGGACCCTGACTTTTTAAACTTTGTATATTCAAATCCCTATCACAAATCAAGTCTTATTAAATATATCTTAAATGAAGAACTTGTTTCCAAAATCACTTTTAATGACTCTGATTGGCATTTAAAATAAATCATTAATTTAAAAATGGAAACATCATAAAAATGGAGTCACAAATTAATTCATTTTTGATAAAAATGACACAATAGGGTGAATTTTTTAATACTAAAAGAGTACCAGTATTTACTCATTTGAGCTATGTACATTTAAAAACTAATCCTTGATTTTTGCTTACTCTCAAAACTTATAGAAATTGAAGCAAATATTGTGCTGTTTATGACACTCAGTTCATCTTTCTATTATAATTTGCAGGGAACACTGTCTAAATGCTTCTATGAAAATTTCCAGTTTCCTATTCTGCCACTTAACTTGCTATGGTAGCTACTAGTCACATGTGGCTACTGGGCAACTGATATGTGATTATTCAAACTGACATGTGCTGTACATATAAAATGCACCCTAGATTCTAAAGACTTACTAGGAAAAAAATGTCAAACATCTCAAAAATTTTACTGCTTATATGTTGAAATATTAATATTTGGACACACTGGGCTAAATATGTATTTTTAAATTAATTATAATTTAAAAAATTTTTTAACATGACTACTAGAAAAATATATATTGCTCACATTATATTTCTATTGCACATCACTTTTTTTTTACAGCAAAGCCCATTCTACAATAACTGTATATATCACTGTGGCAGAGATTGCTTCTTTTTTCTTTTTTTCTTTTTTTCTTTTTTTTTTCCAGAGATTGCTTCTTACTCTATGATTATTTGCAGCAATTCCTTAATGGCAATACTGTCATGTTGTTCCACTAATATGGATCACTGGTAATAAATTAGACAAAGAAAAACATTCACATGATACATTCAGTCTAAAAACATTTACTGTGCATTTTGTAAAAATAATAATAGAAAAAAAGCACTTCATCAAGACATGAGGCTGGTTCCAACCATTTCCTCAACCAGGAAGAAGATAACAGAAATACCAAAAAAGCCTTTTGGAGGGCAAGCAAAATATGGTAATACTGGATAGCTTAAGTGTCATGTCAGAAATAAGCATATGGACATATATATACATATGTGTCCCACAGAAACATTAAGTTTGAAGCAATAATCAAACAATGAAGTGAATTTTTTCTTTAAGCACTTGAAAAAGCAGAAGAGATTGAATGAAAAACCAAAGCTAAAGCCAATGTAAGAGAAGGCAGGAATTAAATCCAGGTCAGTTTGGCTCCAAAGATCATGCTCTTTACTAGTTGAAATTTACTCCCACTGGTAGGGCAAATAAGGTGAAGAACATCTATGCATGTACAAAAGTAAGAAGGAAAGTGCCAGCAGAGGCATAGAATGGAGAGGCTAAATGATGGAGGGGGAGCAAGAAAAGCAGAAGAAACAGCAGGTACACCTGTCGACAAGATCATGTCCTGTGACAGCTGTGACAATAGAAGGGATGGAGGAAAAGACAAGAACACTGAGCCTAAACGAGAAGGGACCATGTCAGAGACACTTGGTCAAGCTGGAAGGTGAGACCACTGCTTATGCAGGAGAATAAAAGCACTGGTGAAGAGCAACAAAAGTCAAATTGCTGCCAGACAGCATCAATCGAAGGACTTCATCCACACAGCTTTTGTAACTTCCATCAACGTCACAGCACATATCATCTCTGCTTACATTACTGGTAGGATACTGCGCTGGACTAAATGCAATTGCTAGCAAGAAAAAGGAAACATGGATGTTGTCCAGAGAGGCTGGCTCACAGGACAGGTAGGTAGGTAAGAAAGGTCAGAGACTAACAAAATTTAGGGTAATAGAAACATAGCAGGACTTGGTACAGAGAGATACAAAAACAACCCAGAAAATGAAGTAAGAGAAGTCAAAACTGAATGATGAAAGTAAATACACTGGGGGCAGGGGGAATGAAGAGATTCATTCACTGCCTCGTTTAATGCTTCAAAAACTTCTCACTGCAGACAGGATATCTAAACCCTTGCCTTGTTCACAAGATCTAGGTGGTCTAGTCTTTGTTTGCTCTGATGTTGTCTCTACCATCCACCTAGGAGATACTAGGTTCCAGGCACAACGACATGTCAGGCCCATTCCTCAAGACCTGTGCAGTATCTGTTCACTTTCTGGAATGTCCTTTCCTCTGATCTTGCATGGTTGGCTCCTAGCCATTTAGCTTTCCCTGAGAGGCAAAATACTACTCAGTAAGTATACCTGGTTATGTCTCCGAGATGGATATTTAGTGCAAAATTCCTAGACAAGGTCATTGTATACTTGCATCATCATGAAAATAATGATGAAGGCAGGATTGGCATTTATCTATGACAAGGCATCCTAAAATTGTTTTCTGATGAAAATCTTGGCCTGGCTCACAGGTTCTCTCTTTGCTGAGGTTTCTTTCTAATGAAGTCTTTTTTTTTTTTTTTCAAGATTTTATTTATTTATTCATGAGAGACAGAGAGAGGGGGTGGGGGGCAGAGACACAGGCAGAGGGAGAAGCAGACTCCAAGCAGGAGCCTGATGTGTGACTTGATCCCGGATCTCCAGGATCACACCCTGGGCTGAAGGCAGCACTAAACCGCTGAGCCACCCGGGCTGCCCAAATGAAGTCTTTTTTTTTTCAACTTTCACAAAAAGATGTCAATCCAACTCCTACCTCAGCTAACTATAAAGCATATTGCTCTATTCTTAACCAACAGCATCAAGTAATATATTCAATTTATATATATAATTTGAGTCTTAGATAAGAGCTGGAATAGCTACCATTTTGTAAAGCAATTCATAAATACAAGGTAAAATTCTACATGGTTTCCATTGATTGTTATTTAACCCTCATAGTAACACTGTTGTTTAAGCTCCATTTTTAAAAAATAATACCTTGTGCTATGATACACAATTAGGACAACTAGAAACATTTATGAAAGATTTTATGAAGACTATTGCATAATCTTGTAAATTACAATACATTCTACCTGCAATATTTTCTATATCCTTGGATTAAAACAAATAGATGGTCAGAAAGCTGCGTATAGGGCAGCCCCGGTGGCTTAGCGGTTTAGTGCTGCCTTCGACCCAAGGTGTGATCCTGGAGACCCAGGATCAAGTCCCATGTCGGGATCCCTGCATGGAGCCTGCTTCTCCCTCTGCCTGTGTCTCTGCCTCTCTCTCTCTCTCTCTCTCTGTCTCTAATAAATAAATTTTAAAATCTTAAAAAAAAAAAAAAAAAAAGAAAGCTGTGTATATAGACTGCACTGGTTAAGATTCTTGAGGATTAGAATTTACTCAGATGGACTTCAGTTTCATACCACCGGCTTATTTTGAGGGCTGTTATAAGAAACTGCCCTGTAAAATTTGTTTTGCTGTAGTGTATAAAGTATATACAGTCTCAGTATTAAGTGAATTCTTTCGACATTATTATGAATCAAGTCACTGTTCATATTCCCTTCTTTGTGCTGATTGCTGGAGAGCTATGGAGCCAAGTCTGTGGCTTAGGTCTAGGAAGTATGCATTTATTTCCCAAAATACCAATGTCACTATTAGCTTCATATTTATACAATCCTTATTTTCCCATGGCCAAATTTCCTTGCATATTTTTAGTTTTATTTTATTCTACTATTCATGTATTTTTATGAGTCTCCATAACTCTATTTTGGAACAAGGCACAGTGCCAATAATTTCAGTCTATCTTTTAGCTCCGTGTACCAGCAGAGACCTCTCATTGTACGTATGGTAAGTGACAGCAGCTCATCTCCCCTCAGTCCTTACACTTCATTACTTTACACAATATTTATGGTCTCTAATATTAAATGAGGTATACCCTATTAGAACACAGTCTGCAGTAGAAAGTAGAATGGCCATTAACTAACAAAATATCTAATAATAGAAATTTGATCACAGAAAAGTTTGTATGTTGTTTGCTGAGTTCTAAAGTATGACTAAGTACAAAATACTGAAGAAAATTCAGATTCTTTTTTTTTTTTTCTAAGATTTTATTTATTCATGAGAGACACAGAGAGAGAGAGAGGTGCAGACACAGGCAGAGGAAGAAGCAGGCTCCACACAGGGAGCCCGATGTGGGACTTGAACCCAGGTCTCCAGGATCAGGCCCTGAGCTGAAGGTGGCGCTAAACCGCTGAGCCACCTGGGCTGCCCCCAGATTCTTAAATACACATACTATTGTTTCATTTGATTGGCAAAGTGCACTATACCACCCAGAATATAATCAACTATGATGACCGACAGCACACTTGGTGCACCTGTGTGAAGTAATTCATTACATGAGGTCTTAAAATAAATAACACTCATGACGGCTGCTGTGCATGAATGTTCTTTTTCTCCCGGATTTAAGTATATAATCCCATATATATTTGAAACTTTAAATTCTTATTAGCCTAATTACAACTTGACGTTTCAGCCCTGCCTATAATTTCTGTCTATACATCGATTAAGGACAAAATGATTATACATGTAAACAAAAATAATTTTAACTGAAGATGAAATTATGGTTCTGCGATTATACAATCTAACTGTATTTGAGATTATTTTAAGTGTAGGCCTGAGGTAGCTAAATTTATGTTTCACATAGCTGGAAAAGATTTTTTAAAAGCTTTCATAGATATTGCTAAGACACAGATAAAAGCTAACACTGAGGTTAACTAACAGGTAACATAAAAAAGACTGAATAAAACATCACAGAGATTTCACAATGACACTGGAAACTCAATTTATTAGAGGGAAAAATCCCAAAGCACACATACTCATTAGAAACTTATATACTAAGAAAAAGGCAAGATCTCTGTTTGACAATAAAGATAGGAAAGAATTATAATTTCCTGTATAACAAATTTCAAATATTTTCACATAATTATAAAATACTGTTTGGAAAAGAAAGGAAAGCACAACTGAGGATTATAGGTAATCAAGATAGATAAATCAAGAAGAAGAACTAACAGAGATTTCTATAATGATTATCAGGGCTATACAATTACCAAGAATTTCAAAAGTGTTTGCTAATCCTATTAATGCATACCCTTAAATAACACCTGAGTGAATTATCTTCTAATTCTCTAACTTGGTGCAGAAGACACTGAATACTGTTTAACTTTTTAAATGGCTTTCTTTACAGTACATATTAAAATATCGTATACTCAGTATTTCTACAGTGGTTTAAAAAAAGTTTTTTAATCAGAATTTAAAACATGCAAACTGTCTTTGAAATTTTGAGAAAATAACTTTTAGGATTTAACTTCAATGATACTAGTGATAAGAAATTCTCCCCAAGGATCTCTGGCAAAGATCCCTCAGGTTATCAAGATTATGTAATATTACCTTTTAATACAAGCAAAATAACATTTAGGGAATTTACAACATTCGTTATTTGAAGTAAATACACTGATAAATGTTTTAAAAGTGTATCTATAGTAAACTTACATCTTTCAGGAGCTTGGTCAATGTGCTCTGGACACAGAAGGAAGAAGTTCCTGAAGTCCTGAAAGGTACCAGCTCCAGCAGCACAAGGATAATGGTATATCTGGGTGCATTTCTCTTCACAGCATTTGATAGTGGCTCCAAGGTGCTTACAAAATGCACATCGCTGAAAGGGGGCAAATGGAAAATAAATCTCTTTAGAAAACCTGGTAAAGGAGCATTCAAATGTGGGGCTAGGAAGGTATTAAAAAAAGTTTTGTGTACATTAGTAGTAAAATGACTTAAGCTTCCATAATACTAAATAAAGGATCCATTAAAAATAATACAGTCTAAAGTACTCAGTTGAGCACTTGGTATAATACAGTTTCATCCATTCAAGTTTAGAAAATGAGCATCTCACTTTTTTCTACTGACTTCTGTCAAAATTTAAAATATTTTTTTAATTAGGGGATCCCTGGGTGGCTCAGCGGTTTGGCGCCTGCCTTTGGCCCAGGGCGTGGTCCTGGAGTCCCGGGATCGAGTACTGCGTTGGGCTCCCAGCATGGAGCCTGCTTCTCCCTCCTCCTGTGTCTCTGCCTCTCTCTTTCTCTCTCTTTATCTATCATGAATAAATAAATAAATAAATCTTTTTTAAAAAAATTTTTAATTAGTAATAGGGTTGAAAAGGCAGGTGTTTAGTTGTGGGTTAAGTTTAAATCTCACCAAAAAACTAATAAAATGTATCTATATTGTTTACAAAACCTTACTATTTTTACCCTACCTAAAAATCAGTATGAAATAAATCACTCAATCATCAAATAAGCTAATGAGGACAATCATAGAATTAAAGGTACACCTACAAATCTACACACTTCCTTGTAGCAATTAGTTTCAAGTTTCTTAATAAAAATTGGGAATGGGAAGAAAAATCAAGCCATCTGAGTATCTGCTTCCCCTATTTCAGCCTGCCTGCACTCTTTTGCTAGTGATAAAAGCAAAGAAGGAAGCTCCAACAGAAACACAGGGGAAGTGTAGGGCAACTAAAAACATTAAGTCAGTACAAATTACCACAATGCAATATGTACTTACTCAGCTTTCCCTAAGAATAATTAATAAACTCTCCTTCATCCTCCCCAGGTCATTCTGGGTTATCACTTTCTTTGTGGGTCTTTTGCCAGGTGGCCTGCACGGTACAGTATAAAATCTCTGCAGACACCTCACTATCTTACATAGGCTTCTGTTTTAGCACTCATGCCATTGCATGAGAATTATTTATATGTCTTCTTTCCTGGATTTCTAGTCCTGGGTCCTTGAGCAGAAGCACCATATTTTGCTGTATTTGTTTCTATAGCACTGTGAACGCTGCTTGACACAGAAAGCCCTAATAAACAGGTGTTCAAATTTATATGTACTAAATGGACTTCACTGTTGGTACTCTCTGTTAAGTGTAACTCAAATAATGGAAGCCAAATGGGACAATCTGTGGGAAAACTGAGCCTCCTGAAAGAGACAAAGTTGCTAACATTACTAAGAAGATATATTTGTTTCTAAAGATTTTATTCATTAATTTGAGACAAAGAAAGAGAATATAAGCAGGGGGGAGAGATGGAGGCAGAGTGAAAGGGAGAGCCAGATGTGGGGCTGGATCCCAAGACCCTGAGATCATGACCAGAGCCAAAGGCAGATGCTCAACTGAGTCACCCCAATGCCCCAAGCAGCTCTTCACATGCTAACATACTTATTCTAATTCTGCTGCTCTATCAGCGAATGCAATAGTTTTTAAATTATAATTCATTCTAATATTTTACATAAGGTGCCATCAAATTCTTCCTTGTAACCATCAGTCCATGGCATTGAACCAATGTAAGAAAGTTTAGCATCTCTTGATGAGCCTTCTACACATTCTGAGGACTGTCAACAGACCGCTGTAGCTTCTAAGTAACTCATAAACACTAGTTACATCTGTGGCATTTTTATTGTACATAATGTCCACAAGTTCACAGGCTCATAAATATTTAAGTTCTCTTTTGGTATGTATGGGTGTTGCATCATTAAAAAGACAGAAGAAAGCAAGCCTTACGTATTTTAATAAAGTCTAAAAACTAGCTTTTTCTAAATTTATTTTGATGCTATGACCTCTCAGGGTCTCTAAATATGTTTAGTTTATTAACACAACTCAGAATTAACAACATATGCAACATTTAAGTAGTCTGAGTATCCTTGAGTTATACTGGAAAGACCAGGAAAATGCTGAAGGAGAAAAGTGCATTTACATGTCCAAATGATTGCTAAAAAGTTTCATATTAACTCATTAACGTAACAAAATAATTTCAGCTAAATTGTTAAAACCTAAAATCTCCATTATTTTTTAACATATGACAAGCTATACAGAAGCCTTTTGCACTAAAAATAATTTTGGTGAATAAAATATAATGACTTATTTAAGTGCATAATAAGGAAACGAAATAATTTAAATTGATCCTTTTCCCAATGTCTATATCATTTTAGAAACATCAACACATTCTCTTAATCACATTTGCAATGGAAAATATTACGTGACATTAGCTAAACTACTATGAGAAGCCCTGGAATGTATCCAACATACTAATTTACAATAACATATAAAGATACAGGGAATAAAGGAAGGGAAATAAAATACTAACTGCATTTAAGTGAACGTTTCAAGCCCATCTGTTATGATTACATAGCTAATGAAAGACATTTGGCATTGAAAGAAAATGTATACTTTAAATGTAGGCTGGAATAGATCTTTCTGAACCAAATAAAAGCATTTGTAAAATTACAGAAAATATGAAAGAATACATTTCCATAGGGAACTTCTCTAATATCAGCATTCCTGTACAACATACATTAGAAATGAAACAAATTATAAACTAAGTAACAATTACAAAGCTAATTAACATTTGGGGAGAAAAGGGTAAAATAAATAGCTCTTAAATGGTTTATCAACTAAACAATTTATTTGAATCAGTATTTAAAACTTCTAAATACCATTTTTTCTTTTTCCTTTTTTAATCATTAAAAAAGAAAGAGGAGAGGTAGAGAAAAGAAGGGAAAAGTATTATAATATCTTTTGACAATTGTCCAAGAACATATCCAAGAAAAAACTCTAAATTAGAGTTCACATTGCCAACTGTTAAGAATAAGTTTGAGGAACTTCCAAAACCTTTATTTCACTAGACTAAAATAAGGAAGGCTCTCTCAAAATAAATCTGCAATACAAAACAAAGCAGAATCAACAAAATTTCAGAGACTAAGGTTAAAGAGGAGTTATGAAACAATAACAATAAATTTGAGGATATTCCAAAGCTCATTCAATTAATTATGAAGTATTTATTCTGTATCAATATGGCAATGAGCTAAGTGCTCTAAGAAATATCAAGTATTATTAGGTTTTCCATACACCAAACTTTTTAACCTTTACCAAACTTTCCTTATCAGTCAGCTGGGTTTCTCCTAGAATGCAAAATAAAGAATGAAGACAGAAAGTAAGAAAAACAAGTAAAATGACAAGGAAAACTAATCCACAAAATCCCGTGTCTCTTTAGGAAGAGTACCAGGAGGAGAGAAAAAAAAATTATAAAAATATCTAATAATAAGACCTAACATGTTAATTTTATTTAACAGTTTGGGGAGCTAAGAGAGTCTTTATCTCTGTTCCACTGATCTCTATATCACTACAAAAGTACCTACTCTTAGTATCTGTGATGCTGCCTTCCTAAACAGAAAATACTTACTTCAGATTAAAATGACTCACACCTAGAAACACTGGTGAAATTTTAAGATAACAAAGATAAAGAAAGGATTCCAGTAGCCTCACAAAAAAGAAAATAGTCCAGCTACCAAAAAAGGAGAATCAGTTATTACTTTTCACTAGCAATATTCCATGCAAAAGCAAAAAAAGCTGTATCTTCCAAAAGCAACAAAAAAATTATTTGAGACTCAAACCTTAATACCTGCTAAATTTACATTCAAGGCCATGGAGAATAAATGTAAACAGGTTAAATTCCTTATTAAAAAACAGTAACATTCAAAATGTGCAAAATATATTTTATACACTTGTGCACACATACATGCTGTATAAACACATTTTATTTATGTATATGTGTGTACATATACACATGTATATGCATGTATGTTTGTGTGTATATTTGTGTATTAAGCACAGTGACACAGCAAATTCAAAATTAAAGAGCTGGAGGGAAAAGCACAAACAAGTGCTATCAAAAAAGAAAGCAGCTATAGCAAAGAAACTTGGATCCAAATGAAAAAGCAGTGAACAGGGCAAAGATAAAGTTCACATTAAAATAGGTCCTATGTTAAAACTTCCAACAGAACAAGAAAGTCATTAAAGTTTGCATACCTAGTATGAATTTCCTTGACATAAAAAAACTGAGTAGAAATATGTATATGAATAAAGCAAACTTTAATACCACTCTTAGAAATCAAGATATAAATAGATATGAAATAACAATTTAATAACAATGATCAAGTTTGGTTCAAATTTACAAATACAAAGATCTCTATAATTCAAAACCAGAGAATATATATTCTATTCAAATGTATGTAGAATTTTTTAAATTGTTTTTAGAATTATTTTTAATTCATTATACATATGACCATTAAAAAAGTCCACAAATTCAAAAAAAAATCAAATATCTCCTAGGTCATATTCAAAAGAGCAGATATTTCCTAAACCTGATACATTAATAATTATGAATTCACAAGATAAACTCAAAAATCTATCCACAAAAAATTTAAAATTCCCTTTTATCTAGAGCAGATTTCTTTCAATTCAAAAGAAAAAATATTTTTTAAATGATTGAATAAGAAACATGTCAAAATCTCTGAGATGTGGCAAATTTGGTTAAGAAAAAAATACAGCTTGAAAAATGCAAAACTCAAGACCAAAGGATAAAAATAAATGAAGCTAGATTTCAAAACTGAAGCGAGGAAGAACTAACATATATTGCATGCAATTAGGCATCTCAGGAAGCAAACCCATCCTAATATTATGTTTAGGAAGATGTTATTGAGATTCAGGTGTTTAAGTCTCTATCAAAAGAATTAGTGTCTGCTTTAGAAAAATATGCTTAAAACAAAATCGATTGAAATAAAAATCTATCAAAACATTTTATATATAAATGGGCTTAAATCATGAGTATCTAGAGAACTGATTTGTTATTGCTGTTCTGGCCCAGTTAATCATTCTGGTTTGTACAGTAACAAATACATATTTCTGACTGAGACATCTGCTAAAAATAATAATATTAAATAACATTACAAAGTCAAAATGGACACTACTCTGAATGAGAGTTTTTTCCCGCCACTATCTTCCCTTTCTGACCCGTCTAAATCACTGCTGTCACAATGGTCTAACAAAGTCCCTGATACCTCTGGATCAGGTCCAATCTCCTCAATATGGCATTGTGGTAGGTAGCCTCCTAAAATGCCTGCACTCCCCACTCTCACCCCAACATGTCCCACCCTAATCCAGAGACTTATAAAAAATATGATGAAATATCATGCCAGAGATTAGACTATATTACATGGCAAACAGATTTTTGCAGATGTGATTAAGGCTGCTAATCAAATGATGCTGAATTAATCAAGGGAGAGATTAGTCTATTTGAATTACACAATTCCTTTATTTATATTTTTGAAGATTTTATTTATTTGCAAGAGAAAGAACAAGCAGGGGAGAGAGACAGAGGGAGATGCAGACTTCCCGCTGAGCAGGTTGCCTGACTACCCTGGGCTTGATCCCAGGACCCTGGGTCATGACCCCAGCCAAAGGCAATCACTTAAACTGACGGAGCCACCCATGTGTCCCTACAAAATTCCTTTAAAAGCAGAAAGTTTTCTCCAGCAGGTAGGAGAAAAGAAAAGTCAGAGAAATTCAAAGCAAGGAAAGGATTCAATATATCACTGCTATCTTTAAAGACAAAAGGAGCCACAAACAAGAACCAGGAGTGGCCTCTAGGAGCTGACAGCAACCTCAGGCCAACAGCCAATTAAGAAATGGTGACTTCAGTATTATAAATGCACAAAATGGAATTCTCCCCTCAACTCTGTTTTTTTAAGATTTTATTTATTTATTCATGAGAGACACAGAGAGAGAGAGAGAGAGAGAGAGAGAGAGAGGCAGAGACACAGGCAGAGGGAGAAGCAGAAGCAGGCTACATGCTGGGAGCTCGACTTGATCCTGGGTCTCCAGGATCAGGCCCCAGGCTGAAGGCGGTGCTAAACCACTGAACCACCCAGGGATCCCTACCCTCATCTATCATCTAAATGAGCTTTAGAAGAGGATTCTTCCTCAGGGCCTTTGGATAAGCACCCAGCCTGGCAGACATCTTTAAGACCCTAAACAAAGAGCAGTAGAGCCTACTCAAACCTCTGACCTACAGAAGTATCACTTCATAAATGGGGGCTGTTTTAAGCCTTTAAATCTATGATAATTTGTTATATAGCAATAGCTCACACTTAGCACATTTCAAGGCCCTACGTGGTTTGGTCCTGCCAAATCGCTACTTGTATTTTTAAGAAAAATTTTATATTATACTTACATTACACCACTTTTTTTTACTCAAAACTAATAAGTAAATAGGGTGAATATTTCTCCTAAAATAAGCATTTCTGAGCCAAGCATTCTGAGTACACAAATGTGCCCTCTATCTACTGGGTCAAGGAAACAGCAAATTCTCTAGTTGATAGCAACATACATAAATCAAAAGCCCTAATCAAATAAACATAATAGCTATAATCTTTAACATAACCATGAATGAAAAAAAAAAACCATGAATGAAAACATGAATAAATCTGGCTACATAAAACTTTTAAACTTTTATATGTTGAAAAACCATATATATCGCAGAGAAAATCAAATGACAAAAACTTTTTTTTAAATAACCTGCAATTTGAATTACAAATGTCTAGTATTTTGAATATATAAAAGTAAAGCTTATAAAAATATAAATAAATTATAAAACTGAGTACAACTTAAAAATAGACAATGACACTTTATAGAAGCACATAATTTAGAGAAGACATAAAGTGAGCCAATAAAACATATTTAATATGCAGGATTTAGTGAATATTATTATTTCCCAGCAACCAGGCCAAGCACTTTAGAAGAATGACCTTATTCAAATCTAACAACCACCATTTTAGATGGGTACCATTACTGCTCATTTTACAAATGAAGCACAGAGAGATTAAATTCCTTCCTCACCCTTACAAAGCCAGGAAGTGAAAGAGGAATTGAACTTGAGGACTTTATAATTACTTAGATATGAGTAATTAATGCAAATTCCATTAAGTGATTACAATAACATACTGAATAGTTTGTCTAGCTTATATCCTCATTCTCACTTAGGTTATGAGTAAAGAAGGTAGTCACTTTGGGATTTGAATTCCATAAAATATTAATCTTCACTGACTACCAAAAAAAGAAATACACTAGAATGTTCATATAACACAATTCATAAGACTTCCAATTAAGAAGCTTCAATGCCCAACAGTAAAATGGATAAATTACAGTATTCCAACCACAGAATACTACTATCTATCAAGGAGAATAAATGAATGACTTACAATTAACCATTTGGGGGATCAATCCAACATAATGGTACGTGGAAAAAGAAAACAGTACTTACTGTATGAATTCAATTATATAAAGTACAAAAACAAGATTAATTTATGATGTTATTACTGATAATGCTTGCTCTTGGGAGTTAAAAATAGGAACCAAAAAGGAATTGAATTCCTGGGATGCTATTTTTAGTTTCTTTTATTTTTATTTATTTATTTATTTGTTTGTTTGTTTGTTTATTTATTTATTTATTTTTAGTTTCTTGAACTGATCTCAGTTTATGTGAATTGATCTTATTTAGGGGTGTTCATACAAATGTACACCTATAATAAGTAAATTTTGCTGTGTATGTATCATACTTCAATAAAAGGTTTAAAATTACAGAATTTTAGATGAAGACTAAACTTTTAAAGAAAAAATCTTTATTTCTCACATAAAATTCTATATAAATACTACTATCCTACCTGATGTGTTTCTATCTGTGGATTAAAATATATTTTTTAAAGATTTTATTTATTTATTCATAAGAGAGACAGAGATACAGGCAGAGGGAGAAGCAGGCTCCATGCAAGAGCCTGACGTGGGATTCAATCCCAGGACTCCAGGATCATGCCCTGGGCCGAAGTCAGGCGCTAAACTGCTGAGCCATCCAGGGATCCCCAAAATTTCTTATTCTTCTCCAGTAACCTGTTGTATATGAAGATATTAGCTGGGAGAATCAAATGGATGAATGCACTGTAAACCTAAGATATTTACCCTTAGCAAAAAAAAAAAAAAAAAAAAGAAGGAAGGAAGGAAGGAAGGAAGGAAGGAAGGAAGGAAGGAAGGAAGGAAGGAAAAAGGAAAAGGGTACATCTAACTACCACATAAACCATCTCTTACTTGGTTATTACTAAGGGCACAAAACAAAGTAGCACACATTATCAATCATGTTATGACAATGATTGTTTGAATACTAGGAAATTTGAAAACTGAAACATTTTAATTTAAACTAAGTTTGTTTGACATGATACTAAAGTAAGATAACACTGCATATTATAGAAAAGAGATAAAAACTTCTAAAACAAAGAATTTAAAAGCTTTTACATGAGTACAAGTAAACACAAACCTAATATGATTACAGTTAATTGGATGCATTTAAATCATGTCCTTTAAAAACATAACTACATGTATTTGCATACTCTTTGGTCCAAATTTTGATGTCAATTAGATTTAGCCCACATTTATTTTTGTTTAAGATTTATTTATATTAGAGAGAGAGAGAGAACACGTGCATATGTGCGTATGAGATCAGGGGAGAGGGAAAAAGGGAGAGAGAATCCTCAAGCAGACTCCTCAGTGAGCGTGGAGCCCAACATGGGGCTCAATCCTAGGACCTCAGCTGAGATCATGACCTGAACTGAAATCAAGAGCTGGCCACTCAAACCAACTGAGCCACCCAGGCTCCCCTACCTCACATTTAGAACTACAAGAAGCTTCTTAAAATATTGCAACAGTAGTATAAGAACGTCCATTTTTATGAACAGAATGAGGTCATCCACACAGAAGTTATATTTATAAAAAGTGGTAAATATATCCACACACAGTCAATACAGGTGAACCAGATTCTGGATGAATAAAACTTTTGTACCTGACTTTGGAGACCAAACTGTGCTTCCCACCTGTCTCACAAAGTGACAGAGCAGACTTCCATTACTATCCACTGACAACATACTACTCAGCAAGTAAGCACACTGGCAAACATTATCACATAAGAAATATCAGTAAAAATATTAATGTAAAACTAAAATGTTTGAAGAGTATTTACATAACCACAGCAAATAACTCAAAGTATATTGTATGCCACTACTGGGCTCAAAGGATGACAGCAAAAAATAATAAAAATATTAAATCTCAAATTATTAATCTACTAGCTTTAGGTATTTGTTTGTATTTATTTTTTAATTTATTTTTAGAAATCTTTATACCCAACCCACAACCCCAAGATCAAGAATCACATGCTGCTCCAACTGAGCCAGTCAGTTACCCCACTTGGGTTTCTTTCAAATTGATGCACAAAATAAACAACAATTTTCCTTTTTCTTTTAGCAACTTTTTAAGTTAGAGGAAAAAGTAAATTTCAAAATAAAAAATTATAGATTGGATAGGGTAATAATTTTTTTTAAATATAAAGAACTACTGAATTAAATTGAAAAATATCAATATGAACTCATGATTTTGAAAAATATCTTTTCTTTATATGGTTTATTTTTTTACCAAGACTCAAAATAATTCAGAGAAACAACAATCTTTTAGAATGATGCTGGAACAACTGAATATCCACATGGAAAACAAAGAACCTTGAAACTTGGATCTTTTATTCTCACACCATACACATAATCTAACTATAAAATGAATAAACAACCAAAAGGTAACCTTGGAATATGCAATAATATTTTTATATAAGGCATACCAAGAATAATCCTTAAAATATTTGTAAATTGACAAATTACAAATTTCATCAAAATTAAATCCCCTTGTCTTCAAAAAATACTAAAAAAATGAAAACAAGATGCAAACTAGGGAAAAATGCTCACAAAATACATCTCTAATAAATGATTTCTATGTAGAATATATAAGGGGGCTCTTTTAACTCAGTAGTAGTGAGAAGACAAAACCAGTTGGAAAAGGGGGAGGGCAGATGCAAAAGATTTGAGCAGACAATTCACAGAAGACAAAAATGGCAAGTACATAAAGATGTTCAATTCACTACTCATCAGGAAATACAAAATCAAGCACACAATGAAATATCATTAAACATCAGCCAGAATGGTTAAAATTTAGAAACACTGACAATAACCAGTCCTAGAAAAAATGAAGAGCAAATGGAACTCTCTCACATCTTACCGGTAGAAATGGAAAAGTATACAGACCCTTTTGCAGAGACTGTCAAACTGTCTTCCAAAGTCAAACACACACTTTCAAAGAAATCAGCAATTTCAGTTCTAATTATTTCCACAAGAAATATGAAAAGATACATCATATTGCATAAATGTTCATAGCAGCTTTATAAATAATAGCCACAAAGAAGAAATCTTTCAGCTGGCGAATGGATGAATCTCAAAACCACTATGCTACATATAAAAACCAGAGAGAAAAGATTTGATACTGTATGATTCCATTTATATATCAATTTAGAAAAGGCAAAACTACAGGAAGAGGAACGGATCAGTGACTGCCAGGAACTAGAGTGGTAGGAGGGAACAGAAAACAAAGGGTCATGATGGAACATTTTGGGATGGAGGAAATATTCTCTATCTTGATTAGAATGATAGTTGCATACACGACTATACATACATCTCAAAACATATTCAACTATACCTTCAGAAAGGCTGGCTCATATTGCATGTAAAATTACCCTAAAATTAAGAACAACTCTCACGCAGAAAAAAACTCCAAATTTATTTATTGGTTAATGAATGGCAAACAGGCTAATATCAGAGTAACTTTTTTGAAAATAAAACTTGTAAAATCTGAGTAAAATACAAAGCTATTCAACTACTGGAAGTCACTTGTGAACAACCAAAAGCCAAGATGGAATGGAAGGAAACCTGGAGGAAAACAACACTGGCTAAGATTTGGGTTGAAACATATGTTTAGCTACAGACATTTCCTCATGTACATGGAAAGATGGGAGACTGGAACCAGAACTCACACAAGCTTCAGTCATACTGACATGAGAAGACAGATGAATTTCTCAATGCAAGGGAGACTGGAAACTGTGGGGAAACCTTGTACGGAGGGAGCCACAGAGAAGGAAGCCCTAGATTAGAATCAACTCTCATTTTCCTTACACCTCCAACATGGACCTTCACAAAGGTACTCTGAGCAGCTTAGAAAAAGCAATACTGGAGCTGCTGAAGGACTCAGCAGAAATTCCTGATGCCAAAGGATGCGATGGTGTAGTTTGGAGTAGAGAAGTCCAGCCTCATAAAAGTCTCCCAGAACAAAACCTGCCATTGAACAGAATAAGGTAATAGAATCCAGAATCTATAACCTCTTACCGAAAATGCTCAGTGTACAATACACAGTGTACAATTGTACAATGTACAATTCCTGGACATGTGAAAAACCAAAAACAAGGGAATGGGAACCATAAGGATGGAAAAAGTATTCAAATAGAAAATGACAAGATACACAAAGACTAAAGAGCAACTATGAGAAACATGCTCAACGACTACGGAAAAAGCGGGTCCTGACAATAGCATAATAAAAGAGACATAAAAAATACAAAGTGAAAACCTAATGGAAATTCTGCAACTATGAATTAAAGTAATTTAAATAAAAATATCAGTGGATAGGTTTAAAAAGAGATTAGATATGACAGGAAAAGTAGTCAGTGACCTGGAAAATAATTTATCCATTTATCCATTCTGAGAAACTAAAATTATTGAAAAATAAATTAACAGAGCCTCAGTAACCTGTGGGACAGTATCAAATGTACTAACATGCATGTAATTGGTTGCAGAGGAAAGAGAAAATGAGACAGAGAAAGAATAAGAAATAAAGGTCAAACTTTTTACGAACTTGGTGAAAAAAATCAACTTACAGTTTTAAGAAGCTCGGCAAACCCCAAGCAGGAAGAATACAAAGAAAATCACACCTAGGCACATCATAGTCAGACTGCTGAAAACCAAAGATAAAAAGAAAATCCTGAAAGCACCCAGAGAATAAATCAAAACATTATACATACAGGAATAATGACAGTAATGACACGTGACTTCTCATCAGAAACACTGGAAGACAGGAAACAATGCAAGAACCTCTTTTAAATAAAGAAAAACACATCCAACCCAGAACTATATATTCAGGAGGGAAAAAATCTTCAGAACTGAATGCCCACTTCTATCTCCAGACAAAATGGAGAAGATGTACTTTTCCCTACATTTTCACTCCGTATAGCTATAAACCTTGAACACAACACATAAGACAAACATAAGAAGATATTAAAAGGTGGAGAGAAGTTGGCAGACCAACGAGAGCTTCAGGCGCTGAAGAATGAAAAAGCATAAATTCTGAGGTTTGCTTTCTGATTTGCATACAGAAAAAGAGGTGCTAAAGATGTCAACAATCCAGAAACATTAACAGGTATACAACAAAAAGAGCCCAAGAAATGCCTGCTGTCTCCAAGCAAACAAGCTGCAAAGTGTAGGCTCGTAAGAGATTAAACAGATGGCAACCAATCTCTTGGAGCCAAATCCCACACCCCTCGGCAAAGGCCAGAAAGAACCCAGACAGCCCCTCTCCCCACTGGACAGGGTGATATCACAGAAGGCTAGACTGAGAGCCAGTACGTTCAAGGCCTCCTTCCTCCTCTGTGTCTGTGGAGAGAAAGTGAGAAGTCTGGAGTTGACCATCCACACAGGGATAAAGAGGTGTCCCTAACCCTATCCTCCCCACTGGGGAGTGGCAGGGAAAACTACTGGAGAATCAGAACTTAAACCACTGCCCAGAGCTAACATGTCCACCCTCCACTCTCACTACAGTGTCAGTGGAGACCAACTGAAGAGCAGGAAGCCAAGGCCATATCAGCAAAGCATACAGGAAAGACTAAACTTTCACTCTTGTGCAACATTCACTAGAGGCCCCTCCCCAACCATCAATGGAGGTGGAGTATGGAACCAGAACTTCCTCACAACCAACAGTAACAAACTGGTGCTGCCCTTCTGGCTTTCACCCCAAAAGCAGTTTCAGATAAAACCTGCTTCAGATAAAAGAGAAAGGGGCATTAAGTAATACAGAGA
The DNA here is from genome assembly GCF_053574225.1 of Canis aureus. Classification (NCBI taxonomy): domain Eukaryota; kingdom Metazoa; phylum Chordata; class Mammalia; order Carnivora; family Canidae; genus Canis; species Canis aureus. Next base: position 50,648,015 of record NC_135625.1, on the reverse strand, counting down.
GTTTCATAACACAATACTAGAAATATAAAAGTTTAATAAAAAAATAACTTATGGGATCCCTGGGTGGCGCAGCGGTTTGGCGCCTGCCTTTGGCCCAGGGCGCGATCCTGGAGACACGGGATCGAATCCCACGTCGGGCTCCCGGTGCATGGAGCCTGCTTCTCCGTCTGCCTGTGTCTCTGCCTCTCTCTCTCTCTCTCTCTCTGACTATCATAAATAAATAAAAAAAAATTTTTTAAAAAAGGTTTATGGTTTAAAAAAAATAATAACTTGTGATCTATAATAATAAAAGGAATTTCAGTGAACATAAGAAAAAGCAATCTGTAACATATATATCTGTGAACATATATATGAAGACATATGTTATTTTCCAAATATTTTAAAGTATATATTATAAAACTGCATTACCAAGAAATTACGAATAAGCATGATGCAAATTTTTTAAAAAATAGTCTCAGCAAAGAAACAAAGTCTTGGCAAAGAAATGTAAGACCTCATGAAGAAACAAATGGCAACTTTAGAAGTGAAAAATATACTAACAAAAATAAGGAACTAACTGAAAGGGCTTAACAATGGAATGAAAAAACTACCCAAACTAACAAGTGAGAAAACAGACTGATAACGATTTACAATGACATTTTTATCATAAAGTAACTTTTTGTTATACATTTGGTCCACATTTGGACTTTCTATTCTGTTCTAGCAATCTATTTATGAATCTAATCCCACAGTTATAACTGTAGCTTTCCAATATGTTTTTAACATCTGTAAGGGCTGCTGCCCCTTCATTTTTCTTTATTTTAAAGATGCTTACAGCTGTTTTTTTTTTTCCTACTGAAATTTAAATCTCATAAAAATTACTTTAAGTTTATAAATTAAGTTAGGGGGCATACAGTGCTTTTATTCTCTTTACTTCCATCTTTTATTGTGAAACATATCACATATACAGAAACATATACTTTTATAATTAAGGAATTATTAAGACAGCATCTTTGTATCAACATGTAAGATAACATGAAGAATCCTGCCAGTGAAATCATTCGTATGATAATTCCAAATGCCCCCCCCATACATAACAACTCTAGTATGGGTTTTGTAGAAATTAATTTTTTGCTTTTCTTTAGATATCTTACTAGCTACATATATATCTCTAAACAACATAATTTGCTTGTTTTGAACTGCATTTAAATATAAACATACTATGGGGTCTTTTGCGACTTCAACTCAGTGTACATTTGTGGGATTCAACCATTTGATTTCTGTAACTATCGTTCATGCATTTTCATTACTAGACAGTAATCCTTTGGATGCATATAACCTAATCTAACTACCAATTTACATTGATTCCAGCTTGCAGCTATCATTAGTATAATTTTTTAAAATATACCCTATACATTCTCATACATGTATCCTGACACATATGTGCAGATATTTTTCAATGGAGGAGTTCTCAAAGAGGGGTCCACAGACTTGTGAGGTGAATACATCTCTGAGACTTATACAAGGGATCCATGAGGCCAAAGCTATGTTCATAATAAGACATTATTTACTATTCTCACTGTGCTAATATTTGCATGTGGTTTAAAAGCAATGGTGGGTAAAATTGACGGTGCCTTTGCAGTAGCCAAGGCAGTGGCACCAAACCGTACTAACAGCCATCACATTCTCAAATCGCTCACGATTGCAGTAACTATAAATAATGCTAGTTCCATTTAAGAATATCACCGATGAAGCAGTAAAATATTAAATTTCAAAATCTCAGTCCATAAATGCACATCCTTTTTTTAATAAAGATTATTTATTTATTTATTTATTTATTTATTTATTTATTTATTTATTTATTTATTTATGACACACAGAGAGAGGCAGAGAACCAACACAGGCAGAGGGAGAAGCAGGCTCCCTGCAGGGAGCCCAATGCGGGACTTGATCCCAGGACCCCAGGATCATGACCTGAACCAAAGGCAGATGCTCAGCCACTGAGCCACCCACGTACCCCAATACATATCCATTAAATATTTGTGACTCAAATTGGGAAAGTATTAAGTAATGGTGCTGTTTCAAAATGTGAAGGCTTTCTGAAAGACACTTCTGTGGTAATTTGGTTGATAAACTGAAATAACTATTTTTTTCATGAAACATAATTTTTACCTGGAAGGTAAACTGACAAACGATGATTATTCAGGCTTATTTGAAAAATGGTTCTACAAAAATGAACACAGCCTAAAACTCAAAGGAAAACAACCGAGAACACTTATGGCCAATGACAACATTTAACAAACATAGATCTACCACAGTGAGCTTGACTGCTTCCTAATACTTAGACTTTTCTGATGAGATCAGGGTTATAAAAACAAATATGAATTTTGTTATTTATTAAAATGCATCGATATTTAGAACATCTGGGTCATTCAATGAACCAATATTTTCCAAAATTAATGTTATTTATTTTCAATTAATTGGAATATTTCAAAATAATGTTATAAAATCATACATGAGTAAAAGAGCCACGGAAATTGCAAGATAATGGACTATAATATTAAAGAGCAAAGAAATGCTCATCAATAAGGCTTCAGATTCCATATTGGACCAAACCTTGAAGAATCTAACTACTTATCAAGTTTTTATGCAATATTAACCAATATTTATAATTATCTAAAGCGGCTATTAAAATAAGTTTCCCTTTTCCTCCTCTTTTTTGTGGCTGGACTTCATATATTTTAACCAAAATGGCACATTTCAGCATGAATCCAGAAGCAGGTATGAGAATTCAGCTGTCTTCTAAGAAGCTAGATATCAATGTTTCAAAATAAGAGTAAAAGGTGTGCTGAGACCAAAAAGTTTGAGAACCTTACATTCTAAAGGTATATAAGTGGGAGTCAAACTGCTGTCTCCAGCCTTAGTAGTTGTCACAACTTCTTTTCCCAAATGACTTGCAGTTTTCACACTCCTTCACAGTAGAGAGTAAGAATTCCCAATCATCCGAATCCAGCCCAATGCTGTCTACACTCAGACTTCATTTTTGCTGATCCGATAGGAGTGTAAGGCTATCTCAATGCAGTTTCAATTTGCATTTCATGATTATGAATGAGATTATGCACCTTTCCATATGTTTACTGGATATTTGGACTATGTCTTTTGTAAACAGACTGTTTAAATTCTCTGTGATTTCTCTATTGGGTTGTCTTTCTTTTTCTTATGGTAGTTATTTTATGTATTCTAGAAATTATTCCTTTTGTTGGCCATATTTGTTGCATTATAGCAAATGCTTTCTGTATGTTAAGACTTACATAGTAAACATATTCTCCTGTGGTAGCTTTTAAAAATTTTATAATTTTATGTGGAAATGCAAAGGACAAAAAAATAACTCAAGCCATTTTCTCATTATTTGTTCCTTCTCTTGATTTTCAGTGATTTGGTCTTATTTTCTAGTATACCTGGCAATTTGACTTATTGTTGAATTTTTTTTTTTAACTATGGTGATATTTTGAGACACTAAGTGATTTTCCACCAGAGAGGATATATTTTTTATTTCAAACCAGCACTTAGGCTAGAGAAGATCACTCTAATTCAATCTGCACGGAAATGGACTTGAAGCCTGTTTTCAAATCTTTGAGAAGACAAATTTTTCCCATTTCTCCTTTATTCTGATATTGTAGAATTCAAGGATCAGCAAACTTTTTCTGAAAAGGGACATAAATATTTTAAGGACCATCTTTGTGGGACAAGAGGCAAAATCAAGGATATTATGTGAGTACTTATCTACCAAGAAAGAAAACAAATTTTCACAAAAAATTTGTAACTGTTGTTATTCAAAATATGGTAACAATTGGGGCACTTGGGTGTCTCACTCAGGCATCCAAATCTTGATTTCAGTTCAGGTCATGATCTCAGGGCTAAGGGATCAAGTTCTATGTTGGGCTCTGCACTTGGCACATAGTCTGCATGGGATTCTGTCTCTTTTTGTCCCACCCCCTACTTGCACACTCTCTAAATAAATAAATAAAAATTTTTAAAAATATGATAATAATTGACCATGATTTTCTTTTTCTTTCTTTTTTTTTTTTTTTTTTTTTGGCAATACAGGCTACTCATGAAAAGAATGGAATTTGGAAAGAAGATAACATTTCATGTAATTGGAGTTCAAAGCTACTCTCTTCTATCATCAAAACTGACAGTAAAATGTTCACCTGTTCATTATGATATACAATAAAATTTTATTTTACATATCAATCTTTGAAAAAAATCTTTTGACATAGAGGTACTGCCAAATACTCATATCAATACAGAAGCATATAATTTTATCAAAGCATATTCATCTTTGAAAAGCATTTATAAAATTTTATTAAAATCTTTTGATCTTTGCTTTTAGCATGCCATTAAATTGCAGAATAATCACTTTCAATTAAAGGAGAGGTTGAAGTTCCTCAATTACAGAGTTAAATGGATTTTGAAATTTGAAAATTTCCTTTGTGCTTGCCTCGAGGTCCAAAAACTGCTACTGAACTGTAGTTTGAGCTTAGAAAATGTTTCTGTATCAAATTTATGTGGAAATGGAGATGCTGCTTATTTTAAATTGTGATAGCATGAAAAAGCATATAAATATGTAGCTTGACATTACTTCTGATTCAAATTAACACTAACTGTTGTAGAAGGACTTTACCACAATGTAAGTTTCACATAAAAACAGTGATTTGCTTTATAATTTTAAGTTCAAATCATCAGGAAATACTATCAATTCTGCAGCAAAAGTTAACTTTCAAATCCATTAAGTATTTGACTAGAGGTTGAGGGTAATCTTCTCACTTGGAAAAAAATTAATCTCAACCCTAAATTCAAAATTTTGCAATAAAACGTTACCATTGGTAAGTCATCAAATTGCTGCATAGTAAGGCATTTCAGTATTTTCAGCTTCTATTTCTAAGAAAAATTCCTAGAATTGAGAGACTGACTGACATCTGCCAAGACCAAATGATATTCACCATTAACAACATTAGTTTAATAAACCACGACAGATTAAATGTTTTCTGCAAAGTATCAGCTGATGGATAAATGTAATGAATACACACAGACTTTTAAATACCATTATGCAGGTTTATAAATTTGTTCAAAAAAACCCTTTTCCTGCTCTATGCTTATTTTCACAACTCTTAATTGTAACACATCTTAGCAGATTCCACTTCAGGTTGTAATGGATTAGTTTTTTTCTCAACTTCTTTGAAAATATTTTGTAATTGTTTCATGCAGATAATTCATAAAACCCAAATCTTCAGTGACTTAAGCTCATCATTGACCTTTATAATAAAAAACCAAGAAGTACTGCAACATCTACTGACACATCAGCAGCCTAGGAAAACCTCAAAAATCATGACTCATTTCTAAAATGACTATTGATATTGCTCGTAATGTCCTCAATTTTTAAAACTATTCTTATTCAAAGGTTAAGTTTATTTTCTGTGCACACATTTGTCTCATCTTGGATAAATGGCTTTCTGTGCTTAGATAACAAATGAGCCACCTAGAAATTTACTTTAGTTTTAATCTCATTTTCATTTTTCACTTTTGTGAGGAATTTCTATCATGATGAGATAGTCCATTTTAATTTACTATTCTTTCTGATCATTACCTTTTTATGAGTTAGGAATAGTGTGATGAGTGGTCCATCTGGTGAGGTTGATATATATATTGTACTCTTTTCCCCCCGCTCAGTGTCCCAGCATAATAAATATAATTCTAGGGACACCTGGGTGGCTCAGTGGCTGAGTGTCTGCCTTTGGCTCAGGGCATGATCCCGGGGTCCTGGGATCGAGTCCCACATGAGGCCCCCTCAGGGAGTCTGCTTCTCCCTCTGCCTATGTCTGCCCCTCTCTCTCTCATGAATAAATAAAATCTTCAAAAATAAGTAAATAAATAGAATTCTATGCCATCTAATTTGATAACAATGGAATTTATTCCATTATGCCTCAAAAGCATATGAAACCCACTTTTCTCCTCTTCTCTGAACACGCTAAGTATGTACCAGTAATAAAAAAAATTAAGATGCTAGGACAATACATGTGGCAAACACTGATGAACTATAATTATGTTGCTGTGATTTACAGTATAACCACAGCAATGCAAAGCAGGTGGTCTCTGCACCTACAACTCAATTCTGTCAATGTAGCACAAAGAAACCATAGATAATATACAAATCAATGTGTGGCTTTGGTTCCAATAAAACGTCATTTACAAATACAAAACTTTGAATTTCAGATGATCTTCATGTATTTTAAAGATATTGTTTTAATTTTTTAACTATTTAAAAATATAAAAACTAAAAAAATTAAAATTAAAAAATATAAATATAAAGACTGAGGCACTTGGAGGACCCAGTCAGTTGTGTCTAACTCATTTTTTTAAAATATTTTTTAAAATTTATTCATGAAAGACACAGAGAAAGAGGCAGAGATATAGGCAGAGGGAGAAGCAGGCTCCACGCAGGGAGCCCGACGTGGGATCCAATCCCAGGACTCTGGGATCACACTCTGGGCCAAAGGCAGGTGCTCAACCGCTGAGCCACCCAGGCTTCCATGTGTCTAACTTGATCAAAGCTCAGGTCTTGAGCTCAGGTTCATGAGTTCAAGCCCTATGTTGGGCTCCCATTGGATGTGGAGCCTACTTAAAAAATAAAAAGTAAAAACTATCTTGGCCTGTGGGGCTTATAAACATAGGTAGTGGACTGGATTTGATCCATGGGCCATAATTTGTTAATCTTTTTTTTTTTAAGATTTTATATTTATTTATTCATGAGAGGTAGAGAGAGAGAGAGAGAGAGAGAGGTGGAGACACAGGCAGAGGAAGAAGCAGGCTCTATGCGGGGAGCCCGATGTGGGACTCGATCCCAGGTCTCCAGGATCAGGCCCTGAGCTGACAGCAGCGCTAAACTGCTGAGCCAACTCTACAGACTGTCAGAATCTCTTCTCAGTTTTCCAACTTCTCAGCTAGTCTTTTATAAACTGGATAATGCCTCCAGGGGAAAAGGGAAATTAACATCAGACTGACCTCAAGGCTTAATCTTTCCCTTTGCACTCTCACTCTCTCAAATCCTCACCTCTCAGTCCTCTAATGCCTTTAAATGTTTCTTTGAAAAAATATTTTATCCAACTCTTCCAGTTGTTCTCAGTTGGAGAGCTGATCTAATATAAGTTTCTGTGCTATACATGGAGGTGGAAGTAAAATATTTGCCCTAACAGATACTGAAACTTATTAGAAAGCTATAGTAATTATTGTAGCATGATGCTGTCACTAGGATATATAAATATGCAAATAGAGATCTTAAAAAACAATCCACCCATACACTGAACATATGCTAGATAACAGAAGTTATCTGTCAAATACATGGAAGAAACAAAAGGGGTTTCAATAGATAATGTAGTAACAACTGGCTCTCATATGTGAGAAAAGGACACTGGACTCCTATATGACACAATAAGTAAAAATCAAAAGCACCTAAATGTTAGGGGAAAATTACAGAAATGAACTTTTGAAATATATTTTTAAGGACACATTAGAAACTACTGTAAGTGGGGCACCTGGGTGGCTCAGTCGGTGTGTCGACTGAGCACAGTCAACATACACAGTCGAAGTGTCTGTCTTCAGCTCAGGTCATGATCCAGGGTCCTGGGACGGAGCCCTACATCGGGCTCCCTGCTCAGTGGGAAGTCTGCTTCTCCCTCTCTTACCTACTTGTGCTCTCTCTAGCTATCTCAGACTCTCTCTCTCTCTCAAATAAATAAATAAATAAATAAATTTTTAAAAGATTTTATTTATTCATGATAGACAGAGAGAGAGAGAGAGAGAGAGAGAGAGGCTAAGACACAGGCAGAGGAGAATCAGGCTCCATGCTGGGAGGTGACGCAGGACTTGATCCCGGGACCCCAGGACCATGCCCCGGGCCAAAGGCAGGCGCTGACCGGCTAAGCCACCCAGGGATCCCAATAAATAAAATTTTTTAAAAAAAGAAAGAAACTACTGTGATTGTTTTAATTTTTAACATGAATGTATTATCAAAGTTCAAAATTCAAAACTTTCTGAAGGGATATAAAATGGAAAGTGGCCCTATATAGAGTCATACAGGAGAAATTCTGCAGAGCCAAAGAATTTTACCAGTTTCCTATACAGCCTTCAAAAACATATTAATATTTTTAAGCTCAGGGCATTTTCCACCCCCAAATCAAAGGGGCTCTTTATAGTATCAAAGAATACCACTCATCTCATCACAAAAGTAAATTCATTTCTTTAAATTCAACTTAATTTAAAAAAAGATTTAAAAAGAATTATGACTTCTATTGAGAAAAAAACTAAAGTCAAGGACATCTTCACTGAATGAGCCTTCCAAATTTAACTATCTTTTACCAAAGAGGCATATCAAACTCTTAATTCTCTAAAACAGAAATTTTCAGTTTCCTTAGCTCTACCCAATTTAATTTGTAAAAAAATAATAATAATAATAATTAAGAATCAAATTGCTAAGGTATAAGGAAACAAATACATCAATTTTCAGGTATAGGTATACCTAATGGCATTCTAAGGTCAAATCTTAGATTTTCTTGCTATATCCATACTTTATTACTTAGTATTCTAACAAAATAACCCATAATAGATCTCTAATGTCTTCCTTATAGCCTTACATGTTAGACTAAAAGATAATTTCTTACTATGCAAAATAAAGAAACTGAGTAATAACAGGTAGTATGATTTGGTGAAGATGTCACGAGACATTATCTAACAATGTTAGCGAGAAATCAAGAATTCAGATTTAGAAAACAAGATTCCTGATTCTTGCCCATTAAATATAATAATTATGATTTAGAAAGTATTTTTTAAAACATTATAGTATGGGGATCCCTGGGTGGCTTAGAGGCTTAGCGCCCGCCTTTGGTCCAGGGCGTGATCCTGGAGTCCTGGGATCGAGTCCCGTGTCGGGTTCCCAGCATGGAGGCTGCTTCTCCCTCTGCCTGCATCTCTGCCTCCCTCTCTCTGTCTTTCATGAATAAATAAAATCTTTAAAAAAACACACACACATTTGATCAGCCCTATATCCTGAAGTATATTAATCCAGACTCAGTAATTCCTAGTAAACTTCCTATAACTTTTATAATATGTCACATTCATCTTTTCAAGGACTTCTTCCTTTGAATATTGACCAGAGGGTCAATCTTCCACCTTCTTTTCTCCTCTTGTTTAGCAGTTTGCTTTGCTATCACTGCTAGTTAGGAAAACTGTAATTCCAACCCCAACACTCAGTCCAAAGATTTTTCATGGGGTTTTAGGCTCAGCCCACCCAAAGCAAAACTCCTGATTCTCCCTCATGATGAGGCTTGAAACTAAAGACATTTTCAACTCTTCTTTCATCAAATGTAATTAATTCTATATCAACAACATTCTGTCTTTATCTTTCACACATAGTATCTAAATTCAGAAACTTACATTCATTGACCTTAAATTAAAACAGTAATCCTAAATATTTTTGTCTTTAAGGAAACCTCTCAAATTTAACTACAAAAGGATAGGAGGGCTAAGATCTCCTAATCTTTAAAAAATCTTCTCCAAACTCTCTTCTTTAAAAACTACATTAATGAAATTCTTCAGCATGGCATGCGAAACTAAGGACATTTTCCATTACCATTTCCCATTAATTCCTCACTCTACTTATTTATTCTCCAGTCATTTTCATATATGTGACATTCTTCCAGAATTCACATGTCCCAAAACTCTGTCCAAGATGACCCTTTGTCTAAATTCCCTATGTTAACCTACTGGGTAAACTTACTCATCCTCTAAGCACCATGTTAATCTTTCTTCCTTTTAAAATATTTTTAAGTTCACTCAATCAAAATATATTTCCAATAATAGACGCTGTTAGTTAACTACAAAACATTCATTCCACCTTCTTTCTTCCTAAGGATATCAATTTTGTTCAGATATCTACACTCCCTTAAGTACCAATGTGCTTCAGAGGAAGCAGGCACCATCCATGGCTCCAGAGGACCATCATGGTCTAATCAAATGGTTGCCCCATCACTTTTACTGATTATTGGTTTAAGATGTAAACATAGGAGATAATTCTAACTAATGACATGTTAGTAGAAATCTAGTAGGGTAGAGAAAAGCACTTAAAAATGTTTTCCTTGGGATCCCTGGGTGGCGCAGCGGTTTGGCGCCTGCCTTTGGCCCGGGGCACAATCCTGGAGACCCGGGATCGAATCCCACGTCGGGCTCCTGGTGCATGGAGCCTGCTTCTCCCTCTGCCTGTGTCTCTGCCTCTCTCTCTCTCTCTATGTGTGACTATCATAAATAAATAAAAATTAAAAAATAAAAAAAAAATGTTTTCCTTGGGGCACTGGGTGAGTCAGTCGGTTAAGCATCTGCTTTTGGTTCAGGTCATGATCTCAGATCCTGGGATCAAGCATCACATAGAGGGCTCCTTGCTTGTCTGCTTCTCCCTCTCACTTTACTTCTCACTCTGCTCATGCACTCTGATTTCCTCCTGTGAAGAACTTAGTAACCAACAAGGTAGAATTCACAAAGCCTGACAAACAAATAAAAATTCCCAGATACACAAAGACCAAAACATCACAGTCTAAACAGAATAATCAATCAAAATGCTGACCCAGAAATAATCTGGATGTTAAAATTATGAGATAAGACATTAAGATAGTTATGTTCAAAAAGCTAAATAGAAATATGGAAAATATAAAGACTCAAATCAAATTTCATAAATTAAAAACAACATCTCATGTGAAAATTACATTGGATATGATTAACAGATTAGAAATTACAGAAGAAAAAAATAAATGAATTTGGAGACAAAAAAAACAAAATGAAACACAAAGAGGAAAAAAGAATATTAAAAAAATGGAAAAAAAGCTTTATTTAGTAAGCAATGAGAAAACTTAAATGGCCTAATATTAAGGTAAATGGAGTCCTCAAAAGAGAGGAAAGACAGGACAACAGAAAGAAAAAAAAATTTTTTTTTGAAGAAATAATTGGCAAAAACTTTCTAACCATATTGAGAACTATACACTCACAGACTCAAGAAATTCAACAAACCCCAACCACAAGAAACATGAAGAAAATTACATAAAGGCAAAACAAAATCAAATTGTCTAAAACTGAGAACATACTATTAAGGGTACAAAGATAAAAAAACATATACAGAGGAACATAAATACAGAGGATACCAGACTGTTCATGAGAAACAATGCAAGCAAGAAGACTGTACCACTCTTTTAAGGTAATGGGAAAAAAATAATAATAAAGTAATGGAAAAAGTCAACTAGAATTCAGTACCTGCCAAAAACAGGTTTCAAAAATGAAGGTGAGATAAAAACACTCTGGATTCTTTTAGTATAAAATATGAAGTATAAATGAAGGTGAGATAAAAACACTCTGGATTCTTTTAGTATATAAATACTAAAAGAATCCATCATCTGCAGACCTGTACTGCAAGAAATGTTAAAGGATGTCTTCACACCCAAGGAACATGACAGCAGGTGAAAATCTGGATCTACACAAAGTAATGAAGAACATCAGAAATGGTAACCACAGGGGTAACTCTATTTAATTTTTTTTATTACCTAAGACTCTTTAGGAAATAGCTGATAGCTTAATCATAAATAATAATATCTTGGGGCACCTAGGTGGCACAGTCAGGTTTTCGGCTCAAGGTGTGATCTCAGGGTCATGAGACTGAGCCTGGCATTGGGCTCCTCACTCAATGGAGAGTTTGCTTAAGACTTTCTCTCCCTCTCCCTCTGCCCTTCCACCACCACGTGTGTTCTCTCCTTCTCAGATAGATAGATAGATAGATAGATAGATCTTTTTTAAAAACCAGTATCTTACGGTGTTTGTAACAGATGTAAAAGTCAAATACATGACAGCAATAGCACAAATTTCATGAGAGGAAACAAAAGCACTTTTATTATATATGAAACTATAATATCAGTAAGTAAGTAAAAGATGTATACTATAAACCCTAAAGCAACCAACAGAATAACAGACAAGTTAGAGGTAATAATCCAAAAAGGAGATAAAATGGAATAAAAAAAATATTCAATCCAAAAGAATGTAAGAAAATGAAACAAAGAACAGACAGAAACAAACGGGGGAAAGAAAGGAAGACTTAATCACATTAAATATACATGCCCTAAACACTCCCATTATAAAAGTAGAGACTGGGATCCCTGGGTGGCTCAGAGGTTTAGCAGCTGCCTTCAGCCTGGGGCATGATCCTGGAGTCCCTGGATCGAATCCCACATCGGGCTCCTTGCATGGAGCTTGTTTCTCCTTCTGTGTCTCTGCCTCTCTCTCATAAATAAATAAATAAATAAATAAATAAATAAATAAATAAATCTATCTTAAAAAAAAAAAGAAGTGGAGGTCAGAGAAGAATTTAAAAAAAAGAATAAAAGCAGAGACTATTAGGTTAGGTTTTTTTTTTTAAGATTTTATTTATTTATTCATGAGAGACAGAGAGGCAGAGACACAGGAAGAGGGAGAAGCAGGCTCTGTGCAGGGAGCCCGATGTGGGACTGGATCCTGGGTCTCCAAGATCAGGCCCTGGGCCAAAGGCAAATGCTCAACCACTGAGCCACCCAGGTGTCCCTATTAGGTTAGATTTTAAAATGCAAAACCACTGCCTGCAAAAAACATATTAATTATAAAGGCACAAAGAGGTTAAAATAAAAGGATGGACTAAGATATACCATGCTTAGATTAGTCAAAAGAAAGCTGCAGTGAATATATTAATAGAAGACAAAGTAGATTTCAGAATAAAACATAGGACTTTTCTGTTAGAGTCAAAAGTATACTTATAAGCATCTTTCCTCTGATCAAAGTTACATAGTTCTATATAACCACTAGAGCACCTCTCACAGCCTCCCTATAATGTGTACCTACTAAGGTCCTGATGGCAGAAATGTTAGTTGATACACAATACAATTTTAGCATTGTGCAAAAAAGGGTTAACATAGCAGACCTGAGACTACTCTCCGTAGAAAGGCCTGTTTGCACAGTTGGTCTCAAGGAACCTGAATTTTGGAAGGGTTGCCATAGTTCCTGCAGTGATAAGAGTAGTTTACTGTGCCTAGACTATCTGTTCAAACAATGTGACTTTCCTTCTGGTACATGCTAGGCAGAGGGTGCCTATCTGACTAGCTGCCAGCAAAGACCTTGAGCTTCTCAGGGCAGGAGCATCACACATATATTGTTGCATTTTCATTGCAAAGAGAAGAGGGTGCCCTGTGTAACTCCTCCACAGGAGGATGAGCACCTAAGGAAGGCTGTACATGAATTCCTCCAGACCCTGTCAATATCTTCTTCCATTGAGATCCTTATATTATATATCCTCAACATATCACAGCAGTAAATTTTACCCACAATTACAACTTTATGGTGAATCCCTTTAGTGCTTCTAGTGAGTCTCCAATGAGGAGGCATTCTCATGGGCCCCCAGCACAAACATTAAGATTATTTGGTGCCTGCCTTCAGCCCAGGCAGGCCTGGAGACCCGGGATAGGGTCCCGCGTCAGTCTCCCGGCATGGAGCCTGCTTCTCCCTCTGCCTGTGTCTCTGCGTCTCTCTCTTTTTTTCTCTCTCTCTCTTATGAATAAATATTTTTTAAAAACTATAAGGCAAAATGAAGAATATATAACTTGATGATTTCTTTACACTTACATTACTAGGATTATATAAAAAATAACAGTATTGGACAACATTATAGGCACCTGCAAATCACCTTACATAAATATGCAGTCCAATATCTAAATGATCTTATATAAACCTACTCCCAATTGCTTACAGGACAGATGTGGAGAGACTTCCACCATATACTGTTTAAAAAAAATTTTTTTTTTTTACCAAAATTACATTTACATTACACTGCTTATCTACATTCACATTGTGTACTGCCATCCACCTTATGATAAAGAAGCTATTTTTGTTCTTTTACAGTCTCCAAAAGAACCTAAAATATAAAAATCTTGTAAATCTTCTCACAGGACTAAGTCGGTTTTATACAAGACACCTGGCACAAAATCAGTATAATACAATAAAATTTCAATATGGGGTTGTGGCAGGAGGTAGGTGGAGAAAACATAAGAAATTATCAATTCTAAGTAGGGAGATAACATAAGTAATTTTTAATGTTTTATTTATAGAATAAAACACTGAACATCTGACTCAGAAGTAGTTAAAAGAACAGAAATATGTGTTGGAAGTTTACCAGTAATATCTTTTGGAGGGCAATGAGCAGAGTGCAGGGAAAGGGGGCTTTAGGTAAATAAATGATCAAACATCTGTAGCATTCAGAATTAAACTATTCCATCGGTAATATCCAAATTATCCAGATCTCCAAGATGTTGGCAGCATCTCCAGGGATCCAAAGAAGAATTTAAAAGAAAACACTATTACTTTTTCTAAAACATAGGTTCACAGCATAGCATATTCTTTAATCTAGCAAAATAAAGTTCCTCCTGGAAAAACTAAAAACAATCTGAGGAAAGTTCTAGAAAAACTCAACCATTTGATAAAGAATGCCATTTAAAAACTGAGGAAATTATAAGGACTCAGGACTCAGTCCCATCTGTCCTTCCCACCTTCTCAAATAAAATAATTCAGAAATAAAAAAATAAAAATTAAACTTGAGGAAATTATATAAAACATATTAATTTTTAAATAGGAATAATATTAATTAAACCAGAATTTCTCAACCTCTGCACTACTGACATTCTGAGCTAGGTAATTCTTTGCCGTAGGAGGCTGGCCTGGACATGGCTGGGTGTTTAGCAACAGCCACTAGGTGCCAGTAGCATTTCCCTCTCCATTCAAGCTAACTACCCTTCGTTGGCATATTTCATCCATGCATACATTTATCCGGTAAGTGACTCTCTTGTTTGTGTTCCAGGTACTTTGCTAGACACTAGAGATAAATAAATGATATACCAATACAGATATTATCCATGCACTCATGGTGTTCACAGCCCTAGTGGGGGCAACCAAAATTAAAAGATTCACAGCAACAATGTAAATTTACAAACGTTGGTGAAGTGTCATAAAGGAGAAACACATATTCTAGTGAGACTGCATAATAAGGACGCAGGCTCAAATGTTTCTTATTAAAAGATGTGCACAATCAAAAAGTTTAGAGAACACTACAACCCCTCCATGTGACCTTTGTATCTTGTTCTCCTTCATCTTCTTTTTTTTTTCTCCTCCACCTTCTTAAGTTGAAAGGCCTGATGCTAACTTGAATTTATTTCACTACCTGTCATAAGTTAAAAACAAATGTTTCTCACAAAAATAAGGAGATCTAAAAAGAAGTAGTACATCATTTGCAAAACTATTTTTCAATCTCTACCAAAATTATCAAAATTTAGCTAGTGAATTTTCACCTTCCATAAGCAAGAAATATTAATTTTTAAAATTTTTAACAAATGGGTTTGAAACATACTAAAATTCTTCAGAATATTTTAAATAGAACAGAAAATTGTGTCCAAAATTTTCTGGCAAATCTGAGAAATTTTTGTTTTTTACAAACTTTCATTGTTTCTAGCAATAAAATATCAAATAGAAATAGTTCCAAACATCCATTTTCAAGATGCTCAACCCTCAGCACATGTTTCTTTGAAAAGTCATTACATTCTCACTGCTGAAATGTCACCTTTACCTTGAACAGGCAGATGAAATGTTTATTTTCTTTGAGGTAGGTATTATAATACATTCAGCCACATGTCATCAAAATAAAGGTCAACAAATTTAGAACATCTGTCTTTTGGTAAAATAAAACTGCATTCCAAGTTCAACAGCACTTTTACATACGTTGCCCCTAGAGAACATTTTTGAGATAGCAAACATTTTCATTGTCATCGTCCTTATGTAGAACTGTTAAACTTTATCTTAGGGACTTCTTTTTAGACAATTATAATTTCATTCACTTTCCTAAAATTAACTATATTAGTGACCTCAGTTAACACTCTGGCACTTTGGACTTTTCCTGTAACTATGAATGATTCCATGAACAACCTCTAGTGCTATTCATCTAGGCTACAAATAATCTATTTAGGAATGACCAAAACAGACAAAGATCCTTGTCAGAATGGCACTATCACTTGAGTAAGGAAAGATTAACAAGATTATGAAGTAAATATATATACTATGTTAGATGGGAACAAGTACAAAGGAAAAAACCATAGATCAGAGACATTATTTGAGAACGAAACCCTTGAAATTTTCAGTAAGAAGTGAAGCAGAGCCCTCACTCATTAGGCAAGTCTTGAATAAAAGTCAGGCATACATCTAAGAAGAAATTCAACAGAGAGGGAACTGGAAGTGCCAAGGCCCAGAGGGAACATAAGTCTGGTGCATCTGAGGAAGACGAAGGAGGCTGGTATGGTTGGGGGAAGCAAATGAGGGGCAGAGTCAGTGAGTGACCGATATCTTAGAAGTACTTGTGGAGGTGATGAAGATCATGGAGAGCCACGTCACGTAGTGAGCACTGGTTTTTTTTTTTTTTTTTCTTTCTCTGAATGAAATGGGAGTCCAGTACTGAAGTGTGGTAGGTAGAGGAGCAATGACCTGACTTAAGCTATTCATTCATTTGTTCATTCATCCATTCATATCAGAATGGACTCGTGTACTTACTTTATTCTGTGGATGAAAACCCAATACTATCTTTATTTTTTGTTGTGTCTCAAATTGGTCCAGCTCTTAGGAGCTCCTTCAGGTTGGATCCTGTGTTTTCCACAAGTCTTCCTCTTTTTGAGCACTTCCTTACTTTTTGGCACCTCAGTTTGTATTCTCCCCATACCATGAACTACTTCTCAAGGAATCCTAGTTCCTTTTATTGGAGAGCAGTAGTTAGAAACCAAGATCTGGGCACCAAGATCTGTGCTCACTGCTACTAGGGGTCACTACATCAGGCCCTCACAGAGGACAGAACGAGGAATTATATGTAAGCATACTGCCTCGTGCATATACACATATCTGTATTTCTTTATCTGTCTATATAAATATTAAAAACCATGACTTTATACTGATACTTCTGATTCCATTTCAACACCACAAAATTCATTTTAGCCTTTCCTTATCTGTAGCTCCTTTCTCCAAAATTGAAAAATCTAGCTCTCATTATCAACTATACATTTACTTATTTGTTCATTTACAGTAAACACATAAAGTGGTTTCAGTATTATGAATCCATAACCCCTGTGAGAAATACATTTACTCACTGGGTTACAGCATGTTTGTGCAATGCTTTTTTGTCTTTAGCTTTCCAGCTAACCAGTCAAGATATTGTTTGCCAGTTACTCAGGTTAGCTCTTTTCTTCCCTATCCCCTTTAGTATGAATCTTGGTATTCCTTTTTGGATTCCTCCATATCCTAGATAGCTGTAAATGCTTATCTAAAGGGTACGTGAAACATTCCTATGATTCTAAGAGTCAGAGCTATACGGAGAGATACATCTGAGAGTGTCTATCACACCTCATCCAAACTACATCAGTCCCATTCCCATTTCCACTTCTTTCCCACCCACCTGCCACAGGTAACCAATCTCTTCAGTTTCTTGTTTATCCTTGCTGTATTTCTTTTCCAAAATGACCATATGCAGATATATTTTCTTACATGAAAGGATGCACATCACAAATGGTCTTTTGCACTCTTTTTTCATTTAAAAATACATGTTGGAACCAACTTCACATCATTTCACAGAGCTATTTCTCACTGTATTTTTACACACACAATATTTCACTGTATGAACCAAACCATAGTTTATTCAACCATTCTAGTATGCGTGACCACTTAGGTTGTTTCTAATATTTTGCAAATTAAACAATGCTGCAATTATTAACTTCTAATAGCAAAGGATTTTGGATTATTGGAGGCATATTTTTGGGACAGAATCCTAGAAAGGTCAAAATAACTAGTTTTTAGGTATTAACAAATTCCCCTCCAGAAGATTTACACCAATTTGCATTCTATCAGCAAAGTGGAAGAGTGCCTATTTCCCCACAGACTCATCAACAAGTGTGTTGTTATGGGTTTGAATTTCTGTCAGTGAGACAAACTCTCCTTTTCTTAGGGGCAAGCAAATAAAAAAGTTCTAGCTAAGTTCTGTGCCTATTTGATAATGGAGAAAACCAAAAGATGAAACAAAAACTAGAAAATGGCAACGGACAACTGACAGACACCACCATTAAGTCTGGACTGATTTAACCTAGTGAAGATGTAAAGGTCTGACGATGAGCCACCAGCTCCCCTTGGGATCTCACCACTTCATCTACTCTGGTCCTCCATCTGCATTCCACTGCTCTGGCCCACTCTATTGTAATGTCTCCATAAAGCGAGAAGGAATGCAGGTCCCTTAGGCCCTTGATTTCTCTTCCAGCAGTAGAGCATGGACGTTCATCTCTAAATCCCGTTTAAATATTTATCAGTAAGTATTTAAAACACAAAGATGGTATCTTCTATCCAAAAAGGACAGGGCAAGGAAAGCTTTTAACTATCATCTTAGTGAACAGAGCTAGGAAATATATGTATACATAGTAATTGACATGTACACACACATCTGTGTTTCTGTATTTGTATAAATATTAAAAACTATGAGTCTACAATGATTCCTCTGATTCCAAACACCACAAAGTTCATTTTAGTCTTTGTTCATTGCCTTTCCTATAATATTTTTCACTTTCAGAAAATAACCCAATACTACCTCTGAAGTAGTCTGTGACAGAAAGAGCATTCCCTGATCTATCACAGTCTTGATCTGGACATCTAAGTATGTCCAGACTGCAAAATTTTACTATTATGCATTATACTGTTCACAATTTGATGACATAAGCATTTCAGTGTAATGTCGCATTTCCAAAACAAGCATTCGAATTTGACTAAGCTTGAGGTGGAAGTTACTCATCCATGTAATTTATGTCACTTTACTAATCTGAGTAAAGCTAATATTATACTAGTTGAATAATTAACTTGAATCTAAGTCCCTGTCTTGACCACACTTGAAAGTTTTACCTGTACTCCATCTGTTAAAGCCACATAACTTCTATGGTCAAAATACCATTTTTAACCTTCTTTTGGAAGTGCTGTTTCATTTCTCCCAAATATAATTGGCAAAAATCAAAGAGAATTTGTAGGCAGTAAAACAATTTCACTTCACAGGGTTTGTTTCCTTTATAAACGGAAGGTAAATGCTGCATTTATTTCTGTGCTTGTTTCTAAATCACATGAAAATCTCAGTGAAAATTTTAAAAGACAGCAGGCTGTGTATGTGATATTACTTTGGGATGGTGCCAAAAAGATGAACTAAACTGCCAACCGACTATAAAGAAATATCTGGATCAATTTTTGAAATATCAAAAAGAGCTAATCCACACTGTGGACTCTGACCTATCAAATGTTGTCTCTTCATATTAAATCCTTATCAAATCCTTCTGTCTTAAAAGGTAACCACATGAATTTGTAAATATAGTAATTCTCATTTCTAAAATTTTTAATTTCTGTTTTAAATGTAAAATATTTGTTTCTAAGATTTACATTTATTGCACAGCCTAACATATATATTACAGTGGCTTGCACAAACTACTCTTGGATATAAAATTAAAAATTCCTATTTTAAGTGTTTTTACGTTATAGTAATAATTTAATAAATAATTCTTTCAAGTGAACCTTTATGTTGATTAAAGTAAATATTACAAAGCCATGACTTAATTAAATATTTGTTACATCTACTTACTTCTGTGCTCCCTGAGACAACAGCTTTATCCACATTTACTAACAATGGTTCCTCCATCTGGCACACTCCTAGTGACCACTCCACACAACGATGATGAGCCCAACAAGTGCCTAAAATGGTTGAAGTGAAAAGAAGTAGATAAATAAACAGGAAGCGTATTAACACTAATATGATGTAAACTCCCAAAACCAACTCTGACATGTAGACACACAATGGCACCCTGTATCACACTGAAGCAGTCAGCCCTTTCCAAATGCATCATCTGGGCACTTATTAGAAATGCAAAATATCTTATCACAACCAAGACCCACTGAATCAAAAACTCTTGCAGTGGTGTCCAGTAATCTGTTTTAACAAGCCCTCTAGGTAATTCTGATACACGTAAGTTTGAGAATCACTGAAGAACTGATTATTTATTCCACAAAAATTGAGGTTTTAGTCACTTAATTTAAATATTACTGTAAGATTTTATTTGGTATCTTTACATAAAATATAAAGGACATTATACAATACTTTAAGACAAAGAGAACGAATAGCAAATAAGCTACATATACACCTCTATTCCGCTTCATCCCACACCAAGGGTGCACATCAATCACTAAGAGTAGCTCAGTATTTAAATTCTCTATCACACAACACTTGAACCGCTTCAATCAATATGCAGCTCAAATGAAATTAACTCCAAATCCCAAGAGCACCACAAGTGTGGATCACTATACTGTTCACCACATCGTGAGTGGGTCACTATACTGTTCACCGGATCATGAGTGTGGGTCAGTAGACCGTTCACCACATCATGATTATGGGTCACTAACCCACTCACCACATCACGAGTGTGGGTCACTATACTATTCACCGCATCATTGAGTGTGGGTCACTATACCATTCACCACTTGAGTGTGGGTCATATCCTGTTCACCGCATCACGAGTGTGGGTCACTATACCATTCACCACGTCGTGAGTGTGGGTCACTAACCTACTCACCACACTGCCACATTGTGAGTGTGGGTCTCTATACTGTTCACCACATCACTTGTGTGGGTCACTACACTACTATTATAAGATGTCCACACACTAAGTTACTGCCTTCACCCTGCATTAAATAGACCCAGACATCCAAGTTCCCCAACTTCTCACAGATCTTTTAAATTTTTCTTTCCTCAATTAACAGATCTCCATGGTGCTGCTGTCTACAGAAAAATAAATGCAAATATCTATGAAAGCATCCAGTTCAGCGTTGGCCCTGTGCAGATGCTACATATAGTAGATAAACACAATTAAACAATTTATCTTACCTCAGCAAATGTACTTAAACAATGACATTTTTTACAAAATAATCATGATTATTTCTAGATGAAAAGAATTTACTATTAAGTTGAAAATTCACTAAGATCACAGCATCTACAGTAAAGAGATAGTGCTTATGGAAGCCTGGCTCATTTATACCTGTGGGATCAAACAAGGCCTGGACATCGATGGCATCGGGAAGGCCAACCAGACTGAGCTCATCCCACAGTTTGCCAGCCTGATCATCGGAAGCGGTCTGAGTGCTTACACTTACACAAGAGACTATATTCTGCAGAGGAGATCGTTCTCTGGAAAAATAAAATAAAACAGATGTGAAAGTGGTAACAAGTAGATGATTATTTTGTTTATAACAACTTAATATAATGAATTGCCAAATCAATTTTAATTTATTAGGCATAAACTGTCAGTAAACAACTTTTTAGAACACATCTGTTATTATTCATAGTGCAATATAAAACTGGGTTGCTATATTATATCACGTAAGCAACAACTAAAAAAAGTATCCAAATCCATAAGGAAGTTTTAAAAATTACAGTTACAAATTTATTTTGCCATTCTATAATTTTTTAAATGACACTCTAATATTCTAATCAGGAACTATATTTTATCACATAAAATAAATATTCCCTTCAGCCTTACTTAAATGCTTGTGAAACATAACTCGATCAGAAATTTTAATTTGCTTTATCGTGAGGACTACCACAACAGAGCTGGCAGTTAATTTTATGTAAAGAAAGGTTATTTCCCAGGGGAAATGAAAACCCACTACAAAGTGAAGAGGGAGGTAGTGGGAGCAGAACGTGTCAGCTGGAGCTTTCTTACAGTCCCCTCAACAAATCTCGACAGCTGGTCTGTGGCATGATGTTGTAAGACTTTCACCTCACAAGTCAGAAGTAAAATGCAAAAACAAAATAGCTACTAGTGGCTTGGGGAATAAAGAAGATAATGTAACAGCAAAAACAGCAGTATAAAAATGAACATACAACACACGGGAGATTTCAGACTTTCAAAACCCTCAAACTTCAGATATTAATTGAGATCATTAAGTAAACAATGATTACTATTGTGTTTAAACATTAGATACGGGAAATCAGACGACTGGCACTAAAACTTTAACCTTCTCCTGATATCATAGTATTTAACCTGATCATAATTCTGGATTAAATCACTATTGAATATAGATCATGACTCACTGCACTTCTGTATGCTGGATATTTATCATGATTCCTATTAAGAGAAAATCAGCACAATGACCAGGGTACTAAACTTTTTTATACCTGGAATCATTGAAAGAAAAAAAGTATTAACATATTTCAATAAGTACATTTAAATATCAAACCATATAAAAGTAACCAGTATTTTTATGTTTAGCATTAGAAATGCATACTCACTTAAAAAAAAAAAAGTTTAGCATGCTATTCTAACTTTAAATCTTCATTTTTATAAATGCCCACAGTATAATGAGAACAAACTCTTTCCTATAAATATAATCTCCATTCCTACAAATAGATTCTTCATTACTAATCATTGTTCTTTTACTGGGATAGGAGAAAAAAGACGAACAGTTCATCTAATATAGACTAATGAATTGTTCTAAGATTTCTTTGCACCAGTATCTGATGGGGGAGACAGGTATAAAAATCAATGAAATGACTAATCAGTCTACTATTACTAATCAATTCCTAACCACTAGCTTAATCAAACTTCACTTTTAAGTTTTGCAACCAGTTTTTATGTATATACCATGTCAGTAACATGCTGATAGCAACCCTAAGGATGACAGCAGCCAAACTTATTAGGAAAGAATATCAGGAGAAGTCAGCTGAAATACATACCCTCAAAATTTTAAGTCTAAAACAAAAGGAAAGAGAAAAAGAATCCCCAATTACATATTCTTACAATTTAATGCCACCAAAAATAAAATTATTTTTAAAGCCTCCTTTTCAAATTTAAAACAAAAACAAGTTTGTTTATTTGGTTTCGATTCATCGGTAATATATTTTGTGACTATTTAAAATCATTACCAAATTAAACTGTCTACCCCTAAATGAATTTCAAATTTTATAAACGTGTTTTATTCCTCAAGTCCATTAACTGTCTTGTTATCGTTACTTAATACATTAGTAAACACTAAGTGTATATAAAGACTAAACCAAGGCTCTTTTTTACATAATTATCTTAGCCCATTAAAGTTTTCAGTAAAAATTAACTTAGCTTATAAAATAAGTAAACAAAGCCCAACTGTATTTCCCAGAATAAGTGTTTATATGATTGCCATTATTCAAAGGCAGAAGAGAAGGATATGAGATATAAGCTAGTCTAGTTCATTAAATTTGCTAATTACTCATGGACATTAAAAGTTTGCTAGACTTTTGATATATTTTACTATATTAACTAGGATGTGAGTGCTCAATTAATTACAAAAGGAAAAAAAAATTACAAAAGGAAAAGTTCTTCTATACGATCTAGCTCTGGCCTTTCAAATATCAAGAAACTAAACACAGTACTTCTAAACTTCCTTAAGCTGTTCCACCTTAAATTTTTTTAAAAGATTCTTTCTTGTTATTGTTTCATTTCCTACTTCAGGTCTTCAAGGCATTGGCAGCAGTCCAAAAGAAGGAGCCAATCAAGTAAGTACAACACAACAATGCCTTAGTACTTAAATTTGGATGAAAGCCAGATAAGCACTTGGATGATTACATCATCACCCTCAAGGGGCAGAGCTGGTTAGCCTTCCAAGCTAAATTAATTTTTACACTTTCTCATCGACTACAGAAACTTATACTCCCTCAAATACCAGAGCCAAGTTCACATATTAAGATGGCCTTTTTAAACAAAACTCAGCAACACATAAAAAAAATTTTAACTCCAAAATTAAACATATTAGAGAAAAGTTTAAGGTAACAATAATGTTGATGAATACAGGCACACATGTATAGTTATACAGATGCCTTAGTAAATTCTTATTTCATTTAAAAAAAAAAAGAGAGCTGCTTCTTTAACTTCAGAAAGGGCATTCTGAGTATATAATTACTCAGAAACAAAGTTAATCCTTATTTTAACAGTTTATAGGACAGCTCAACATTCTAAACCATGAAAGTAACTAAATGACAAATTAAGAACATGAGTAGTGAAACCCATCTTGGTATTGTCATTCTGTTAGGTTATATTCTTATAAACAATTAAAAACTTATTCAAAGGAATGAAAGAAGGACTTCATTGATCTGTTTTACCTCCTTCTCATAAATTTCCTCTAGGTTTATGTTATGTTCTTTTAAAGTTTTCTTCTAACAGTGAACTTTTGTCATCACATGGATTTTAATATACAATTAAGATAACACTTTTTTTTTTTACACAAGAAATTTTGAGAAAAGGAGTGTTTTTTAGGGGTAATGGTGAGGCATAAAGCATTCTATGAATGTTGAAAAACATGAGAAATGATTCAGTAACAACTCATATATATATTCAGTGAGATGAAAATAAATTATATATAGCCTTACTGCATTCCAACCATTTATTCAAAGTTGCTTACTTTCTCTGTCCTCTTTGTTTTCGCGGTGCTGAGTTTTGTATTCTCTCACAGGTGCCATTGCTGTTGTCATCAACGTCCTTCTTGTTAGAAGGCTGGCTTTTCCATGGCAAGATAAACCCAGGCGTTACTCTAAATTGTTTTAAGTCTCCTTGTCCTAAGGAACTTTTTTCACCACAGTAACAAAAAGCGCAGAGCTGTTCACTGGTAGAAATGAAAAGTAAGAAAGAGAAGGAGAAAGTAGTTTTATTCAACTATTTTTAAAGTGATAGACTACAGATACTTGTGGTTTAAATATTACGACCTTAGTGCAAGCTAAGCTTGAGTATGTATATGCCATAAGAACAATTAAGCTTAACAATCAATTATACATTTGCAATTCATAGCATGACTTTTTATAGTAGGCATACCAAATCAAAAAATTCTAGTTTATATGTAAAAAAATAATTTTCTTTTTAATATAACTCAAGAAAATGGAAGTAATACAAAAAAAGAATAAAGTAGGTAAAGCTAAGGGTGGGAAAGAGGGCAGGGTTTAATCGCCACTCAATGACATACTGGCTCTGTAAAACTTGCAGTGACAAACCACATGATGGTCCATTCTTTATGCATGACACAGATACAAAACACATGTGAACAAACATGAAGACATAAAAACATGGATTTAAGTGCTTACTAGGTTAAGCAGTTAGTGGTGAGGAGTATGTGTGAAAGAGTTTGACAGGAGTGAACAAGGAATAAATAGGTAGAGCAAGAAGATCTTAGGGCAAGTGAAACTATTTCCCATGATACACTGTAAAGGCAATGTATGACATTAGGCATTTGTCAAAAATCATAAAACCATATAACACAAAGAATGAACCCTAATGTAAACTATGGTGTTTTGTTAATAATAATGTATTAATACTAGTTTATCAATTGTAACAAATGTACCACACTTAGGTACAATCCTAATAATAGAGAACACTCACAGAAGGAGGGCAGGCTGGGAATGGGAACTCTGTACCATGTGTTCAATTTTCCTAAAAACCTAAATTTGTTCTGAACAATAACATCTATTAATTACAATAAAATTAAGAAGTTAAAAGACAAAAAACAATATATGCTTATGGAATAGATGCTTAATAAAAGATCTTAGAAAGAACAGAATTAAAAGGACTACTCCTTGAAAGGGGAACCCTCTTGCACTGTTGGTGGGAATCCAAACTGGTGCAGCCACTGTGAAAAACAGTATAGAGGTTCCTCAAAAAGTTAAAAATAGAGCTACCCTATGATCCAGCAATCACACTCCTGGGTATTTACCCAAAGAATACAAAAACACTAACTCAAAGCGATACGTGCACTCCTATGTTTATTGCAGGATTATTTATAATAGTCAACATATGGATGCAGCCCAAGTGTCTATCATTGATGAATGGATAAATAAGATGTGATTTTATATTTATATTTATATTTATATACACACACAATGGAATATTAGCCATAAAAAAAGAATGAAATCTTGCCATTTGCAACAACATGGATGCAACTAAGCAAAATAAGTCAAAGAAAGACAAATACCATATGATTTCACTCATGTGGAATGCTGTTGTTTGGGGATAGTTTTTTTTTTTTTTTTTTTTTAAAGATTTTATTTATCCATTCATGAAAGACACAGAGAAAGACAGAGAGAGGCAGAGAGAGGCAGAGACACAGGCAGAGGGAGAAGCAGGCTCCATGCAGGAAGCCCGACATGGGACTTGATCCCGGGTCTCCAGGATCGCGCCCTAGGCCAAAGGCAGACGCCAAACCGCTGAACCACCCAGGGATTCCCCAGGGACAGTTTTTTTTGTTTGTTTTTTGTTTTTTGTTTTCCCCCGAAGATCACATACATCTTTGACTTTTTTTTTTTTTAATTTTTTAAATTTATTTATGATAGTCACACAGAGAGAGAGAGAGTGAGAGAGGCAGAGACACAGGCAGAGGGAAAAGCAGGCTCCATGCACCAGGAGCCCGACGTGGGATTCGATCCCGGGTCTCCAGGATCGCGCCCTGGGCCAAAGGCAGGCGCCAAACCGCTGCGCCACCCAGGGATCCCTGACTTTTTTTATCATGGAAAATTTTGAACAAAGATGCAAAAGTAAAATCAGTTAATAAATGCTCATGAACCCATCAATCAACTTTACCTGTTAGCAATATTTTGTTTTTCTCATTTTATCCATTCACCCCTTATTTTATTTATGACAGCGTATCTTATTTTATTCAAGTTTTTATTTAAAATTCAGTTACTTAAACAGTGCAATATTATTTTCAGGTACAGAACCTAGTGATTCATCACTTACATACAACAGCTGGTGCTCATCAGGACAAGTGCCCTCCTTAATTCCCATCACCTACTTCATCCATTCCCCCCACACACCTCCCCTGGGTAACCCTCAGTTTGTTCTCTAGAGCTAAGAGTCTTTATTGGTTTGCGTCACTCTCTTTTTCTTTTCCCTTTGCTGATATGTGGAATTTAAGAAACAAAATGGAAGGACGTAAGGGAGAAAAGAGAGCGGCAAACCAGAAAACAGACTCTTAACTACAGAAAACACACTGTTGGTTGGGAGGGAGAGGTGAATAGGGGGATGGGGGTAACAGGTGAAGGGGATGAAGGAGGACACTTGTGATGAGCACTGGGTGATGTATGGAAGTGCTGAATCACTAAATTCTACCCCTGAAACTAACATTACACTGTATGTTAATGAATAGGAATTTAAATAAAAAACTTAAAAAATATAACAGAATTATAAAAAGACAATATTTCTTAGCTTTAAAAAATAGTTCATTTATTGTGGATTTTTTTCTTCATTGGTTTTAATTTTTTTAAACATTTTTTTAGGGGTGTCTGGGTGGTTCAGTCAGTTAAGCATCTGGACTCTTGATTTGAGGTCAGGTCTTGATCTCAGGATCCTGGAATAGATCCCTGCACTGAACTCCACACTCAGCAGGAAGTCTGCTTAAGATTCCTTCTGCCCCTCCCCTCCCCCCCAGATTAATAAAATCTTTTAAAAATTAAATTGTTTTAAAGTATTACTTACACTTTTATCACCATAAAAATGGGGGGAAAACTAAATTATAATAAAGAGAATAAAAGGACTGCTCATCTTGGATATATTTTCTCTTCACCACAAATTTACAGCTGCTGCATCCAAACCTTCCTTCTCAGGCACTGATGTTTCACCACAACCTCATACTATGTATCTCGTGAACTTTTGTAATGTCTTACATTAACAGGTGATAAAAATAAACTATGTTTTTAGGGAATTTTTTTTCCTCTTAAATTCAAATTATGTCCCTCAACTAATTACCTTGATGAAAGTTACCTATTTATGTTTTTCAATTTCATGATAAACTGTGTTGCCCACTGATACTGAGACAGAAAGACACACACATACACATACATACACACACTTAAATGCGGTCTACTCCTAAAAAAACAAAGTTGAAAAGGAATATAGTTTTTCCTCCTGCCTAAAAGATATGACCACCAGTATTATTATTGTTATTTTCTTACTTATAACTTCCTTGAAGCTACTAAGGCTTACAATTCTTTCAGCATACCCCATTTCATTTCTTTCTTTCCCTAGGAGCATCACTCATGATGAGCAACAATCAGATGGACATCAGCCTTATCAGCACTGATTACAACAAAACTGATTAGAAAATGGAGTGATATTTTTAAAGTACTGACAGAAAATACCTTCATCTTCAATGTCACACCCAAACCATCACTCCAATGTGATGGTGTAGTAAAAGTAATCCCAGGCTTGTAAGAGCGCAGTGATTTTGCCACACAACAGATCCACAATGAAAATAATTTTAAAGAAGTACTCAAATTACTGAAGAATTAGGGAAGGTTTAAGGAGATGGAAGAAGTAAGGACAGTCATCTAGACACCTCAGCGTAATTTATTAACTTTAAAGGTAGGACAAAGGAAATTTCTGTCTTCTACTTTGGGTGCAGAAAGCTGCAAAGAGCACTGCTCCCACCCTCATAGCAAAATCTTGCCAATCTACAAATTCGCTTTTCTTGAACACATTACATTGCAGAAGTCACAGAACAACCAATTCACCTCTAAATGAATGAAAGTCACTCCCAAAAAAGAGATGAATGAGGCACAAGCATTTGCTTAGTCTGGGGAAGGAGCCACTGTATATCATATAAGCAGCATAAGAAAAATTCAGTGAAAAATTTTAACTAGTGCAAGTATGAAACAGTGTGACAATACAAAATATCTGTAACTCACAAAACACAGGGTAAATTCTATGCCACTCATAATCTTCTCTCTGCATACCACTCCAGATGCTCATGCACAACACTAGGGGCATGGCGACAAGTCTGGAGAATGTGCTGGTCATGGCACAAAGCCTGGAGACAAGAACAGGAGCCATGTGGGGAAAGTAGAAAACAACACTCATATCTGTCTCCCTCGTTTTCCCTGGGGAACGGTAGCCTTAGGCTGATGAGAGGACAGGAAAAACCACCACCACTTGGTGAAGACCAAGTGCTGATGGAGGAACAGTGGGGTGGAGAAGGTGGGCTTTAAGCCTAGAGGAGAAGTAAGACTGTGTCCTGGACTCAGACCATGACCAGGCTCCTACAGATAGTGTAATGACAAGATCACTAAGAACATGAAACCCTCAAAACCAAAGGGCATGGTGCCTATTTAAAAGTAAAGCAAAAAAAAAAAAACAAACAAAAAAAAAAAAAAGTAAAGCAAAAAATTTACAAAATTAAAAATTAAAAAAAAAAAAAAAGAGTAAAGCTGAATCAGAACAAGAAATGTTCTGTGCATCCATGCTCTGCCCGCAACTCTCATACATCACTAGTGAGGACGCAAAGCAGTACAGTCACACTTGGAACACACTTTGGCATTTTCTATTCAAATTACCTTTCTCCTATCCTATGTATTTACCCAAGTGAAATAAAAACCTCACGTTCACACCAAAATCTGTGAGTGAATATTTATACCAATTGTATTCATAACTGCCCAAAACTGGAAACTACTCAAATATTCCTGAACTAGTTAATGGATAAACTGTGGTAGGAGCTTCCATAAAACAGAATCCTGTTCAACAATAAAAAGGAGGCAACTACTGGTATATACAATAACACAGATGAGCAAAAAGGCCAGAAAATGAGTAAAAAAGGCATTAGCTAAGTAAAAAAGGCCAGAATCAAAAGAACACAAACTCTACAATTCCATTTCTACAGGGACCTTAAGAAGATAAGCAGCTGCCAAGGGGAAAGCTGGGAGTCAGGGTTGGCCAACAAACAGGCATTGGAAACTTTCTCAGTAGGATGGGCTGTTCTTTGTCTTGTGGTAACGGTTATGTCACTGTATACAGCTGTCAACTCACTGTAAGGGGTGAATTTCACTGTATGTTAAATTAAACCTCAATTTTTAAAATGGGGGGAAGCAAGGGGCCAAGACAAGAGAAATAGAAATAAGAAGTATATATCTATAAAGTCACTACAGCGTGAAATGCTAGAGGAGAGATGCAAAGAGATATGGACATATGATAAAGCACTTACACTGTTAATACCAAGAAACCAATTCTTGGTTTAAATTCTCTCAAAATTAAGTTCAACAGGGTTAAGAGACATAAGATTTAAGGGAAATGATCTTAAAAACAAAATATAATGTATGATCAAAAGAAAAAAAAATCAACCCAATAAAGAACAGAAAGAAGTAATGCCTTCACAGAACTCACATGATATTGATAATTAAGTAATCAAATCAACTGCTGAGAAATAACAAGTGCTACCAAGAAAAATAAAACAGGATTAATGGGGAAAATGCGTTGGGGACTGTTTTAATTTTCAGTCTACTCTTTTATTTTGCAACTTTTCAAAACTTCCTCAAAATGGGGAACAAACCATGTATGGGTAAGGTGTCTAGTATACCTCCAAATGGAGATGTCAAGCAGACAGACGGATAGGAAAGTCTGAAGTTCAGAGAAAGGTCAGCCCTGGAAATATAAATATGAGGTTCATCAGCACACAGACAAAATGTAGCCATCACACTGAATGAGCATTGCCAGAGATGGAGTAGAAATAAAAGTATGCATTCTGGGATCCCTGGGTGGCGCAGCGGTTTAGCGCCTGCCTTTGACCCAGGGCGCGATCCTGGAGACCCGGGATCGAATCCCACGTCAGGCTCCCGGTGCATGGAGCCTGCTTCTCTCTCTGCCTGTGTCTCTGCCTCTCTCTCTCTGTGTCTATCATGAATAAATAAATAAAATCTTAAAAAAAAAAAAAAAAAAAAAAAAAAAAAAGTATGCATTCTGAAGACTTCAGTCGGATTTCCCCAACATTATAAAAAGCAAGGGTCTTTGCAAAAGCCAGCAAAAAATGAGGAGTCAGGGGTGCCAAAAGCAAAAGAAAGAAAACATTTCAAGACGATGGGAGTATGTAACTGATAAATGATTTCATAGTTTTATTCATGTCTTTCAAACAAGGCCTAAAAAAGTCCAAGACTTCAAAGCTGAAGTACACACAAGATAAGTTATAATGTCCTTTATTTCTTTTTCTAAGGAATGAAGAAAGAGTAAGGAACAAGAGTATAAAAGTTTACAGGTAATTATCAAAAAATCAATCGTTACACTAAAAGCTTGGAGTTATTTCTTTGGTTAGGACTAGCATGCTGGTGATAGTCTATGCTGGCCTGCAGAGAGGAGGCTAACATGCTAGTCTATTGCTCTGTTCTACAATCACCAAAGCCCACAGACATACTTTACTCCAACAACACACAGAGGCATCAGTCATAAATTTAAAATTACTAAATAATAAAATTTCATGGGTATTTACATACCAAACTTGTACTCCCTGAATTCTCTCTATAGCCAGTTCCCTGCCTGTCATTAATCCCCAACCCAGCTGCATTCATTCTCTAACCTGATTTTGGCTTCTACACCAACAGAGACCAGGGAGCTCGCAGATTCCTCAGACACAGAACGCTGAAGAACTGGGATCGGCCGTTTGCTGTTGTCCACTTCTGCTTCAGCATCCTCTTCTGCAGATTGTTCTTTGATTTCTGCTTAATAGTGAACAAAAGAATATAAAAAGTCATTTTTGCATTTAAATCAATCTTTGGTTAATTTATCTGTAAAGCATACACAGCATGGGAAGAAGGTTCAAAAAGCATTGGCAGTATTTCGTTAGTACTAGAAAAGTTTGTGTACGTAAATAATGGCACAGTTTATATTTATTCTCTATTGCAACATGATCATCAAAATAACATGAAACAGGGATCCCTGGGTGGCGCAGCGGTTTAGCGCCTGCCTTTGGCCCAGGGCGCGATCCTGGCGACCCGGGGTCGAATCCCACGTTGGGCTCCCGGTGCATGGAGCCTGCTTCTCCCTCTGCCTGTGTCTCTGCCTCTCTCTCTCTCTCTCTCTCTCTCTCTGTGACTATCATTTAAAAAAAAAAAAAAAAAAAAAAAACATGAAACATGGCACACTGTTCTTTCTGTGTACCTTGCCACTGACTCCGTGAATTTCATCTTAGTAATAACTGTTAAGGGCAGCCCCTGTGGCCCAGCGGTTTAGCGCCGCCTTCAGCCCAGGGTGTGATCCCACGTCAGGCTCCATCAGGCTCCCGGCATGGAGCCTGCTTCTCTCTCTGCCTCTCTCTCTCTCTCTCTCTCTCTGTCTCTAATGAATAAATAAAATCTTTAAAAATAATAATAAATAAAAATAATAATAATAATAATAATAAATAAATAAGGTTTTTCACAATTTATAAATAAAATTATCATTAATTTAAAACAATTATTAAGCCTAATTAGTAGCCATTCTAGAAGAAAATAATTGAAAAGAGCACATCTTGACTCCATTGCCTTTTTCATTTACCCTCAAGACACCAACCCCAAACACCTCGCACATACTTTCTTAGGAGGCAAGTTAACAAATACCATTACCTGTAATATCATGCTTCTCTTTATTTTTTTTTAAGATTTTATTTATTTATTCATAAAGACACAGAGAGAGAGGCAGAGACACAGGCAGAGGGAGAAGCAGGCTCCATGCAGAGAGCCCAACGTGGGACTTGATCCAGGGTCTCCAGGATCACGCCCTGGGCTGCAGGCAGCGCCAAACCGCTGCGCCACCGGGGCTACCCTCATGCTTCTCTTTAAATAGAAATGATCTATCCACTCTCTTAGACTGCATTGCCAGACAATGAGCAGGCACTGTCCGTCCACCAGGGATCCTGATGCAATCCCACACTTCAGTCGATCCTCCTTGCCTAATCTGACATTTACTTTTACCTTTCCGCACCACCACCCCAAACCAAAGAAACAAATATAAAGCACTTATAGCACTTCAAACTCCTCCTCTCTGTCTTTCCTTCCTTTTCCCACTAAAATCCATGAAATGAGACTCTGGAGGAACTGTACTCCATTACCTTCCCCTCACTAACCCCTTGCTAACGGGCATCCTTCTACTGCAACACTGTTCTCCCCACCAACAGCAACAGAACTAACAATCCAGGGCCTACTCACATGCCTTCAAACTATCTAGACAACCAAGGAAAACCTCCTTCTTATTGAAAGGCTCTCCCACCTTTTATAAGCAGGGGGTGTAATGGATTACTACAGGTTCAGGGTCATAAAGACTGCTCTCACATACCAGTTCTA
This sequence comes from Canis aureus, assembly GCF_053574225.1. Classification (NCBI taxonomy): domain Eukaryota; kingdom Metazoa; phylum Chordata; class Mammalia; order Carnivora; family Canidae; genus Canis; species Canis aureus. The sequence goes on along the minus strand of NC_135625.1, from coordinate 50,614,741 downwards.
CCAACTACTGTCTGTACAGTTTATACAGTCATTTCCTGAAGTCTCCATTGTCTCACCTACAAACCCAGAAAGTGACCATGTATCTCATGAGGCTGCTAATGAAAATTAAATGATCTGCTATCTGTCTCTTCAGCTGATTTCTTTTAGACCTCTAAACATGGAATCAACCCTTCAGATGTCCTTTATGTGTTCTTTCTTCTTGAAGAACTTAATGACTATCCAGGTCTTAACAGTCTCCTCTGGACTTCATGGTCATCAACTGACACCTGCAGCCCCAGGTTCCTCTCCTGAGTTTTAGACCATACTTTAACTTCATTCTGGACATATCTAGCAGCTGGAACACTAAATTCCACACCAAGTTTGATCTTGCACCTTTCAGATCAACTCTTCAATCTGACTTGCCTATTTTTGTGACTATCAAAGTCTCCTAAATTCATAATAAAGTTTAGGTAAGTGTTTTGACAAATAACTTTGAGAGCTATTAATTGTTCAGTTAGAAAAGCTACAAATAATTATAAGTCTTGTCAAATCATGAAATGAATGATGAAATAGAGCATCAAACAGTTTAGGTTCTATTTAATAATATTGTTCTTTCTTAAACTGTAATAGTAAAGTTGACCATAAGTCAAGTGCTTATGGGCCTATCAATCATGCTGTCTCTCCTGTCTACCCCTAGACACAAAACTGAGACTGACTACCTAGAATCAACCCTACAAATACAAAATATATTTGTATCAAAGGGTTATAAAGATTTGCAAACTCTACTATATTAAAATACTAAATTTCTATATAACAAAAGATATCACAAAATGAAAAAGTATATCATAGATTGAAAGAATATACATGTAACATGTATCTATAAATAGGTATTCAAATCCAGAATATGTAAAGAACTTCACAGATGAACAAGGCACATTACCCCATAGAAAATGGACAGAATTATAAAATCTACACTACCTTTTACATCCAAATTTTAGTAAGTGACTAAATTTGAATTACATCCAAATTCTTAGCTAGTGACTTTATTTCCCAACCTTCTTTGTAGCTATCAGAGCAAGTTCTAATAGATTCTGACCAAAAGTGACCATGCAGCTTCTACATCACCAAACAGGAAGGGATTTGCTCTAAACTAAATTATATTCCCTCTTTCCTATGCACAGGAACACAGACATATCAGCAACCAAGATGCAATGCTACAGATGAGAACAACACTCTTGCCAAGGGCAGAAAAACAAGATGAAAGGAGCCTGGGTCCATAAACAACCATAGGGAGCAAAGATGCCCCATGAGCCTGAACCCCTCATTTCAGAAATACTGCACAAAAAAAATTAATTTGTTTTATTTACGCCACCACTGTATTTTGGGGTCTCTGTTACAGCATTTTAACCCCTGCCCCAATTAACAGAGAAACCAGTGTAAGAAACCAGGAGGGGGAACTGCCATAACAAACATTTAAAATCCAAGTTGGTGATAAGGCAATGAGAACAGTGATAGAGTTTGGAAATTGGTCTTTTTTATGCTATATCAAAATATTTAGTAGATCTACAATAACTTGGAAAGCACACCAGGTGCTTCCAGAACTTATTGATCTAGGGATAGCATCTGGAAAGAGCCAAAAGTTATTTTGTGTTGTCTGCCCTCTAGTGCTTTTATAACCAAAGACAGAGAAAGTAACATGGTTCCACTAGACAGATTCCCTCTGCCTATTATATTCAAAGCACTATAAAATGACCATATATAAACATGCCTTTCAGGAAGCATTTCATTTCTACCCAGAGATGCCCTGAGCACATGTGGGATATACTCTTTTTGTACCATTCCTATTACCAGTAATAAGGAAGAATAAGAGTCAAGATAGGAGGAGTAATAAGAAGAGTACACCTCAGCAGCTCATATCCTGAGCAACATGGACCAGGATCATGTGCCATGATATTGCCCTGGGAGCACTTTGCTCCTAAGGGCCAGCTCTGCTTAGCTTCCACTCCCAAACTGCATTCCCTCAAACAGGATGCAACCTGTCTGTTCTCTTGTATATGCTATCTACCACGTACGGCCTCTTGTCAAAATTTTTTTCCAGGCAAACTGTAGCACAATCCCAACTACTTCCTTATTTTGATCTCTCTCAAAAAGAAAATACATAACACTTTCAGTATTTTTAGGAGCTTTTTTGTTGCTTATAACTACGGCGAAACCAGTAGGAAGACCATCTGTCTCTCATAGTCTGCTCTCTTCTCTCTCTCTCCCTCTCTCAAATTAGATCAGAAGGAGATGGCAAGGTTAAACATAAATGTAAATGGCAGGCTGGTAGGAATGTGGGTACTCAAGCTTTAGAAATTAAGCTCCTTGCATTTCAGAGGGGCAAAAAACAGATTCAGACTACAGGGAATTTTTTTTTTTTCCTAATGGAATCTGGAACAGGCCTGATCCAAAAAGAGAATAATATTAAGGCAGGCTTCACGAGTTCACCCTGTTCTCCTTTTGCTTCCAGGTATGACTGCCACTGGGTCTGCCTATGATCCTACCCTGAATCTGCTAAAGACACGATGGGGATTGATGGGTTTGAGTTGGATTTTTGTTTTTAGTCATTTGTTCTTTAAAGAATAAGGAGAAATAAAGAGGAATCTTATGACTGCTTGCTAGGGGGCAATTCTAAACACAAAATAGAAACAAAAAAAAGTACCCCTAAATAAGTGAAACTATACACAGTGATAGAACCTATCTGGATGGGATGAGCACTGGGTGTTATACTATATGTTGGCAAACTGAACTCCAATAATCAAATATACAAAAGAAAAAAAAAACCTATCGTGGGATGCCTGGGTGGCTCAGCAATTGGGCCTCTGCCTTCAGCTCAGGGCGTGATCCTGAAGTCCCAGGATCAAGTCCCACATCAGGCTCCCTGCATGGAACCTGCTTCTCTAATGTCTCTGCCTCTGTGTGTGTGTGTCTCTCATGAGTAAATAAATAAAATCTTTAAAAAAAAAAAAAAAGATAGAACCTATCTTTTTTAGTTGTCACTCTTCATTTAGTAGAATAAGTTAAATTTTACTATCTGTCAAAGTCAAGTCAGGACAATTAAACTATAATTGTTTAATAGATATAAATGTTTATATCTCCCTCTTCTCCTAGCCCCAGTCTTCAAAAGATTGCCAGAGTTTCACAGCAGAATGTTAAACAGATTGCTCTGGTTGAAAATGATGTCATCCAAATATCCAACCAGAGATGTCAACCAGAAGTGCCCTGGTGAAATGACTGTAAACTCAGTAACAAATTAGGAAATAGTTCTGGTGCCAGTACTTGCTTAACCACAGTTTACTACTAAAAACGCACTCTTGAACACCATCCTGTGGCTATGCCGAAACCACAAAAGCTAACCATTCAACCAATAAAATAGCCCAGGCTCAGCAACTCTGCTACTTTGCAGAGCTATTGCCTTTCATAGCATTCTATTCATTCAAATGTATAACAGACTCAAACTATGAAACAGGACTAAGCAGGCACTTCTCACATTTTAAAAATGTCCCCATTGTATTTTTCTTGAATATAAAATATTCCACGTATCTTTCTCCTTACTTTGAACTTGACCTAAAATAAAGGCAATGCTACTCAGTCACAAAATGTTTTAAAATCAGAAGAATCCAGTCTGACCTCAGGGATGACACACAGAGATGATTTTATTCTCCGCAGACCCTACCTGTGTTTAATCTTGAACCACTAGGTGGCACATGTGCAGAAGTAACTACACTAAAGAACCCAATCCCGCATAAGGAAGCTCCTAAGAGAACTTGGATGGCTCCTGCACTTCATTCAGTGGCATGGCCTAAGTGCTATGCAAATCTCAGGGGATGCAATAGTAAATCAGATCTAAGCCCTGTCGCTAAACAATACCATTCCACCCAGGATTCTTACTTACAGTTCCAAATAGTTGTTTCTGTGAAGGAACAGCAAAGGCTGTTTTAGTTTGCTGTATTAGTTAAAATCAGAGGTTTGGAATCAAATGGTCCAGAATCTGCACTGCAAGCAGTGCGACCCTGGTAAATTAGTTCATCTCAATTTCAGTTTGTTAATCATTTAAAAGATAGCTAATACCACCTAGTATAAAATGATCTAGGATTAAAAAAGATAATACAGGGATCCCTGGGTGGCGCAGCGGTTTGGCGCCTGCCTTTGGCTCAGGGCGCGATCCTGGAGACCCGGGATCGAATCCCACGTCGGGCTCCCGGTGCATGGAGCCTGCTTCTCTCTCTGCCTGTGTCTCTGCCTCTCTCTCTCTCTCTGTGACTATCGTAAATAAATAAATAAAATTAAAAAAATAAATAAATAAAAATAAAAAAAAATAAAAAAAATAAAAAAAAATAAAAAAGATAATACATGTAAAGCACTCAGCCCAATGCCTTAAGTATATAGTAAGGGTAGGTACATGGTTGGTATTCTATCTACATTTCACACACTATATCCTATCTATTCACTTTCCCACCTAGTTGGGTATCACCTACTAAAATGCCAACCAAACTCTTGATGTCAGGTCACACATTATTATACTGTAGGAAGTAGTAAGAATAAAGAGAACATTTATTTAGCAGCTTCTGGCTCTTTGCTAAGGGGTTAATAAATCATTACTTTAGAATAATTTTCACCAAACAGAATTTTGAGTAACTACTGTGTATATATATATATACATTCCAGTCAAATAGTAGCCTGTTTTTATAAAAGAGTCAGGATTTCGATCCTCAAGGGATCTAGTCAGGAGATAGTGAATAATAATAGAATAGCACACCTGTCACGATGGAGGCACAGCTGTGGTGAGAGTCAAGGGAAGAAGTGGGAGTACAGCTTAGAAAGGCTTCAAAAAGGCATTAAAAGCCCAGCTAAAACTGAAAAGACAGAAAGAGGTGTGCATCTAACAGTTCTCTCACTTAATTCTTTTAAGAAATGAATAGTAATATCTGACATATTATCCTAATTTTAAGATAAGGAAACGAAAGTCAGAAAGTTAAACAAGCGGCTTGAGATCAAAGGTTTGCAATCGGAAGCAAAGCTGGGATTCAAAGTCAGGCTTATAAATCCACAGGATGGGGGGGAAAGGCAAGGCCTAATTCCACTGTGATGAACCGCCCAGCAGTCTCTCACTGAGCACAGAGGTTTGATGAATACATTAATGGTAAAGGGAAATGTTAATATTTTACTAGCACCATGTTACTAAGGAATCATTTGTTGAATATGAAGGGTATGAAGTGAAATCTGAAAATACAGAATATTTCTTTTATTTTTAAGCACTGCTGGGTAAAATTATGAAGAAAGCATTTTTTTTTTAATTTTTTTATTTATTTATGATAGTCACAGAGAGAGAGAGAGAGAGAGAGAGGCAGAGACACAGGCAGAGGGAGAAGCAGGGAGCCTGATGTGGGATTCGATCCCGGGTCTCCAGGATCGTGCCCTGGGCCAAAGGCAGGCGCCAAACCGCTGCGCCACCCAGGGATCCCTGAAGAAAGCATTTACCTCATAGCCAAGTTCAAAATAATACAGTTTGATTTTGGACAATTAGGAAATTATTTTCCTCAAAGGTTAGACAATTCTTTGTATATATCCTAAAAATATATTCAGTAAAACTCACCAACACAGTGTAATTGACTGTGAGTTGTCAAAACTACTCCAGAGTCAAAAAAAAAAAAAAAAAAAAAAAACTACTCCAGAGTCTACCAATGTCCTCCCTTACCAATACATAACACATTCATTCAAAGCACCCAATCTTGAATGAATTTTTTAAATTGACTTATTTAATCAGGGGTTCTAGGATCTTGGTAGCGAAAAATTCATCTAAATCTTTTTTTTTTTTTACTAACTTTTGAAATTTGGAATCCTAAAAACTCCTTTCATTATGAATATATGCACAAGCAGAGTGATACACCAACAACTGTGTCTCTGTCACCAACAGAAAAGTCATTTCTTACCACATTCAGTAGTTGCAGATAATCCACAATATCATCACTACTCGAAAATCACAATAATTATTAAATTAGGATTTATAACTTAAGTGTAAATTTTTAAAAACACGCTACGAAACTACAAATTTGTTTTTTTACTATTTTGATAATATTTTGATATAATCATTTATCTTTGCAATCTTATGTAGTACTCATTTAAAAGTGTTATTTGGAAAAGAGCCTGCTATAGGTGCCATGGCACCAAGCTAGACCACATGCTCTATAGAAACAGGCACTGTATCTGTTTTGCAAGCCACTCAGTGCAAAATCTGAATGATGCCCAATAACTATTTGATGAACTACATGTGATATAATTAATATCAAGCAAGGAAATCTTATTGTATACATAAGCAAAGAATCACAAAAGGCACAGAGAAAAATATACAAAATATTTTATTTATTTTTCTTTTTTTTTTTTGAAGATTTTGTTTATTTATTCATGACAGACACAGAGAAAGACAGAGGCAGAGACACAGGCAGAGGGAGAAGCAGGCTCCACACAGGGAGCCCCATGTGGGACTCGATCCCCGGTCTCCAGGATCATACCCCAGGCTGAAGGCAACGCTAAACCACTGGGCCACCGGGGCTGCCCAATACAAAATATTTTAAATGGGATAGTACTTACTAATTACTTTAGTGTACACCAGCACTCATTATCTACTTCTTGCCCAAACAACATGCCTGCTTCTATGCTTAAGAGTCAAATATTAAATAGAATAAAAATCATTTATGTCTCCTAACTTCCTTTACCCCCACAGAATGGTGATGCCAAAAAAAAAAAAAAGAGAGAGAGAATGCTGATGCCTTCCTTACATGCTTACTTTATATTTATACTAGGACTACAGAACAAAATGTATCTAAGAAATAGTGTAATCACGCCCTTTCCTTCTTCTGAAAAGCAGTGGTCAAAATAAGCCTCCATTCCGAGGCTTATTTTTTTAAGGCAAATCTTTTTTTTAAGATTTTATTTATTTACTTATTCATAAGAGACACAGACAGAGAGAAAGAGGCAGAGACACCAACAGAGGGAGAAGTAGGCTCCCCACAAGGAGCTCCATGTGGGACTCAATCCCTGACCCTGGGATCATGCCCTGAGCCGAAGACAGACGCTCAACTGCTGAGCCACCCAGGCATCCCAATTCTGACAGTTCTATTTTATGTTGTGTTTCTATCTATCTTACTGAATCTAGTGTATACACTAGGTCCAAACTGAGGTGTACAGCTAAAAAATTAGCACTATATTTAGAAACAGTTATCCTATCTTTATCCATCAAACTACTTAAAATATTGAAACTAATAATATGAAGACAGGGGGATCCCTGGGTGGCTCAGCAGTTTAGTGCCTGCCTTCGGCACAGGGCATGATCCTGAAGTCCAGAGATCGAGTCCCAAATCAGGCTCCCTTCATGGAGCCTGCTTCTCCCTCTGCCTGTGTCTCTGCCTCCCCATCCCCCTCTCTCTGTGTCTCTCATGAATAAATTAAAAAAATATTTTTTTAAAAATATGAAGACAGTCACTACTTTCACAGCACCATGTAAAGATTTAAAATGTAAGCAACTAAAAATAAGGACACAAAAATGTGAAAAATCGGTTCTCTTGGAGTTAACACTTTATGGCTTAGTCTCTTTATACCTCTTTATACTTATCCATAGTTCAATAGATTTTCACAATATGCATCACTGTTAGGATTTTAATGTGATTTTTAGGAATGCAAGTACAAAAAGATTAAGAGTCCAACAATTATCAAGCCCAAAGAACACACTGATGTTAATTAAAATAGCAGTTGTTAAAATTTGATTGCTTTCTGGATGTTTTGCTTAGTTTTCTATATGACTTTTTAAATGTGTACTTTTAATGGATATGCATTGTTAGCAATTAATACAAAAAACTAGGGGCACCTGGGTGATGCAATTGGTTAAGCAATTGACTCTTGGTTTCAGTTCAGGTCATTATCATGGGATCAAGCCTCACAACTGGCTCTGCGTGGAGTCGGCTTGGGATTCTCTGGCCCTCTCCCCCATGCATACTTGTCTGTCTGTCTGCCTCTCTCTCAAATAAATAACACTTAAAAAAGTATACAAGAAACTAAAATAAAACCAGTAAGTTACAATATACATCTTCACCATGTAATAGTTATGTACAGCAATCTTAATCTTCTGAGCCTTATCTTTATTTAGGCCTAAAACTCAATGCAGATAATACAAAAAGAATACTTTAAAAAAATATCTTCACAGCTAACCTTCAGTAAATGCTTACTATGTCCTAGGCAATGCTTTAAGTGATTAACACATGTTAATTCAATTAAACTGTACAACAACTATATGAAAATACCTTCTAAGTCTGGGATTTTATACAAGCTAATAAGTTAGTCTGTTACTGTTTCATAGATGCTGGCAGAAGACAAAGACTCCTGAATCAAAGAAAAAGGACTTGATTACTCACAGCACAGCAAGCAGCACAAGCATGAGAATATTGATATCTGTTCCTGGGGGCCACACCGTGGGCCTGAATGAATGGCTGTATCACACTGAACTGTGAACAAAGAGCATAGGGAACCCACTGCTTTTATAACAAGCAGTTAAACATGCCTGCTCTTTGTCCCAGAAGGAGACTTTTGCCTCACTCTTCAAGGCTTCCCACCAGGAACACAACCCTGAGAAATGGCCAGATAAGAACAGTCAAGGCCTTACATTCTTGGCATGCACAAGGTACGTCAAGTGCAAGAGACCCATGAAGGAGTATCTCCCAACAGTAGCTACTATTAACATCTCCATGTTACAGATAAGTAAACAAGGTAAGAGATTAAGGAACTTTGTCAAGAATACCGTTAGCAGAGGGGCTCCTGGTTGGCTCAGTCAGTAGAGCATGCAACGCTTGATCTCAGAGTTGTACTCTGAGCCCCACACTGAGTATAGAGATTACATATAAATAAAATAAATTTTTAAAAAGAATACAATAAGTAGAGGAGCCCAGATTCCAACACAGGCAATCTGGCTCCAGAGCTTCAACTGCTAAACCACTACTTAGTTGAAGTGTGTGAAGAGTGTGAGTTGAAGTGAAGAAATTAAAATAATTGTAGAACTGTAAACAAGAGGACCTTCAGGAAGAAACAATTCTGAAAACAATGTTAGTATGTGGAAGACAAACTACAGAAAACACACAGAAAAATAAAAAAACAGTGGAAGTGATAAAGATGAAGAACATGTACAACATGCATACTTACTACTACCTGACAAAAAAATAGAATGGAAAAATATTCAAAGATTCTAAAGAAGTAAACATTCTTGAAACAAAGGCAGGACCAAACCTGTGGGTTTATTTTGTTTTAAAGATTGATTTATTTATTTATTTATTTATTTATTTATTTATTTATTTATTCATGAGACACACACATAGAGAGAGGCAGAGACATAGGCAGAGGGAGAAGCAAGCTCCCCATGGGGAGCCCGATATGGGACTCCATCCGGGGACTTCAGGATTACTCCCTGAGCCTAAGGCAGAAGCTCAACTGCTGAGCCACCCAGGCATCCCCAAACCTGTGGATTTAACCTGCAGATCAAAGCAGCAGAAAAAATTAGCTGCCCACCTGTCCCAGCCCTTCACAGAAGCAGCAGACAAAAAGTAAAGCTGATGGAGGATCTCTACAGTGTGATTTATAAGTGTGACCTATGTGATGGATGTCACAGTTGCCTTCTTTGACATCCATTCTATGCCCCTGCCCTTGAAGCCCTCATTTTTGCTCCCCTTCCTATCTCTAGGAGTGAGCTCTATTATACTAGGATTCTACACACTGCCTTACTTTCTAAACAGACTGGGTTAGAGATAGACATATGATTGAAATAAACTGGTCCTAGAATTATTTAGCTGATACACATACATGCTCTCTCTGCTTTGATATGGACAAGAAATGATGTAGCACCCATGACTTCAGGCAACCATCTTCCATCAAGGAGAGCCAGCCACAGAATGAAGCTGACAAGATGGACAGGAAGAGGGAAGGGGAGGGGGAAGGGAAGAGATGAGGGAAGGGAGGAAAGGGAAGAAAGAGAGGAAAGGGAGGAAAAGAAAGAAAAGAAAGAGAGAAAGAAAGAGGGAATCCCTGGGTGGCTCAGCAGTTGAGTGCCTGCCTTTGGCCCAGGGTGTGATCCTGGAGTCTGGGGATTGAGCCCCACATCAGGCTCCCTGCATGGAGCCTGCTTCTCCCTCTGCCTGTGCCTCTGCCTCTCTGTGTCACTCATGAATAAATAAATCAGGAAGGAAGGAAGGAAGGAAGGAAGGAAGGAAGGAAGGAAGGAAGGAAGGAAGGAAGGAAGGAAGGAAGGAAGGAAGGAAGGAGGAAAGGAGGGAGGGAGGGAGGGAGGGAGGGAGGGAGGGAGGAAGGAAGGAAGGAAGGAAGGCAAAAACACAAAGAAGAAAGGAAAAGAAAAAGGCAGAGAGATGCAATGAACCAGGCACTTCGTGATAAGAGCAAGCATAATTTAGGCCAACTTAAACCCATCTCATCTCTGAATATGACAGTGTATGACCCATAGATTTCCTTCTTTCAAAGAAAAAAAAAAAAAAGATTTCCTTCTTTCTTGTAGTTTTAGTTATTTTAAGTGATTTTAATAACAATATACTGATTAAATATCATAAATGGATATCAAGTTTCATATACCATGCAAAGGGACAAAAGCAGCTATATTCTATTCACTGCCGAGAAAAATTGACATAAGCCACATATTAGTATTCAAAGAAAACTCCAGAGAACACCTATTTCCACTAACAGGGGATTAGGTAATTTGGAACAACTCTCTCACTGAAGACAAATAAGTTGAGAAAAATACTTTAAAATATACAAGTCTTGGGATCCCTGGGTGGCGCAGCAGTTTAGCGCTTGCCTTTGGCCCAGGGCGCGATCCTGAAGACCGGGATCAAATCCCACGTTGGGCTCCCGGTGCATGGAGCCTGCTTCTCCCTCTGCCTATGTCTCTGCCTCTCTCTCTCTCTCACTGTGTGCCTATCATAAATAAATAAAAATAAATAAAAAAGAAAAAAAATAAAATAAAATATACAAGTCTTAAAAGCAACAACAACAAAAAACCCTAATAAGGTAGTGAAGAATTACCAGATGAAACTCATGGAGAGAAGCAGTGAATAAGGTGAGCATGGCACACAGGGCTGCATTTCCCATGGGGGTGTCAGCCCTCAGAAAGAGACAACTGACAGACTGCACTTTTGACTTTAACAAACTTGTGGATGGTCCTGGAAGTCTATGATCATCAGGCAATGTGTACTCAAGAACGGCAGGAGCCCCAAAGGACCAGACATTAAGTGTGAGACAGAACCAGAAATAAACCACTGCTTGCAAGGATTGCTGCACAGCTTTGTGTCACATGCTTAGAACAAAAAATATAGCCACGGAAACAAACTGAAGTGATCTTAGACCACTGAGTGCCTTTAACATACGCGGGGGGCGGGGGGGAATCAGAGAAAAACTATCTTTGGAAGAAAAAAAACATCAATTTACTTCTATACATAAACTATCAAATACATTGTCCAGTACACAAACAGAGATAATCAGTTATAAGAGGAGACTACACAGCATGAGCAATGAGCAGAAACCATGAAAACAGAGCCAGAGGGCTCCAGACATTAGAATAATCAAACAAAAACTCTGAGCCAATTGTATTTCTATGTTGAAAGTAATAAAACCAGGCATTAAAATCTTCAGGAGGGAACTAGAAACCATAAAAAAATAATGCTGCAATTTGAAAAATAGTAAAGAAATTTTAAAATACAATAAATGGACTCAATTCGTATGTTTAACAGCAGATCAGACAATGCCAAAAGGGGACAGGTAAACTGGAATCTCTTATCTAGAATGATCTAAAATAAAGAACAAAACACACACACACACACACACACACACACACAAAGAATAAAATAAAATAAAATAAAATAAAATAAAATAAAATAAAATAAAATAAAATAAAATAAAAAAATAAAATAAAATAGAACAGAGGGACAAGACAACTAAAAAATACAAAAAGGAAGGTAAATGGCAACAAACAGTGATACAGTCTAATGAGCACTTAACTAGAAGAAAGAAAGAATGGGGTAAAAGCAGTACTGGAATATGTAACAGCTGAGAATCTTCCAAAATCAACAAAGATTTCAAGAGATTTCAAATTCCAAAATATACAAAGTGTATAAAACCAATATAATATAATAAAATTAGAAATCAGTAACTAAAATAAGAAGAAAAATCCATAAAAATACTTGGAAATTTCATAAACTTTCTCAAACAACTCATAAGTCAAAAAGAAGATCAAAACTACAATTGAAAACATTTAGAAAATAAGAATAAAAATAATTAATGTCCAAACCTAGGGAAAACACTAGAAATCATGTTTAAAAATACACCAGCTTAATCCCTATATTTTGTTTAGTAGGTAATGAAAATTAAGTAAACATTTACTCCATACGTTAGAAAGGATATCCACAAAAACTCCCACACCTAACCTGATAGAAATATGTGAAATTCAAAAAAAAAAAAGAAAAAAAAATATGTGAAATTCAGCAGAAATGCAGAGTGCAAGGCAAACATACAAAAAAAATCATATTTTCTATATTAGCAATGTACAAGTACAAAGGCATTTTTAAATGTATCATTTATAATAGCTCCTCCTAAAATGAAATAATTAGTATAACTCTAAGAAAACATGAAGTTGAGCTGAGCTCAACTGCTTCGGCTCAAGGCATGATCCAGGGTTCCCAGATCAAGTCCACACTGGGCTCCAGGGAGCCTACCTCTCCCTTTGCCTGTGTCTCTGCCTCTCTCTGTCTCTCATGAATAATAAGAAAAGAAAGAAAACATGAAGAGGATCTATATTTATTTTTTTTTAAGATTTTATATATTTATTCATGAGAGACACAGAAAGAGAGAGGCAGACACACAGGCAGAGGGAAAAAGCAGGCTCCATGCAGGGAGCCCGACGTGGGACTTGATCCCGGGTCTCCAGGATCAGGCCCTGGGCTGAAGGCAGGCGCTAAATCGCTGAGCCACCCAGGCTGCCCAGAGGATCTATATTTAAAAATTACAAAACAGGGGATCCCTGGGTGGCGCAGTGGTTTGGCGCCTGCCTTTGGCCCAGGGCGCGATCCTGGAGACCTGGGATCGAATCCCACATCAGGCTCCCGGTGCATGGAGCCTGCTTCTCCCTCTGCCTGTGTCTCTGCCTCTCTCTCTCTGACTATCATAAATAAATAAAATTTAAAAAAAAATAATAAATAAATAAATAAATAAAAATTACAAAACACCAATGAAAGAAATCACAGAAGCCCCAAATAGAGAGATACGGCCAAGTTCATTTCTATTTTTTTTAATACTTTTTAAGAAATCTCTATACCCAACATGGGGCTCGAATCCACAACCCCAAGATCAAGAGCTGTGTTCTCCACTGACTGAACCAACCAGGTGCCCCTAATTTCATTTATATGGCATTCTCAAGGAGAAAAAACATCAGTGAATGCCAGGGCTTGCAGGAGGAGGGCAAGGTAAGACTTTAAAGAGACAGCACAGGGGAGCCTGGGTGCACAGTCAATTAGGTGTCTGACTCTTGGTTTCAGATCAGGTCATGAACTCAGGGTCATGAAATCATGCCCCATGTTGGGCTCTACACTCAAAATGGAGTCTGCTTAAAACTCTCTAATACAAATCAAAACCATAATGAGATACCACCTCTATTCAGTCGGAATGGCTAAAAATTAACAAGTCAAAAACAACAGATGTTGATGAGGATGTGGAGAAAGGGGAACCCTCTTACACTGTTAGTGGGAATGCAAGCTGGTACAGCCACTCTGGAAAAACAGTATGGAAATTCCTCAAAAAGTAGAAAACAGAGCTACCCTACGACCCAGCAATTGTACTACTGGGTCTTTACCCCAAAGACACAAATGTAGTGATCTGAAGAGGCACCTGCATCCTGATGTTTACAACAGCAATGTCCACAATAGCCAAACTATGGAAAGAGCCCAGATGTCCATGACAGATGAATGGACAAAGAAAATGTGGGGGGTGTGTGTGTGTGTATATACACACAGCCATCAAAAAAAAATGGAATCTTGCCATTTGCAAATGACATGGATAGAACTACAGAGTATTATGCTAAGTGAAATAAGTCAATGAGAGAAAGACAATTACATGATCTCACTCATATGGAGAATTTAAGAAACAATACAGAAGATCATAGGGGAAGAGAAGAAAAAATGACACAAAATCAGACAGGGAGACAAACCATAAGAAACAAACTAAGGGTCACTGGAGGGGAGAGAGGTGGGGGGATGGGGTAACTGGGTGATGGGTATAAGGAGGGCACATGATATAATGAATACCGGGTGTTATATAAGACTGATGAATCACTGACCTCTACCTCTGAAACCAATAATACGTTATGTTAATTAATTGAATTTTTAAAAATTAAAGTAAAAAAATCTTTCTCCCCTGTCCCTTCCCCCATCCCCTCTAATAAATAAATAAATCTTAAACATAAAAATATAAACAAAAATAAAATAGAGATAGCACAACAGAGTTTTAGACGTAATAAAGAAAAAAAGCAAAACAGGGACGCCTGGGTGGCTCACTGGTTGAGCATCTGGTTCCAGCTCAGAGTGTGGTTCTGGAGTCCTGGGATCGAGTCCCACATTGGGCTCCCCTCAAGGAGCCTGCTTCTCTATGTCTCTGCCTCTCTCTCTCTCTGTCTCTCATGAATAAACAAAATCTCTAAGAAAAAAAAAGCCAAACAAAAACTGCTCAGGGTTGTTTTTTTTTTTTTTTAAAGATTTTACTTATTTAGTTGGGGGGGGGGGGTGGCGGGGGCAGAGACACAGGCAGAGGGAGAAGCAGGCTCCATGCAGGGAGCCCGACGTGGAACTCAATCCCGGGACTCCAGGATCAGGCCCTGGGCCAAAGGCGGCACTAAACCGCTGAGCCACCCGGGCTGCCCTGCTTAGGGCTTTTAAATAAGCTCTGCTTCCAAATCTACTAGACTTGTTCAGAAATAAAAATTAAATATCACGTCTAGACTTACAGGTAAAATGCAATATCTACTAAAAATCTCTCCCCATTGAAGTATAGTACAAATACTTCTGGTTATGTAAACACTCTAGAGAAACAGGCTTAGTGAAATCTAATGACAAAGGCAGAATTTCTGAAAGGAGGAGGTAGAGTGGGTATTCACAGAAAGAGGGGATTCTTAGAGAAAGACCTGGGAAAAGGAGGGACTGGTCTATACAAAGTGAAAGTCAAGACACAAGCATGCACTCAGTTTGAAATCTGTTCTTCATTTGTGAGAAATGAGGCCCCCTGGGCAAGCCTCAAGTCTAGTATGAAGTAAGAGCTCTGAATAAAATTGCTGATAATGTAGTCTGAAGGTGTCACTTAACATAATTAAAATATGTAAGAAGGAATCAAGTGTATGATCACTGACCCTTAGATTCTTCAGAATGGAACTGATATATAGAGATAATTTGAGAAAAGTTCCCTCCAATCAAACTTTGAAGTCTGTATAGCCTAGAGAGACTAACAAATCAAGTCAAATTTCTAATAAACAATGTAAAATTGGGCAGACTTACAATGGTATCTATCAGGGACTGGTTATGAGGAGAGATTGGCCAAAAGACACAAAGTTGCAGTTATATAGGATAAATAAGTCTAGAGATCCAACATACCAACATGACTACAGTTAATATACTTAGCTGAATACTAGAAATTTACTGAGAGTATATTGCAAATCAAAAGAAAGTAGGAGAAATTATATTAATTTCAGACACAGCAGACTTCACAGCAAGTAAAATTATCGGGGACAAAGAGCATCATTACCTAATGATAAAGAGGTCAATTCTCCATGAAGACATAATAATCCTTTACACATAAGCACCTAACAACAGTGTCAAATACATGAAGCAAAAATGATAGAATTACAGAGACAAATATATGAATCCACTATTACATATAGGGATGTTAACCCATCTACCAAAAATATAGATCTAGCAAGCAAACAATCACTAGAGACATGGTTGAACCCAACACCATCATCAATCAACTGGATATAATGCACATCAATAGACTACTTCATCCAACAATAGCAGAATATGCATTCTTTTCCAGATCACATGGAACATTCACCAGACCACGTTCTGGGCCATAAAATAAATTTAAAATAAGAGAAATCATACAAAAATAAAAAATAAAATAGAAATCATACAATATCTGGCCTTAGACCACAACAGAATTAAACTAGAAATCAGTAATAGAAAGATAGTTAGAAAATTCCAAAAATATTTGGAGGTTAGACAACACATTTCTTAAATCTTTTTAAATTTTATTTATTTATTAAGGAGGCTCCATACCCAATGAGCAGTTTGAATTCACAACCCCAAGATCAAGAGTCACATGTTCTACCAACTGAGCCAGCCAGGCACCCTCTAAACAACACTTTTTTTTTTTTTTTTTTACAACACTTCTAAATAACACATGGCTCAACTAAGAAATTTCAAGAGAAATTCTTAAATATTTTGAACTAAGTGATAATAAAAACATAACTTATCAAAATTTGTGAGATACAGCAAAAGCAGTGGTTTGAGAGTGATTTACACCATTGAATGTATATATTAGAAAAGAAGATCTAAAGTCAATCAAACTAGAAAAAGAAAACCTAATTAAACCCAAAGTAAGCAGAACAAAAGAAATAATAAAAATTAAAAGAGAAATCAATGAAATTTAAAACAAGAAATCAATGGTGAAAAATAATGAAACCAAAGTTGCTTCTTTGAAAAGACCTATAAAATCAATAAGCCTCTATCCAGGCTTACTGAAAGAAAAAAAGGGAGAGAGTACAAATTATTAATATCAGAAATTAAAGAAGGGACGTCATTACAGGTCCTATGAACATTAAAAAGATGCTAAAGGAATACAATTAACAATTCTATGCCCACAAATTTGATAACCTAGACAAACTTCTTTGAAAGACACAATTTGAAGGGGTTCCTGGCTGGCACAATTGGTTAAGGGTCCAACTCTTGATTTCAGCTCAGGTCAAGATCTCTTTGTGAGATCAAGCTTGCATTGGGAGCCGTACTGAACATGAAGCGTGTTTGAGTTTCTTCCCCCCCCCCTGCCCCTCCCCCTACTCACACTCACTTTCTCTCAAAAAAACAAAAAAAATTTTTAAAGATTTTATTTATTTATTCATGAAAGACACGGGGGGGGGGGGGGGCAGAGACACAGGCAGAGGGAGAAGCAGGCTCCATGCAAGAGTCTGATATGGGACTTGATCTCGGGACTTCAGGATCACGCCCCGAGCCAAATGCAGATGTTCAACTGCTGAGCCACCCAAGGAGCCCCCCCCCCCAATTTTTTTTCTTTAGATTTTATTTATTTATTCATGAGACACAGAGAGAGAGGCAGAGACACAGGCAGAGGGAGAAGCAGGCTCCATGCAGGGACCCCGACGTGGGACTCGATCCTGGGTTTCCAGGATTATGCCCCGGGCTGAAGGCAGCACTAAACCACTGAGCCACCCAGCTGACCCAAAATTTTTTAATTAAAAAAAAAAAAGAGAGAGACACACTTTGCCAACACACCACAAAAAGATACAATCTGAATACACCTATACCTGGTAAGAAGCTGAATCAATAATTAATAACCCTCTAAAACAGAAAGCACCAAGCCCAGATGGCTTCATTGGTAAATTCTAACAAACACTTAAGGAAGATATTACACTATTTCTTAACAATCTCTTCTGGAAGACAGAGGCAAAGGGAATACTTCCTAACTCACTCTATGAGAACACCATTACCCTAATGCCAAACAACAAAGACATTACAAGAAAACAAAACAACAACAAAAACTACAGACCAGGATCTCTCATGAACATAAATGCAAAAATCCTCAACAAAATATTAGCAAAATGAATCCAAAAATGTATAAAAAGAATTACAACACAACCAAATAGGATTTATCCCAAGTATGCAAGACTTGCTCAACATCTGATATTTATTTAATGTTAATTAACATTGCACTGATGGGCTAAAGAAGACAAGTCACGTAATCATATCATAGATGCAAAAAAAATATGGACAAAATCCAACACCCATTCACAGAATAAAAACTATTCTCCATAAACTTGAATTTCTTTAACTTAATAAAGAATATCTGCAAGAGGGACACCTGGGTGGTTCAGTGATTGAGCATCTGCCTTCAGCTCAGGTTGTGATCCCAGGGTCTTGGTACTAAATCCCGCCATCAGGCTTCCCATGGAGAAGGCTTGGCTTCTTCATCAGGCTTCTTCCTCTGCCTATGTCTCTGCCTCCCTCTGTGTCTCTCTCATGAATAAATAAATAAAATCATAAGAAAAAAAGAAAAAAGAGAAACTGCAAAAAACCCTACAGCCTATATATTTAATGGTGAGAAACTAGAAGCTTTCCCTCTAAGATCAGAAATAAGACAAGGATGTCACCCTCTCGGGCAGCCCGGGTGGCTCAGCGGATTAGTGCCGCTTTCAACCCAGGGTGTAATCCTGGAGATCTGGGATGGAGTCCCACGTTGGGCTCCCTGCATGGAGCCTTGCTTCTCCCTCTGCCTGTGTCTCTGCCCCCTCTCTCTGCGTCTTTCACAAATAAAAAAATAAAATCTTTAAAAAAAAAAAAAAAAAAAGAATGTCACCCTCTCATCACTCCTTTTCAACTTTGTAAAAAGAAATTCTTCCAGCTATTGTAATAAGACCAGAAGAGGAAATAAAAGGTATACTGATTGAGAAGGAAGAACCAAAACTGTCCCTGTTCACAGATGTCATGTAGAAAATCCAAAAGGATATACAAAATCCAAAAAAATATACAAAAACAAAAACAAAAACAACTCCTGGGACAAACAGGCAATTACAGCAAGTTTGCAAGATACAAGGTTAATATACAACAGTAATTATTTTCCTATATACCAGCAATGAACAAGTAGAATTTGAATTTTTTAAAATTCCATTTACATTAGCATTTCCCCAAAATCAAACATTTGCGTTTAACCTAACAACATATACATAAGATCTATATGATAAAAACTAAAAAATTCCAATAAAGGAAATCAAAGAAGAATAATAAATGAAGATATATTTCATTTTCATGGATTGGAAGGCTCAATATTGCCAAGGCATTTGTTCTTCCCAATTTTATCTATAGATTCAATGCAATTCTAATCAAAATCCCACAAGTTTTTTTGTGGATATCAACAAACTGATTCTAAAATTTTTATGGAGAAACAAAACACCCAGGCTAGTCAACAAAATATTGAAAGAGAAAAAGTTGGAGAACTGACTTCAACACTTATTATACAGCTACAGTAATCAAGTCTGTATCATTATGTGACACCTGGGTGGCTCAGTCAGTTAAACGGCTGACTTTAGCTCAGGTCATGATCTCCGGATCCTGGGATAGAGCCCCATGTCAGGCTCCACGCTTAACAAGGAGTCTGCTTGTCCCTCTCACTCCCACGCTCTGCCCCCCTCCCCCTGGCCCCAGTTGTGCTCTCACTTGCCCTCTCTCTCTCAAATAAATAAATAAAATCTTTCCACCCAAAAAGGCTATCATTTTGATAAAAGAAGAAATAGGTCAACAGTATGGTATAGAGAAGCCAGAACCAGGGCAGCCCAGGTGGCTCAGCGGTTTAGCACCGACTTCAGCCCAGGGTGTGATCCTGGAGACCCAAGATAGAGCTCCACATCGGGCTCCCTGTATGGACCTTGTTCTCCCTCTGCCTGTGTCTCTGTCTCTCTCATAAATATTAAAAAAAAAAAAAAAAAAAAAAAAAAAAAAAATTTAAAGAGAGAAAAAAAAAAAAAAAGAAGCCAGAACCAGACTAAAATAAATACTTAACGGGTCAATGAAACAAGACACAAAAACAGTAGAGAAAAAAAGTATTTTTGAACAAGTGATGCTGGAACTAAAACACACAAAAATCAATCTAGACACACACCATACATCCTTCACAGAAGCTAACAAAATAAATGTGAAATGCAAAACTACAAAATCCTTAGAATATAGGAGAAAATCTAGAGGACCTTGGTCTCAGCAATGACTCTTTAGATACAACACCAAAGTCATGATACATAAAAGAAACAGTTGACAAACTGGCCTGCATTAAAATTAAAAATTTCTACTCTGCTTAAAATATTATTAACAGAATAAAAACATAAACCAAAGACTGGGAGAAAATATTTGTAAAAGACACATCTGGTAAAAGATTGTTATCCAAAATATACAAAGAACCTCTTAAAACTCAATAACAAGAAAACTAACAACATGATTTAAAAATGGGTTAATAGAAAAAAATTAAAATGGGTTAATAGGTGCCTGGGTGGCTCAGTTGGTTAAGTGTCTGCCTTCGGCTCTGGTCATGATCCCAAGATCCTGGGATCAAGCCCCACATCAGATTCCCTACTCAGTGGGAAGCCTGCTTCTCCCTCTTCCTTTGCTGCTCCCCTCCTCATATGCTATTTCTCTCTCTCTCTCTCTCTCTCTCATAAATAAATAAAATCTTTTCTTTAAGAGCTAATAAATATATAACAGACACCTCAGCAAAGATATTTTTATAGCAAATAATCATACAATAAGGTGTTCCATGTGATATATTATCAGAAAAATGTAAATTAAAATAATGATATACTACTACACACTTATAGAATGGCAAAAATCAGAAACATTGACAACACCAAATGCAGGTAAGGATGTGGAGCTAAAGGAACTCCTATCACTCACTGCCGGTAGCAATGCAAAATTATACAGCCAATTATACAGACAGTTTGGAACTTCCTGATAAAACTAAACATACTCTTACTTTATGATCCAGCAGTCATGCTACTTAGTATTTTCCCAAAGGAGTTGAACTTATGGAGTTGAGAACTTATGTACACACAAAACATTCATGTGAATGTTCATGGCAGTTCTATTCAGAATTGCCAAAACTTGGAAGCAACCAAGATATCCTTCAGCAGATGAATGGATAAACTGTGGTACATCCCAACAATGGAATATTATTTAGTGCCAAAAAACAGAGGAGTTCTCAAGTTATGAAAGTCATGGAGGAGGCACCTGGGTGGCTCAGTGGCTGAGCATCTGTCTTTGGCTCAGGTCATGATTCCAGGGTCCTAGGATCAATTCCCACATCAGGCTCCCCGCAGGAAGCCTGCTTCGCCCTCTGCCTATGTCTCTGCCTCTCTCTGTGTGTCTCTCATGAATAAATAAAATAAAGTCTTTAAGGGGATCCCTGAGTGGCTCAGAGGTTTAGTGCCTGCCTTCGGCCCAGGGCATGTCCTGGAGTTCCGAGGTAGAGTCCCACATCGGGCTCCCTGCATGGAGCCTGCTTCTCCCTCTGCCTGTGTCTCTGCCTCTCTCTCTCTCTCTCTCTCTCTCTCTCTCTCTGTGTCTCTCATGAATGAATAGATAAAATTTTTAAAAAAAAAAAAACTTTTAAAAAAAAGTCATGGAGAAAATTTAAATGCATATTGCTAAGTGAAAGAAGTCAATCTAAAAGAGTTATACACCGTATAACTGCAACTGTAGGACATTCTGGAAAAAGCAAAACTATGGAGATGGTAAAAAGATCAGTGGTTGCCTTGGATTAAAGGGGAGGGAGGGATGAATAGGTGGAATACAGAGGATTTTTAGGGGAGTTGAGAATATTGTGAGATACTATAATGATGGATACATATCATCTCACACTTGTTCAAACTCATAGAATATACAATACCAAGAGTGAACCAAAATGTAAACTATAGCCTTAGGGTGACAATGATGTGTCAGTTCAGTTTCATCAATTACAACAAATATACCATGCTGTGAGGTATGTTGACAATGGGAAAAGCTATGCATATTTAAGGGCAGAAGGCATACAGGAAATATGTGTGCCTTCCACTCAATTTTGCTGTCAACCTATAGCTGCTCTAAACACTAAAGTCTATTTTTTAAAAATTATACTAGAGGTATCCAAAAGTACTAACGTGAACAAGTACTTATAGAAACATGAATACACTCTCACATCTATGCAGTAACTAATAAATCACTAAAATAGACTAACACAATTCTCATCAAAAACAATATAATATGTAAACTTAGAGCCTAGATTTTTATTTCTAATACTATTCTCCACTAAAAAGAACTAGGGAGTCCTTAGAGAATAGTCAATTTCATATCCTGGGGCAGAGAAAATTAAAGATGTTCTTGAAAAATACTGTTGCCAAAGAGCAATGAGCTTTGAAACATTTTGAGATGATTTTAAACAGTACTTAGAAGCAAACTGAAAAGGACGTCCACTGGCCAAACTACCACAACTTAACCAATCAAAAGAAATTTTTAATTATAATTATTAGCTAAATCATAATTAACAATTGTAATTAACTAAAACAAGTTTGCAAAGCCCTGATTATATAAATGATTCTCAAAGAAAAGTGGAATTTCTCTTAACCAACTTGCACTTCATTCAAGTTGTTTATATATAGGAAAAAACAGACTGTTGTAACAGCCACCACTTCCAAAAAAAAAGTCATAGGATGTTCTTACCATAAAAACATAAAAAACTGATCTGTGAAATTTCTTGTGACTTTCCCAATGGCCACTTATAGGATATTCATTCCCACCACTTACCCCACCCCACACAAATCCCCTATAATCATTTTAATAAATACTCCTCCATTACTGTAAATCATTAAATGAATACATCAAAGAACAAAATTTACAGACACAAGAGACCGTCCAATAAACCTGGGGTCTTAAGACATGCACATGTTAAAACCTTGCAGCCAACTCCAGTATGCTTTTAAACTGACTAAAAATGTATGAAACTCTTCTCTTTGCTTAGGTTATTCGTAGCTTAGTAGTTTGGGTTTTTCTATTTTAAGTTTCTTTTTTTTTTTTTTAAAGATTTTATTTATTTATTCATAGAGACACGGGGGGGGGGGGGGCAGAGGCACAGGCAGAGGGAGAAGCAGGCTCCATGCAGGGAGCCTGATGTGGGACTCGATCCACGGTCCCCAGGATCGAACCCTGGGCTGCAGGCAGCGCTAAGCCGCTGTGCCACCGGGGCTGCCCCTATTTTAAGTTTCATTTATTTAAATAATCTCTGCACCTAATGTGGCACTTGAACTCATGACCCTGAGATCAAGAGTCATGCTCCTCTGACAGGGTATGCCAGGCGCCCCTGTAGCTTACTAGTTTTATCAACTGTTCTCTATTCTTTTCTTTACCATTTTCTTTGCCCTACATTCACTAAAACAACTGGACAAAGGTCTTTCCAAGGACAAAGAGCAAAGACTAGCTCACTTGAATTTATTTAACTTTAGTAAAATAAAAAAAAGCCAGAAGAAGACAATTATCCTGCTCCTGTTAAACCTTTCAGTCTTATCTAAGAGACATGAGAAGACAGTCCATTTGCGGGGCTTAGTGATCATCACATAAGAAAAAAATTTAACATCAGAATTTTAATTTTGTGGTGATGCTCTAAGAACAGCAGTAGCTTGGGAAATACAAAAAAGAAACTATAAGAATGCAATACCTTTTCAGTTAGTGAAAAAGTGTCTGGAAGTATTCTAGGCACTGGTGATAAATCAATAAACAAGGCAAATCCCTAACCCTCATGAAGCTTGCAGTCTGGTGTGGAAGGCACATCATAAAACATAGCACAATGTCATGTCTATTTAAATACTAGGAAGAAAAGAAAAAAACAATAGAGTAACAATAGAGTAATAGTAGTGTTAGAAAAGTTGGTTCAGAAAAGCCTGTCTGAGGAGAGAGCAAATGAGTGGAGACCTGAATGAATTGAGAGAATAAGCAGTAGGAATATCTAGGAACAGGGGTTCTAAACAAAGCATAAGAAAAGTGCCAAGGCCAGGGCATGGGTGGCTCTACTTCAGAGAAGCATCTGCCTTCAGTTCAGGTCATGATCTCAGGTTTCTGGGATGGAGCCCCCACATTGGGCTCCCTGCTCAGTGGGAGTCTGCTCCTTTCTCCCCCTGTGCCCATCCCCCCACTTGGGCTTTCTCTTTCTCTCTCTCATATGAATAAATAAAATCTTTTAAAAAAGAAGAAAAAAAAGGAAAGAAAAGTACAAAAGGTTTATAAAAGAATGTGATTAGTGGACTCTGGGAATAGCAAAAAGGCCAGTATGACTGGAGCCCAATGAGCAAGGGGGAAGAGCAGATGTTGTTGGACAGGTAGCCAAGATCAAATTAGTACAGTTTGAAGATCAGGGTACAGACTTTGGATTTTAAGTATCATTGGAGGCCTTGGATAGTTGACAGAGGGAAATAAGACTCTTAGTTTGGTCTGAAAAGATCCCTGGCTATTATGGAGACAACAAGACTAGAATAAACAAAAGCAAGGGAACAGGTAGCTACCGCAGCAGTCCACACAAGGAGTGGTGGTGGACAGAAGTGGAAGGACATTAGCAAAGGAGATGAAAAGTGTTTGAAATAGAATATATTGTGAAGATAAAGCCCAAAAGATTTTCCAATAGGCTCCATATTTTCAGCCTGAAAAATGATGTCATTTAATGAGGCAGAAACACTAGAAGAAAAGTTTCAGGATAACAAAAAAGAGTGCCAGAGAGGACATACCAAGTCTGAGATCCTTTTTAGACAGTACGAATAGATGTTAAGAAGAAAGCTATAAAAAAAAAAAAAAAAGAAGAAGAAGAAGAAAGCTATAGATTGTGCTAAAAACAAGAAAAGAGCTGATAATATAAATTTGGAGTCATCAGCACACAGATAATATTTAAAGCAATTAAAGATGAGCAAAAGAGAATAAAAAGACACCAGTGATGTAGGGAAAAAAATCAAGAGAATGTGGTGTGCTGAAAATCAAGTTTAAAAAAAAAAAAAAAAAAACACGAAACCATCACTACAAAAAGTGGTTAGCTGTGTGAAACAATACTGAATAGTTAAGGCCAACAAAGACTATAGCAGCTGGTTGTGGCAATATGAGATCACAGGTGATACTAACAAGAATGATTTAGAGGAGGAGGAAGGAAGTCTGACATGGAGTAGGTTCATGAGAAAGTGGCATCTTGGCAAAATAAACAGTAGCCGTAAGTATAGACAACTCTTCCAAGGATTTTCCCTATAAAAGTGAGCAATAAAGCATACAGTTGCTGAAAAAGGATGTCTGGTCAAGAGGTGTTTGTGTTCAAGAAATGTAATACTTTAAGTTCAAATGCTAATGGAAATGATTCACAGAGACAGGAAATGTGTGATGCAAGAAACCAGGAAAACTGAAGGTGCAAAGTCCCTAAGAGATGAAGAGACAGAATCCAGGATACAAGCAGAAAAGCTGGCCTTTCATAACTAGAGTCTGTTCATCCCATGTTAACAGTAGGGAAGGTAAAATATATGGGAGGAGCTCCAAGCAGGAAAGGAGATTTGATGGTGGGTGAATGTAGAATTTCTTTCCTGGTTGCTTCTGTTTTTTCTTTTATTCATTGAAATAAGCAAGATCGTCAATAACTGAAGAATGAAAAACAGAAGGAGGTGTTGGAAGTTGGAAGAGAAAAGGTGGTGAAAGAATGATCACTGATAATGGAAGAGGAAATTTCCATAAAAAAGCAGAATGAGGGGGATCCCTGGGTGGCGCAGTGATTTGGCGCCTGCCTTTGGCCCAGGGCGTGATCCTGGAGACCCGGGATCGAATCCCACGTCGGGCTCCCGGTGCATGGAGCCTGCTTCTCCCTCTGCCTATGTCTCTGCCTCTCTCTCTCTCTCTCTATCTCTGTGACTATCATAAATAAATAAAAAAAAAAATTAAAAAAAAAAAAAAAAAGCAGAATGAGTGGGGTGCCTGGGTGGCTCAGTAGGTGAAGTGTCTGCCTTTGGCTCAGGTCATGATCTCAAGAGTCCTGGGATGGAGCCCTGTATCCCACTCCCTGCTCACTGGGGAGCCTGCTTCTCCTGCTCCCTCTGCTGCTTCCCTGCTTGCACACTCTCTGTCAAATAAATTAATTAAATCTTTAAAAAAATAAAAGTAGAATGAGTGTACGGGATCCCTGGGTGGCGCAGCGGTTTAGCGCCTGCCTTTGGCCCAGGGTGTGATTCTGGAGACCTGGGATCAAGTCCCACGTCGGGCTTCCGGTGCATGGAGCCTGCTTCTCCCTCTGCCTGTGTCTCTGCCCCTCTCTCTCTCTCTCTCTCTCTATCATAAATAAATAAAAATTTAAAAAAAAAAAAAGTAGAATGAGTGTAGAGTAGCAATCATACCCATTTGAGATTTGAGGTCATAAATTTAAAATGAAATCAGTCAGCAAGGTTATGTTTTTTACCAGCCATTATCAGCTGCTATACAGAATTTGGATTTTGTAATAAAAACAAAACAGTGGCTCAGAGGTTGAGCGCCGTCTTCAGCCTAGGGTGTGATCCTGGAGACCTGGGATCAAGTCCCATGTCAGGCTCCCTGCATGGAGCCTGCTTCTCCCTCTGCCTGTGTCTCTGCCTCTCTCTCTCGCTCTGTATCTCTCATGAATAAATAAATAAAATTAAAAAAAAAAAAAACAGTGAGATCGAGTGGTAAAGGAGTCAAAGGTGAGTAAGAGAAAGACTCCAATAATGGGTCACAGACTCTGAGATAGTAGAGGAGGGTAATAACCACATCACTAAGATTACTGGATTGGAGGACTCAGTATGGTTCAAGAATTATTATGATGCTAATATAAGGAGAAAATGAGCTGGAAAAAGAAGAGGTAGAAGTCAAGAGGGTAGAACAGTTAATGCTAAGATTCTGGAAATGAAACAGCAATCGTGGGGCAGCCCGGGTGGCCCAGCGGTTTAGCGCCACCATCAGCCCAGGGCATGATCCTGGAGACCAGGGATCAAGTCCCACGTTGGGCTCCCTGCATGGAGCCTGCTTCTCCCTCTGCCAGTGTCTCTGCCTCTCTCTCTCTCTCTCTCTCTCTCTCTCTTTTTCTGTGTGTGTTTCTCATGAATAAATAAATAAAATCTTAAAAAAAAAAAAAAACAGCAGTCATCATAGCAAGTGAGACAATGACATAGGCTGATCATGTATGACCACAAGAAGGACAGGCTGAGAGTGGGATGGAGAATCAGAATGTTGAGAAATCAAGGAGCCAAGAGGCCTGGGTGCTGAATAATTAACATCACAATAGGAGAAGCAGAGGAAAATAGAAAGGCAGGTGCTAAATCTTCAGAAAACAAGGGAAAGTACTCAGGAAGACTGTTGGTAAGTGCACAAAAAGGGGCCTGGGGTACAGTTTGGTAGCACTGGTTTAATTACCATGTTAAAAAATGTCATTATTGTGAAAAATGTCACTTAAAACTTCAAAAACACCTTTCACTAGAAAGTAACAGTATATAACAGTTGAATTGAACAGTATTCAATTTAAGGAAAATAAATCAAAAAATACCTGGTGGGGAATTTATACAAATTCAAGTTTAAAACTATGTGGTTACAAATTTGCAACAAAAGAGCAAAATATAGAATTCTGCATTCCAAGCTTCAGTCATCACTCTACCTACAGAGACTCCACTGAAAAGAGGAACGAGAACTGGAGGACGTCTGAAGGCTTTCCAAGAATTACAGCCATCTAGCAGCAACACACTGACAACTAAAAGTATTTTACGGAAAATTGTATTTCGAGGTACTGCAATTTCTAACTTTTCTCTAACAACTGTATGACATTCTGTAAGCAACAAGAGGACATTCAACTTCACAAAAATACCTATCACTATGTCTAAACTCTATCCAACAACTGTGAAGAAAACATTGCCTGTTAGAGACCATCTCACACAGACACTCTCTGAATACAACATGAAACCTCACCTCTTTGACAATTTAAATTATAAACTTTATGAATTTTGGAAATTACTTTAGGAAACCTACTCTATCTTCCTTCTGCAGATACACAATACACATTAGCTTACTTAGAGCACCTACAAGTTCAGCAGATCAGAAAGCATTAACCCAGCATTTCACAGGATTGCCTATTAATGGAACATATTTTTTTCCCCACACACATACTAACATAATAAGCTTCAAATAAACACTAGATGGCTCATAAGCAGAAATCAACCACACACTATCGTTATAACAGCCTGGAATTACTGTCCCTTCCAGTTTTAATTTTGCTTTAATAAAACATTTCTCTACAGATATTAAATACTTCCCACTAAATCAAGGCTATAGGGAAAAAGAGACCTCAACTTTTTCACTGTATCATAACTTATCAAACGATTTCAGCAGATGAGGATTTATAACTCAGTCTATAGACAAATGCTAATAGTGCAAATTGTGTACATTTTAAAAATTCTGTTAACTTTGATACCTGTTTCCACAATATTTTCTGTTTCTGTTGTCTCCAGTCCATCCATGCTGTCCTCATCTTCCACGGTAGTTTTTCCTTTACTCCGAGGCCTACACAGAAGTAAATATGTAGAGTTTAATGTTAAATTTTAAGGCTTACAATTACACTTAAAGAAGTTGAAGGTACACATAATTAAATGAGGCAAATTTTACTGCATTTTTCTGTATCAAATAGTAAATACCACATTATAGAGTCATTTTTCTTTAGAAAATTTTAGGTTTTAATTTTGTCCCAGATCAATATATTTTGTCATCATAAATCACTTAATTCTTGATTTCAGGCTCTCTCCCTCTTTTGAGCTGACCTTGAGATGATCCTCTAGCTACAATAGTGGTTTTTAATCACCTAGTCTAGTGCGTTATTTGCAAAATTCAAACACCAGGTTATACTTCTTTTTTTAAAAATTCATTCATTCATTCATTCATTCATTCATTCATTCATTCATTCATCAGAGACACAGAAAGACAAGCAGAGACAGAAGCAGGCTTCTCGGAGGGAGCCCGATGTGGGACTCCATTCTCAGACCCAGGATCGCACTCTGAGCCAAAGGCATTCATTCAACTGCTGAGCCACCCAGGCATCCCGGGGTTATACCTCTATATCTAGTGAAATTGGGGAATGATGCCCAGATGAGTATATTTTTAAGACACTTCCATACATGAAAGTGATGCATATACTTGCAAACCACTCAAAAAAAATTAAATACTGAATATACTTAGTCATACATCTTACAAAGTAATACAATTTAATTTCTAAAATGAACTTCAGTAATGTCAAATAAACATAAGAATCATGGTAAAGTGAGATTCTTTGACCCAATGAAATTTATTTTTATTTTTTTATTTATTTATGATACTCACAGAGAGAGAGAGAGAGAGAGAGAGAGAGAGGCAGAGACACAGGCAGAGGGAGAAGCAGGCTCCATGCACCCGGAGCCCGAAGTGGGATTCGATCCCGGGTCTCCAGGATCGCGCCCTGGGCCAAAGGCAGGCGCCAAACCGCTGTGCCACCCAGGGATCCCTGAAATTTTTTTAAAGAATAAGAAACACTAACGCCTTTAAGTTTTGGGAAATCTCAGAAATTAAGGCTAGAAAGGAGTTGAAGAAAAAAAAAAGATCCCTAAACACATAAGAAAAAACACGATATTATGTATTTTAAAAACTTAGAAATTAAAGGAGAAAAAATGAGTGGGAAATATCAGAAAGGGAGACAGAACATGAGAGACTCCTAACTCTGGGAAAAGAACTAGGGGTGGTAGAAAGGGAGGTGGGCGGGGGGTGGGGATGACTGGGTGATGGGCACTGAGGGGGGCACTTGATGGGATGAGCACTGAGTGTTATTCTATATGCTGGCAAATTGAACACGAATAAAAAATAAATTTATTAAAAAAACTTAGAAATTGACAGTGATATTCAAACAATGAGAGCTTTAAATTATTTTATTACTTAAAAAGACAAACTCAGTATTTAAGTTGAAAAACACTGAGAACAGAAAATAATAAAGGATTAATATGAAAAAGTTACAAATCTATTTTAAATAGAAAAACTTTTTTTTTCTTTTTTTTTTTTTAAGATTTTATTTATTTATTCATGACAGACACACACACACACACACAGAGAGAGAAAGAGAGGCAGAGACAGAGGCAGAGGGAGA
This sequence comes from Canis aureus, assembly GCF_053574225.1. Lineage (NCBI taxonomy): Eukaryota > Metazoa > Chordata > Mammalia > Carnivora > Canidae > Canis > Canis aureus. Next base: position 50,584,717 of record NC_135625.1, on the reverse strand, counting down.
AGCAGGCTCTGCGGGGAGCCTGATGGAGCCTGACGTGCGATCACGCCCTGGGCTGAAGGCGGCGCTAAACCGCTGGGCCACCGGGGCTGCTCTAGAAAAACTATTTAAATCTTTATTTCAAAATGATAATAATCAAAACAAAAAGGAGATGTAACATAAGAAACTTTTTTTAAGATTTTATTTATTCATTCATGAGAGACACAAAGAGAAGGCAGAAACAGAGGCAGAGGGAGAAGCAGGCTCCTGGAGGGGAGCCTGATGTGGGACTCGATCCCTGATCCCTGATCCCTGATCCCTAATCCCGAGTTCAGGCCCTGAGCCAAAGGAAGACACTCAACCGCTGAGTCACTTGGCATCTCCCTAAGAAATTTTTAAAGTTGAAGCAATCTCCCCTTCCCTCAAAAAACTTAAAAAAGACACTCCAACCCAAATCCTAATATATCCAAAAACCATGGTTGAAAACAAATCTATGGAAAAAAAAAAAAAAAACTAAGTAAAATACTAGTAAATATCATCAATATGCAAGCATGACTTAATATTAGAAATTAGTCAATATAACACACTAGATCAAACAGCGAAAACGGCATCATTTCAAATTTCATGAGTGAAGGGGAAACAAAACTGAATAAGTGACTACACGGATTGACTGGGGCTAAAAGAATCCAAGGTTGATTGTATTAATTGTGGAAAAATGGAGAAGGTAATTATCTTTAGTATTTATTAAGTAGTTATGTTTAAATTTAAGAGACATCTATAAAGCAATCAAAGGGGAAAGAACAGATGGGATGAGTAAAGTTTGGCCAATCCAACAGCAGGCAAAAAGGAAAATAAAAAATACATAATACATGGAAAATAAAATAAGAAGTTAAATAAAAATACAGGTTTTCACAGTAAATGTAAGTGGCTTAAACTTGGCTGTCATTATTTAATGATAAAAAGATTAATTTCCCAGGAATTCAATAGAAGTACTCATATTGTATAAAGTAAACATTTACAGAACGAGGAATTGATAAATTCACAATTATGACAAATTTTCACATCTCACTTTTTAGAAGCTGAGATGAAATATAGTTAGTAACATTTTAAGCAATTACTTAGATAACATAGTTAACAAGCATCATTAGACAACTCAATCAATCCTCCTGTGTCTGGCTCTGTTAAAACATGGGATACAGCATTAAACAACAAAATCTCTGCCTTCACTAAACTACATTCTAGTGAGAAGAAATGTCCATTACTCTTTGTAACAAAAGAGACACACACAATATGAAAGAAAATTTAAAGCAAAGAATGAGGGGTTACCACTTTAAACAAGGTATTTATAGGGCAGCCCAGGTAGCTCAGTGGTATTAGTGCTGCCTTCAGTCCAGGGTGTGATCCTGGAGACCCGGGATCAAGTCTCACATCAGGCTCCCTACTTGGAGCCTCCTTCTCGGCCCCTCCCTCCCTCCCTCCCTCCCTCCCTCCCTCCCTCCCTCTCTCTCTCTCTCTCTCTCTCTCTCTCTCTCTCTCTCTCTCTCTCGTCTCTCATGAATGAATAAATAAAATCTTAAAAAAAAATAATATAAACAAGATATTTATAAACTTTACAAAATAAAATTTTATACGAGTAAGGAAACATTTCAATAGAGATCTGAAGTACAAAAGGAACCAAACCACGCAGGTATCTGGGAAAGGAACACTAAAGTAGAAGGAAGAGCAAATTCAAAATTAGTAAAATAAGAGTATCTAAGTGTCGAAGGAAAAGAGAAAATACACTGTGGTGGCAACAGAGTGAGTGAGATGAAGAGTGAGGAGATACGAAGCCAAAGAAAAAATTTTTTAAAGGAATCAGTTTTTTTAGAAACCTAAAGACCAATAAAAGGACTACATACAGAGAGGCCAGAAATTCCTGAAGTAATCCCAACATGACTGCTACAATGGAATTGAGAATAAGAAATTAATTCAAAATTTAATCTTTCTTTTATGATTACTCTATGATTATGAATACTCATTGTTAAAGAAACCAAAACATGTATGGCTTAGCTGACTTTGTCATTTATACTTCCAAACCAGTGTTTTGCTCTATTTTATGTTTTCTTCTCCACTATCCTGACCATTGCTAACTTATTGTTTTTTTTTGACAACTGGCTTTATTTCAAACTTGTTTTATTTATCTAAAGGTGGGAGAGTGGGGAGTGTGTGCATATGTATCAGTTGTCTGTATTCCTCAAAAAGAAATTTTTAGTTTTTGCTTTGCTTCCTTTTTTCTCTTAATTCTTCATTTTGGCACCAACAAGGAAGGCATGCTTTTTACATTCATCAATCCATCAGAATTATTCTCCTTCTGATCAATGGACCAACTTATCAAATCAAGTCATTTTTTAATTTCCCATATTTTGGGGCACCTGGGTGGCTCAGCCAGTTAAGCATCTGCCTTTAGGTCAGGGCATGATCTCAGGGTACTGGGATCCAGCCCACGTTGGGCTCTCTGCTCAGCAGGGAGCTTGCTTCTCCTTTTCCCTATACCTGCCACTCCTCTGGCTTGTGCTATGCCAAATAAATAAAATCTTTTTAAATAAATAAATGAACAAATTTCCCATATTTCACTCATGCCTTTTTATTGCTGCTCACTGGCTTCAGGTATGTGATTGTTCTGACTTATCAAATGCTGCTGACTCCATTTTTTTTTCCGAATGCAAGAGATAATGGTCATACTTTGTCAAGAACCTGTAAAAATAGATGTATACATTTTACATTTCCATATTGCATTCAGATGGTCCAGGCTTTGACTTTTTTTGTTTTTTGTTTTTTTTTTTTTGTTTTTTTTAAATTTTTATTTATTTATGATAGTCAGAGAGAGAGAGAGAGAGAGAGAGGCAGAGACACAGGCAGAGGGAGAAGCAGGCTCCATGCACTGGGAGCCCGACGTGGGATTCGATCCCGGGTCTCCAGGATCGCGCCCTGGGCCAAAGGCAGGCGCCAAACCGCTGCGCCACCCAGGGATCCCTGGGCTTTGACTTTTAATAGAACTTTGGAGTCTCATTACAAATGGCAACATAAAAATTATTTATCTCAATCTTTCTTTGGCTTTTCTTCTTCTTTTCTTCTTTTGTATCTCTTAAGCCTTCCATTTTAGTTTTGATTCATTCTCCTGCAAAGAAATCTGAAGTAAAATAATATCACTAATTTGAGAAAATCTTCCACCAAAAACCCAATGTTACATATTATTATTATTATTATAAATTAAAACTAATTGGAGTTCCTAAAATAATATAGTAAACTTCTATTTAAAGCCACATGGGAGTAGGGAGGTTCAAATTACCCTCCAGCCATAAACAATTAGAAAACCAGGCAAAATATAAGAAATAACCATTATTACACATTAAACAAAAGGCACGGACAGGACTGTAATCCCTGGACAATAGGAAATAAACAAGGTGAGCCCTACTATCACAAAGGCTTTCTGCATGGAGTTAATTTGCAAACTATAGCACAGAAAGGGGAATTCCAATTGTGCCAAAATGAGGACACAGAAATCATCGGTTCAGGAGGCTAGAAACTGTGGGATAGAGCACACAAGGGGAGGGAGTTGTACAGGGAAACAGATCCAGATATCTGCATAAGAGTACCCTCAAGTTTTTTATCTAAATACCAATCTGTATAAAAGTGGTATAAAACCCCAAACTTGGAACTTGGCTGAATAAGTTCCAAGGAAAGAACAATTACAGCACAGTTGCAATACAAACAAGTCCCAAAGCTTCGAGCCAGGAGTCAGTTGTGTTCCCTCTAGCCAGAATGCCAAGACCCCACTGACTGTAATAACATATTCAGTAGAGACTAGAACATGCCTTTAAAAGTAGGCTAAATGAAGCCTACGACAACTTATCTTCTAGACCATCCCTAAAAGAGGTCACAAATAAGCCTCAAGAGAATAAAAATTTTCCACAACGAACTTAACATGCAAACACAAACACACAAGTGAACATTTGTCAAAGTACTACAACAAAATTTAGTTCCCAACAACAAAAAAATCACAAATATGGCATCCAATAAAAATTTACGAACTATATAGAGAAGTATAAAGAATATGTGAGTAATGACCAGGAAAAAAGTCAAGGAATAGAATCAGAAAACAACAGAGATGATAGAAGGGACAAGCATGAACATTAAATCGCTATTATCAATATACCTCGTATGTTTATGTAATGGAAAGTGAACGAAAGGAGAGAAATGGAAGATGGTAAAAAAAAAAAGTGCTTAAAATGGAACTCACAGGTAACATTAAAAAAAAATCAAAATTTTCACTTTGATTAACATCTGATCAGAAATGGCACCAAGGGACACTCAGTGGTTGAGTGTCTGCCTTCAGCTCAGGGCATGATCCCAAGTCTAGAGATTGAGTCCCCACATCAGGCTCCCTCTGAGGAGCCTGTTTCTCCCTCTGCCTATGTTTCTGTCTCTCTCTCTCTCTGTCTCTCTCATGAATAAATAAATAAAATCTTGAAGGAAGGAAGGGAGGGAGGGAGGGAGGGAGGGAGGGAGGGAGGGAGGGAGGGAGAAAAGATGATTGACTTTAAAGATATAGCAAACAACATCTACCCAAAATACAAGACAAAGTGAAAAAAGACAAACACGGCTACAGAATCCTGTGAGATGACAGCAACCAATCTAACATGTGAAGTTAGAGTAGGAGAAAAGCAAACAAAAAGTATATATTTAGTGAAATCCGAGCTGTAAATCTTGCAAAATATGTAATTATAAACCCACAGATCCAAGAAGTACAACAAAATCCCAAACACATACAAACACACACACCAGTAACTTTATCATCAATTTGCTGAATAGAGTAATAAGAGAAAATCTTAAAAGCAGCCAAAGATAAGAAGTATTACTTACAGAGTAAGAAAAATAAAGGTGACTATAAACTTCTCATGTTAAACTATGTAAGCCAGAAGACAGTGAAATAACGTAACTCAAGTGCTTGAAGAAAACTAAAGGAAAAAATCCCATAAACCTTATATGAAACATGAAGCAAAAAGCATCCTTCAAAAACAAAAGTAAAGTAAAAGCTTTTTCAAACAAATTCTTCACCAAACTTTTAATTACAAAACATGTTAAGGAAATTCTTCAGACAAAAGGAAAATGATACTTAATAAAAACCTGGATCAAGATATCCATATGCAAAGGAATAAAAAGTGGTGAAAATGGTAAGTATGTGTAAGTAAATATAAAACTTTTTCTCATTTTTAATCTCCTTAAAAGTTAGCTCATTGTTTAAAGCAAAATCTATAATTTATTCCAGGGTACATAATATATATAAAATTAAACTGCATGGTAACAATAGTTCAAAACACAGGAGAGTGAAAATAAAGTATACTGGTATACAGGTCTTATTCTAGTACATTTGCAGTGAAAAAATGTTACTTGAAGGAAGACTCAGATAAGTTAAAAATTTATGACATAAACCCTAGAGCAACTCTCCTATGAAAACACACACATGCACAGCTTGTTGTAGTCAAATACAGATAGAACCGAATCCTAAAAAAAAAAAAAATACTCCATTAACCAAAAAAAAGGTAGTAAAAGAATAAAAGTGAACAAAGAAAACAAATGGGACAGAAACAGAATACAAAACAAGTAGATTTAAGCACATTTACATTACTAATTCTGTCAAGTAGCAATAGGTTTAACACTACAATTAGAGTAAAAATAACCAATCTTGTTAAATAAAATGTCTATGCAAACCAAAGGAATTTACAGATTTAATATAATCCCTATCAAAACACCAACAGTATTTTTCACAAAACTAAAACAATCCTAAAATTTGCATGGAACCACAAAAGACCTCAATAGCCAAAGCAATCTTGAAAAACAAAACTGGAGGTATAACAATTTCAGATTTCCTGTTATAAAACAGTAGTAATTAAAACAGTATGATACTGGCATAAAGACACACATAGATCCATGGAACAGGAGAGAAAAACCCAGAAATTAAGCCAAAATTATACAGTCACAGTCTATGACAAAGGAGGCAAGAAGATATAATGGGAAAAAGTCTCTTCAACAAATAGTGTTGGGAAAAATGTACAGCTACAGGCAAAAGAATGAAACCAGACCACTTTCTTTCATGATACACCAAAATAAGGTCAAAATGAACTAATAAAGACCTAACTGTAAGACCTGAAACCATAAAAATCCTAGAAAAGAGCAACAAGCAGTAATTTTTCTGATATCAGCCATAGCAACATATTTCTAGACATGTCTCCTGAGGCAAACGAAATAAAAGCAAAAGTAAACCACTGGGACTACACCAAAATAAAAGGCTTCTGATATCAAAGGCAACAATCAATAAATCTAAAAGGCAACCTACTGAATGGGAGAAGATATTTACAAATGACATATCACATAAAGGGTTAGTATCCAAAATATATAAAGAACTTATACAACACCCAAAAAACAAATAATCCAATTTAAAAATGGGCAGGAGACACCTGCAGACATTTCGCCAAAGACATCGAGATGGCCAAAAGACACATGAAAAAGATGCTCAACATCACTCATCATCAGGGAAATGCTAGTCAAAACTACAATGAGATATCACCTCACATTTGTCAGATGGCTAAAATAAAAAACAAAGAAACAACAGGTAGTGGCCAGGATACAAAGAAAAAGGCACTTTCTTACACTATTGGTGGGAATGCAAACTGGTGCAGCCACTGAGGAAAACAGTATTTTTGAGGAGGTTCCTCAAAAAGTCAAAAATACTACCAGGGCAGGGGGGCGGTTTAGGGCCACCTTCAGCCCAGGGCCTGATCCTGGAGACCCAGGATCCAGTCCCATGTCGGGCCAGTCCCACGTCGGGCTCCCTGCATGGAGCCTGCTTCTCCCTCTGCCTGTGTCTCTGCCTCTTTCTTTCTCTGTGTCTCTCATGAATAAATAAATAAAATCTTAAAAAAAAAAAAGAACTACCCTATGATCCAGTAACCATACTAATGGGTAATTACCCAAAAAATACAAAAAACACTAATTCAAAGAGATACGTGCATCCCTAAGCTTATAGTAGCATTATTTACAAGAACCAAACCATCAACGCATCCCAAGTGTCCAGTGATAGATGAATAAAGATCATGTAGTATACTAATAATAGACTATTATTTAGCCATAAAAAGAAGTCTTGCCATCTGCAACAACATGGATAGAGCTAGAGAGTATAAAGCCTAAGCAAAATAAGTCAGTCAAAGACAAATCCCATATGCTCTCACTCACTTGTGAAATTTAAGAAACAAAATAAATGAACAAAGAAAAAAAAAAGAGACAAACCAAGAAAGAGACTCAACTATACAGGGCAAACTGAGGGTTGCCAGAGGGGAGGTGGATGGGGGGATGGCCAAAATAGGTGATGGAATTAAAGACTACATTTATCATGATGAAAAAATTTTAAATTAAAAAGTAGAAACTATCAGTTTAAATTTAAAAAGTGAGACCCAATTATATGCAGTCTAAAAGATACATACTTTTGGAAAAAATAAATAAATAAATAAAAGATACATACTTTAAAGACATTTGTAAGATAAAAGAACAAAAAGATGAAAAAATATAATGTGACAATACTATTCAAAAGAAAGTTACAGGAACTATATTACTAAATAAACTTAAAACAAGGAATATTATAAGAACTACAAACAGACATCACATAATGATAAAAGAGCCAATTCATCAAGGAGATAATAATCCTAAATATCTATGCACCCAATGCTTCAAAATACTGATAACTGAAAATAGAAATACTTAAATCAACAATTATACTTCTATACTACAACACTGCTCAATAATTGATATGACTAGACAGAAAACTCAACAAAGACACAGAATACTTAAGACTATTAACCACGTAGACTTAAATTGACCATAGAATACCATACCTAATAACAATAGAATACAATCCCCAGAATAAGCCAAACTATAGTCCTTAACACGAAGTTCAATTAATTTTAAAAGGCTGATATAATACCAAACATGTTCTCTAATGGAATTAAATTAGAAACAAACAATATATATATAAGCAATATCCTCAGATATCTGGTAAACACACACAATTCTAAATAACCCACTAGTAAAGAAAGAAATGACAAAGAAATTAGAAAACAGCTTGAACTCAATGAAAATACAGCATTTCAAAATTTGTTAGATTCAGGTAAGCAGTAAATAAAGGGGAATTTACAGTTTTAAATAGTTACATGAGAAAATAAGAAAGATCTCAACTATAATAGCATAAACCTCCACTTTAAGAAATTAGAAAACAAAAATCTAATTAAACCATAAGAAAAGGAATAAAAAGCCAAAAGCAGTGACATAAGAACACAATAATAAATAATTTTTAAAAATCAATGAAATATCCCCCAAAGATCAATGAAACCCAAAGATGGTTCTTTGAAAGAGTTAATAAAATAGTTATTTTGACAGCAAAAATGATGGAGAAGAGAGAGAAAATACATAAACTACCAAGAGAAAAACTGAAAGAGGGGTTATCACCAGAAAGACAATACCCATTAAAAAGAATGAGAAATTATTATAAATAATTTTATGTCAATAAACCAACAACTTAAACGGTCACAATGTTTGAAAGGCCCAAAATTACCAAAGACTCAAGATTAGAAATGGAAAACTTGAATAACCCAAAGTCTATTTTTAAAACTGAATTTGCCGGGCAGCCCCGGTGGCGCAGCATTTTAGTGCCCCCTGCAGCCTGGGGTGTGATCCTGGAGACCCAGGATGGAGTCCCATGTCCGGCTTCCTGTATGGAGCCTGCTTCTCTGTCTGCCTGTGTCTCTGCCTCTCTCTCTCTCTCTCTGAATAAATTAAAAAATCTATAAATAAATAAATAAATAAATAAATAAATAAATAAATAAATAAAAATAAAACTGAATTTGTAAGTATAATCCTCCCCGCAAAGAAAATTCCAATCCCATATGTCTTTAATGAAGACTCTATCAAATGTTTGAGAAATAATACTAACTCTACACTACCTCCAAGAAATAATAAAGGAAGGAACACTTCCCAATTCTTTCTTTGGTTGGCATTACATTGACAGCAAAATCCAATATCCATCATAAAGACTGGTTTCATAGAATAAAAAACAGAACACTCTACCATCAATTTTTTACATAAATTATACCTGCCATACCAATCAAAATAAAGATAATGCAAGAAAATGAAATTAGGGATCCCTGGGTGGCGCAGCGGTTTGGCACCTGCCTTTGGCCCAGGGCGCGATCCTGGAGACCCAGGATCGAATCCCACGTCAGGCTCCCGGTGCATGGAGCCTGCTTCTCCCTCTGCCTGTGTCTCTGCCTCTCTCTCTCTCTCACTGTGTGCCTATCATTAAAAAAAAAAAAAAAAAAAAAGAAATTAAAGCCCTCTTTTGTTTTAAAAAACATATAAAAATGACAAAAGACTGGAAAGGGAGGTGGGCAGGGGGTTGGGGTGACTGAATGACGGGCACTGAGGGGGGCACTTGATGGGATGAGCACTGGGTGTTATGCTATATGTTGGCAAATCGAACCCCAATAAAAAGAATACAAAAAAAAAAAAAAAAGAACCACAATGAGATACCACCTCACATCAGTGAGAATGGGGAAAATTAACAAGACAGGAAACAAATGTTGGAGAGGATGTAGAGAAAGGGGAACCCTCTTGCTCTGTTGGTGGGAATGTGAACTGGTACAGCCACTCTGGAAAACACCATGGAGGTTTTCCTCAAAGAGTTAAAAATAGAACTGCCCTACGACCCAGCAATTGCTCTCCTGGGGATTTACCCCAAAGATACAGATGCAGTGAGACAGCAGGACACCTGCACCCCATGTTTATGGCAGCAATGTCCACAACAGCCACTGTGGAAGAAGTCTCGGTGTCCATCGAAAGATGATGGATAAAGAAGATGTGGTCTATATATACAATGGAATATTACTCAGCCATTAGAAACAACGAATACCCACCATTTGCTTCAACGTGTATAGAACTGGAGAGTGTGAAGTAAGTCAATTGGAGAAGGACAAACATTAAATGGTCTCATTCATTTGGGAAATATAAAAAATAGTGAAAGGGAATAAAGGGGAAAGGAGAGAAAATGAGCAGGAAAGATCAGTGAGGGTGACAGCACATGAGAGACTCCTAACTCTGGGAAACAAACAGGGGGTAGTGGAAGGGGAAGTGGGCGAGGGGTTGGGGTGACTAGGTGATGGGCACTGAAGGGGGGGGCACTTGACGGGATGAGCACTGGGTGTTATGCTATATGTTGGCAAATCGAATTCCAATAAAAAAATATACAAAAATAAGGAACACTAAAAAAGAAATGACAAAAGGCTATCAAGGGATTCCAGTTCTATGTAATATGGAGGAATATAATGCCAAACTTTTACTGTCACTGACTGCAACTATAAAACATGGATATAGGGATCCCTGGGTGGCGCAGCGGTTTGGCGCCTGCCTTTGGCCCAGGGCGCGATCCTGGAGTCCCGGGATCGAGTCCCACATCGGGCTCCCGGTGCATGGAGCCTGCTTCTCCCTCTGCCTGTGTCTCTGCCTCTCTCTCTCTCTCTCTCTCTGTGACTATCATAAATAAATAAAAACCCACCTCTAAAAAAAAAAAAAAAAAAAAAAAAACATGGATATAATGCATGGAACAACTATTTGAGTTTCCTGAAAAATATAGAACAGACACCAGAATTCCAAGTACTGCCAAAGTACCGAGTTTACCCTCTTCACCTCTCCAGTATCCCCTGGCCTGAGCTCAACAGACTGACACCCAGAAGTGAGTGCTAAGATGCAGAAAGAGTCTGACTGAGCTGACCCACAACCGGTCCACAGATGGGCCCACAGATGGACGTGATCCTAGTAAGTGTAACAAAGACTTTCAGGGCTGAGTTAAAGACCCCTGGCCAGGGATCCCTGGGTGGCGCAGCGGTTTAGCGCCTGCCTTTGGCCCAGGGCGCGATCCTGGAGACCCAGGATCGAATCCCACGTCAGGCTCCCAGTGCATGGAGCCTGCTTCTCCCTCTGCCTGTGTCTCTGCCTCTCTCTCTCTCTCTCTCTCTCTCTCTGTGTGTGACTATCATAAATAAATAAAAATTTAAAAAAAAAAAAAAAAAGACCCCTGGCCAAGTTGCAGACTGACAACTTGGCACTGCACACAGAGGACAGACAAAAACATCACTGGGAAAGCTGTGAAAATTAAACTGAACTTACCACAGCCCACAAAAGCCTGGTTGAAACCTGTAGCTTTATGTACCCAGGCCAAGTGCCTGCTAAATCAAAAATATCAGCATTCCCCATAAGATGTTTTTAAAACCCACAGTCTTATAACTAAAGATTCAAAACATTCAGAAAACAATTCAAAATTACTTGATACACAAAGAACTACAAAAATGTCAAATCACATGAAAAAATACAATGACTAAACGCCAATGATAAAATGACACAGAGGTTGGAATTATCTGATGAGCACTTTAAGGCAGCTATTATAAAATGTTCAAATGAAAAACATTTGAAAACTCTTAAGACAAAATTTAGAATAGATATCCGGAAAGAAAGAAAAGATATAAAAAAGAACCAAGTAGAAATTTTAGAAATAAAAATTATAAAAACCAAAATAAATAATAAATCATTAGAAACAAATAAATGACAGGACTAAATTGAGACAAATTAATAATTACACTAAATGTAAGTGGACTAGTTATTCCAATTAAAATACAGAGATTGGGTTCCCTGGGTGGCTCAGAAGTTTAGCACCTGCCTTTGGCCCGGGGCATGGTCCTGGAGTCCTGGGATTGAGTCCCACATCAGGGTTCCCTGCATGGAGCCTGCTTCTCCCTCTGCCTATGTCTCTGCCTCTCTCTTTCTATGTCCCTCATGAATAAGTAAATAAAATATTTTAAAAAATAAAATAAAATAAAATACAGAGATTAGGGATCCCTGGGTGGCTTGGTGGTTTAGCCCCTGCCTTTGGCCCAGGGTGTGATCCTGGAGACCCGGGATCGAGTCCCACATCAGGCTCCCTGCATGGAGCCCGCTTCTCTCACTGCCTGTGTCTGTCTGTCTCTCTCTCTCTCTCTCTCTGTCTCTCATGAATAAATAAATCTTTTAAAATAAAATTAAATTAAAAAATACAGAGATTATCAGAATTAATAAAACATGACCCAACTATATGCTATCTACATGAAACTCAATTCAAATGCAATGACATATTTAAGGAAACAGATATACCTATGCAACACTAATCTAAATTAAGTAGAAGTGGCTATCCTAATACTATAATAAAGCAGACTTCAAAACACACAAAAAAATTACCAGACCTGTCAACTATACTCAAATTAAAAAAATTTTTTTAACATACCAGGGATAAATAGGGATATCACATGTTAATAACTGGGTCAATTCACCAGTAACAAAAAATTCTGATTCTGAATGTGTATGTACCTAATAACCGAACTTCAAAATACATGGACACACACCCCCTCCTTATATACTGGGGCACCAGGCTGGCTAAGTTGGTAGAGCATGTGATGCTTGATCTCAGGGTGGGGGCAGGGGGACTGTTGTGAATTCTATCCTCATGTTGGGGGTAAAATTTACTTAAAAAACAGAAACAAAACAACAACAAAATGTTACTATATTATTCTCACTGAATCCTCTTAACTATCCTGCTGAACTAGGTATACTCTTCCCATTTTACAGATAATCAAATTCAAATTAAGAATGGTTACATAAGTTATTCAAAGTCACTTAACTGGCTGAAGTTAAAGAGCAGTAAGGGTGACATACTGGGGAGATCCATGAACTCCTCTGCTGAGGTCAATAAAACTACTGCTTCCTCCAAAACCTAACTAAAAACAATTTGTTGCGGGCAGCCCGGGTGGCTCAGCGGTTTGGCACCTGCCTTTGGCCTGGGGCGTGATCCAGGTAGACCCGGGATCAAGTCCCACGTCCAGCTCCCTGCATGGAGCCTGCTTCTCTCTCTCTCTCTCTGTCTCTCTCTCTGTCAAATAAGTAAATAAAATCTTTAAAATAAATAAATAAATAAAATAAAAACAATTTGTTGCAAGTGGGGGTAGCTAGCTACCTAGGGCCAATGCCTATATTTACTACCAAAAGCCACAGTTTTAATTCAGAAGCCCACTACTCAGGCCTTCACACATCAAATGGGCAAGGAAAAGATCTTATAAGTCCCGAGTCCACCTCTCCTCTAAGTGTTTTAGGATTTCACTACACTGGCCTGGGACACATAAACCCACACACTCTCAAATAAGTTAAAAGCAGGGACCTAAACAAATAATTGCACACCCGTGTTCATACTAGTATTATTCCTTCCAGGACCTCACTCCATTAATTCTTCAACCTTAGAGGATCTGTCAGTTCATCTACCCTACCAGCTTCTCACAGTCCAACTAAGAGGCAGAAGTAATGTAGCCGTTACAAGCATGCACTCTGGAGCCTGACTGCCTGGATTAAAAGCTGACTATCAAAAAAAAAAAAAAAAAAGCTGACTATCAGCTATATGACCCTGTGCAACCTGATCAAACTCTATGCCTCAATTTCCTCATCTTTAAAATGGTAATAATAACACAACCCCACAGGACTGCTCCAAGAATTAAATGTAAAGCCCTTACAGGGGGATGGGTAAAATAAGTAAAGGGAATTAAGAGGTACAAACTTAGAACACCTGGGTGGTTCAGCAGCTGAGCATCTGTCTTCGGCTCAGGTCATGATCTCAGGGTCCTAGGATCGAGGTCTGCATCAGGCTTCCTGCAGGGAGCCTGCTTCTCCCTCTGTCTGTCTCTGCCTCTCTGTCTCTCATGAATAAATAAACAAAATCTTTAAAAAAAAAAAAAAAAAAGAGGCACAGACTTCCAGTTATAAAATAGATTAAGTCACAGATGAAAAGTACAGCGCAGGAAATACAGTCAATGACACTGTAATAACATTGAACGGTGACAGTAACTACACTTACTATGGTGAGCACTGCATAACATGTAGAATTGTCAAATCACTACACTGTGTACCTAAAACTAATAAACATTGTATGTCAGCCATAATTCAGTAATTTTTAAAAAATGGTTTAATGCAAAATATTTACAATGCCAGTTACCTGATATACACTGATTGTTTGCTATCATCATCATGACCCTCTCCTGTTCCCCTTATCTTTATAACCTTCTTCTCCATATTGGATCTCATGTCAGTAACTATAATCACTGTTACATATATCCTCAATAATTTCTGCCTTAATTTCCTTCTGTTATACCTGCCTGGCAAAAGTCAATCCTGAGGAACAAAAACATAACGGAGGCTAGTAGTTTAGCTTTGTAGTTCTAACCTCACACCTCAAGCAGCCACTCACTGCTGCCCAGCAATCTTTCTACTTTGGTCAGTTTACTCTCTATCACCTTATAGAATTGTTTCATACCCTTCCCCGTCTTCAAACATTTAAGACTCTCCATTCTTCACCCTTAGTTGATAGAATTTCAATGGCAAAACAGAAGTAGTAAGAAAAGAGTTCCGAATCCTCCTCCTACCAAATCCTCCAATTCTCCTGAATTCTTTTTCCATATACCCTATCTTCTCTCCTATTAAACACACTATCTATGTTCCTGGCTAACACCTATCCCTCTACATGTGTTCTGGACAACATTCTCCTTTTCATGAACTTTCCATCTCTAGCTATTCTCTTCCTCTCCTGCTTGATCAGTTTTTCCTACTCTGAAAATCAGTCCCATCAGCATATAAAGTTACTGCAGTAACAATAATCTTTCAAAAAAAGAAAGCCCTCTCTGGACTCCACATCCCCTCCTAGCTACCATTCTACTTCTCTGCACAATCCTTATAGCAAAATTCCTCGAAAAAGTTCTGTACCTTGTTCTCCACTTCAGCTCCACACCTCTCCAACTAAATGTCCTTTCCCACATTCCACTGCAATGTCTATTATCAGGGTCACTAATGAACAGGGTGACATACAACTGGGTTTGCCTGGACAGTCCCAGTTTAGGCCTGTCATCTGGCATAATGATTGTGTTCCTGTCACATCTGAAGACTTCCTGGTTTGGTCAATGACTCTACCAAGGACTTACAGCTCACCAACTCCAATGGGCAATTTTCAATCTGTCAGATGCTCATGATACAAGGGATCATTTTCTCCTTGGCTTCTTGGACAAAACACTCTCCTGATTCTTCTACCACGTTGGCTGCTTCATCTCATTTTCTTTTCTGGTTCTTTGAACCAGGAAAAATAGAGTGTCCAGGGTTCAGTCATTGAACCTCTTCTCTATATGCAATAGGCTCATTCCCTCAGTAATTTTACCCAGTCCCTTTACATATGTGCTGACAATCCCCAAATTCCTTGATCCCCCTAACCTCTCCACTGAATTACAGCTAATATTTATCTACTCAACAACTCCACTTGGAATCAAACAAGCATATCAAAGCTTACATGTAAAAAAACAAATTTCATACCTTGGCATACCTCCAAAATTTGATCTTTTTCCAGTTTTCCCATCTCAATAAAGAGCGGTACCAATCATCCACATAGCTCAGTTCCATACCTTCGGTTCCTCTCTCATTTCCCATATGTCTTATCAGCAAATCCTGTCAGCTCTACCTTCAGAATATATTCCAAATATAAAGCAGCCCAGGTGGCTCAGCAGTTTAGCGCAGCCGATCCTGGAGGCCAGGGAAGAGTCCCACCATCAGGCTCCCCGCAGGGAGTCTGCTTCTCCCTCTGCCTGTGTCTCTGCCTCTCTCTGTCTCTAATAAAAGGATATATTTCAAATATAAATCTTTTCACTATTAGACTAACAGCCTAGAGTTATCATCATTTTTCTTGTTACTATTTAATTGGGAATTGTAAATTAACCTTTACTGAGCATTTAGTAAGTAAGAGGCACTGTTCTATTACCATCTTTATTCTACACATGAATCATATGAAGCTCAGAAAAGGAATATGCCCAAATTCAAGAGGCCTATCTCCATAACCAACATTCTTAGCCATTGGCTCTACTGCAATTCATGGCCTCCCTGTTTTCTTGGTGGTCTAGAGGCTTCCCAGACAATTCTCAAGTTTGTTCTTTCACTGCTGCACTCCCAACACCTAACAGCACCAGACATAATACAGGCACTGAATACATGTTTTGTTGAGTGAATACAAAGGTTTTATAATTCTAATAACTAGAATTGAGATAATTACCTAACCATTCTAAAGATAAGCAAGTTATAGTTCTGCCTCCTGCTGAACAGAAAAGTTTCATATGGAGTCAAACTTTAAAAGAAAGCTATATTACACAATACTGAATGTTGTGTCATCAAGAAAAATAAAAATAAATAAAGTTTTAATATCATTCAGGAATAAACAAAACTGTTATTGTTGGCATATAACATCACCAGCATCTACTTAAATATGAATTACAAACAAAAAGCAGACTGAGACCTAAAATACAGAGAACAAGCTGATGGTTGCCAGAGGAGAAGCAAATGAAGAACTGAGCTAAATGGATACAGGGGAGAGGGAGACACAGCTTCCAGTTATGGGATGAATAAGTCACAGGCATAAAAGGCACAGCACAGCATAAGGAACATGGTCAATGATACTATAATAGCAATGTAATTGGACAAATGGTAGTCACACTTGTGGTGAATGTAGCATGATGTATAAACTTACCAAATTACTAACTGTACACCTAAAACTATGTAACACTGTGTGTCAACTATAGTCGAGAGAGAGAGAGAGAGAGAGAGAGAGATGGGGCACCTGGGCATCAGACTCTTGGTTTCAGCTCAGGTCAAGATCTCAGTCTTGGTATTGAGTCCTGAGTCCAGCCTGGCACTCAGCAGAGAGTCTGCTTGAGGATCCTCTTCCTCCCTGTCCCCCTGACTCCACCAGCATGCTCTCTCTCTCTAAAATTCATAAATATTTTAAAAAGAGAGAAAATATGGAATAAATATGCAAGTTAATCAACTAAGCTAAGAGTTCTAGAAGACTGTCAGATCAACATAGAACACCTAACACAATAACCTTCTTATAATACATCATGCTGAACAAACAGCAACAATAATAAATTTAAATGCAAACAAATGACCTGAAACGAGTTACAATAATTAAGTTTCTAAGAATAATTTTAATGAGAAGCTTAACTCAAGAACATAAAGTATAACTTTACTGAAGAACATAAAGAAAACCAGAAAGAAACCAAAATTGAAATATAAAGCTAATAGAAAACAAGACCAGTAACACAAACAACCAATTCAGAGACAAAAATGAATGGACCTATAATATATGACAATGTTCAATCTGTGACCAAGTAATCAGAGAAATCAAACAGTGAAACAAAAAATGAAAACTACCGATAATATTCAGTAATAGTAGGAATACAGCAGAGACAATTCATACATGACAGCTGGCAAGGATGGAAATGCAACAGCATAACACTGGAAGGCAATTTAGCAGTATCTATTAAAATATAAAATATGCACACCATTTTATCGATCTCATGCCTAGAAATCTATATTACTTCATGTGTATATCGAGATAACACGACAGATACATGTAAGGATGTTCACTATAGTACAAACAACATAAAAATTGGTCAGAGGGAACAAAGTATGCTCTATCCATTCAATGGCTTTCCATCTCTAAACAGTCATTAAAACAGTGAGACAGATCTATTTGTACTAATTTAGAAAAATCTCTATGACACAGTCTCGTGAGAAAAAGTACATAACAAAAAAATAAAAATAAAAAGTACATAACAGAAAAATACAATTCTGTGTTTTGTAAGTGTAAACAAATGCATAAATATGCGTGTTTTATGTGTGCATACTTGTATATGTGTGCGCACATACAAACACCCAGCAAAGTATCTAGAATATGCACCCTCTAACGGTGATCTCCTCTGAGGCCTGGAGGAAAACTGTAAGCCAAGGAAGGACCTTTCATTTTTTACCCCTCATGAGTTTTTATAAAGAGTAGACCTTCATCTACAATTTAAGAAATGGGGGTGAAGTTAAAAGATGTTTTTTCTTGGGAACCACTGGGAAAGTGTTTTATCTTCTATGCCTAGTAATTCAGGGGTTATTTTCTTATCCTACTCTCTATATACAGCAAACCTCCCAAAATCAGACAGCACTCATCTAATGATACTTCTCGAGTCCTATGTAAACATAAAGAAACAGTTTATGGTGTCTGGGGTTGTTTATAATGATAGTTAGAAATGCCACTGTGGGGGGATCCCCGGGTGGCTCAGCGGTTTAGCGCCTGCCTTCGGCCCAGAGTGTGATCCTGGAGCCCTGGAATCGAGTCCCATGTTAGGCTCCCTGCATGGAGCCTGTTTCTCCCTCTGCCTGTGTCTCTACTTCTCTCTCTCTGTGTCTTTCCTGAATAAATAAATAAAATCTTTTAAAAAATTAAAAAAAAAGAAATGCCTCTGTGACCAAAGCCTGTGGCCTAATTTTCAATCCCTAATACTTCTAATCATTACTGAGTTCATATAATACAAAAAACTACCTTGAAACTAAAAATCTGTTCCCACTATTATTTGAAGTATAAGATGCAAAAAAATCCTTGTGACTATTTTCTTCAGTAATTTGACGTATGTCTGAGTATATGCATATACATACACAATAAAAATCAAGTCACAATATTACTATTCTATGGTCAAAGTATAATTTGACCTTTATGCCTCCTAAAATGTCACATGTGGGATATTAAGTAATTTATCTTAAATTATTATAAATACAGTAATATTTTTATAGGAGAAAAATGAAATTCTCAATAGAAAAAGAATATGACCAGCAACTGAAAAAGAGAATGAAACGGTATTTAAACATGAGACATTCAACCTCACAATTTTAAAAATGGAAATTAAAGGAGATATCATTTTACTTACCAAATTAGCAAAGAGTGAGAGAACACCTTCAGCTGAGCAATTGCAGGAAAACACAATGAGGAGTGTAAATTAGACAACCACACCAAAAATATCCTAAATACAGAGCATAGAATACAGCTCTGATTTAGTCTTTTTTTTTTGTTTGAGATTTTATTTTATTCATGAGAGACACAGAGAGACAGACAGAGATATATAGGCAGAGGGAGAAGCAGACTCCCTGAGGAGAGCCCCATGCGGAACTCGATCCCACAACCCTGAGATCACAACCTGAGCCAAAGGCAGATGCTCAACTACTGAGCCACCCAGGTGTCCCTCTGATTTAGTCTTGTGTCAAAAAGGTTTTAGATTAAATCTATTTTTTAAAAAGTATTAACCGATTTTTATTTTTTTTATTAACCCATTTTTTTTAAATCTTCTTGTGTTCCAAATAAACTATTCTCAAAACCATGTTTTGTGGTGAAATATACAAAGACAGGATAAAAAAAGTACTAAAATTATTGTGAGGAAGGGGAAATATATTTACAAAGGATCAAAAATCAAAACCACCAAATTTCTCAACAGAAATACTGTAAGTAGAAAACAACTCAAAAACAAACATGGAGAGGATAGAAAATAAGTATAAATAATAAGTATAAAATAAGATGATAAAGATAAATCCAGGCACGTATTAATAATTATAAAACATGGAAATGAACTAAACTCTTCAGCAGACATACATTACCAAACTAGATTGATAAGCAAATTACAGTTTTGAGCTATGAAAACATCTTAAACAAAGGCAAAGAGCAACTGAAAAATAAAGACGAGAAAAAGATGGAAAAAGGGGATCCCTGGGTGGCGCAGCGGTTTGGCGCCTGCCTTTGGCCCAGGGCGCGATCCTGGAGACCCGGGATCGAATCCCACGTCAGGCTCCCGGTGCATGGAGCCTGCTTCTCCCTCTGCCTGTGTCTCTGCCTCTCTCTCTCTCACTGTGTGCCTATCATAAATAAATAAAAAAAAAAAATTAAAAAAAAAAAAGAAAAAGATGGAAAAGGTGATGAATCTCACAGACAACAAGAAAAATGAAATCTGAAACAATATTAAGATATTTCTCATCTATGCACTGGAAATGCTTTACATCTAATCATACCAAGAGCTGGTAAGAAACTAAGGCAACAACAAAAAAAAAAAAAAAGAAAAAAGAAAAAAAGAAAAGAAAAGAGAAAAGAGAAAAGAGAAAAGAAAAGAAAAAGAAAAAAGAAACTAAGGTAACAGGGACAGTTAGACTCTAATTAATAGGAATGTGAACTGGTATAATTATTCTGAAAAGCGTTCAGTATCACCCAGGAAAGTTGACCTCTTCGCATACCTTAGATGCACTGATATGGTTTGTAACTACAATTGAGAAAAATACATTTTAAATTGTGACCAAGTATATATACAAAGTACTATAAAGATAGTAAAACTATCTTTCAAAGAAGAGAGCAAGTTTTTAGAAAAACATGAGACTTTTGTACCTTCAGAAGATGCCAACTAATTTCCTCAAGTTTCAGAAAGAATAAAAACTTTCCCAGAAGGAAAATCTGAGATGAATGAGGGAATGCAAAGAGTGAACTTGTTACTATTTCTAAACAAAACTGACTTCATGAAAGACGAAGACAATCAGGCCTGATACATGGGGTAACAGTAAGGACTCACATGATGGAAAACAAGAGCATGTATGTGTATGTCAGAATGCAGGATGATCAGAGTAAACCATTTTAAAGTTGTTGCTGCTCAGGAGTAAGGTGAATTGTTGATTCATGTTATATTTTAGATAAATATTTATGCTAATATTTCTAGGGTAGACACAAAAACAATATAGATAGAATGTCTAACTACCAAAGGGGAAATGTGAACATGAGATGAAATATGGGGGGGAAATCTCAATGCAAAAGTGAAACCCTCTCTCTCTCTCTCTCTCTCACACTCTCTGTCTCTCACGAATAAATAAATAAAATCTTTAAAAAAAAAAAAAAGAAACATGGTTTTCAGAAACTATAAAAAGAACCAAGAAAATGTTAAACACAAACTTTAGTTATTACTTTAGAGAGAAAGAAGTGGTATGATCATGGAAGGGCATTTTAGGGAACTTCAAAAATATTCTATTTCTTAAACTAAAGGTAGGCACACAAAAATGTTATTCCTTAAACAGCATATAATTATATGTAAAATTATGTATACAAGAAAGGAATATGAAAGTTCACCATTTAAAAAGTTAACTTAAGGGGTGCCCAGGTGGATCAGTCAGTTAAGCCTCAGGGTCTTGGTTTCGATCAGGTCATGATCTCAGGGTTGTGAGATTGAGACCATGTAGGGCTCCATGCTCAGCAGAGTCGGCTTGAGATTCTCTCCCTCTCTCTTTGCCCCTCCTCAGACTCATACACTCATTCTCTCTAAAATAAAAAATAAATCTTTAAAAAAAAAAAAGTTGGGGCACCTAGGTGGTTCAGTCAGTTAAACGTCGACTTAGGTCATGATTCTGGAATTCAGTGAACAAGCCCCACATTGGGCTCCCTGCTCAGCAGGGAGTCTGCTTCTCCGTCTTTCTGCCCACCCCTCTCATGCCGCTTCTCATGCACTCTCATATGCACATGCATGTGCACACGTGCTCTCTCTCCCTCTCAAATAAGCTCTTAAAAATCCTTGCCTACATATCTTCTCTTCTTCTCTCAAGCCCTATCCAACTTAGTAGCATTAATTATGTCCTATCTTGACATCTTTTATAGATGCCTTTCATTATCATTTAAACTGTGATTTGTTAATTAACTATTCAAGCAATGGATTTATTTATTTATATAGATTTTTTTTTAACTTTTTTACTTTTTGTTTCATATCTGGACTGTAAGCTCTCTAAGGCAAACATACTTCTTTTGAGCTTCTTACCCTGCCCAGAAACTACAAGAATCTTTCTTTGTATAAAGTAGATATTTAGATATTCATTTTTTATACCCAATTCTAGATTTACATTTGCACATTCACCTATTTACTTGCCAGTCACATGTTCCTTAACCAGTTAATACGAAGCAATAATTATGAATCATGCTACACAATTAACAAACTCAAGTTTCAGTACTCACTCTGAAACAAATATTTTCTTCAGTATATTAAGTCAGAAATCCTGGTTTTGGGGGGAACTGCATCTTACTTTTTCTGTGCCCTATTTTTTCTTTTTTTCTTTTTAAGATTTATTTACTTGAGACAGAAATGACAGCATACAAGCAGGGGAAGCAGCAGAGGAAGAGGGAGAAGCAGACTCCCTCCTGAGCAGGGAACCCAAGGCAGGGCTAAATCCCAGGACTCAGGGATCATGACCTAAGCCAAAGGCAGATGCTTCACTGACTGAGCCACCCAGGCAGTCCCTATGCTCTATTTTCAACTTCAGTAAAATAAGGATATAAATGTTCTTATTTCCTTTATAAACTTAGTAAGGAATCAAATAAAATATATAAAAGTTGTCCAGCTTCCCCCTCTTCAAAGAAAACTCTCCTGAACTCTTTCTTTCATAGCCTAGCTTCCAAAAAAGAATCCATACTCTGCTTTCCTCCTCTTCACCCCCAATCCAGCCCTCATAACACCAATGAGACTTCTTTCAAGGCCAGCTTTGAGCAGTTTGTAACTTCCATCTTGCCATTCTTTCAGTTGAACCAGTTTTCCCAAAACATTTTGCAGAAGTCATGTAAACAAATACCTATATACATACTGAAATATTTATTGATAATTTGAAATCTAGAACTTGTTTCAAAATAACCAGGGGAAGGGACAACACAGATGTAACATGACAGATTGACCAAAAGGAGATAACTACTAAACCATTAAAACTAAGTGATAGGAACACGGAAGTTTCAATAAAAACTCTCTACTTTTATATACATTTAAAATTCCAAAATAAAAAGTTTTAGAAATACTAATTTACTACTTGATCATAACTGTATGGACTGAAAGTGTATCTAAAAAGCAGAGCTTGGGACACCTGGGTGGCTCGGCCGTTAAGTGTCTGCCTTCAGCCCAGGGTATGATTCTGGAGTCTAGGGATTGAGTCCCACACATCAGGCTCCCTACTGCAGGGAGCCTACTTCTCTCTCTCCACCTGTGTCTCTGCCTCTCTCTATGTGTCTCGAATGAATGAATGAATGAATGAATGAATGAATAAATAAATAAATAGATAGATAGATAGCAGAGCTTGCTCAACATATTACCCCATGAACGAATGAACTACAACACCCTAGGCAAGACATCCAGCTTTTACTTCTATCAATACACAGCACATAACAACAACTTGTATCTATCTGCTGGAGATACAAGTCTGAATAAGAGACATTCATCAAACTTAAGGAATGTGTACATGGGACATAAACAACAGGATGTCACAAGTACAAAGAAATCAAACAGATTGGTTGAGAGGAGAAACACCACTATATGATTAGTAAAGACTGCACCACGACGGCTGCATAGGACCTCAGACCAGAAATCAGGAAAGAAGGAAAAATTGGAGGAGAGGAGAGCAAAGTGATTCAGGCAGCAAGAACGGCGTGAGTATTGCAGAGGCAAGGCTGAAATTCAGCCATGTTCAGAAGAGAACAAGTAAGTGTTGGACACGTAAAACAGACCCAGGATAGGTGAAGGATCTTAATTTTAAGCCAAGACGTTTGAATAAAATTCAGCAGAGAGGCTCTGCAAGTTTTACAGAAAAAAAAAAAAAAAAAAAAAAAAGTTATCAGAACCAATTATACATTGGGAAAAAGAACCTCATCACTTTAATAATCCAGATCAGAAAATGAGATCTCACAGAAGTGCTGCTGGATGGACACCTCATCTGCTCTTCGGTAGCTTCAACAGTCACTCACCAAGTTTTGTTCTATTTTGCATTCAGAGCTAAAATCCGGTTATTCATTTATTCAACAAATATTTGAGTTCTGGTCCTGCACTGGACTATTTTAGGCATGTCAGGAACTTCTGTCTAGTAGTCCTGGCAGTATATTCTAGAACAGTGGTTCTCAACTTGGCAAGGGAGAAGAGAATGTTTTCTGCTCCCCACCCCAAGACAACTGGCCATGTCCAGACACATCCAGTGAGTCCAGCAGTTACGTGCTGCTAAACATCCCTCAATGCACAGCACAGCCCACCACAGTCCGGAATTAGGCACCCCACATGTCAACAGTGTCCAGAAAAGGAAACTCTGCTGCAGAGAAACACATTCTACTCCCTCTTCCTAGACAACCGAGTAATGCACGTTACTTCCCATCTTCTATTTCTATTCTAAAATAAAGGCCTTACGATACCTTAAGAAATGCACAACATCATTTTAATAATTTGGCAAGTGGAACCAAATATACCAAGAATCTTGAGATTTGGCTTAAAAAAATTTATAAGCTACATTTATTTTACATTAAATTTTAGAAATAAAATTATCTTCCTCTCCTGACATCCACTGTTCTCAAAAACTTAAGCTAAAAGCTTTGAGTAATGTTTGATTGTTCCTTTTCCTTTTGTGTCCCTACAGCAGTTAATCACCACATTCCTCACTTCTTTCCATGTAATGCCTCATATCTCAACTTTCTATTCCCAGTGCCATCAACTCAAATACTTTACTGTTTTCCCTGGAGCTCTTGGTGTATCTGTCTCCCTCCCTCCCAAGCTACCCTACTCACTAGAGCACCACATTTTTCACCTGCTCAAAATTCCATAAGGTTGCCTACAACATATCAAACAAGAACCTAATTCCTTTTTTTTTTTTTTTTTTATGATAGTCACACAGAGAGAGAGAGAGAGGCAGAGACATAGGCAAAGGGAGAAGCAGGCTCCATGCACTGGGAGCCCGACGTGGGATTCGATCCCAGGCCTCCAGGATCGTGCCCTGGGCCAAAGGCAGGCGCTAAACCGCTGGGCCACCCAGGGATCCCAAGAACCTAATTCCTGATACTCCATATTCAAGGTCTTTTTTCTTTTTTACAACTGGCCACAATCCACCTTTCCAAACTCTTCTTCCCAATGCTCTCCTCAGGAATATCCTTTCTCAGCAAAATGAGTTATCCTGGGGCATACAAACAACTTCTCCAGATCAGAAAAGTCAAAAGCCACTCCAGCTTCATTCAGATAAAAGACAGGCTTTTAACTCCCAGGAGAGCCATAAGGGACCAACTTAGAGGGAATCCTGATCTACCCACAGCTCTCTTTTAATGAGTGATAACCCTAACCCCTTTGGCTGTCTTTACTTAGAACACTCTCTATTTGCCTTTCCACCTCTCTGAACTCATCTTCCTCTTGAAATCTCCCAACTTTTCCAACAATTCTCACAGCAGAGTCATTTCTGCCGCCACCACCTGCCCACCCACCACATTCTACACCTATGGCTCTCAGGTCATTTTATTTATTTAGCAATGAAATGTCATTTCATTTTTACTATTTCTCTTTTGCTAAAATTATGATTGATTCATTCATAAGCCAAATGTGGGATAAGTGGGTTATTCACATTTCCAAACCAATCCCCACTGCTCTTTAGAAGATTTTTTCAGGGATGCCTGGATGGCTCAGTGGTTGAGCATCTGCCTTCGGCTCAGGGTGTGGTCCCAGTCCGGGAATTGACTCCTGCACTGGACTCCTTGAGAGGAGCCTACTTCTTCCTGTGCCTCTGCCTCTCTCTCTGTGTCTCATGAATAAATAAATAAAATCTTTAAAAAAAAAAAAAAGGAAAAAAAAGCTTTGTTTTTTTAAATCTCAATTCCCAAGACTGGCTAGGGAACAGGGTATGTTCACATATTACTGGCAAGAATATAAACTGGTACAATGATGCTACACTATAATTTGTTAATACTAAAAGCCTAAAATCTGTATACACTTTGGCCCAAGAATTTCTCTTGAGAATGTATCATGAGTAAATAATAAAGCGCACAAAGAGTTAGCTATAAGGATATTCATCTCCTTAGTTGTTTGTAACTCTGAGATTGAGAATGCAAAACAAAACAAAACTTCCTTTTCTTCCAACAAGAAAGACTATTCAGATGAATCATTTATTTAAGCAATGTAAGACTCTGCAGCTATTAAAAACCTATAGTACTATGAGAATAGAGGTGGAATCTTGCTATGATTATCCTTTATCCTTTTTTTAATTATCCGCTTAAGTGAAAAAGTATAAATAGGACCCTATATACCTTTATTTTATATATTTTTATGTGTGTCCTACTTTTTCTAAATTTTTCTCTTTTTTTTTTATTTATTAATGAAAGACACACACACAAACACACACACACACACACACACACACAGAGGCAGAGAAACAGGCTCCATGCAGTGAGCCCGACGTGAGGCTCGATCCGGGGTCTCCAGGATCACACCCTGGGTTGAAGGCAGCGCTAAATCGCTGAGCCACCGGGGCTGCCCTTTCTAAATTTTTCTACATATGTACACATACATACATAATTTGTGCATCAAAAATATATACTAGTAAGTGCATGTAAACCCAAAAATAGGACAAAATATCTTCATTTTGTTAATATTTATATTTTAGCTGTATGAAAAATTATGGATACAATAAACATTTCTAAGCCCGATTTATAGTTTTTTTAAGATTTTATTTATTCATTCATGAGAATACACAGAGAGGAGAGAGAAAGAGAGAGAGAGAGAAAGAGAAAGAGAGAGGTAGAGACACAGGCAGAGAGAGAAGTAGGCTCCATGCAGGGAGCCTGGCATGGGACTCGATCCCGGGTCTCCAGGATCGCGCCCTGGGCTAAAAGCGGCGCTAAACCGCTGAGCCACCCAAGCAGCCCTACAGTTTTTTTTCTTTAACAGACAACTTTTTTTTTTAAAGATTTTATTTATTTGAGTAAGAGAAAGAGCACAAGCAGGAGGGACAGAGGGAGAGGGAAAAGCAGACTCTTCACTGAGCAGGGAGCCCAATGTAGGACTTGATCCCAGGACGCTGGGATCATGATCTGAGCCAACAGCAGACACTTAACCAAATCAGCCACCCAGGTGCCCCTAAGACCTATGTATAGTCAAACTATAATCCAAAATCTAAAAAACCTAGGCTTAATGTATCTGTGAGAAAAGTATTTTCATCAGTAAGAATGTTAACTAAATATATCCCTACAGTTCAAAAATCACACAGTATCATCAGCTACATTAGGCATTCTCATTCTGACATAGGCTAGGTAGCTAATCGATCAGAACCTCTAGGGAAAGAATCTGGTGATGGAAGACCAAGGAGAAGGAGAAGAGGCCTGGAAAGCCTGGGAGGGAGGAACTAAGTGACACATCCAATGGAGACTGGTTTGTGTGTGTTGGGCCCAAAGCACAAACATGGATGAGAATGTGTCATAAGACCAGAAAGGTAATATGAGGCATGAGTTCCAGAGGCCGAATTCTTAGGTTCAATGTCTCCTCTGCCTCTTACCAGAAGCGTAACCTTGAGCAAGTCACTTAACTTCCCCTGCATGTTTGCTCTCCTATATAATGGGGACAATGGCATGCCAAAAGCAGAGCCTGCCACTGCTGCAGTTAAGGCCTCTATTACCATCATCACCCCCATGATGATGACAGGAAGTACTGTGCTTCTTCTGATGTGCTAGGACACAGCAGTGCTTCTCAACCACCAACCACTTTCTTAGGCTACTTTCTCTCCTTGTCAGTGGCCCACACTCAGAAAAGAACCTAAGCCAGAACTCTAGGAGGAGGTCTGAGACTGGGGGATTGGGGGATGTGCGTTGGAGGAGGGAAGTGGGGGGAGGGGCAGGAGAAGGGAGTAATATCAAGAAAGAAAACCAAATCTGTATAAGCAGTTCATGAGTCACTCGCCACAGTGATCTTCATAAAACGTGTTTCTTACATCATTCACCTGGATAAAAGTTTTTCACTGTCTCTCCATGGACTTTGGAGTTCAATCAAAACTATTCCTTAAACTGACTTAAAATCCATACTGCCTGTGCAGCCTCATCTCTTTTTTTAAAGATTTTATTTATTTAAAGACACAGGCTGAGGGAGAAGCAGGCTCCATGCTCCCGGGTCTCCAGGATCACGCCCTGGGCCAAAGGTGGCACTAAACCGCTAAGCCACCCGGGCTGCCCTCATCTCTTGACTCCCTTCCGCAAACACACTCAGCTTCTGGCCATACTGAATTTCCTCAGTTAAAAACTCACTTCTCAGCCTTTGCATGTGCTGCTTCCTCTGCCTGGAAAGTAATTTTTACCTCCTCCAAAAGAAGCAAACTGCTATTCCACCTGCAAAACACAGCTTAAAAAAAAAAAAAAAAAAAAAAAAACAGCTCAAGATCAACTCCAGGGCCCTTTTCTGACCTTCACAAGTTAAGTGCCTCTGCTGTGTGTTCCCCACTATGTATGCACTATCTCTACCTCTTTTAAGGCTCCTTGACCTAATTCCAATATGGGGGGGGGGGGGGGGCACCAAGCAATTCTCGATGCTAGGAGGGTATCCCTACACACACATACACTCTCTCACTTCAGATGCCAGTAAACAAGCCCCAGGCTGTTACCTATGCTTCTGGCCAATTAGCTACACCTTGAAAGTTCCAATGAGGGCAGCCCGGGTAGCTCAGTGGTTTAGCACCGCCTTCAGCCCAGAGCCTGATCCTGGAGACCTAGGATGGAGTCTCACCTTGGGCTCCCTGCATGAAGCCTGCTTCTCCCTCTGCCTGTGTCTCTGCCTCTCTCTCTCTCTCTCTCTCTCTCTCTCTCTCTGTCTCTCATGAATAAATAAAATCTTCATTTTTTTTTAAATAAAATCTTTAAAAAAAAAAGTTCCAATGATCTCCTCCTTAGGTTTTGATTAATTTGCTAAAGCAACTCACAGAACTCAGGGAAACACATGTTTACCACTTTATTAAAGTATATAATAAAGGATACAAATAAACAGCCACATGAAGAGATACACAGGGCAAGGACCTGGAGAAAGGAGCTTCTGTCATGGAGCTTGGGGCCTGGCTCGGTGGCATGTGGAAGCATTCTGGTTCCCCAAACATGGAAGTTTCCTGCCCCCTCGCCCCTAAAGGCCTAAAAGTTATTGTCTTGGGTTTTTATGAAGTCCTCATTACATAGTCATGATTGACTAAGTCAGTGGCCATTGGCTGATTCAACCTCCAGCCTCTCCCCTCCTCTCCTTTTAGGGGGGAGGCGGGGGCGGGGGGGGGGGCACATACTGAAAGTTCCAACCCTCTACTCACATGGTCCTTCTAGCAACCAGCCCCCACCCTTGGGTGGAATCCAAAAGTCACCTTCATTAGTAACAAGACACCCTTGGGACACCTGGGTGGCTCAGAGTTAAGTGTCTGCCTCCGGCCCAGAGAGTGATTCTGGGGTTCTGGGATCGAGTCCCACATCGGGCTCCTTGCAGGGAGCTTGCTTCTCTCTGCCTATGTCCATCTGTTGGTAATTGTTTAAAAGAGGTAAAGTGGGGTACCTAGGTGGCTCAGTCAGGTAAGTGTCTCTCTTTGGCTCAGGTCATGATCCCATCGGGCTCCCTGCTCAGCGGGGAGGTTTTATTTTTTTTTTTTAAGATTTATTTATTCATTCAGAGAGAGAGTGAGAGAGAGGCAGAGACACAGGTAGAGGGAGAGGAAGAAGCAGGCTCCATGCAGGGAGCCCGACATGGGACTCGATCCCGGGTCTCCAGGATCACACCCTAGGCTGCAGGCGGTGTTAAACCGCTGCGCCACCAGGGCTGCCCTCAGCAGGGAGTTTCTATGTAACATATCTTATGTCGACATTCCAGGACAAATGGACTATCATGTAAACTTTGCCCCGCTTACAAGATGAATGAAAATCAAGAAAGATTAAAAATCTAGGGGTTAGGGATCCCTGGGTGGCTCAGTGATTTAGCGCCTGCCTTTGGCCCAGGGTGCAATCCGGGAGTCCCAGGATCGAGTCCCACGTCAAGCTCCCGGCATGGAGCCTGCTTCTCCCTCCTCCTGTGTCTCTGCCTCTCTCTCTCTATGTCTATCATAAATAAATAAATAAATAAATCTTTAAAAAAAAAAAAATCTGGGGGTTTCGGGGGAAGGAGGGAAATCACTGGCCACTTGCAAACTGCCACTTTGCTGCCAACTTTTCATCCAAGGAAACTGATCTTATTCGAACCTGCAGAAGGGTCTGAGAGTGAGATGTTCCATGAACTAAGATGAAACAGGACAAACCCGGGCAGCCCCGGTGGCGCAGCGGTTTAGCGCCACCTGCAGCCCAGGGCGTGATCCTGGAGACCCTGAATCGAGTCCCACGTCAGGCTCTCTGCATGGAGCCTGCTTCTCCCTCTGCCTGTGTCTCTGCCTGTCTCTGCCTCTCTCTCTCTCTCTCTCTCTCTCTCTCTGCATCTCTATGAATAAATAAATAAGTAATCTTTAAAAAAAAAAGAGAGAGAGAGAGAGAGAGAAAAGAAAGAAAGAAACAGGACAAACCCAAGCTGTGCAAGGGGACCAACGCCAGATGGGAAAAGTAAAAGTAGGATCACGAAACTGAAATGCACACACCAGGACAGGAGATAGCCAAGCAGGCAATTCTGCCTCACGCAGTTAAGGAAAAGTGGATGTTCGTCATCTACATTCGGACAAACTGACACGGGCCCCAGAGTGGGTATGGAATTCACTCGTTTACAACTCCACGAGAAATAGCAATCTGAGAACAGCAGAGGGAAGCAGCAAGGACCAGGGAGAACCCTTTGCCTCTGTCCCTCTTCCTGTTCATGATCTCAAATAAATTAAAAAAAAAAAAAATTCTTAAAAAAAAAAGGAGGTAAAGGGTACTTAGGGGTTCATTACACCATTTTGTACATATTTGTACATGGGCAAACTTTCTGAAAAAAAATTTTTTTTTTTGAAAAAAAATTTTTAAGAAGACAGGTAGAAAGGGAAAAGAAGTGACCATAAGTCTACTGAACAAGGCAAGTGCAGGCAAAGAAAAAATAATCATAGATGGAAGTAACAGCAATTTGAAAGACATTATTTTAGCACAAAGCCCTTTGTTAAAGAAAAGACACCAACAGAGGAAAGAATCAGGACCCAGTAGAGGGCAGAAGGTTAACCCAACTGTGTGTGCAAGCGTTAACAGCACAGACCCTCAGTGAACACTGCCTGAGTTCAAATTCTGGCTCCATTACTCAGTCTGTGCCTCTGTTTCCTCAGATCTTAACAAAAAAAAAAAAAAAAGAACAGTCTCCACTTCTGAGGACTTTTATAGAAATGAATGAATACAGCTGTCCTAAAACAGTATTTCACAGAAGCTTGCAGTAAATGTTCACTGTCCCCTGCCTCATCACCAACCTCCCCACTGTACAGATGGAAACACAAACCCCCAAAAGGTGAAGTAACTTGCTTCACAACCACCTCACAACCATCTCCTAGACTAAGTACACTTAGAGCAGACTGGCTGGCTGGCTACCAAACACATTTCCCTTTCCTGCAGGACCTGTGGCTAGACTACCATTTCCCAACTTCCCTTCTATGTATCTGACTTCCAGACAATGAAATGTGGGCAAAGTGACTGGAGACCTATTCACCAGTCCGAGGCCCTGCCCCCAAATCTACCCACACCCCATCTCTCCACCATCTGCCAGGTGGATAGCAATGCCCAGGGTAATCCGGGAAGTGTTGAAGACAGCAGAGGACAGTTTAGCGTAGAGTCCCAGCAAAATAAACTGTTACTGTCTTAAATCCCTGAGATTTCAGAGTTTATCTGTTATGGCAGCTGACATAACTTCAATTAACATACTTTATATGGACCCATCACAAGCATTACTCTTCATTTTACAGACAAGAAAAGTGAAGCTGGGAAAGGGTCATGGTCACACAATTATTAAGTGGTGCATCCAGGATTTGAACTAGCCCTGGCTTAATACAGAGCTCAGGCTCCTAACTGTCCTAAGACCAGAAAGTGGCACCAGGATTTCTAATTTACAAAAGATATACTTAGTACATAATTTTGTTATTTATTCCTAGAACACTCACATTAATCTCTTAGAAGAGTAATGACAGAACACCGTTACCTTACCTTAAAGTAGAAAACATAAATAGTCTCCCAAAAGCTTACGTGTGGTTTTTGCAACAGATAAGAAACACATCGGACTAAGATATTTTAAAATTACCATGTACTTTAAAGAGACCACACTTTCTTTTCCTTGCAAATAGTCCATGATAGTACAAATTTTAAGATTTTAATCCAACTTTTCCCACTTGATTCTACCTGACCCATCCCTACTTATTGATAATTACGTAACACGATTTTATAATGTTAATTTTTAAATAGGACTTAATAAACAGAAAAACCACTTAACTTCAATCATCACTGAACTGGATCATTAATCAAGATGTATCTACAAAAGGTGTACAAGAGGAAAAGAAATTATATGACAGTGCTTACAGCATAATTCACCTACATCCATTTTTTCCTACATACATACATTTCTTGTCTCCAAATGAAAAATACCTAAAAAGAAATAAAAGAAAGTTTCTAGCGATTACCTCTGAGGAGTAGAACTCAGCCCATGATTTATACCTTTTGTTAGAATTTGAATTTCTGATGAACACATATACTTCTAGAATAAGAAATACTTAAAAAAAAAGATATATCTATGATTTACAGCAATGTAAAGTTATTGAAATCCCAAATTACCATGATATGTAGTGAAACACATAGGTTGGGGGGAAAAAACTATAGCCCTTTATAATGAATATATCATTTGATCAATTTCACTCATATATATGGATATATGTGTTTACACATCTATAGTAAATCTATTTTAAAACATTTTAATAAAAAATAAATAAAAATAAAACATGTTAATAGAAAAAAGAGTAGCCCTTCATTACAAATATATCATTTGATCAATTTCACTTATGTGGACATATATATATATGTAGACATGTATATATACATCTATAAGCAAATCTTTTTTTTTTTTTTTTTTTTTTTTTTTAAAGTGAGCTCTATGCCCAATGTGGGGCTTGAACTCATGAGCTGAGATCAGGAGTTGCATGCTCTACCACCTAAGCCAGCCAGGCACCCCAAGTAAATCTATTTTAAATCCTTTAGGTATACACACACACACACACACACACACACATAATAAGTAAGTATATTCTAATCAGGAGATTCTGACAACAGTTAACCAAGCATATTCCTTTTTATGAAATTTTGTTCTAACTTGAAGAGTATCTGGGTATATCAGGAAAAACAATATGTTAGAATTTTAAAAAGAGTTCTCTTTTGGGGTCCTGATAATGTTTTGGAGATTATTTTAGTCTTTAGGCTTTCTTCAAATGTTTCAGACCCTTCAAAGAGAAAAGAGTGATTCAAATCAAATCTCATTTGTCAAGGACCTCACTGCATCCTAAGCACTGTTGTAGATTAATGTAAAACTGCATCACATTCATCAAGAGTATTTAAGAAGAGCCCAGGGGTTATTATTATTGTAATTAAAATGTGTTAGGATAAATGTTCTTTAATCTAGAATTTTATGCAACTATATAATAGTGAGACAGGAAATAAATTACTTTATCTGTGTTAATGGAATTGGGGAGGGGGGAGACTATGGTAAAGGTAATCCAAAATAGCAAGCATTCAAAGTAAATTCTATTTGGCTTTAAATATCTTTTTTAACCCCTTCATTTAAGAATGAGACATTTCCTGATAGTTTGAAAATTCTAAATCAAAATATGTCTTGGGACGCCTGGGTGGCTCAGCAGTTGAGTGCCTGCCTTTGGCCCAGGGGGTGATCCTGGGGTCCCGGCATCAAGTCCCGCATCAGACTCCCTGCAAAGAGCCTGCTTCTCTCTCTGCCTGTGTCTCTGCCTCTCTCTGTCTCTCATGAATAAACAAATAAAATCTTTTTTTTTAAATATGTCTAAAAATAAAGCCACACTAGAAAAAAATGACTTTGCAAAAAGTACAAATTATATGTTTGTTTTTTCCCCCCCCAAAAAAAGGTCTCACATACTTATTACTTGAACAAATCTACCAGTGTGGAAGAATACTAACAGAGAAAAATAATTTCCCCAATAAAACGTGTATTATTCAGGTGGTAGTGATGTTTACGATAGAATAATGAGCACGTGACCTTCATACAGCATAAAACATGTGTGCCATCTGATGTGTTGTCCCTTATAGACCCAGCTTGGTTCTTCTCCAATGCCTCCTCTTGGAGTGGTACTCGAACTTATTACTAGTTTTCATCCAAATCCACTGGGCAATGGGATTATTCTGCTTTGTTTCTTAGCCAGGAATCTCTTGATCCTAAAAGTCTAGTGAGAAGACATGGCCAGGAAAAATCAACCGCACACACCACGACAGCAGAGAAAAGGAGAGCACTACAATATTTATCTTTTTTTTTTTTTAAGATTTTATTTATTTCTTCATGAGAGACAGAGAGAGAGAGAGAGAGAGAGGCAGAGACATAGGCAGAGGGAGAAGCAAGCTCCACGCAGGGAGCCTGATGTAGGACTTGATTCCAGGACTCCAGGATCACGACCTGGGCTGAATGCAGGTGCTAAACCACTGAGCCACCCAGGCACCCCTACAATGTTTATCTTTAACATCACTGTCCCCTCTCCTGAATCTAAAATAAGCCACAGGCTTACCTACTTACCTCTAAATGTCCATACTTCCTGGGGTGCCTGAGTGGCTCAGCTGCTCTGCCTTTGGCTCAGGTCATGATCCCAGGGTCCTGGGACTGAGCCCCTGCTCAGTGGAGAGTCAGCGGAGAGTCAGCTTCTCTCTCTGCCTCTCCTCTGGTTTGTGTGCTCTATCTCATTCAATCACTCTCTCTCTCAAATAAATAAAACCTTTAAAAAATAAATGTACATAATTTCTGAATTCCTTCCTTCCTCTCTAGACACCATATACTTTACGTTCAGAGCCAAGGTTTTTTAGGAAGTCTCACTGGTCATTTATGCCTACACTTCCTCATTAATTTACCAACAAATTTCCTGCAATCTGGTTAACAAACCTATTAATTCATGGATATTAGACAGCCTGTCAAATCTATCAGACCCTCAGTAGGCTGTCCTCCTCTTCCCCCACACCTATCTCTAGAACAACTGACACTACATCACACACGATCTCTCAGCCTCCCCTTTACATGGACTTCTGACTCTCCAGGCCACACCCACCAACCACATATCAAAACACCCAGTGACCATCTCCACCTTCAGATCCTAAACTGAATCTGTCATTATCTACTGTTGACCCAATTTGTTCTTTCAACTGAGAAACTAATCATTTCGGTTTCCTCCTC
Source organism: Canis aureus (assembly GCF_053574225.1). Taxonomy (NCBI): domain Eukaryota; kingdom Metazoa; phylum Chordata; class Mammalia; order Carnivora; family Canidae; genus Canis; species Canis aureus. The sequence continues at coordinate 50,549,555 of NC_135625.1, read as the reverse complement.
TTCCTAAATACCTCCTAGTAATCCTACTTCTAAAACTTCTTCTCATTCTGGTCTCTTCCTCATCCACAAAACTACTTCAGGTACTCACTCCTCTCATACCTGCCAATACCAATACTTCCAATCTCCCTCTGTTTATCCCGGTACTAATGCCACGCAGACATTTTGAAAATGCTGATGTGCTGGCACTCTCCTTTTTTCTTTTTTTTCCATCTTTCAGTGGTTACATACTCCAAGCCTCAGAGGCAGAAATACACACCTCTTACAACAGCAGGAAATATCCTTGATGCTGCAACCTCTGCCCCCAACTTAGCCTTGGTTGCCTTCATTCCTCTATGTTACACTTAACCTTTTACTTCCCCCTCAAAATTCCGTAACTTCACATGTGCTATTATTCCTTCTGCCTAAAATACATTTCAAGCAGTCCTCACAAGCTTAGTTGAAGTGTCACCCCTCCCAGGAAAGCTTCCCAAAAGCCTCAGGGAGCAACAAGCTTGTCCCTGCAGTACTCAGACACATCTCCAAATGCATTTCTACTCCTGCCCCTTCACTCAATTTTGAATTTATGGGCATGGATCTCATCTTATTCTGCATACAAATCTTCCTTAACTTACGGGTGACATTTGGATAAACACACCATGAGCTGAACATATTTTAAGTCAAAAAATGCATTTAATACCACTAACTTACCAAACATCAGGGCTTAGCCTGACCTACCTTAAACACACTCAAAACAATTAATTAGCTTATAGTTGGGCAAAATCATTTAATACAAAGCCTATTACAATAAAGTGCTGAGGGACGCCTGGGTGGCTCAGTGGCTGAGTATCTGCCTTAGGCTCAGAGTGTGATCCCAGGGTCCTGGGATCGAGTTCGGCATCGAGCTCCCTGTGAGAAGCCTGCTTCTCCCTCTGCCTATGTCTCTGCCTCTCTCTGTGTGTCTCATGAATAAATAAATAAAACATTTTTTAAAAAACAATAAAGTGTTGAATATCTCATGTAATGTATTAAATATGGAACTAAAAATGAAAAGCAGAAGGGGGATATGGATACAAAATGGAGGTCAGTGTTATTCACGCTCCTGATCACACAGCTGATCGGTGCTGAGCCTGCTATCACTTCCCAGCATCACCTGAAAGTATCGCAGACCACATATCGCCAGCCTGGGAAAAGATTCAAATTCAAAATTCAAAGTATGGTTTCTATTGAATACATATTGCTTTTGCACCACATAAAGCTAAAAACTCCTAAGTGGAACCATTGTACATGGAATCATCATAAGTCAAACCATCAAAGTCAAGGACATCTGTGCTTCCAGTGCCTAGCAAACACAGTACCTCACAAAGTGGTCAGTACTAAGTACCAAATAAATAAATTCATAGATTGACACACACACATAAAGAGTTTTAGTGTATCAAGTACTTAAGACAAATACAAAATTAGTCAATTTATACTGAACAGGCTTTAAAAATTGGTATATGTACAAAGGCATATACAAACACACCCTTAAATAGATCATCACGTTGGTTCCATATAACAAGTTTAGTTTCCCAACCTAATACAACCCTACAGTAATTTTTTGCTGCTATGTGTACTGCTCACACTGAGATAAAAGAAACTAATTATCCACAAATTAACATACCCACACATTCAGGACAGGAAATCTTCCTGGAAAAATATAAATAAAAGTTACTCGTGGTTTTAGGGTAGGGTGGCGTTAAGAGGCTGAACTGCCCACTTTCTCCAAATTCTTATGTTTAAGTCTTAATCCCTAGCACCTTAGAAAGGGACTATATTTGGAGACAGGGCCTTTAAGGAGGTAATGAAGTTAAATGGGGTTGTTAAATTGAGCCATAATCCCAAATGACTGGTATCCTTAGAAGGTTAGGACAGAGCCACACGCAGAGGGAGGACCATGTGAGGACACAGAGGGAAGGCAACCATCTGCAAGCCAAGGAGAGTGGCCTCAGGAAAAAAGTAACCTGCTACCTTGTATCTTGGCCTTCCAGCCTCCAGAACTGTGAGAAAGTAAGGCCCTGCTATTTAAGTCACCCAGTCTGTGATATTTTGTTATGACCGCCAAAGCTAAGAAAGGTGACTTCTAGGTTATCATGTTTAAATATCTTTAAAAAGATTTTAATTGGGGCAGCCCGGGTGGCTCAGTGGTTTAGCACGGTCTTCAGCCCAGGGCGTGATCCTGGAGACCCGGGATCGAGTCCCGCATTGGGCTCCCTGCATGGAGCCTGCTTCTGCCTCTGCCTGTGTCTCTACCTCTCTGTGTGTGTGTGTGTGTGTGTGTGTGTGTGTGTCTTATGAATAAATAAATAAAATCTTAAAGAAAAAAAAAGATTTTAATTAACTAATTCCCTGATCACATACATCGAGTTTTTTTAAGCCAACAAGAATTACATGAACAGTGGGATTATGGACATTTTCATCCTCTATTTTCTGTTGGTCTATATTTAAAAACCTAACAAAGGGCACCTGAGCGGCACAGTGGGTTAAGCATCTGACTTGGTTTCAGCTTAGGTCATGATCTCTGGCTTGTGGGACTAAGACTCACAACAGGCTCCACACTCAGTGTGAGGTCTGCCTGGGACTCCCTCTCACTCTACTACTCCTCCTCTCACTTGTGCGCGTGTGCACACGTACTCTTGCTCTCTCTCTCCCAAATAAATAAATCTTTAAAAAATAATAAAAAAGGGACACCTGGGTGGCTTAACGGTTGAACATCTGCCTTCAGCTTAGGGCGTAGCCCCGGGGTCCAGGATCAAGTCCCATATCGACCTCCCTGTGAGGATCCTGCTTCTCCCTCTGCCTATGTCTCTGCCTCTCTATGTCTCTCATGAATAAATAAATAAAATCTGAAAAAATAAAAATAATAATCAGAACCTAATAAATGCTACCAAAATAAATGACATAACTGAATGTCTTAGACATCAGAGTTGACCACAAAAGCCACATTTTATCTTACTATTTTTCATTTGAAACAAAATAATATACAATGTTGCTAAAATATTTTTAATTTTTACCAGCTCCACCAAAGGAACTGGTGAGGTAGACAATGGAGAACAGACCTATTATTAAACACATCCCTGGAGATGAGAGAACCAACACTTATAAAGTACAGCACAGCCTGATGAGTGAATCCTCCTTGTATTGAGGTAAAAAGTCACTGTTAACAATCAGGTGCCACATAGCAGATCCTGTGAGTTAGGCCTCTTGTATACATTATCACTTAATTCTCATAACAACCCAGAGCAGCAGAGATGAAAATTCCTCCATTTTTTAGATAAGGAAACTGGGGCACAGAGAGATTAGGCCACTGACCAGAGTCATACAGTTAGGAAATAGAAGAGCTAAGAGTCAAACCTGAGTCTCTATGTCTTAAAGTCCCATGCTGCTTAATACTAAAAGCCCTTAGTATTGTTAAGAACACTTAACAAATATTTATTAAACACTTGCTATATGCACTTTGCCAGGTATATAAGAGCCATGATTCAAGAAATATAGTAACTATTCTCAGGGACTTAGAATCTCCTCTTTTACATTCTATTGGAATGCATGTTTTTTCTACCTCTGTAACTAGGTTTTAAAGCTCTGTAAAAGAGCTGTAACATAAAGGGGAAAACAGAGGGCTTTGAGTTAGAAACCTGAAAAGTTCTGGCTTTTTCACTTACATAAATTAACAAATTGGATTCCTTATCAATAAACGGTTGTGGATGAAAGTGCTTAGAAGAGTGCCTGGCACACAGTGGACACTAAATAAATATAAAATATGCATATTCATTTATAACCTTCACAAACAAGCAGACTCAGAACTCAAATTTTCTATTTCATCAGTGCTGAGATTTCTCCAATAGCCTCTTCAGTATTCAAAGATTCCACTCACCTATTACTCTATCCCATTTTTCTATAGGACGTACTACTTAACACTGAAGCTTCTTTATAAAGTAGCCTTTTAGGGTAATGGTCTCCAAAGTGGAATGTACACAAAACAACACATGTCCTAATCATAGGCCTGAGAATGCTAGAACTTAAGATTGATAATAATAAGGGATATAAAATTTAGCTCTCCTACTACTTAATGTATGGAATGACTATAATAGATGTACACACTTATTTCAGAAAGAAAGATGGGGCTCCTGGCTGGTTCAGTCAATGGAGCATGCAGCTCTTGATCTCAGGGTCATGAGTTCGAACCCCATGTTGGGTACAGCACCTACTCAAAAATTAAAAAAAAAAAAAAAAAAGATAAATTCTGGGGTTATGTATTCAAATTCTTAATAATAGGGGGAGTAATTCAAATATAAGCTGGAGGTAACTGCTTTAGAGCCATAACTGTATCATTAGTTATGGTTAAGTTCCATGAAGGAACTATGACATACAGTACTGTATTTTTATTAACACTACAAACAAGCCTAGCAGTTTCCCACATCTGAGCCATTCATCCTTAGGTTGTTTCTTCTGTATGGGCACCCACTAACACATAATTCCTATCCTTCTCAGCAAACATCCATTCATCTTACCATGTGATCTTTCCAGATGTTCATAGTGAGAGGCAGTAACTACCCCATAAACCCTAAAGCTATGAGTTTATAAGTCAAATTACAATGCAGGGCTAATAGAAGGAATAATGTGGGCACCTTTCTCTTCGTCTAAGATATAACATCATTAAAAAGAAAATGGTATTGTTTATTATTACACTCTGGTCTGCACCTCCTGGAAAAAGATTTCTCTGGGCAAATCTTGAGCAGACAAAATACACTGTACAGAATAAAAAATAAACTGATTTTCCTTGTAAATCTACACTTAAATCTTCTAATAAAAAATATTCACGAAAAAGATGTACGTGAATATGTATTTATTTTGAGCCCTGATACTCTAGACACTCAACAACTGCTTTAACAGTGAGGTAATGATTCACATTATGGGGCAGAAACTAAACCCAGGTGACTTCCTTGGAGAATCTGCTGTTTTTAAGTACAGCCCTTGATATTTAGAAATTATTCCAATATCCTACCAAAAGTATATTAAAGTGAACACTATGAAAACAGAGAACTGACTATATCTGTACTAGCCTCCACGGAATTCTCTCTCAGCTATGCCTAAATTACCATGCAAAAGATGTAAATGTATCTCACCTATCTGTGCCCCCATAATCCGATCTATCTTCAACATGACTGAAGACTGGGAAGGTCTCAGAACACCTATATAACTGTGGAATGGCCCAAATTCACATACTCACAATTTTGTCTTGGACAATAAAGTGTATAGTTGGTGGGGGGGAGGAACAACTTTTTTTTAAAATACCTTCTATAATAGCTCACTGTACTTCATAAGAACCCTACTTCCCCTCTTATAACTCATATAGGTAGTTATTGGTGATCAACTCTTAGTCAAAGGTATAGTATAAAAGAAGCGCTTCCCCTTACATGTCTTAAAGGCCCGGTGTTTAGTATTCAGCATGCATTATCTCACTGAAAGTTCGAGGTTTAATTAACTTGCCTAAAGTCAATCAGAAGCACCAAATTGTACAACCTCAAGCAGCAGCATATGCATTGTATTTTATATGAATGGAATCCTCAGCACAACATGAATGGAGCTTTGCAATTAAAGAATTAGTCTGGGTCACAAGCCAATAAATAAGTGGAAGAGTTAAAGCTCAAAATCTCTGCCAGATTTGGGGATCCCTGGGTGGCTCAGCGGTTTAGCGCCTGCCTTTGGCCCAGGGCGCGATCCTAGAGTCCTGGGATCAAGTCCCACTTCGGGCTCCTAGCATGGAGCCTGTTTCTCCCTCCTCCTGTGTCTCTGCCTCTCTCTCTCTCTGTCTATCGTAAATAAATAAAGTAAGTAGGTAAGTAAGTAAATAAATAAATAAATCTATCTTTTAAAAAAAAATCTCTGCCAGATTGGATGAGAAAGAACACACTCACAAGTGTAAAGCTACACACTGCCTCCCATCTTGAAATTGAAGGATGAACAATTAATCATACAAAACAAAAACGTCTTGTTATAAAAAACCCAGTTGTCGGGATCCCTGGGTGGCTCAGCGTTTCGCACCTGCCTTTGGCTCAGGGCATGATCCTGGAGTCCCAGGATCGAGTCCCTCATTAGGCTCCCTGCGTGGAACCTGCTTCTCCCTCTGCCTGTGTCCCTGCCTCTCTCTAGGTCTTTCATGAATAAATAAAATCTTTAAGAAAAAAAGAAAAAAAAAGTTTTCAGCCTTGTTGGTGAAGAAAGAAGGCGAGAGGGGAGTTAATAGGTAATGACTGCTGAAAAGCAGGGCAGCCCAGGTGGCTCAGCTGCTTAGCGCCCCCTTCAGCCCAGGGCCTGATCCTGGAGACCCGGGATCAAGTCCCACGTCGGGCTCCCTGCATGGAGCCTGCTTCTCCCTCTGCCTGTGTCTCTGCCCCCTCTCTCTCTGTGCCTCTCATGAATAAATAAATAAAATCTTTAAAAAAAAAAAAAAGCTTAAATTAAAAAAAAAAAAAGAAGCTGAAAAACCAAATCCTTGCCTCAGATGAAACTGCACATCTTCAGCAGCAGGAGGTAATAACAACAGAGGGATCCAGGGATGCCTGGATGGCTCAGAGGTTGGGCGTCTGCCTTTGGCTCAGGGCATGATCCTGGAGTCCTAGGATCGAGTCCCACATCGGGCTCCCTGCAGGGAGCCGGCTTCTCCCTCTGCCTGTGTCTCTGTTTCTCTCCTGAATAAATAAAATCTTAAAAAAAAAAAAAAAAAAATAGAGGGATCCAAAGGATATGGAGGAGTTAGGGCCCTCTGAGTTTCCCCACCCACCCCACTGTTGCCCTTCACAATACCACTATGATACCTTTACAAAGAAGGACTAGCCAGCATTCTGATTAAAATGACACACCTGTAGTAGGAAAAACTATAAATTATGCATCAGACTCTGCATTCACCTGCCCCTCTTTGTAACTTTGAAAGGATTCATTTATTTCAAAATTAGAAAACTGATCTCAAGAGTAAAACACTCATTAAAATATATGGCTTAAAAAATAATAATAAAATATAAGCCTTAGAGGGCAGCCTGGGTGGGTCAGCAGTTTAGTGCCACCTTCCGCCCAGGTTGTGATCCTGAAGACCTGGGATCAAGTCCCGCATCGGGCTCCTTGAGTGGAGCCTGCTTCTCCCTCTGCATATGTCTCTGCCTCTCTCTTGCTCTGTGTCTCTCCTGAATAAAGTCTTTAAAAAATATATATATATATATACACACACACACACACACACACGGCTTAGAAATATTCAGAATATATTGTAACAAGTTATTTATTTTCTTAACATCCAAAGAGTATTACAAATCGCTCATAAATAAATAAATACCAACCAACCCAACAGAAAAATGGGCAATGACATTCAGAAGTCACTACTGGTTACACAACCAAGAGGCACTCCCCTCACAACCTGCTCCTGCCATCAGAGTCCATCTCCCATTATCAGGCCTTGAAAGGAAAAGGTTTTTGCCTTCCTAGACTCATCCATCCCTTTGACATGGGTACACGACCAATCACAGCCATCAGATCTGAGTAAAAATCTGCTGAGGGCTTCAAGGTAGGTTTTTGTTCTAAATAAAGGAGTGATGCGTGAACAAATAGACTTCGTTTTCACTGGCTGTAGTCATGGGGACTACTAGATATGTGAACTATGACCCCTCTCTACTTCTCACATCTAACTCAACAAATCCTTTCAGCTTACCTTCAAAACATGCAGAATTACCTCTCTGTCTCCTATCGTTTTCCAAATCATCTCTCACCTGTCTACTTGCAATGCTCTCGTGACTGCCATGCCTGCTTCAACCTTTATTCTCCGCATTCTCTTCTCAACACAGCAGCCAGTATGAACCTCCTAGAGTCACAGTCAGATAAGGTCAGTCCTCTGCCCCAAACGCGTAAAGATATCTTATCTCAGGCAGAATAAAAGCCAAAGAGATCTCACAGTGGTCTACAAGGCCCTGCACCATCTGACTCACTGCTTCTCTCTCCCTCCATCACTCAGCTCTGCCTCTGGCTCTCTTCTCAGTTCTTTGAACGTGCCAACACACTCCTGCCTCAGGCCTGTGCACGCACCATTCCGTCTGACGTGCTCTTCCCCCACACCCCTGCTCTTGCGCTCTACCTGTAAGACTACTTACATCACCTCGTTGAAGCCCTCCCTGATCACTCCACTTAAAATAACCCAATTTAGCCTGGTCTGTTTATTACTTTACTTTATTTTTATTAATTTATTACTTTGTTTTTCTCCTTAACACTTAACATCTTCTTACATACTATTCATTTTACCTACCTGTGTATCCTTCCTTTGCCCCCAACCAAAACGAAAGCTCCCTGAGGGTTATAAACATGGTCTGTTTTGTTCACTGCTACACTTCCCATACTTTATTTTTTATTAAGTTTAATTCCAGTGTAGTTAACATACAGTCTTATATGAGTTTCAAGTGTACAATATAATGATTCAACAATTTTACACATTGCTCAACACTCATCATAAGGAAGAATACTTTATTGACGACTGCCTACCCTTTAGGTACTGAATAATTATTTAAGTGAATTAATCTAGCAACTATCAATAACAGTCTGAAGATTAAAAAACAAGAAAAGGGAAAGCATCTTGGTCCCTGAAAATTTCACTGAGCTACTTAAATTATATCTGGACTTCTGGTCATGTGAGATAAAATTTTATTCATTGTTTAAACCATCTTAAAAAATAAAAATAAAAAAATAAACCATCTTAAATTACGGTTTTTGTTTTTTGAAGCCAAAAAATATTGATACAGATTACAGGTGGGCAGTCACAAAAGAAAAAGTGCTAGTGGCAAATAGACTCAATTTAATTCATTCATAAGACATGGAAATTTAAACAACCACAAAATAATGTCATGCAGCAAAAACATAAAATATATATATCCCATCTAACATGAGTCACTAAAACATTAATGATATTTAATACTTTTAAAAATGTATACACAAATGTAACTCCAAAGAGTGTGATATTCCATTGCCTGTATTTTTCCCCACACTCTGAGCACTACACAGGACTGTTCAGTCCTAGCCAACAGTATAAACACAATTAACTGACGAACTATTTCCTATACATCTAGTCTCAAGCTATCCACTTTTACATGCATTACCTATTGCCCACAACAATCCTACAAAATACATACCACTGCTATCCCATTTTATAGTTGATGAAACTGAACAACAAAAAGATCAACGATCAACCACAACTTAAGCAGCTACTAAGACTAGAGTTTGAATGCTGATGTTCTCTACTAAAATCCAACAGTCTACAAACATCAGCCAATGAGGAGCACTCTCCCAAAGTGAGCAACACATTTACTCCACCAGTGCCTTTTTTTCCTGACATGTATTTTGTTTGGGTTCTGACTCATTACAAGTGACAAAAGACATTCAAGTGACAGCGCCAAACTTACCAGAAAGAAACACACTGACAAAAAAAAGAAGATAAAATGAAAAGACAACCAAAGATTGATAGAAGTCCTTTGTCTCAGTTTTCCCAATTGAAAAAAAAAAAAAAAGGAGAAAATAACAATATTTATTTTTTAGATTGTTATGAGGATTAAATATATTAATATGGCATATGTGAGCCACTTAAGACACTGCCTGGCACGTGTTAAACAATCAATAGTTTTTACTGTCATTATCACCATAATTACATGGAAGGGCTTCCTAAAGCTGAAAGGACTGGCCACATGTTATGAGACTACTAGCTAGAGGAAACTGGGGCTAGAGAGAAATACAACTTCCAGACCACTGAAAGGGAAAAGGACAAGTGCTGATTTTCATCCTGGGAATAGAATGCTTAAGTGACTTAGTAAAGAAACAATTCTATTAGAATTCCACTTTCAGAAATGCATGTCTTGCCCTCCATATGCTTTTGGGAAAAAGACCTGCTCTGATATGGGACTGTAAGTCAATACCTCATTTTTGGAAAGCATTTGGTCAATATCTACCAAAACTGGAAGCATATGCACTCTTTGATGAGAGAATTCTACATTTAGGAATTTATCTTCTAGAATGTGCCCACATGGTGCAGCCCGGGTGGCTCAGCGGTTTAGCGCCACCTTCAGCCCAGACCCTGATCCTGGAGATCCAGGATCGAGTCCCGTGTCGGGCTCACTGCATGGAGCCTGCTTCTCCCTCTGCCTGTGTCTCTGCCTCTCTCTCTGCCTCTCATGAATAAATAAATAAAATATTAAAAATAAAAAAAAAATAGAATGGGCCCACATGTATAAAAATACAAATACAAGGATGTTCACTACAAATACAAAGATAACAATACAAGGAGAAACCAACAAAATGATCCTCAATAAGGGAATAGTTACATAAACTAGGGTACCCCAATCTGGTTGAAAATTGTTTCTCCACAAGGCGCTCTCTTTCTTTAAAATGTTATTTATTTATTCATGAGAGACAGAGAGGCAGAGACACAGGCAAAGGGAGAAGCAGACTCCCTGTGGGAAGCCCAATGTGGGACTCGATCCCAGGACCCTGAGATCACGCCCTGAGCCGAAGGCAGACACTCATTCACAGAGCCACCCAGGAGCCTCAATCCACAAGGCTCTCTTAAGTAAATGCCATTACTGTCTATCAAAGCTGCCAAAGCCAAAAATCTAGAAGACAACTTTCTTTCCCTCATACCCTCTCAAATTCTTTAGCATATCTTATCAGAATAGCTTTCAAAACATACATAAAATCTAATCACCTTTCCCCCTGCCACCAGGAGACTCTAAGCGTTCAAGATTACTCCATAGCCTTACTGGTCCCCCAGTTGAAAACCCTTCAATGGCTTCCACTGCACTAAGAACAAAATCCCTCCCCTAACCAAGGCATGCAGGGCACCACACAAGCTGCTCACCTATCAGATGGGATCTCCTCTAAGTTCTCTTCACTGTCCAATAGCACCACCCTTTTATTTTAGGAGGCAGGAGGGTCGCTTTAGTTTGACACTCATTCTTGTTGAAGAACCTTCACAATGGGACCATTTTCTTTCAATTTTCTTAACTGCCTCTTCATCATTCAGATCTATTTCAATGCCATCACTTCAGAGAGATCTTCTTAACCACCCCAGCCACATACATCACTGTTTTCAGGAGCCATCAGGAGATACTAACTATACCACGACTATAATTTACTATCTTTATAACATTTCCCTCTGTCTGAAATTAATTATAAGGAATGCATTTATTTTGTTTCTCACCATTGAAATATCGGTCCACAAAGCAAGAGCTTGGTCTCTCTTGTTCAATCTTGAATCCCCTGGACCTAGAATACTCCTTGGCATAAGCAAGCACTTGATTCATATTGGCTGATAAATATGATGCAGTTTTAAGTTTTTATATATTTATTCATGAGAGACACACAGAGAGAGGCAGAGACACAGGCAGAGGGAGAAGCAGGCTCCATGCAGGGAGCCTGATGTGGGACTCGATCCTTGGTCTCTAGGATCAGACCCTGGGCTGAAGGCTGCACTAAACTGCTGAGCCACCGGGGCTGCCCTATATGCAGTTTTTGAAAGAAAAAAAGAGATTGATGTGTATATGCTAAAATAGAAAAATGTCCAAGGTACACTGTTAAGGGGCAAAAGCAAATCACAAAGCAATATACAAAAAAATGATCCATGTAAAAATGAATATGAGCACATTAGTACAAAAAGAAATGTGGGGGAGGAACGCATATGCATAGCAGAAGTCAAGGAAACAAAATAAAAAGTTAACAGTAATTATTTCTGAAAAACAGGGCTGAAGAAGAGGGGGAATGGGTATTTCACTTAAGTCTCGTTCTCCTGAGGTCTTTGAATATTTTTACCAGCATGTATCACATTCATAATTTTTTGTGACACCTTTCCTAATTCTCCAACTGTTGTAAAAAAAAAAAAAAAAAAAAAAAAAAAAGGTCCAATATACACGGTGGGTACCCTCTTTCCTAAACAGCCAGAACACACACGTAAAATTTCTATTATATTTCTACAACCTAAAACACTCTAAAACCCTGTATAAATATCTGAGTATTATTAGTTCTTTATTTAGTCCAGTTTAAGAACTAAAGGACAATGTCTGATTCAAATGGCAGATCAAATATACACATTTATCTCCCTTCAACAAAAAAAATTATTTAGCAGTGCCTAGGTAGCTCAGTCAAGTTAAGGCTAAGGTCATGATCCCAGGGTCCTGGGATGGAGTCCCACACCGGGCTTCCTACTCAACAGGGAGTCAGTCTGCTTTTTCCTCTCCCTACTCCTACACTTGCTCATGTATGTGCTCACTCGCACATACTCTCCACTCCCCCCACCCAATAAATAAAGTCTTTTTTTTTTTTTTCTTAACTACTTAAATAGTAGTTTAAAAAACTTTAAGAAAGGGACACCTGGGTGGCTCGGCGGCTGAGCGTCTGCCTTCAGCTCAGGGTATGATACCAGGATCTAGGATCAAGTCCCAAATCGGGCTCCCTGTGGGGACTCTGCATCTCCCTTTGCCTATGTCTCTGCCTCTGTGTCTCTCATGAATAAATAAATCTTAAACACACACACACACACACACACACTTTAAGAAAAAGAAATATTACTGCTTAATTTTTTTTTTTTTTAACGGAGTGTTTTTTCTAAGGAAAATAAATCAGTGGACTTGAGAGAGCGAACTAGTGATCTAATGTGGGGGGTGGCACTTTGGGGTAAACATGGACTCCTAAATGTCAAAATACAAAAGCAGAATTACCAGCTCCCCCTAAAGTAAAGACTGCCATCATTAACTGCTACTATCTCATAGTAAGCCCTTCCACTAACTTTTTTTTTTTTTTAAGATTTTATTTATTTATTCAAGAGAGACAGAGACACCGGCGGAGAAAGGAGAGCCCGATGTGGGACTGGATCCCGGGTCTCCAGGATCAGGGCCTGAGCCGAAGACAGGTACTCAACTGCTGAGCCACCGGAGCATCCCTTCCACTAACTCTTAAATCTGAGTGATACCAAGAATCAGCAACTATTTGCTTAAAAGCCTATAATATAAATGAGATCAACATTAACAAAAATAAAAATTAGCCTAAAACAGATAAGGGAAGGATGACAACCTTAAAGAAAACTCTCATTAATATTTCTTTTTTGGGGGGCAGCCCGGGTGGTTCAGTGGTCTAGACCGCCTTCAGCCCAGGGCCTGATCCTAGAGACTTTGGACTCCCTGCATGGAACCTGCTTTCCCTCTGCCTGTGTCTCTCCTTCTCTGTGTGTGTGTGTGTCTCTCATGAATAAATAAAATCTTTTTAAAAAATATTTCTTTAAATAATATTTTTTAAAAATATTTCTTTTTAAGATTTTATTTATTTATTCATGAGAGAGGCAGAGCCACAGGCAGAGGGAAAAGCAGGCTCCCCTGGGGAGCCCGATGCAGGACTCCATCCCAAGACCCCAGGATCACACCCAGAGCCAAAGGGGGAGGCTTAATCACTGAGCCACCCAGGCGTCCCATTATTTCAAAGAAATTCAAGATGATTATGAACCCATAAAATGAGAAAAGAATTGCTGGCATGGGGGTTCAGGAAGAAAGAATTCTTGAAAATTTAAAATATGACTGCCAAACTAAACCAAGAGTTCAAGAGTAAATATCCAGAAGAAAAGAGAAAGACAAAAGGATTGGGGGGAGGGGATGGACAGGAGTTAATTCAGGAAGTCCAACAACCAACTAAAAGGAGTTATAGAGGGGATCCCTGGGTGGCGCAGCGGTTTGGCACCTGCCTTTGGCCCAGGGCGCGATCCTGGAGACCTGGGATCAAGTCCCACATCAGGCTCCCTGCGTGGAGCCTGCTTCTCCCTTGCCTGTGTCTCTGCCTCTCTCTCTCTCTATCGTGAATAAATAAATAAAATCTTTAAATAAATAAAATAAAAGGAGTTATAGAAAGAAATAAAAACATTCAAACTGGTAGGAAGAAGTAAAACTTTCACTATTTGCACACAGATACTATATACAGAAAACCCTGAAGATGCCACCAAAAAACTACCTGAACTGATCAATGAGTTCAGTAAAGTCACAGGATACAAAAATCAAAATATAGGAATCTGCTGCATGTCTATACACCAGTAATGAAGCAGCAGAAAGAGAAATTAAGAAAGATCCCAATTGAATAAAAAAATAATACAATACCTAGGATTAAACTTAACCAAGGAGGTAAAAACCATACACCAAAAACTGTAAAAAAAAAAAAAAAAAAATTGATGATGAAAGAAACTGAAGGTGACACAAATAGATCAATTCTTTGCTGATAGATTGAGAGAACAAGTAGTTAAAATATCTATACTGCCCAAAGCAACTGATAGATTTAATATAATCCCTACCAAAAGCAGTTTTCACAGAACTAAAACAATCCTAAAATTTGTATGGAACCACAAAAGACCCCAAAGAGCCAAAATGACACTATAAAAGAACACAACTGAAGGTTTCTGAATCCCAGATTTCAAGATATATTACAAAGCTATAGTAATCAAAACAGTATGGTACTGGCACAAAAATAGATGCACAGATCAATGGAACAGGACAGAGTGACCAGAAATAAACCCATGACTATACGGCCAATTAATCTATGACAAAGGAGGCAAGAATATGCAATGTGAAAAAGACAGTCTTTTCAACAACTCCTGCTGGGAAAACTGGACAGCTATCTGCAAAAGCATGAAACCGGACCACTTTCTTATACTATATCTAAAAGTAAGCTCAAAATGGATAGAGACCTGAATCCCTAAAATTCCTAGAAGAAAACAAGCAGTAATCCCTTTGATATCAGCTGTAGAGTCATTTTTCTAGACACATCCCCTGAAGCAAGGGAAACCAAAGCAAAATAAACTATTGGGATGACACTAAAATATAAAACTTTTGCACAGTTTACAACTGTGCTTACAACAAAAAGACAACCCATCAAATGGGAGAAGATATTTTCAAATGGCATCTCTGATAACGGGATAATATCCAGAATAATAATAACAACAACCCAATTCAAAAATAGGCAGAATATATGAATAGGTATTTTTTCAAAGGAGACATACAGAAGGCCAAAAGACACATGAAAAGATGCTCAACATCACTCATCATTGGGGAAATGGAAATTAAAACCACAATGAAGGGATCCCTGGGTTGCGCAGCGGTTTGGCGCCTGCCTTTGGCCCAGGGCGCGATCCTGGAGACCCGGGATCTAATCCCACATCAGGCTCCCGGTGCATGGAGCCTGCTTCTCCCTCTGCCTGTGTCTCTGCCTCTCTCTCTCTCTGTGACTATCATAAATAAATAAAAAAAATTAAAAAAAAATATTAAAAAAAATAAAATAAAATAAAATAAAATAAATAAAACCACAATGAAGTAGCACCCCACACCTGTCAGAATGGTTAAAATCAAAAACACACGAAACAACAAGAGTTGGTGAGGATGTGGGAAAAAAGGAACCCTCAAGCACTGCTGGGAAGAATGCAAACTGGTGCAACCACTGTGGAAAAACAGTATGGGGAGGGGGGGAAATCCCTGGGTGGCTCAGCGGTTTGGCGCCTGCCTTCAGCCCAAGGCGTGATCCTGGAGTCCTAGGACCAAGTCCCAAGTTGGGCTCCCTGCATGGAGCCTGCTTCTCCCTCTGCCTGTGTCTCTGCCTTTCTCTCTGTGTGTCTCTCATGAATAAATAAATAAAATCTTTAAAAATAATACTAATAAAAAATAAAATAAAATTAAATTAAATTAAATTAAAATAAAAATAAAATAAAATAAAATAAAATAAAATAAAATAAAATAAAATAAAATAAAATAAAATAAAATAAAATAAAATAACCAGTATGGAGGTTCCTCAAAAAAACTGAAAACAAAATTACCGGAAGATTCTATAATTTCACTACTGGATATTTACCCACAGAAAACAAAAACACTAATTTGAAAAGATACATGTACCCCTAAGTTTATTGCAGCATAGCCAAGACATGGAAGAAAATCAAGTATCCATCATCCATATGTGAATGAATAAAAAAGATGTGGCATATATATACAAGAAAATTATTACTCGTGCATTAAAAAAAAGAATGAAATCTTGCCATTTGCAACAACATGGATGGATCTAGAAGGCATAACAGTAACTGAAGTCAGGGAAAGACAAATGCCAGGTTTTCACTCACATGTGGAATTTAAAAAACTAAAATTAAAAAAGAGACAAACAGGGATGCCTGGGTGGCTCAGCGGTTGAGTGCGGCCCAGGGCGTGATCCTGGAGTCCCGGGATTGAGTCCCACATCAAGCTTCCTACAGGGAACCTGCTTCTCCCTCTGCCTCTCTCTCTCTCTCATGAATAAATAAATAAATCTTTAAAAAAAAAAAGAGGGGGGGGACAAACAAAAAACAGACTCTTAAATATAGAAAACAAACTCCCAGAGTAGAGGTGGGAGATGTGACTGAAACAAGTGAAAGGGATTATGAGTACACTTATTATGATAAGCACTTAGTAATATACAGAACTGTTTAATCATTACACTGTACACCTGAAACTAAGAACACTGTATGTTAATTATACTCAAATTAGAAAATGAATAAAAGTTAAAAATAAAAGTAATAGAAAGAAAGAATGGAGAGATGGGACACCTGGGTGGCTCAGTAGTTGAGCGTCTGTCTGTCTTTGGCTCAGGGCCTGATCCTGGATTCCTGGGATCAAGTCCCCGCATTGGGCTCCCTTCCGAGAGCCTGCTTCTCCCTCTGACTGTGTGTCTCTGCCTCTCTTTCTGTGTCTCTCATGAATAAATAAATAAATAAAATCTTTTAAAAAAGAAAGAAAGAATGGAGAGATAATTAAAGCAATAATAGAATTTCCCAGAACTACAAAACTTCAGTCACTGGTTTAATAATAATGCAAAGAACCACAGCTAGGCATCTTTGAGCAATTTCAATTTTAAAAGAACAAAATAAGGCTCTAAAGAGCTTCCATGAAGGATGACAAAACACATGATTCACAAAGGAACAAGAATCACAATGTATCAGACTTCTCCTCAGGAACAACAATGGAAGGTCTAGAAGACCTTTGAGTAATGTGTTCAAAAGCTGAGGGAAAACATATTTTTTTAAAGATTTTATTTATTTATTCATAAGAGACAGAGAGAAAGGCAGAGACACAGGGAGAGGGAGAAGCAGGATCCCAGGGGGAGCCCGATGTGGGACTCAATCCCAGGACCCCAGATCACGCCCTGAGCCAAAGGCAGATGTTCAACTGAGCCACCCAGGGTCCCTGAGGGGAAATAATTTTCAACTTAGTTTGGCTTGAATAAATAATACCAACCAACTATAAGGGCTAATGACAACTCTTTCAGATATGCCAGGATTAAAAAATTTATCCCTCACATATTCTTTCCTAGAAAATTATGTGAGGGATGCACTTCATTAAAACACGGAAGTAACTAAAGAAAGAATAAACGTTCAGTTAACAGAACCACCAGAGTCAAAGGCAGTGAGGCAAAGTCCAACACTAAGAGGAGTATGCAACAGGTCTAGAAAACATCTAGCCCAAAATGAAGAAAGAGGATTTAGGAGAACCTTTCCTCAGGGGCAAAAAAAAAAAAAAATACATAAAATAGTAGTGATTTAAAAACAAATGGCTTGTAAAGCTGGTAACACAGCAGAGAGAGAAAAAGTGACGAAAAAGGGCAATTACCAACTCAAAAACCAAGAAAGAAAGGAAATGTAATCATATTCTCCTTGCCTCTGCTATGAATACTTAATCATCGCAACAAGGTAGACACTATTCATTGATTTTCAACTATTAAAACCAAGTCATTGGCAAAATAGAAAGGAACACAAGACAGAGTATAAACATTCTCAACCCTGACAACACCAAAGTAGAAATGACCCACACAGGGACTTAAAGGGGAAGAAAAAAATGAAAAGGAGAAGTATTAATATCCTTAGATTTACTACTTAGGAAATCAAGATGGACAATTCATATTAACAAGAAGAGTCTATTACATTGCATAAATTGTAAAGATAACAGATCTATTGAGGAAATAGATACAGGAAGCCAAATCCACATTTATCAAAGCAAAAATCAATCTGAAATTGATGTATCATAAAATAGGTTTACTTAGATACAATAATACACAAAGAAACAATTTAAAAATTTACTTTGGGGGGTGGCACTAAGGATGGGAAAGGTTGTTAACCCTTATTACAAGCATTCTGGTCTATCTGACTTCTTTCAACTATAAATAGATAGATAGATAGATAGATAGATAGATAGATAGATAGATAAATAGGTAGGTAGATAGCTTCACAGAATTTTAAATGTATTTAAGAAAAAGCCTCAAGGAATACTGATCTTCCCATGAAAAACACAATGTGTAACACATCTTGCCTAATATTTTCCTAATAGATAAAATTTCCTACTTTTTCTAATATTCCTAGGCACCAGGTTGAATAATTCCTGAGGTTTTACAATCAATCATCTTTATAGGTATAATAGAAAAATAAGTTACAAAACGTATATATTACTATCATCAAAATTATTGGGCCATTATTCCCTATCTAAATAAAACGTAACCTTAATTCATGGTACCTTCAAACCAAGTCATTCATATCCATGGTTTCTCAATTTTAGTACTTTTCTTTTACCAAAAATATGGAAATGTGTCTTTAACATCTTTTTTCTATATTGCTTTAGATTTGACTGCTGTTAGTGGCATACACAACAGCATTTTGAATTCAACAAACCTAAATTTACTTCAATTTTCATTCCATCTTTTCCTTTGTGTTTTACAAATTTTTAATATAAAATTTATTATTTATTTTTCATCTGTCAGAAGTTTATATATAACACAAGATGCAAAAAGGAACAATTTATTACTGTTCAAAACAATTTAAACAAAGAGTGTGGTGGAAAACTACAGAATAATACATTGGTAGCAGGACCAAATCTAGTAATAAGACCAAATTCTAGGAGAAATATACCCAATTCTACCCTATGATGGAAGATTCAAGTGAGGTATCAAAATGGCAATAGGAAGATCTTACATAAGCCATTTGTTTTCCCAGATAAAAAAAAAAGTTTGTCACTTTTTTCTGCTGATATAGATGGTAGTGGCTTTTTTATGTAGGGAGTAGGCAGATGAAGGGGACGCCTGCAACATTAGGGTCTGTGGTGTTTATAATATATTCAACAAACAGAAGTTGTTACTCTACATAAAACATCTAAAAACAAACTAGAATTTATTGCTCAAAATACAAATTACCTTATGAGGCAACCTCATATGATGACAACATTTTTCTCTAACATTGCAGTGTGTCATCAACACCAGTTAAACCATGGAACTGTCCCCAAGAACAGGTGAGGTCCACTTCCCCATTAGGGGCCAAAAGCCTGTGGCAGTCCATAAAACGCACAGGTCACATATCACACTTCAGTTAAGTCAGTCACAGACCCTCTTTTCCATTATCCATGCAACATAACATAAGCCTAAGACACATGTTTCATTACAGTAACTTACCAAACTCCTCTCAAACCAAAATATAGGAAGCTACTACATATTTTGACATTTAGAGGAATTACATTTTTCTTGTCCTTAAAATGAAAAAAAAAATGGTTCAGTGTTCTTAAATAAGGAAATAGCTTAGAAAGAACACACCAGGGCAGCCCCGGTGGCTTAGCGGTTTAGCGCGGCCTTCCACCTAGGGCTCGATCCTGGAGATGCGGGATCCAGACCCACATCAGGCTCCCTACATGGAGTCTGCTTCTCCCTCTGCCCGTTTCTCTCTCTGTGTCTCTAATGAATAAATAAATAATCTTAAAAAAAAAAAAAGAAAGCACTATATCACATTAGTCTTTTATTTTACATTTTGCATAGGTCTAAATGTTAAAAACGAGCACAAAAGAACTACAAGTAGAACAATAATTTTTTAACAAGTAGGACACCTTACATTGGAAGCAGAACTGTTCTAAATTACACAGTATCAAAAAGTTAAAACTCTAACTTATCTTGTTAAAATACAGTTTCCAAATCAATCATCGTTACAGAAATTAAAACATATACTTTACTATTATTTAACCTTCAGAAAAGTGCCCAAGCAGGACTTCATGCCCTTGGAGGGGGGGCGGGGGATTGGAGCTCAGTGGTTAGGACTCTGACACTTGATCTCAGCTCAGGTCTCATTTGTGTTGAGCTCCACTGTGGGTCTGGAGACTTTTTTTTTTGTTGTTGTTGTTGTTGTTGTTGTTGTTACTAAGGTCAAATATACTAAACACATTAAATACTATATTTAAATATTAAATATCTTAGACTAGGTGATAGTTTAGTTGTGTACACAATGCCATTACCCCTATACTATCAGAGTCTTACTTAACAAAAAGAGAACATGTTTTTAATTCACCAAGCTTTTTCTCTCAGCTTGAAACAAGTTCTCTAAAGCACTTTAGCTGCATGAAAGTTTCGGGCTTTTTAAAATTTCTTCTAATTAAATTCTAGTAGATTACCAGAAGAAAGATATTAAAAGATTGGTTAAGAAACCAAAGATTTTACTTCTCTTTTTTTTTTTCCTTTTTTAATTGAGAATTAAACATACATGAAGAAGTGGAAATCCTCAAACCTATAATCAAAATGTTTTCTCAGTTTTCAAATTATATATTTCAAAAAGTATTAAATTCATATCCCCACTTAAAAATTTTAGATACATCTCTTATATACATACAATTTATACAGAATTGGAATCAAAATGCTTAATTATTCTAGAATAACTAATAAACTACTTAAGAAACTAAGTGAAAAATCTTGAGAACCAAGGAGGCAAAGATACTACCATTACTCTCCTATCAACTTCCAAATCCAGAATATAAAGCCTTTATGACTGTGTGTTCTTATTTACAAACCTAAATTTGATTCTGTGATAAAAACACATTTAATAACCAGTGTCATCACATTTAATGCTTTGATACAGTTAAATACATAACGGTGAAATACAAGGCTTCTTTTAGCTTTGTCTTTGTGTATTTTTAAGCCTTAACAAGCCAAGCCAAAACAACTACGATCCTCTGAAAAGAAACGAAAACTTTTCACTCTTAAGGCATTTGGGGTCAGGTTCTCTTTACTGTCATTTTACATTTTTGGACCTTAAGCATCTTATAAAAACTGCTACCAAGGCTTGGAGCAGCCATATTACCCTGCCAGACCCAATGCCACTTGGTAGAAACGCTTGCAGCTGCAGCACCCAGCCTCCGGCAGCTCGAGGCTCCCAAGTCCTGCCAACCCCATTCCGCGGCAGCACCCATCCCAGACCGAGCACAGGAGCCTGAAGACTCTCCCCTGCAACTTCTCCTCCGGCTGAGAATCTCCCGCCACACACACCCACCACCAAACACATACACAGACACACACTCAGGGGAGCTCACGGGAGGAGGAGGGGAAAAGAGGAGGAAGACGCGCCGAGTCTAGAGAAAGTAGATCCGTGTGGAGCGGCCGCCGCAAAAAGCTGGGATGGATTTCTCCGAAGCCCAGATCGGGAACCTTGCTGCGGAAAGCCCTCAAAGTTAACTCTCTGCTAACCGTTTACAGGAACTCTCCCCTCTGCTGATTAATTTCAAATAAGCCAAGTCCATGTTATTATTTTATGTTATGTAACGAATTCTGCTAGGAGCCCAGAATATAGAACAAAGGGAAATAAACACGTTTCGTATCATTTTGCATCAAAATGGTTAAGACCTTATGTTAACCCTATCAGTATGTCTCCAAATCCTTTCTAATCTAGTATCTCTGGAATGAGGTCAAAATTGAAATATTAATCACCTAAAATGGTCTTCAGTGTCTGCCAGAAATTTCCTGCTCAGGTCTCACTTTCCCAAACCTCAGCCTTTATTTCCCATTTAACAAAAGAATTTTTCCTGAAACACTACTTAACATGTGCGACCATTTTTGCCACATTTTTCTTCCTTTTTATTTATAGGTGTTTATCATTTTTTAAAAATACATGGGTTTTGTTTTTGTTTTTTTTTAAACCACCCTACCAAACCTCAAAACAAGCATCTGTAATTATGGACAATTACCCTCCTGCTCAATAAACAAACAATTCTACTTTTCCTCCTCAAACTTTCTAATCCTCTATGAAGCTGGCCAAGTTGTTTTCTACCCCTGGCACTGAACAAATAAAAAGAAACATTATATAACTGTAGTCTACTTCTGTTGTTCTAATGAACTAATAAACTAGCTTAAATGTAACAGTGGTTTTGGTTACCAAGGAATCCTTATTCTAAAATAAACAAATATGGGGATGGGGGGTAAGATTGTAGCAGGGTAAATGGCAGCCAAGTTCTTGAGTTCATTTCTACATAAGGCCAGATCAAGAAATCCTTCTTCAGACCTGGTATCCAGTAAAATCTTACCAACTGCATGACCAATATTTGTGTACAGATAGACAGACTGCAGAGAAACCCCAAGTTTTTTTATCAGAAGCAAACAACTGAAAAAAATAAGTCTATTCTTTTATTATAACAAAGTCAAACAATGTCATTTCAATAAATCATCTATAACGAACTGTTATTTTAATTGTTTTAGAAAGACAATGCAAAAAGTTTCTAGTTTTTATTTCTACTGTAATGTAATAGATTGCAAACAAATAGAATTCTACCCAGTTCAATTCCAAGATTTTTAATGAGAATACATTAAACTTACAAAAGTCTTTTAGAAATGTATGCGAGAGACAAAAATTTGCCACAGGTGAAAACTATTCAGTAAGATTTAAGAAAACTGCTGTGTTTGGAGAAATTTTTATTATCATCAATTAACAGACTTCCTTCACTTAATCATTTTGAAGCAAAAACTAAGATGCTACACAATGGCTTATTCTGTGTAATGGAATCTTGTCAGCAACTGAAAGATTAATCCACTACCATGGCTTTAATTAACTTATCACTTCCTCTCATCCACTCCATGGTTCCCCTCACTTCCCCCACAACTTCCCCTACAATACTAAATATCACCTATAAAAGCAAGCTACAGAAAAATACAAGCACACTGCAGTCAGGTACCTTGTGGAAGCAATGGGGCTGCTCTTTGGCAGCTACCACTACAAATATTAAGGGAAAAAAGCAGTAAGAGTTAAAGAAAGGAAATGTGTGATGGTAAATAGAACCACTTTGAATTTATGTAACGTGTTTATTTGTGACTCTCAAAATGTTTATTTTTCGTTAACAATGAAATAAGTTAATTTCTCAATATATACACTGATAAAAGAGAAGGTTCATTACTAAGCATAGGTTACTTAAAAAAGAAAAAAAGAACAATACCACAATTAAAACTTAAAGGAGTTTCTCTCCCAAAACTGTTGTGCCCTACTAATTGAGAATGGGGCTGAGGGGGATCCCTGGGTGGCTCAGTGGTTTAGCGCCTGCCTTTGGCCCAGGGTGCGATCCCGGAGTCCCGCGTCAGGCTCCCGGCATGGAGCCCGCTTCTCCCTCTGCCTGTGTCTCTGCCTCTCTCTCCTCTCTCTATGACTATCATGAATAAATAATTTAAAAAAAAAAAAAAAAAAAAAAGAGAATGGGGCTGAACAAAAAGCACATTAAATGAAATGTTTTGACTTTCCAAAAAGTCAGAAATCCTCATGGCATTGTTATCCTAATCTACAAATATTTTTCTTAATTCTCTTCTAAGAACTAAATAAAATTGAATAACTTACACAAAAGGTAATTTTCTATATAGCTAAAGGAGGCAAACTACTTATATCAAAGGTCTTAAAATGCTACCTGAAGAGCTTAAATTAATAGGAAAAACATTAAGAATTCCCCTCCTCCAATAAAACTATGCACAAAACATGACTGAGCAATTCACAAGAAATTTAAGTAGTGAATTTCAAGAATGTTCGATACTTTTTTTTTTTTTTTTTTTATTCATGAGAGACACAGAATGAGAGAGAGAGGTAGAGACACAAGAGGGAGAAGCAGGCTCCATGCAGGGAGCCCGATGTGGGGACTGGATCCTGGGACTCCAGGATCACGCCCTGGGCCGAAGGCAGGGCTTAAACCTCTGAGTCACACCCATGTATACTATACATGACAAAGGTTCAGTGAAACTGGTCCTAACACACCTTACTGGTGACCAGAAAATCTGATACAGCCCTTTTGGGGGAACATTTTAAAATTCTAATAAAAATAGTTATTTAGTAGGAACATTCTGAGTAACTGGCTCTGTTCTAAAGTTTTCAGAACACGTACCCTCTTCAGTTCTCTCAATAACCCTATGGCAGGGATTTTACCATCATTCCCATTTTATAGGTGAGTAAACAAATACAAGGAGATTCAATATTTTTTTTACAAAGTCCCACAACTGCAAAGCAAGAGTCAGAACCTGAGGGCAGCCCCGGTGGCCCAGCGGTTTGGTGCCTGCCTTTGGCCCAGGGCGTGATCCTGAGGTCCCGGGATCGAGTCCCACATTGGGCTCCCTGCATGGAGCCTAGCCTGCTTCTCTCTCTGCCTGTGTCTCTGCCTCTCTCTCTCTCTCTCTCTCTCTGTGTCTCTCATGCATAAATAAAGAAAATCTTAAAAAAAAAAAAAAAGAATTCTATTTAAAAAAAAAAAAAAGTCAGAACCTGAGACCCTGCAATTGAACATTAGAGCCACTCACTTCTATGGATCAAGAATCATAAAAAGCCTCTTTCTTCTAAGCTAGTGATCCTGTCTATGGAAATCTGTCCTATAAAAATAATCCAAAAATATGAAAAGGATTTTATCTATAAAAATGTCTGCCAAAGTACTTTATATAACAATAAAATGATACTAATAATATTAAGCAGAGAAACAGAGGTGACTGAGGAGTGTTTACATCAGTTTACTCAGTAGAAAATTAAACACCTTTCAAAAATGCTATGGAGATTAACAACATGGAAATATTCTTTCACATGTTAAAGCAGAAAATAGGTTACAAAATTCTATATATATCATTAATACAACAAAAACAAAATATGCATATGAAAAATGTTGGAGGGATCCCTGGGTGGCTCAGCAGTTTAGCACCGCCTTCAGCCCAGGGCCTGGTCCTGGGGTCCCCGGATCGAGTCCCATGTCGGGCTCTTTGCGTGGAGCCTGCTTCTCGCTCTGCCTGTGTCTCTGTCTCTCATGAATAAATAAACAAAATTAAAAAGAAAAAAGAAAAATGTTGGAAAGAAAACAGAAAAAAGTAACAGCGTCTTTATTAGAGCAGAATGAAAAGGGCTGAATTTTTTTTCTCCACGTTCCACATTTTCTGTAACAAAACCTAATTTTTTATACTGAAAAATATTTAAGAGAACATGGGAACGCCCAAGTGGCTCAGCGGTTGAGCATCTGCCTTCAGCTCAGGATGTGATCTTGGGGTCCCAGGATCCAGTCCCATAACAGGATCCTTGCAGGGAGCCTGCTTCTCCCTCTCTGCCTATGTCTCTGCCTCTCTCTCTGTCTCTCATGAGTAAACTCTTTAAAAAATAAATAAAATAAAATGACAGATTCCTATGATTAGAAATCAACAGGTTCTATGATGACAAAAGAAATTCAGACTCAAATTTAAAAAGACAAGTGTTAAAAAAAAAAAAAGACAAGTGTTTTGACATGTTTTAGTAAACAGAAGGATAATCTAGTTATATTTCAAAAATTTTATTACAGAATTGTAATCTCAATCATGGTAATCTTAAACTAAATGGAATTCTATTTTAACCAAAGTTCAAATTAATGCCAACCTATCACTATTCTCCCAAAGACCCGGAAAGTAAAGGCCTACATTCAACAGCAGCCTCCTAATAACAACATAGGTAGGTTAAAAGTTACCATGAACCAGATTAGGACTGAGAAGAAGAATGACATCAGATCTCCGAAATGGAGATCTGATATAGAATTCTAGTGATAAGCACAGCCTAAAGATAATTTTTAGAATTTGAAATGATAATTAAGTCCTTTACCCAGCATCATTTTCTAATGGCAGTACTGGCAAATATCAAGACTCTCGAGACACTTGTCACCAACACTATGCCACTGCAATGCTGCCACAGCCCAGCTACTTCTCATAGAACTGTTCCTCCCTGCTCCAAGAAGAATGAACCAAAGATGAAGGAGCTACACCAAGGGTTAGGTGGAGAAATAAAGGGTCACTAAAGAGGGCAGTGAGTGGGCTGTATGGTAAAGAAAAAGGAAAAATAAAAGCAGAGAAGTTAGGCCAGGAATAGAAAGGGAAAATAATTCCTGATTTAAATTAGTTACTTTGAGGGGGGGAAAAATCTACACTCTGGTTTATTCCCAACCTTCATCACCTGTACAAAAACCAAACACAATAAAAATGTAAATATAAGGATATCAAAAACTTTGCACACTGTTTATTGGGGATACAATGTTGAAAATCATAGGCACCATTTTCAAGAACTCAGTCTGATCTTCAGCTTATCCTGTATTACCTGAAAAAATCTTGGAAGTTTAAAGTAACAGTTCTCAGTCTCAATATTGCAACATAAGGTTTGTTACAAGTACTTTATTAGAAGTACTGAAGTTTGTGAAATTTTACTTAAAAATAGAGTAGTGTTATCCCTGTAACAAACTCACTCTCATTCATTTGTATTTCAACATGCTTTCTTGGGTATAATCGTAATACACATTCTGAAATGCACATTACCCACAGTCTATCAAAATTTGTTGGGACGCCTGGGTGGCTCAGCGGTTGAATGTCTGCCTTTGGCTCAGGGTGTGATCCCGGGTCTGGGGATCGAGTCCCACATCCGGCTCCCTGCGTGGAGCCTGCTTCTCCCTCTTCTCCCTCTGCCTAGGTCTCTGCCTCTCTCTCACAAATAAATAAAATCTTTTTTTAAAAATTTGTTAATACTCATATAAGAGTACCTTTCCTTGAACATATGTGTCAAGTGATTTCCTAAAAGAAAAAAAACATTGATGCTGTGTTTACTTCCTCAACTATTCCAAGGACTCAAGCGTTTTTTTGTTTTGTTTTAGAAGGGATGGGCAGAGGGAAGAGAGAAATCTTAGGCAGGCTCCACACCCAGTGTAGAGCCTAACATGGGGCTCAGTCTCACAACCCTGAGATCATGACCTGAGCCAAAACAAAAGTCTGATGCTTAACCAACTGAGCCACCCAGGTGCCCCAAGGACTCAGTTTTGAGGAGAGGAAAACCTCCATCTCTTTCTGCATCCAAGGGAGTTTCCTTCTTAGAAGGTACGCTAGGCTATCTTAAGAAGACAGTTTCTTTTCTTTTCTTTTTTTTTTTTTTTAAGTAGGCTCCACACCCAACATGAGGCTGGAACTCACCGCCCTAAAAATCAAGAGTTACATGCTCTACCAACTGAGCCAGCCACACACTCCAAAACACAGATTCTTATTCTAGAGGCTATGAACTTCTACAAAGCTTTTAGAATAAGCTTCAGAGGGCCACTAAAACCTCCCCCTTAAATTATACAAAATCTGTATATCTATATTGATGCATGCTTTATTCTGAGAATATGAGGATATATCCAAAGGGATCTATAACTCCAAAAAAGATTAAGAACCACCCAAGGTTTAACTGAACCCACACTATAATAATCTCATCTGTTAGTAGCTTTCCTCTCTTAAGCTTCCAGCTTAATTCCTATTTAATGTTAATAAAATTAACAAATTGAATAAAGTTCTTAAAGTACATAAGACACCATTCTAAGTGCTTTATACACATTAATTTATTTTCACAACAACCTTATGAAGTACTATTATTATCCCACTTAGATGCATTAAGAAGTCAACTGCCAAAAGTCACAGAGATGTTGTTTGAAAATTGTACAACTAAAAGAAAAAAAATTGTATAACTTCTCAAAGTGAAAAATGGCTATTTGCTGCATGCATGCTTCCTTCTTTTCTAATGTCTCTCTGTTTAATTCTCACCTGAGTCAGAGAAAATGAAACTATTTTGTTGTCAAATAATCATCTCTGCTAGGCTACTAATTATACAGACAGACCATTCAATTTAAGAAAGACCTTAAAGTAGTAACAGGGGCACCCAGGGCTCAGTTGTTTAAGCATCTGACTCTTGATTTCAGCTCAGGTTATGATCTCAGGGTTGTGGGATAAAGCCCTACATCGCGCTCTGTGCTCAGTGCAGAGTTGGCGTAGGATTGTCTTTCTCTCCCTCTGCCTCTCTGCCTTTCCCCCTGCTCTTTCTCTCTTTCTCAAATAAATGAACATCCTTAATTTTTTTTTAAAGTAGTACCACAAGGGGATCCCTGGGTAGCACAGCGGTTTGGCGCCTGCCTTTGGCCCAGGGTGTGATCCTGGAGACCCGGGATCGAATCTCACGTTGGGCTCCCGGTGCATGGAGCCTGCTTCTCCCTCTGCCTGTGTCTCTGCCTCTCTCTCTCTCTCTCTGTGACTATCATAAATAAATAAAAATTTTTAAAAAATAAATAAATAAATAAAATAAAGTAGTACCATAAGTGTTGAAAGAGGAACTTTGAAAAACGTTTTTTCCCAAGATAAAACCTGGGCTGGGAATTTAAAGTTAACCATCTGATTAGTTTTAAGTTACCAGTTTAGATGTAGAAAGTCTTGAAGAGGGACACCTGGATGGCTCAGCAGTTGAGCATCTGCCCTTGGCTAATGGTGTGATCCCAGAGTTCTGGAATCAAGTCCCAAGTTCCTCCCTGCAGGAAACCTGCTTCTCCCTCTGCCTGTGTTTCTGCCTCTCTCTCTCTCTCTCTCTCTCTCTCTTATGAATAAGTAAATAAAATATTTTTTAAAAAGAAAAAAAAAAGAAAAAGTCTTGAAGAACCCAAAAAAGGGGGGGCATCTGGGTAGCTCAGTAAATTGAGCATCTGCCTTCAGCTCAGGTCATGATCCAGGGTCCTGGGATAGAGTCCAACATTGGACTCCCTGTTCGGTGGGGAGCCTGTTTCTCCCTCTCCCTCTGCCCCTCCCCTTGCTTATGCTGGCACTGTCAAATAAATAAAATCTGACTCCTCGGCAGCCAGCCCAGGTGGCTCAGCGGTT
The DNA here is from genome assembly GCF_053574225.1 of Canis aureus. NCBI lineage: Eukaryota > Metazoa > Chordata > Mammalia > Carnivora > Canidae > Canis > Canis aureus. Next base: position 50,520,557 of record NC_135625.1, on the reverse strand, counting down.
TAGCGCCACCTCCAGGCCAGAGCCTGATTCTGGAGACCCTGGATGGAGTCCCATGTCGGACTCCCTAAAGGGAGCCTGCTTCTCCCTCTGCCTGTGTCTCTGCCCCTCTCTCTCTTTCTCTCTCTCTGTCTCTCATGAATAAATAAAATCTTTTTAAAAAATTAATAAAATTTTTTTAAAAACCTACCAAACAAAAAACAACACAAAACTATTAAGAGAGTTTAGCAAAATAACAGAATATAAGACCAATATACCAATATACCATCAGGGGTTGAGCCCTTCTCTCTCTACTACTGCAAACTCCACTGTAGGAGTCCACTCGTATTACCAAAACAACAAACAAACAACACCCAATTGTATTTCTACATACTAGTAACAATTCATAAATGAAATTAAGAAAATAATTCCATCTATGACAGCATCAAAAAGAACTAAATACTTAGAAATAAATTTAACCAGGGGCTCCTGGGTGGCTCAGTTAAGTATCTGACTTCAGCTCAGGTCAAGATCTCATTGTCCTGGGATTGAGTCCCACCTCCAGCTCCAGGCTCAGTGATGAGTCTACTTGTCCCTCTGCCCCTCCCCATGCTCCTGCTACAGTGTTCTCTCAAATAAATCTTTTTAAAAAAGGATTTTGGGATCCCTGGGTGGCGCAGCGGTTTAGCACCTGCCTTTGGCCCAGGGCGCAATCCTGGAGACCCGGGATCAAATCCCACGTCGGGCTCCTGGTGCATGGAGCCTGCTTCTCCCTCTGCCTGTGTCTCCGCCTCTGTGTGTGTGTGTGTGTGACTGTCATAAATAAATAAAATTAAAAATTAAAAAATTAAAAAGAAATTTTAACAAAAAAAAAAAACAAAAAACACAAAACACAAAACCTGCACACTGAAAATATATTTATATAAATATACAATTGCTAAATTAAAGACTAAAATAAAGAGATACATGGGCAGCCCCAGTGGCGCAGCGGTTTGGCACCACCTGCAGCCTGGGGTGTGATCCTGGAGACCCGGGATCGAGTCCCACGTCGGGCTCCCTGCATGGAGCCTGCTTCTCCCTCTCCCTCTGCCTGTGTCTCTGTCTCTCTGTGTCTATGAATAAACAAAATCTTTACAAAATAAAATAAAATGAAGAGATACATGATCTCATGTACTGAAATAGTAAGGTATCAGTTCTCTCAAGATTGATTTACAGATTCAATATAATCTTGTGTATTGAAATAGTAAGGTATCAGGGCACCTGGCTGGCTCAGTTGGAAAAAGCATGTGACTCTTGATCTCTATGACTCTTGATCTCAGGGTCAGAAGTTCAAGCCCCACTTGGGATGTAAAGATTAATAATACAACTTAAAAAAAAATAGTAAGATATCAATTCTCTCAAGATTGATCTAAAGATTTTTTTTAAGATTTATTTATTCATGAGAGAGAGAGAGAGAGAAGGCAGAGACAGGCAGAGGGAGAAGCAGACTCCCCATGTGAAACCTGATGCAGGACTCAATCCCAGGACCCCAAGATCACGCCCTGAGCCAAAGGCAGACGGCCAACCACTGAGCCATCCAGGCATCCCTGATCTAAAGATTCAATGCAATTCCTATCAAATACCCAATACATTTTTGGTAGAAACTGGCAGGCTGACCATAAAATTTGTATGATAATGCAAAAGACCTATAATAGCCATAACAACTTTGGAGAAGAACAATGTTAGGGGAATTAGATTACTTGATTTCAAAATTTATAATAAAGATATAGTAATCAAGATAATGTAATATTAGTGTAAGGAAAGACATACAAATCAATGGGAGAGTCCAGAAATAAACCTAGGAGTTTATGATCAAGTGATGTTACAATTCAATGAGGAAAGAACAGTCTTCAACAAATGGTGCTGGAATGACTCTATATCCATATGCAAAATAATAAACTTAGACCTTACCTCACACCATACACAAAAATCAATTAAACATATCACTGACCTTAAAGGGAACACTATAAAAGCTTCTAGAAGGAACCATAGATTTTTTAAATCTTAGCCTTCACAAGAGCTCTTAGATATGGTATGAAAATCATAATTCCATAAGAGAAAAAAACTGATAAACTGAATTACATCAAAATTGGAAACCTTAGCCTTTCAATAAACATCATTAAAAAGGGAGTAAGAATAAGTCAGAGACTAGAATACCTGTAAATGATTTAACTCATAAAGGACTTGTACAAAAAATATATAAAGAAGGCAAACTATGGATATAGCTTAAAAAGAAATGGCAGTACTTGACAGGGGTAAGAAGGATGGGATGAATAAGGCAGAACAGAGGATTGTTTTGGAAGTGAAACTAACTCTACAGAGTTAGATACACATCACGTAGATACACATCATTACACATTTTTCAAAACCCACAGAATGTACAACACCAAGAATGAACCCTAATGTCAACTATGGACTCTGGATGATAATGAGGTGTTGTCAAGGTAGGCTCATCAACTCTAACAAATGTACCACTCTAATAGAGGGTGTTGATAATGGGGGAAGCTATGTATGTGTGGAAGTAGGGATGGGCTACGAGAAATCGCTGTATCTTCCTCTCAGTTTTGTTGTGAACCTAAAACTGCTCTAAAAAAAATAGTCTGGGGGCAGCCCGGGTGGCTCAGCGGTTTAGCACTGCCTTTGGTCCAGGGCCTGGTCCTGGAGACCCGGGATCGAGTCCCACGTCGGGCTCCCTGATGGAGCCTGCTTCTCCCTCTGCCTCTCTTTCTCTCTCTCTCTCTCTCTGTGTCTCTCTCTCATGAATAAATAAAAATAAAAATAAGTTAAATAAATAAATAAATAAAATAGTCTGATATGTATACATATATAAAGAACTCTTGTGACTAAAAACTAAGATGCACAAGCACACAAAATAGGGAAAAGATTAAAATTTATATTTCACCAATAGAATTGATACTTTACCACAGAAATGGTAAATAAGTATTTGAAAAAATGTTCAACATCATAAATTAGAGAAATGCAAATTAAAACCACAATGAGATATCACTACACACCCACTACAACAGCTAAAATCAAGAAGATTGACAATTCCAAGCATCAGCAAAGCTACAAACCTTCATACAATGTTAATGAGAATGTAATACGGTACAGGAACTTTGGAAAAGTCTGGAAGTTTCTAAAAAATTTAAATATACATTAACCATATAACCAAGCAATCTCTATACCTAGGTACCTACTCAGAGAAATAAAAGCATTTATCCAAAACATTTTCCAGATGTTCAGAAGCATTATTCATGGTAGACAAAATACTGCAAACAATCCAAAAGTCCATTAACTGATGAATTGATAAAATATGGCACATCTATGCAGTGGAATACTACTCGTCAACATAAAGAAATAAACTGTTAATAAATGCAACAACATGGATGGACCTCCAAGATATTTTTCCAGGCATAGGTCTACACTGGAACCTAGCATAATGGAACTCAGGATAAGTACCAGTTTAACAAAAGATCATCATCTCCAGATCTTAAAGTGTAATCTCAGATGTCAAATCAGCCTGTTGGCACTTCATTTCCTAATCCATAAAATGAAGACACTGGAATTGATAACAGTGAAGGTCTTTCTAGTTCTGAGGATGGAAAATTTGAAAATAAAAGTTAGGCAAGTATTTTTTTTTCTTTCTTTTTCTTTTTCTTTTTTTTTTTTTTTTTTGCAAGTATTATTTCTTGATGAAAAAGAGTAGTATGGAAAATCACTTTGGGTTCTCATTCTGGTCTCTTGTAACATATATCCTCTCTGTTTCATCTTCCTTGTTGTTGCCAAAGTTATTTTCTAACCAAGTTACATTGTTACTCTTCTGTTTAAAATCTTCAATGGCTCCCTACTGCCTACAGTAAAAATTCAAAATTCTCAATTTACTTTCCCTTTCTCATTTTCTCAGATATTATTAACCAGAAGGGTTTTTTTTGTTTGTTTGGTTGGTTGGTTGGTTGGTTTGGTGAGCTTTTTTTTTCTTAACTTTATTGAGCTATAAATGACAAAATTGTAAGATATTTCAAGTGCACATCATGATTTGATATACATATACACCATGAAAGGATTCCTGCCACCTATCTAGTTAACTAATACATCTATCATCTCACATATTTATCTTCTTCGTGTGTGTGTGCAAACATTTAAGTTTTATTCTCACAGCAAATTCCAATTCTATAATACACAGTTATCAACTATAGTCACCATATTATATTTAGGTCCTCAAACTTAATTCATCTTATAGCTGAAAATTTGTTTCTTAAAAAACAAAGACCTGAGTCAAACACACCTGGATCCAAATCCTGACTGCATCACTTACCAACTATGTGATCTTCCTGAAACAGTTCCTTCATCTGTGAAACGAGACCCAATGAGTCTACTGCATGTGACTGTGAAGCATGACCTTCTGGTAAGCCCTGGAAGCAACTAACCCATAATGGCCATGGACTAGTTGTTCCTCACCCCTCTACTCCCTTCAGTTAAATTTGTTTTCATTCTACAGGACTCGACTCCAAAGTTTTCGTGTCTTAACACCCCTGCCTTAAGTTCCTCCTTCTCTAGCTCCCTAGCACTGTGCACCATGTTCCATCACAGGATGTGCCATCTTCCTGTACAGTGCGTACTGAATTGGTAGATGCTGAGGGTAGGGATCATCTTATTTGGTTTCTCCAGCATACACACATAGTAGATTCACAGTAACTTCTTCCTTTGGTAATTAATAGAAAACAAATAGCCAAAGTAACCCAGACTGAAAACATATGCTGTAAAAACTTTGAAAAGACAGGTTTAAAATGCCTATACTCTAACACCACATACCAATTTTAACATTTGATGCCTTTCCTCCTTTCAGGTGGGTGGAGGAAGGAAACAAGCACAAAGTAAAGAATCAAGAATCCAAGCCCCAGGGATCCCTGGATGGTGCAGCGGTCTGGCGCCTGCCTTTGGCCCAGGGCGCGATCCTGGAGACCCGGGATTGAATCCCACGTCGGGCTCCCGGTGCATGGAGCCTGCTTCTCCCTCTGCCTGTGTCTCTGCCTCTCTCTCTCTCTCTGTGACTATCATAAATAAATAAAAATTAAAAAAAAAAAAAAAAAAAAGAATCCAAGCCCCACTCCCTGTGTGGAGCGTGCTTCTCTCTCTGCCTCTCTCTGTGGGTCTCTCATGAATAAATAAAAAAAAAAAAAAAAAGGAATCCAAGCCCTATGACTCCTGTATTATTTCTACCTCTGGAAAATGTTTTGTATATTTAATAGTATTATTAAACACATCACCTTGATTAATACATTGTAGTATAGCAGTCTACCTGATGGTCATATTCATTTATAGGTAACAAAACATACTCCAAAGTGAAATATGAATTCTTGGATGAAAATATTACTCTATATGGTGCTGACTAGCTCTCTTCACCCAATACTTCTAGTTCTTCCTCCAGAAATATGATAGGATTTTGCCTCCATGCTCTCTTCAAGTTAGGTGCTACCATGTGACATTCTCAGGCCAGTGAAACATAAACAGAACTGACATAATGCCGTTGCTTTAAGTCTTTAAGAGAGAGCACAACCTACCATGTTCTCCTTTTCCTGCCTTGGCCTGGGTGTAGCTTATTTATTTTATTTTATTTTTTTTTTTTTTTTATGATAGTCACAGAGAGAGAGAGAGAGAGGCAGAGACATAGGCAGAGGGAGAAGCAGGCTCCATGCACCGGGAGCCTGATGTGGGATTCGATCTCGGGTCTCCAGGATCGCGCCCTGGGCCAAAGGCAGGCGCCAAACCACTGCGCCACCCAGGGATCCCGGCCTGGGTGTAGCTGTTGTAGAGCAAAGCTCCCAAGCCAGCCTATGATGAACACACAGCATAAGCAAGAAATCAACTGTTGTTGACTGAGGCAACTAAGACTTACTTGAGCCTGTTTGTTATCCCCGACATATTCAGGCTATTCTGATACACACTTTATTAAGAAGTTTAATATTAATTTCTCTATATCATTCCAATCTCCAGTGTTGAGAATGTTCTGCATACAGTTGGGTCTCCAGTTTATTAGCAAACTTTTTAAATATGGAATGAATTTTAGGATATCTTTAAAATCTTTAATAAAAAAAATAGGGTATCTTTAAGAGGAAAAAAGATAATCCAAAAGTTAACAAAACAAGCAAATATTTTCTATGAAAGGATTTTAAAAACTGAAGTAACTACTCATAAAAAAAGCTGAAGTATGTAGCACAGTATATAAATGACAGCATGCTATCACTCCCCTATTTACCCAAAATAAAGCCTTCCTCTACTGCCTCACCCTGCTGAGGGCAAGTACTAGGACTCAGGTGGGGTTCCACAGAACACTGCAAGTAGTCACTACTAATCAACTAGGACTGGCCCTCAGTATGAAATCTCTCTGCCATCTCAAGTGGTTCTATATCATCATTTTCACACACGAGAAAACCTAAGCCTCTGGAGACAAACTGGTTGCTCACAGTAGTGGAGACTACTGGCTGTTCCTGCAGTGTCCACTCCCTCTCTTAGCAACAAGGCTCTAAATCTATTCTAGGCAGCAATGCACTCCCAGCCTCCTCTGCAGCCACATATGGCCATATGACTAGACTCCAACCAATTACAAACAAGCTGAAGCATATGGTACTTCTTAGAAGAGTGTTTTAAAGACAGAAATTGCACCCTTGGTCTACTCTTCCTCGATTCTACTTCAGTGGACATGGATGTAATGAGTAGTCCTCTAGAAGCCATCATGAAATCTGAGGGCAAAGGCCTTATCCTAGAAATGTCTGAGCAGAGAAATAAAAGGAACCAAGTCCCTGATGATTTTGCAGTGCAAAGGTACCATACCAGGGCTAGCACCTACCCTCCAGGTTTGATGTGAGAGAAATACACATTCCTATTCCAGTCACTGTTAGTTAGGGGTTTTCTTTCACATAAAGATAAACCCAATCCAGACCCAGGAATAGAACCCAGGGATCCTGACACAGAGACTGTTAATCTGCAGATATGTAGAAAATACCTGTAAAAGTCACAAAAGTAAAATAGTGTCTTTTTTTTTTTTTTAAGATTTTTATTTATTTATTCATGAGAGACAGAGCGAGAGAGAGAGGCAGAGACACAGGCAGAGGGAGAAGCAGGCTCCACGCAGGGAGCCCGACGTGGAACTCGATCCAGGGACACCAGGATCACGCCCTGGACCAAAAAGGTAGTGCTAACCTGCTGAGCCACCCGGGCTGCCCAATAGTCTTTTTAGAAGCTGATTACCATAATTATTTTATCTTACCATTACATATTATCTAATTATAGTCTGATCTACATTGTGACAACTACATTTTTAAAGACCATTTAAATTCTCCAATAATATGGGACCCCTGGGTGGCTCAGCTGTTGAGCGCCTGCCTTCAGCCCAGGGTGTGATCCAGGTGTCCCTGGATCAAGTGCCACATCAGGCTCCCTGCATGGAACCTGCTTCTCTCTCTGCCTATGTTCTCTGCCTCTCTCTGTCTTTCATGAATAAATAAAATCCTAAGGAAATTCCCCAATAATAAAAATCCACTTCTATTTCAAAACACCTTAGTGAAATAAGAAGCAAAAGTTAGGGGCAGCCTCATTTATCTCAGTAAAAAAGTTGAAAAATAATGATTTTTGGGGTGGCTGGGTAGCCCAGTCGGTTGAGTGTCTGCCTTGGGCTCAGGTGGTAATCCTAATCCCAGGGTCCTGGATGGAGCCCCTCTCTGCTCTGCAGAGTCTGCTTCTCCCTCTCCCACTCCCATTCCCTCCTCCTTGTGCTCTGTCAAATAAATCTAAAAAAAAAAAAAAAAAAAAAAAGGCAAAAGACGCAATGATTTTTATCATTTGTATCTCAAATAGTTTTTGTTCTTAGTCTCTTAATTTGCAAAACCATCTGCTTCCATTTTATACTGATATATAACAAACCACCACAAAATCTAATAGATTAAAACAACATTTTTTTTTAAGATTTTATTTATTTATTCATGAGAGAGACAGAGAGGCAGAGACATAGGCAAAGGGAGAAGCAGGCTCCATGCAGGGAGCCCGATGTGGGACTCGATCCTGGGTCTCCAAGATCACGCTTTGGGCTGAAGGCAGGCGCTAAACCCCTGAGCCACCCAGGGATCCCTAAAACAACCATTTTTATTTATTCATAATTTTGTAATATAGGCTAGACTCAGCTGCCTGGTTCCTCTGCTAGTTTTACCAGTGGTCACTTCTGTAGCTGCATTTAATGAAGAAATTTGACAATGGGCTGAACTCAGCTGGGACACTGGGCTTCTTTTTTTTCCGTGTAGTCCAGAATCCCTCCCTGTCCACAGTTTCTCCAGCAGGGTAGGACCTGCCTTCTTATATGGTGACTCGGGCTCCTAAGCGTGCAAAAGCAGAAATTCCTGGCCTCCTTCAATCTTAGGCCCCAAACTAGCACAGAGCCATTTTTGCTGCATTCGACTGGTTAAAGTGAGTCATAGGGCAAGATAAGATACATGGGGAGGTGACCATACAACAGCATAAATTCCAGCAGGCATGGTTCATTGGGGGTCACCAACATAATCGACTACCTTCTCCCCCTTAATTACTGTGCAGGTTAAGACCTTTATGTATGATCTATAGCATGTGATCACCTCTCTGAGGCTCAGCTGTCTGAAAATGAGGGTTTAGATGAAATGTTCTTAGAATGCTCACCTGGTTTTTAACATTCTATGACTCTAAGTATGTATGTCTGATATGAGTAAGCTTGGCCATACTAACCAAATACTTCAACCTTGGTAGAACAATTAGATGGTGAGAGCTTTAAGGTAAAAAATATAATTAATTCTTTAATATGTTTCATATTGTTACTTTACATGCAACTGGGTGCTTACTCCAGACATGTGGTATATGCCACTAGGATCCCCAAGATCAGGAAATCAGGAAGTTGTTTATTTGTTACTAGGCTCCACTAAAAGACGGAATTAACAACACAATCACACAGACTTCCTACAACCACTGGCTATGCTGCTTCTAATGTAAATGATTATACTAAGAAGTAAAGATTAAAAGTGACCCAGTATGAAAGACATAAGAAATCATTTAAACCACCTGAAAGGAAATCTCAGGAAGACCTACTAATAAAAACAGGGTCGGCAGTAATATGAAAAAAATCACTATGACCACATTCACAAGTTTGGATAATGAAAAATTTTTAATAATTCTGTAGTAACAGTACTACATATACAGCTTCAAGAACTGCTTTTGCTCTTCATGTGTTCCTCATAATAAGAAACATTCTATAGAGATTTCTGCTGACCTAGCTTTTTTATCTTTCTTCTTTTTGTCTTTATTAGGGACAGCTGTGCAGAAAGGAAATCTTTATCGTCCCCTCCCACCCCCAATAACTACTACATTATTTTATGCCATGACATTTTTATTTTTTTTTTAAGATTTTATTTATTTATTCATGAGAGATGGGGGGGGGGGGGCAGAGACACAGGCAGAGGGAGAAGCAGGCTCCTTGCAGGGAGCCCCACACAGGACTCCACCCCGGGACTCCAGGATCACGCCCTGGGCCGAAGGCAGGTGCCAAACCGCTGACCCACCCACGGATCCCCTGCCATGACATTTTTAGAGTGAGTCTGACATCTCATCACATGTCTGTCCCTAACAAGTTCTAGGATATCAGAAAAATGTTGATAACTGATGATATTGACAATAACAAATATTACCAAATTCTTATAATAGTACCTCTTAATAGCGCTTAGTTTGTGCCAGACACTATTCTAAATTCTACACATACACAAATTCACAACAATCCTAAACTAGGTGTGCTAGTATGTGCACTCTGTAGATGAGGCAACCAAGGCAGCAAAAAGTCCAGTAACTTCCCAAAATCAAGCAGTTATTAAGTATTGGAACCTGGATTTCAATTCAAGCAATCTTGGTACTTAAACCTGTGATATCCCCCAGAACCTCGTTTTCTCATTTGTAAAACATGATTATGGCTTCACGTTATTGGTTTTTTAAAAATTGCATAGAGGGGGATCCCTGGGTGGCTCAGCGGTTTAGCGCCTGCCTTTGGCTCAGGGCGTGATCCTGGAGTCCCGGGATCAAGTCCCGCGTCAGGCTCCCGGCATGGAGCCTGCTTCTCCCTCCTCCTGTGTCTCTGCCCTCTCTCTCTCTCTCTCTCTCTCTCTATCATAAATAAATAAATCTTTAAAAAATAAAAATAAAAATTGCATAAAGGGGCACCTGGGTGGCTCAGCTGGCTAAGTGTCCAACTCTTGGTTTTGGCTTGGGTCATGGTCTCGGGGTTGTGAGACCGAGTCCCGCACTGGGCTCCATGCTCAGCAGAGTCTTAGGATTCTCTCCCTCTGCTCCTCCCCTCATCTGCTCTCTAAAATAAATACATAAACAAACATAAATAAAAAGTGCACAGATGTACATACAAGAGTATATACTCCCCAGAAGTATTAATAATGTTATGTATTCTTCCAAATAACTTTCTATACACAAAATATCTGCATAAAATTTGGGGTTGTGTGCCCTTTACAAAATAGAGTTAGTACTAAACTTACTGCTTTGCAACCTTTAGAAGTTTTTCCTCAAGTCAACAAATGTTTTAGACATTCTCCCACTTTGGTACCCACAGGTCCATCTCTCTGTCCTGATAAAAAAACTGCATGGCAGGTCCACTGATGGGTATTTTGCTGCAGCCAATTTTTCTTTACTCATTTTCTAATTTTCTCTGCTGCCATGAGCATCTTTGCACATACATACTTGCCCATTTGTAGGAATCTATTATAATTTCCTTTCTAGTTTTTATGGGCTTTCTTGGTCCCTTCCTACCCCACCCCCACTATGTCCTAAGAAAAGCTCTTAATAAAGTACTTAATAAAAGAACTAAATTCCACAGACACTCCATATTCTCAGTGATTTCAAGGAAGTCACATCTTTAATCACTTATCCTAATGGAGCTCCTAAGCTTCAATGCTACACCCCCAAATACTCCCAGACGTTTCTATCTCCTCGACATCTATGCCAGAAACCAAATTTCCTCCCCTGCACTGACTGAAATCTCTCTTCCTTTCCATCCACATTACCAACAATATACCGTCTGCCTTGATCACCTCACACCATGATTATTGCAACAGGCTGTTAATCTCTACCTCCAGGTAACTCCTCTCTTCATATTACCAGGGTGGCTTTCCTAAAATAGTTGCCATCAAATCACCAAGTATTACAGTACCTACACTCAACTGTATAAAATGCACACAGAATACAAAGTAATTTGATAACATGACTGTCCCCTGGAAGACTGCAAATATCTGCTTTTTAAAAAATTAACTTAAAAAATAAAATAACCTGAGTATAAAGCAGAGCAATTTGAAGACCTGTAACACACCACATATTAAACCTGACCTACAAGATGTAGTCCCAAATAGTGTTTTAGATCTTAATTGAAGATACTTAAGAAGAGATTTCACATAAAATTCCAAGTTCCCAGTCTCTCTTGAAAAACCAAAGTATCTAAAAACAACATCTGACAGTCTCACATGGCAACCATCAGCCAGAATTGTCTATCAGCTGCACTTAAGCAAAGCATAAGATTCCTAGAACCCTTCAGGCTGTTTTTACTCACCAATTTTTCCCCAACTCAAGGCCTTAAGTTATGTCAGCTGTCTTTCAGGATCTTACAAGCTGCATGCAATCATTTCAATTACCTACCTAGTCCCTGTAAACAGTTTATAACCCCTGGACTACAAAGCCCAAACTCATTAGCCTGGCATTCAAGGACCATCATGGCATGACCCCAATTCCCACATTAAGCCTCTGTTCTAGTCACACTCCACCAAGAAAATACATTTTACATTTCCTGCTTCAATAACTTCACTCACACTGCTACCCCACAACACACTCTAACTTTCTCACTATACTTGACTAAATCCTATCAATCCTTCAAGTTCTAACTCCAAATCTTGCAGATCCCTGTTGGCCACAGTGATCTTTCTTCCATAGGTGACTGTCCACCCCTACATGCACTTAACACTTACAGGCTCCTTGAATAACATGTGCCAAACGAAAGATCTAAAAAGTTACAGGAGAGGGACACCTGGGTGGCTCAGTTGTTTAGCGCCTGGTGTTATCCTGGAGTCCCGGGATCGAGTCCCACATCGGGCTCCCTGCATGGAGCCTGCTGCTCTCTCTGCCTGTGTCTCTGCCTCTCTCACGAATAAATAAATAAAATCTTTTAAAAAACAAACAAAAAAATAAAAAGTTACAGGAGAGTATTTCCCAGACTTCTTAAAACAATTTCAACACTTGTGTATCTTACATAGTTACTGCTTTCACAAAATTAATACCAAAAGCAAAGTCAAACAACTTTCCCATCTTTTACATGAGAATTTTTTCTAGACAAAGGGCAAAAAGAGCTGTGTCATCTGTTTCTCTTGTGTTCTTAAGCCTTTCAAATTCTGCATAGAGACCGACAATTCCCATCACAAACTCACAATTGGTCTTTCCATTAAATTTTCACACTAACCACAAGCATACATTTATATGCAGGCCATCACCAAAGAGAGAGAGAGAGAGAGAGAGAAAAGAAATTGTCCCTATTTCACTCCATAACTTTTGCAACTCATACTGCCAAGAAGTTCTGAAAATAGACACTGTAGCACAAACATGATAAAGACAATTTTTAAAAAGAGGAGGAAGGTATTAATCAGCTTGTTGAAATTTAAAGATGGGCCAAAACAATAAAGGAAAAAGAAAGGGAATCTCTCTCAAACGCACACACAGACTGGTAAATTTATTCTATATCAGCTAAAAATTATGTTCAGTCCAAACATCTCATGGATTAAAAACTGTATCAAATCCTATGCAAGGTATCTTATACCTCCCCACCAGCCAAGATCACAGAGAGCATCTAATCTATAACTAAAAACTGACCATTTTCATTTTGGAAATGAGGTTTCAGGGAAGCCCTTCAGTCATAGCTACACGTGGCTTAACGATACAAAGTTGGACAAGCACTATCTGATTGTGGCCTGGGGAATACCATGAAGTTTTGCAAAAAGGTGGGGGGCGGAGGGGGGGGGGTAGAGCAGTGTTTTTGTGACCCTGCAAACTGACTACAAATATGGCATAGGCAGAATTAACTGAGCTAGTAGGAAAATGTATTAAATCAGTATTTTCAGAATGGGAAAATAATTCTGATACTTAATTCACATGGAAACCCATGTATATCAAGTTTATATAGTAATAACCAATATACTGAACATAAAATTGAATATTAGACTAATAACATTCTCAAAGACTAGAGATTTCATGAATAAGACCAACAAGACAATAGCAAACTACAATGAGGTCAGGTTGGAGAACAACCACCTAACAGATGAGAGGCTGCCATTCCTGGACCAGCTTTTCAAGTACATTAAAACATTCCAATGCTTATTAAGTACCAGAGACCAGTAATTGCCAAAATTTCCATGTATCTAATTTCTTGAAAAATAAAAAGAATTACTATCATACAAATTACAAATTTGCATTATCTCAAGCATGAATAATAACAGTGGTATCTTTCGACTACAAATTGTTGCTTTATGAAACTGCATATATTTAAATGCAATCCACCTTTTTTTTTTAATTTTTATTTTTTTATTTATTTATGATAGTCACACACAGAGAGAGAGAGAGAGAGAGAGGCAGAGACACAGGCAGAGGGAGAAGCAGGCTCCATGCTCCGGGAGCCCGACGCGGGATTCGATCCCGGGTCTCCAGGATCGCGCCCTGGGCCAAAGGCAGGCGCTAAACCGCTGCGCCACCCAGGGATCCCACAATCCACCTTTTTATTTCAAGTTCACAGCTATGGAAATGAGATTTTTAAAAGGGGAAGGGACTTACAAATATAGAATAGCAACAGTCATCTGCAGCAGAGTTTTTTTTTTTTTTTCTGTCCCCTCTATGACATCACTGTGTTGTGCCCAATTTTCTACAACAATAAGGCTCAAGGTGGCTTTCTAATAACAGTAATTGCCCTTTGAAAAGAAAGTGGTTCAGTATATAAAGAGAGTTTTTTCAAAAAGAGTCAAGGATAGTGCCTCAGAAATCCTATCCCCACCACCTGCTTCTCCACCACCCCCACACCCACACCCACCCCATCCCTAACATTAACTTTGTTGACTTAGTTAAAAAAAAATACATACATATATATATATATATATATATATATATATATATATATATATGGTAGAATGGTTGTCTTCCCAATTTAGTAATGTGAATATATATTCCAAGGAAGGAAAAATAATATCAAAGCTTTGGTAAAACATTCCTAAATATTAACAGAGAATTACACCTCTAGTATGTGCCTACTCTGTGGCAGGAGCTTCTTCACCAATGGAAAGACCTGTACCTCTAATAAATATTATAAACTATTCCAAATAACCAATTATTAGATAGTCCTTACTGTTAAGAACTTTTAAACAAATGTAAATTTCACTGTTCCACTTCACATTTGTGCAACAGGAAATCCTTATAGATCTACTTTTCAGGGATCCCTGGGTGGCGCAGCGGTTTGGCGCCTGCCTTTGGCCCAGGGCGTGATCCTGGAGACCCGGGATCGAGTCCCACGTCGGGCTCCCGGTGCATGGAGCCTGCTTCTCCCTCTGCCTGTGTCTCTGCGCCTCTCTCTCTCTCTGTGACTATCATAAATAAATAAAAATTTAAAAATAAAAAAAAAAAAAAGATCTACTTTTCAAAATGCCTCTAAGATCAATAGCTTCAGTTTAAAACTCTTGATTTTAGTAAACAATTTTAAGATAACAATAGTTCATTAAAACTAATAACTATATAAATACGATAAATCAAAAATTATCTAACAGCATAAAACAAGAAAACGCTAAGCTTACTTACCTAATTATTAAAAATTCAAATATTCAAACTCAAAGAAAGTAAAATTAGCAGAGCATGGTTACCCTCTTTTTCTAAATCCAAAGACAAATACGCAAACCCACTTTAAAAACAACTGTCATAAGACATCTTCTCTAGCATAAAACCACCCAGTTGGTGACCATCCAAGTGACAGGGCCAACTTAAAAACTTGCATCTCCATTGCACTTCACAAAACATACATTTTTTTTTTCATTTCTTAGATAAGTATTTGCAGTCCCATGTAATTTTAGCATTTACAAACCTAATTTACATCTGTTACAGTGCCGTTTCACTTTCAGGATCTTCACTACCCAAGTGTAGGGTCCTTGCAACACCGTACAGAGACACACAACTGAAAATTCTTCTCTTTGCTTTCCAGCTCACGTATTAGTTTCCACTTACATGTTTCTAAAACAAATGGAGATTCATTCCCTTCAAAGGACACACCTAATTTTTTA
The DNA here is from genome assembly GCF_053574225.1 of Canis aureus. NCBI lineage: Eukaryota > Metazoa > Chordata > Mammalia > Carnivora > Canidae > Canis > Canis aureus. The sequence continues at coordinate 50,505,180 of NC_135625.1, read as the reverse complement.
AAAAGCACTAAAAAGTTTGGAATCACCAAAGTTACCACTAAATTTCGTATAAGGAATGCTGAATCACCTCTCAAATCCAAGAAAGAAAACTCTCTTAAGACTTAGAATTGTGCTAAAGGTTTCCCAAAGTATTGATGTTTTTATACTGTTAGCATCATTCTGTAGAAATTTTTTAATTTCTCAAAGGACTGCTTTTTCTTTATTCGTAAGATGAGATAAAAATTAAAATAATATACTGGTAATACCCTAATCCAACCTTTCTTCCGGTGTACCCAGAGGCTGCACTAATACAAATGAACTCATTTCGATCTCAGGGGAGCTGTGTCTGTGTGCTTGTGTGTGCGCGCGCACGCACTTGCATGTGTATGGGTGAGGGGCGTGACAACACAGATGGGTCTACTCTTCCTACAGCAAGGATCTAAGAGCAAATCTAAAACATATCAAATTAATATTCAGCAAGAAACCAAGAGGAGTCAAATGGGAAGCAATTAAGTTAAACCCCAAATAAGGCTTGATATACGTTGCTTTAAAGGACACAAAAAAGTGACAAAGTTTAAAGTCACTTAAAACACCACTTTCCTTCTCCAAATGCCACTTAATAGAGAAATAATAATAATGGCATATTTTTATAGCAGACATGTCATTACAATGCTCGCTAGCGGCATAATAAACTCTAACTTTGTATCCCAAAGAGGCGAATGCAATAATGTACACATATCCTGTACTTGTTTCTCTCATGATTTGTCATAGGTGGTAAGAGCTGGAAATAAAAATATGGAGGCAAGTTAAAGGGCCTGAATCATTTTCATTGTAAAAGGACAGCAAAGCAGGAAAGAGAACATCCAGCCGGGGCTTCGTGGGTTTCCCACAGCCCTGCCTGGCTCTGCCTCGGTGAACACTGCTGCTTCTACTACGTACCACCGAGCATAACAGTAAGATCACCAACCGAAAGCGCCCGAGCACAGCAGCAGCAGCAGCAGCAGCAGCAGCAGCAGCAGCGGACTCTGCGTAAACGCGCCGCTCTCCCCCGCGTCCCCCTGCACCCTTCCACGCCGGCGGCTCAATGAGCTGGGATCCCAGAATGAAATGAGTAAGCAACACACGCCATTCTACAACTTCCGAAGACAGTCGCAGACCTTCCATGGCACCGTCAGGAGCCGCAAGAGCCCAGCCACTCGCTGCATGCACTAAAACGGGCTGTTTCATCTCCAAGCAAAGTTGCCGAATGACCGCTTTGTCAAAGACATTTCCAGTAATGGAATAACCCAAGTCTAAGTCCCGCTGCGTGCTCGGGTACCGAGGAAACCCCTCCCCAACCCGGCTGCAGCTCGGGGTGGGGGGTGGGGGGGCTCCCAGGACAGAAGTTGGGCCACATTTCCATCTGCATTCCGTCCGAGCTGACGTGCCGTGCACGCCCGGCCTGCTGCGCGAAGCCCGCTCCGCTCCCCAAACTTGTGCACGCTCTGCCCCGGCCGCGCGATCACACCGGCGCCGAGTCCCGGCCCCGGCGGTGCGGCGGCGGGGGGAGGGGACGGAGAAGTCGAGGGACTTCCTAATCTATCATTAGAAGATGAAAGCACCGGCTCGGGAGCAAGGAAAGTTCAAGGGGCAGCTAGCTGACAAAGGGAGGCGGCCGGGTCCTGCCGGCGCCCCCTCCCCCGAGGCCGGCGGGGAGACCACCTGGCCCGGCTCTTTGACAGCTCCGCGAGTGTCCCGCGGCGGACTGCTTTGTAGTTGACAATGCGCGCGTCCGGGGACCACCGAGGTGTGCGGCGCTGTGTGCTTCCCCGCTGACCACGCTAGGCCGGGGAGAACCTCCCAGAAACGTCTCCCAACACAGATGCACCAAGAAAAGCCGGGCGCAAGGGCCAAACTAAAAAGTAAAGTGCGGCGGCGGCGGCGGCGGCGGCGCGGGCCGTCGGAGCCCGGCCGGGCGGAGTGAGGTGCGGGCGCCCGCGGGAGGCCGGGCCGGGCCGGGTGGGGGGCGCGGGGCGCGGGGCGCGGGGCAGGCGGGCGGCCAGCCAGGCGGGCGGGCGGGCGCCCCGGGCCGGAGCCGCGCGGCCGCCGGGCCCCACCCCCACCCCGCGGGGGCGGCCGGGGGCGCGCGGGGGCAGGGGGCCGGGCGCGCCGGTGACAGCTCCGGCCCGGCGCCGCGGCTGGCTCCCGGCCTGGCTCCCTCACACTCAACTTACTTCTTTCTGGCTCTCTGGAAAGGGGAAGCGCCATCTTTGCGAGGCCGGCCCCGAGGTCTTTTGTCTGCGGCTGCGGGGCTCGGGGCCGGGGCTCCGGGCTCCTCGGGGGGTGGTGGCGGCGGCTGCGGCTGCTCCGCGCTCTTGTCCTCCTCCGACGACATCCTAGTCACCAGGAAAGACACATGGATCCCGGTCCTCCTCCTGGGGGGCTCCTCCCGCCGCCGCCGCCGCGGCCGCCGCCGCCGCTGCTGCTCGGGTTCCTCCTCCCCGGCTCAGCCTCTCGCATTTCCCGCAGCCCCGGGAGCAGCAGCAGGTACCGGGAGAGGCGGCAACATGGAGCGAGCAGGACACGCACTCACACACATACGCGCGGGCGCGCGCACCTCGGCGCGCAGGGGCCGGGCGGGGGGCGGGGGGCGGCGGGCGGCGGGCGGGGCGCGGGCGGGAGGGAGGGGCCGGCCGGCCGGGCGGGAGGTGCGGGCGGCGGCGGCGGCGGCGGCGGCGGCGGCGGCGGGCGGGGCGGGGCGCGGGCGGGGGCCTGGCGGTGCGGGCGGGCGCGGGCGGGCGCGGGCGGGCGCGGGCGGGCGGGCGCCGGGCGGGGCGGGGCAACTCAGGGGGCGCGGGGGGCGCCGGCCGGGGCTGCGCCCGCGCCCCTCCCCCAGCGCCCGCGGGCGGGAGGAGCCAGGGGCCGCGGCGCGGGGGGCGGCGGGGGGCGGCGGGCGGCGGGCAGGGGGTCGCGGCCCCGCCGGCCGCCCCTCCCCCGCGCGGGCCGCGTCGGGCCGGGCGGCGGCGGCGAAGTTTTGACAGCTGCTCCAGTTGTTGTTGTGGGTTCCGGGCGGCGCGAGCGCCGGCCCCTCAGCGCCCGCGCCCGCCCTCCCGGGCCGGGGAGGAGGAAGTTTTGCGGGTGTGCGTGTAGCACACACAGACACACACACGACCGTCGCCGCCGCGCGAGGGCCGCGCCGGGTCTCCCCCGGGCGCCCCGCACCACAGACCTCTCAAACTCGCCGCCGTCTCGCCCACACACGGCCGCCGCGACGCCCCCGCCCCCTCCCCCACTCCTCGGCCCCGCCGCCCCCCGCGCGCCGCCGCTGCCACTCACAGGGCTCGCTCCGCGCATGCGCCGCCCGCGGACGCGCCGCCGCCGCTGACCTCACCGCCCCTCCCCCGCCCCCGCTCCTCCGCCCGCCTCCCCCCGCTCCGCTCCCTCCCCTCCCCTCCCCTCCGCTCCCCTCCCTTCCCCTCCCTTCCCCTCCCCTCCCCTCGGCTCCTCTGACGCGGCCGCTGGGGCAGCGCCGCGACTCCGACTCCGACTCCGGCTCCGGCTCCGGCTCCGGCTCCGGCTCCGGCTCCGGCTCGGGAAAGCGCCAAGCTGCGGATGAGGCGATCCGGGATCGGGGTCGCGGGACTCCGCGGCGCGCGCCTCTCGGAGAGGAGGGCGGCGGGGCCGCTGGGGCTACGCTCGGGTTGCCCGGGAGCCGGCGGCCGCGGAGACTCCCCTCCCCACACAGCGGGGACCCCGGGATCCCCGGGACCCCGCCCCGCGGCCGGCCGGACCGAGCCCCCGGCGCCCCAGCAGCTCCCGCGGACGCCGAGTGCGCTGCGACTTCGCCGCGATCCGATTCCGGGGAGAGTTTCGTTATTGTAACGTCATTTAAAAAATGGGCCAGAGACGGTTTGTAGAGCTGTCAGACAGAAAGAAGGGTGACATGTTGAGGAGCCAAGACGCCGAAAGACACCCCCCTCCCAGTAACAACCGCAAAACTCGATCTTGGCGGGGGGGGGGGGGTGTCCAGAAATGCGAGGATTTCCGAGCCACCTCGCGGTGCGCGAAAGTGGGGCTAGAAGCGGGGGAACGGGCACTTTCTCGGGAAGGACCGTCACACGTGTGGACGTGTGGACTCTTCTGCTAGGGAGGTGACTCCTCGGGGCTTGGCTTCACATTCACTGCCGACCGGTGTGCGTGCACCAGCGTGTGTGCACCAGTGTGCGTGCACCAGCGTGTGAGCACCGGGGGAGAGTACCAGGACCTATCAGCATCTGCAGAAGGATGGGGATGAGCTGTGCCGCGCGGAGCGTGCCCTCCGGGCCCGCCCCACCGGGGACCTTCCGACTGCGGGTCCTCCCGCTCCGCGCAGCAAGCTCCGTGCGAGGCCCCCGCTGCAGGTTCCGGTTTCGCAGCCAGGCTCTTCGCCTCCCATGACTCCCAACAGCCAGAACTTAAACTTTGAATTGTGTTTTCTATTTGGGCAAAGAATACACAGTTTCATTTCCAGAGCCTGTGCTGACCAAAAGCAGTTCCTTGAAATGGCTGAAATGAGGAGCCTGAGAAGATAGTCATTTGAATTCCTACGGGGCTTAATCCTTGCTGGCTTGTTCAAGTTTCCTAAATTTACAGCCACGGGATTTTTGAGACCGGGGAGAGGCTGACGTGGTAAATGCACACTATAAATTAAAAGTGTCCGATTTATAAATAGAAGTGCAACATGTATATGCCTAATGATAAATTTATGAAGCAGTATATTTAAAGTTTTTTCATTCCTCGTTCTCTTCAATTTTCTTTTCTTGCACATTACATTTTAAAGTACACTTTCAAACATTGGGTTATGAATCCAAATGCTTTTCTGTGTTCATTACTGAAATTAGAGCAGCCATTTCCAACTGTGAGTTTCACATGCACAAAATTATACATCAGGATATTTCAATATACTTCTTCAGCACTTGGGAGAATTTAAAAGAGTGTGTGCAAATTGCAAGTCACTCCTGCTGGAGAGAAGTTTTAAAAGGAATAACTGAGGACAGAACAGAAAAGTGGGTAGAATGAACAAAAAGCTAAGAAACAGAGGTCTGTGCAGTGATGCTTCTGGAAAGAAAAGATGTTAAGGGATAGGAAGTCCAGCCTTAAATCTCCATTCCTTCAGCTACTGTGAGCAGACAAGCGGTTGGGATCTGTTTAAATAGAATAGCAGGCTTGTGGGCCTGAAGTTCGCATGGGTAGAGCAAATAAAATACAACTCAGAAAGCAAAGGAAGGATTCAAAGAATACCTGTTTAACAAAGTTTTCCGAAGGTTTTTCCATGTCCATGATCCAAATTTCAGAGCCCTGAGACCACAATGGCAAAAAGCCAAGAGTCATGTAGCTGAGGTTACTCAAAATTATAAAATCAGAAAGGCACAAGTGTCTGGAAGCACCAAATGAAAATATATATATATATACTTTTTTCATAGGTACACAAAAATGTAGGTATTTTTAAAACAAGGTATATATACACCATAATATTAGCAGTAATCATCTCTGAAGGGTTGGATTACAAGGGACTTTCACTTTCTATATGACATTTTTCTATAATGTTTGAATCTTTCAGAGCACATGCAGCATAATATGTATTAAATATTTAGAATGTGGTTTGGGAGGTGAGGATTGTTATCTACACCAATGAAAAACCAACATCTCATGAAACTAAGCAAAATAAGACCCTCAAGGAGTCTAGCAAACAAGGGATGGTAAATAAAAATTCACAGTACAATAGCCATTCTTGCTAATGGAGGCCTATAGATGTCACTGATACGGTCTTTATTTAGAGTTTGTCTGTTTTGCTGTGTTTTAGTGAATGTAAAATATTTATAAGCCTCTCTCATAGGTTCACTAGTAATTGTCTCTCTCTCTCTATCTTTTTTTTCCCTGTAAAGTCTTAAACTCCTCAGGGTTTTTTAGGAAGCAAACTTACTGTTGTAGAAGGACCACTGAAAACTTAAATTCTACACCCTCTAATCTTTGTGTTCATGTTTTTACTGTTAAAGTTTCACTTTTGCAGTCGTAGGATATCAATTTTTGTCCTTTTTCAGTAAAAAAAAAATGTTTTGTTTTGTTTTTAAGATTTATTTATTCATGAGAGACACAGAGAGGCAGAGACACAGGCAGAGGGAGAAGCAGGCTCCACGCAAGGAGCCCGATGAGGGACTCCAGGATCACGCCCTGAGCCAAAGGCAGGCACCAAACTGCTAAGCCACCCAGGCATCCCCCCCCTCCAAAAAAAATGTCTTTAAAAGAATTTCAGGGGCTTGTGGCTGGCTCAGTCTGTAGAGCCTATCACTCTTGGTCTCAGCAGTATAAGTTTGAGCCCCATGTTTGGTGTAGACATTACTTAAGAAATAAAATTTTAAAAGAATGTCAATCATTTAAAATTAGTTCATATTGGGACACCTGGGTGGCTCAGCGGTTGAGCATCTGCCTTTGGCTCAGGGCATGATCCCAGGATCCGGGATCAAGTCCCACATGGGGCTCCTTGGTGGAAGCCTGCTTCTCCCTCTGCCTGTGTCTCTGCCTCTCTCTCTCTCTCTCTCTCTCTCTTTCTCTCTCTCCCTGTGTCTCTCATAAATAAATAAAATCTTGGGATTCCTGGGTGGCTCAGCGGTTAAGTGCCTGCCTTCAGCCCAGGGCATGATCCTGGAGACCCAGGATCAAATCCCACGTCAGACTCACTGCATGGAGCCTGCTTCTCCCTCTGCCTATGTCTCTGCCTCTCTCTCTCTCTCTCTCTCTCTCTCTCTCATGAATAAATAAATAAAATCTTAAAAAAAAATAGAATCTTTTTTTAAATAATTAATTAAAATTAGTTCATATTTAGTACATAGTGTGTTTTAGCTTTAAAAATTCTTATTGCCTTACAGGAGTTATTTCAGTAATATGTACCTGTTGTACAGAAAAATTAAAGGAAGAATCAAAGAGGTAATTAAACAGAACATTCACCTTCAAAAATAATTTGTGTGTAAGAGTGTGAGGCATAAGTAGATGTTGTGCAGCACATTTCATATAGATATGAATCTTGCCCTCTAGGGGTCTATGATTTAAGCCTGGCACTACTTAACAAGATAAACACAAAAAAGGGCAAGCAGGCAACTGAAAAATAAACATGGGAATACGTACAAATAGAAAGATTAAATATTTACATCCATTGTGTACAAGACCATGATCTTAATAGAAATGCATCTGGGGATGTGGGGGGAAGGGCAGAGGTGGAGAAGTCAGCAGACAACCCTGTCTATTTAGGAGAGAAATAGAAAAACATTGTGCCAACAAGTGGTAGCAACTAGAAACCTACCCCCTACCTCCCCACAAACCCTCGCCCCGCCCCCCCCACACACACAGGTTCCCCTTTATTGATAATACAAGACTACTACTGCGTTAGTTAGTTTCCAGGGCTGCCGCTACTAACTACCACAAGGTGGGGGGCTTAAAGCAACAGAAATGTATTCTTTCACAGTGCTGGTAGCTACAAGTCCAAAATCAAGGTGTTGGCAGGACTGGTTTCTCGTGGTAGGCTCTAGGGAAGAAGCTGTCATGCCCCTCGGCTCCTAGTGGTTGCCCACAATCCTTGGTGACCTCGGCTGTAGAGCATCCCTCCAATGGCCATCCTCCTGTCTCTGTGCCCTCACGTGGTGTTCTCTGGGTATGTGTCTCTTCTCCTCTGCTAAGGACCAGGCATATCAGAATAAGGATCCACCCTCTGGACGCCACACACACACACACACACACACAGTGGCTCAGCTGGTGAAGCGTCTGCCTTTCAGCTCATCAGGTCATGATCTCTGGGGCCTGGGATGAGAGTCCATCTAGGCTCCTTGTTCAGCAGGGAGTCTGCTTCTCCCTCTGCCCCTCCCCCCTGCCCGTAATCTCGTTCTCTCTCGTGCTCACTCTATCAAATAAGTAAATAAAGTCTTTAAAAAAGAATCCCCCCAGTACAGTATGACCTCACCTTAATTATTCAACTCAATTTAACTACCAAACAGCCTATACTGGTGCCTACTCTCCTTAGCAGGTCAAAATGTGTGCAGGAAAATGTATATAATGAGTTAACTGCAGACAAACTTGGCACAAAATATTCACGTTTCTTTTACACCTAATCAATTTATTTATAGAATAAATAAAATCCAGGTGAATTTAGCAATGACAGTGTCCACATAGTGAGAAGTAAAGTTGCAATTTAGCAGTTCCTTGGTTAGTTTAAGCTATGTAAAGGTGGGTGAAAAATTTTTGGTCCAGGGACACCTGGGGGGCTCGGTGCTGAGCATCTGACTTGGGCTCAGATCATGATCCCAGGGTGCTGGGATCAAGCCCCGTGGGGAGCCTACTTCTCCCTCTGCCTGTGTCTCTGCCTTTCTCTGTGTGTCTCTCATGAATAACTAAATAAAATCTTAAAAAAAAAAATCGGTCCAAAATGTACAGTTTGGGGCCTGTTTCCAAGGTCAAAGACAATGACCAGACCCTCACATTCCCCTGTGCTGTGAAGTGAAATGGATGAAGATACCACAACATAAAATCATGTACCTTTACAATGGAAATGGAACTCAAGTCCCACCCATCACTCTTGAAGTCTCATCTCCTCAGCATGGCTCCCTGAGCCTGCCACCTGGCCAGCCAAAGTGTCCATCCCCTCTGCCCTGCCCCCCTTCCTCCCCACAGGGAGCTCCAGACTTCAGAATTACCTTTGTTTGGTTCATCAGGCTGTCCAAGCCCCCTTCATTTCTCACGTGGCCAGTTCCTGCTTCTTTAGACCTCACCTCCATCCCTGACCGCCACTCTCCCCATGCCAATGACAATGTGTCACACACACACACCGATGCTTCTGCAAGCCCCATGCTTCCCCCATACCAATAGCTCTCAGGGCCTGGAAAGCGTCCCACCCTGGCTGTCTGTATCATACCCGATGCCCTAGTGGAAAGGGCTGCAGTTGTCTGCCCTTACTCATCTTTCATCTCTATGATTCAGCAGCTGCTCAATAAATAGTTGTGGAATAAGTAAAATAAATGGGAAAATGTATGTTAAGTGTTAAGAAAAAGAGCTAAGGTGATTTCCCCCAACATATACCAGGAGTGTTTATTTTTTAAAAAAGAAACTGCATCCATATAAACAATGTAAACATGCATACTTTGCTATATTTTGTGTACATTTCTATAAAGAAGCAGACTAGTCATCTTTGCCCCCATCCCCAACATTTGTTATATGACACTCTTCTCAGGGTTACTGGCTTTCAGAAGCCTGGGCCTGGAGGCACACACCTGTTTCTAAAGGAGTCTCCAAAATCAAAAGAGGTCAAAACAGTTGTCCACAGTTTTCAGACACCATAATATCTCCTTAAAAAACATTTCTCCCAGTCACCATAATGTTGAGAGGGAAATGATTATAGAATAACTCATATAACATGGATCACACCATCCACTTATGGAAAACTGCAAAAATCCACAACAATCTATGTAAGAATAGAAGTGCAGGGTCATAATGTTCATCAAAATGCAAACCATGATTATCCGAGCTGGAATTCCAAATGACACCGGCTTTCTTTGCATTTTTCTTTTTAACTTTTATAATGAATAGCTATCATTTTTACAAAAGCAATCAAGTTGTTTTGGGAGGAAAAGTTTTTTTTTGTTTTTCTTCCAAATTTATCTCCATTTTCCCCTTAATTATATTTCACTCTCACAGGTATTTCTTTCCTTTTCTTTCTTGCTATCATCTTGTCTGAGGAAATATTAAAACAATGCCCACCGTACAATCATGATTCCTGACTGGTATAATCAGGTTCAGAGTTCTGGGGCTCCCCCTGCTTGGGGACAGCTGCTATTAAAGTAAAAAGGGTTTTTTCCAAACGAAAAATGAATGGTATTGCTCTGTCTTTCCCCTATTCTTAATAATCGTAATCTTCACCACTTCCAGCTGGTGCTCTGCCTAACACCTACAGAAGTTGTATTCATTTGGTGCAAATCTCTTCCCCTCCCCGTGTCCACGTTCCTGTCCCTTGGAATTCCCCATTCCATTGAACATAGTGGGTGCTCAATAAATATTTATGAAACTATTACCCCAGTGGGCTGCATTTGAGGAAGAGGAGTGAGAGAGCCAGGGAAGGAGGGCAACTGGGAGGAACTGAAATTCTAGGGGCTGAGTGTAAGACAGACAGAGAGGGGCTTAAAGTCACTGCCAGCGGTTTTCTACTTTTCCCACCACTGGGAGGCTAGATACTGACCCTCAGTTGCAAACATTATAGTTTTTCTGTAGGTTGCCAGCATCCTTCCCTCCCTTGTCTTGACCTGACTTTGCCAGCTCGGTGACATCTCTGTCACTGGAAGGAGGAGCATCACACACCTGCAGCCGGGAAGGCAAACAGGCCTGTAAACACTGTAGAGATCCCAATGAGCAGCACCAATGGTGGGGGTGGCCAAGGAGGCCCAGGTAGACAGGTAACAACACCTAGCTAGCAGCACACAGCCCTCCCTGAGCAAGTACAACCAAACCCCTGCAACTACAACATGCTCGGCAGGAGCTACCACTTCATTGGGAATGTGACATGGGTGGGTATTTCCACTGGCTCTCCTCTCCACTGTCTCCAAAGTTTATTTATTTATTTATTTATTTATTTATTTATTTATTTATTTATTTATTTATTTTTAATTTATTTATTCATGACAGACACAGAGAGAGAGAGGCAGAGACACAGGCAGAGGGAGAAGCAGGCTCTATGCAGGGAGCCTGACCTGGGACTTGATCCCGGTGTCTCCAAAGTTTATTTATTTATTTTAAAAGATCTATTTATTTATTTATGATAGACACAGTGAGAAAGAGAGAGAGAGAGATAGAGACACAGGAGGAGGGTGAAGCAGGCTCCATGCCGGGAGCCCGACATGGGACTCGACCCCGGGACTCCAGGATCACTCCCTGGGCCAAAGGCAGGCGCCAAACCACTGAGCCACCCAGGGATCCCCTGTCTCCGAAGTTTAAATGAAACTCTGGGGGCAGCCCGGTGGCTCAGTGGTTTAGTGCCACCTTCAGCCCAGGGTGTGATCCTGGAGACCCAGGATTTTATATATATATATAAATATATATATAATATATAAATATATTATATATAAATGTATATATAATATATAAATATAAATATATTATATATATATTTTTATATATATATGAATATATAAAATAAATGTAATTCTGGGGCCTGGTGCATAGGAGTGGGTCCCTCATGGGCCAGTGGCCCAGACCTGCCCCCCACCCCCGCCTGCCCGCAGGGCCTCCCAAACTCGCAGCATCCTTCTGTGACCTCATTCCCTGCCCCTGGTTCCATGTGCCACTCTGTGACTTCATCACGGGAATCCCTGGTGCAGCTACCAGGCTCCAGAGGCCCCCAGAGCCCTGCTCCTTACAGACCAGTCTGGGGAGTGGTTGAGGGCTGAGCTCTCTGCAGGAACATCATCCCTGCCGGATCCCGGATCCGGGAGCGCCCCCTTCTCCAGACAGCAGCTGCTGGGCATTGGGCACCTTTCTTCGCCGACCCCCCTCCAAGAAGCGCCCAAGGTCTGCTTCCGGGCGCCCCCGCCCCCCGCTTCCAGAGGCGATGGCCGGCGGAGCCACAGCGGCGCCGCCTCTGCCCGAGCGCCTGGGGCCAGGGCCGAGAAGGCGCGCCAGGGGCCCGGGGGCGCAGGAGGAGCACCTGCTTTGCAGCGTGCCGGCGGCGCAGACCTTGGCCAGGGTCATCCGGCCTTGCTACGGGCCCCACGGCCGGCAGAAGCTCCTGGTCACCGCCAGAGGAACCACCGTGTTCACGGGCTCCGCGGCGGCCATCCTCCAGGCACTGGAGCTGGAGCACCCCGCTGCGCGGCTGCTGCGCGAGGCGGCCCACAAGCAGGCAGAGAGCTGCGGCGACGGCGCGGCCTTCGTGGTTCTGCTGGCGGAAGCCCTGCTGCAGCAGGCCGAGCACCTGCTGCGCGCCGGCCTGCCCCGCTCCCAGCTGCGCGAGGCCTACGCCGCGGCCACCGCCGAGGTCCTGGCCCTGCTGCCCTCCCTGTCCATCCGCTCGCTGGGGCCGCTGGAAGATCCCTTCTGGGCCCTCTATTCGGTGATGAACACCCACTCCGCATCCCAGATGGACTACCTGACCAAGCTGGTGGCACACGCTTGCTGGGCCACCAAGGAGCTGGACGGCAGCTTCCACCGCGAGCGCGTGGGGGTGTGCACCCTGCGAGGGGGCAGGCTCGAGGACTCATGCCTGCTCCCGGGGATGGCCCTGGCCGCGAAGCCCTGCGGCCAGGTGATCAGCGTGCTGCACGGGGCCAGGGTAGCTCTCTTTGTTTGCGCCTTTGGGCCAGCCAGCCCAAATGCACCTGCTACGGCCCGCCTCTCAAGCTCTGCTGACCTAACTAAATTTAGGAAAGGCAGTGAACAGCTGATAGAAAAGCAGGTGGCCCAACTGGTAACTGCATCTATTAACGTGGTGGTGGTGTGGGGGAACATCAATGAGAATACGCTGACTCTGGCCGATAAGTATGGCATCATGGTGATTCAGGCCAGGTCCCGGAGGGACATGGTTTACCTGAGTGAGGTGTTGGGTACACCTCTGATGCCTTATCTGATTCCTCCCCTGAAGCCAGGGAAGTGCCAGAGGGTATACCAGCAGGACCTGGGGGAAGGTATGGCCGTTGTCTTTGAGTGGGAATGCCCAGCCACCCCTGCCCTCACCATAGCCCTCAGGGGGGCCACCGCAGAGGGGCTGAAGAGTGCAGAGCAGGCTGCCTACCACGGCATCGATGCCTACTTCCAGTTGTGTCAGGATCCCAGACTGCTCCCAGGAGCTGGGGCCACAGAGATGGCTCTGGCAAAAATACTCTCAGAAAAAGGAAGCAGGTTGGAAGGGCTTAATGGGCCTGCCTTCCTCGCATTTGCACAGGCCCTTCAGTCTCTTCCCGAAACCTTAGCCGAGAATGCAGGCCTAGTGGTCTCAGAGGTCATGGCAGAGATGAAGGGGGCTCACCAAGCTGGGAACTTGCTGGTAGGCGTTGGGGTTGAGGGGATCATCAACGTGACCCAGGAAGGGGTGTGGGACACCCTGGTAGCCAAAGCCCAAGGACTTCGAGCCGTAGCTGATGTGGCCCTACAGCTCGTGAATGTAGATGAAATTATAGTGGCCAAGAAAAGTCCCATGTGTCAACAGGACTCGAATCCTGTTCCTAAGAAGGCAAAGGAATGCCTATCTCCTGTGAAAAAGTCAAATCCTTGGAACAATTAAGTAGCAATATCTGCAATAAAATGGGGATTGCCCAGAAAGGCACAAACACTTCAGAACGAATGCTTGCTGTATTTATTCCCTCCATGTTTCATACTATTAGAGTCAGTCTCTTTAGATGAAAACAACCAAAAGAACCACAAGATAAAAGTCCTTTTCCTTGATTTATTTCCTTTCAGATTCCTGGCTTTTTTTTTTTCATCTCCTGTTTCTCTCCATCATATTTGGTTCCTTTCCTCATAAGAGCAGGATTCAACTCTATAAAATTTTTTTTAAGATTTTATTTTTTTATGAGAGACAGAGAGAGAGAGAGAGAGGCAGAGACACAGGCAGAGGGAGAAGCAGGCTCCATGCAGGGAGCCCTTATGTGATCCCCAGGATCAGGCCCTGGGCTGAAGGCGGTGCTAAACTGCTGAGCCACCGGGGCTGCCCATCTATAAAAGATTTTTAAATTTAGTCCCTGGGCTTCAGGGATAAGGAAGGAAGGAAGGAAGGAAGGAAGGAAGGAAGGAAGGAAGGAAGGAAGGAAGGAAGGGAGGGAGGGAGGGAGGGAGGGAGGGAGGGAGGGAGGGAGGGAGGGAGGGAGGGAAGGAGGGAAGGAGGGAGGGAGGGAGGGAGGGAGGGAGGGAGGGAGGGAAGGGGGGAAGGCAAGGGAAGGAAAGGAAGGAAGGAAATAGTACAGGAATCTCTTCCCAACTGTTTGAGTTATCCCCACCTGATATCCTAATATATGTGAATTTCTGTCTAGATGTCACATTAGCAATCTGAGAACATCCGTGTAAGTTCACAGGAGCGGCTGCACATTCCTGTTGTGATTCTTTGGGAAAAGAAGGGAAATGTTACTTTAAGGGAAAGAGGGAGGAGAAAAGGAGGAGGAGGAGAAGGAGGAGAAAGGGAAATGAACCCGCAGGCAGAATAAAATAAAACTCTTGGCATAGATAATGAAAAAACACACACCTTAGAACTGCATGAAGGTTGTTGTGTAGGTGAGGAGAATTGGGGAGCATCTGGCTTCAGGGTATCCCGGTAGGGCTGCGGTTGGATACCCCTGGGCATTGAAGAGGGAGTTCGAGCAGAGCTGGGAGCAGAGCAGCGCACATTACCCACAGCCTTTTCCACCTTAACCATTCAAGTTATTCTGCCCCTGGGAAAAAAGCAGAACCTAGGGACAAAATCTAGGCAATGGAAGCTGCAATCTCTTACAATCATTTTAAAAAATGCTGTTAGCATCTGGAAAGAGAACCAGACTCTCAAGAAACAAATGTCTTAAGAAAAAAAAGAAAGAGAAAGAAAGAAAGAAAGAAAGAAAGAAAGAAAGAAAGAAAGAAAGAGAAAAGAAAGAAAGAGAAAGAAAGAAAGAAAGAAAGAAGAAAGAAAGAGAGAGAAAGAAAGAAAGAAAGAAAGAAAAGAAAGAAAGAAAGAAAGAAAGAAAGAAAGAAGAAAGAAAGAAAGAAAGAAAGAGAAAGAAAGAAAGAAAGAAAGAAAGAAAGAAAGAAAGAAAGAAAGAAAGAAAGAAAGAAAGAAAGAAAGAAAGGTCTTCTACTGGGCATACAAAACAAAACAAAATGTGCAAAGATTCCTTTGAAACTTGGAAGAAGTAAAATCCTGAAAAGCTGTTAGTGAACAAAAGATGGAAAATGGGAATGTAAAGAACTAGACTCATTATTTCTCATGTGAGATGCATAAGACATCCTTGTTGTGTCTTTCCTTGTTGGCGCTCCATCATTCTATTTTAGTGAATGTAACTAAGTGCTTTCATATTTCTCCCCTGCCCTCAAGTTCCATATTCTCATAGTCTCAAATTCCATAAGAGGTGATGATAGAAATAGCTAATTTTTTTTAGAAATAGCTAATTTTTTTAAAAGTTTAAGCACACTGTATATAAATTTTATTTAATCATCGAAACCATCTCCTGAGAAAGGAGCTTGATTAACTCTCAGTTGCAGGAGACACAAATGAGCTTCAGAAAAAAGTAATTGGCCAAAGTTATACAGTAAATAGAAGAGGAAAATCCATTCTCCTATTTGTTGTTTTATCGCCCCAATCATACATTCCTCTATTGTGATGTTTTCACAGATACAACCCCTAGGATTACAAAGAAAGTATGTCTCAAAAGGCCTTTTGAAAATTCTCCAATGTGTTTTTTTAATCAGACAAAAAGCCTTGTGTGTGTATGTATATGTGTGTGTATGTGTGTGTATATATATATATATATATATATATATATATATGATGGCTTCTGCTCACAGAGAATATTTTAGTTATACATGCAAGACATATGTAGTCCAGACAATGTAAGATCATGTACTTTAAAAGTCCTAAGTTTGGGATCCCTGGGTGGCGCAGCGGTTTAACGCCTGCCTTTGGCCCAGGGCGTGATCCTAGAGACCCGGGATCGAATCCCATGTCGGGCTCCCGGTGCATGGAGCCTGCTTCTCCCTCTGCCTGTGTCTCTGCCTCTCTCTCTCTCTCTCACTGTGTGCCTAACATAAATAAAAAATTTAAAAAATTAAAAAAAATAAAATAAAATAAAAGTCCTAAGTTTGATATACAGGAGATTTTTTTGATGATTTATCTAGGGAGAAATCATATTGCAGCATTAACATCTCCTTTGCCCCTGGACAGACAGGCAGACAGACACATTACACACACACACAATTGTATATATGTAGATACAAGTTAAAATGATTGAGGATAGTCTTACAAGGGACAAGGAAAGATAGAGCGGACACAAACTGAACTAGCATATGCTGAGAACTTTGAAGGTAAAAACCCCTGACCCAAACCTGAAACCCGAGGAGACAGAAAGAATTTGGGCATCTTTGGGAGGTGCCCAGGGGTCCTGGAGTTTGGGCTGCTGGGGCCCCTGAACTGCCTTGGGTCCCACCCGTGCCAACACTGGTTGGTCAGCTCTTCAATTCTGTGAACTGCCAGGCATCCTTAAGATCCATCCCCTTGAGTAAGCCAGCGCTGCCTTTGCCTCCTTGTACTTGAAAAAGCATTAGCTGGTCCGGAAAGGAAGGAAACACCATGGGACAGTGAAGGTGACCGCGGGGGGGGGGGGGGGGGGCTAGCAGCCCAGGCTTAGGGAAGAGGAGCAGAAGGGGGAAGGGGGGTGGTCACTATAAGCTCAAAGTGCTCGGGTATGGAGTCCCTCTTAACTTCAGCTGAGGACCTCTCCTCTCCAGCTTGCCCCCTAAGTTCTTGCTGCTCAAAGCATGATCCCTGACCTTGAAGCAGCACCGCCATTCAGGTGATTCAGGGCAGATCACTAGTGTGGAATCTCAGCCCTACCCCCCACTCCACAGACCTACTATGTCAGAATCTGCAGTGTAACACAGTCCCCAAGTAATGGGGTGCATATTAAAGTCTGGGAAACACTGATTTAGGCAAGAACTCCGACTAGTTCTAGCTTGATTATGCTTAGAGTATCCTCTTAATATCATTAAGTGTTCTGTTTAAGGGTTAAAATATATGACTCAGCAAGTTGTTTCTTTTCTACTGATGATGAAGTTTACCAGCACTTGACCTCAGTTTTACTGGATCCCAATCTTGCTTCCAAGGTTACAGACTCAAGGGTCTTAAGTTCTCCAAAGGACCACAGAGTTGGCGACATATTTCTCCTCCCAGATGTGCTTTTCTTCAACTTCAGGAGCAGCTGAATCTCAGAAACACTTCCGGCAGCACATTCTTCACGGACCTTGCTGCTGTTGGACTTGTCTGTTCCTCCACTCCCAATCCCTTTCAGTTTAGCAACATTGTTTTCTAGGACTCTGGGTGGACCTGGCAAACAGCAGCAAAGAAACAAGATCCAGAGAAAACAGGAAAGGAAAATGAGAACTTCTGAGTCCTGGGAAATAAGGAACATGAGTGCCTGGCTCAGGTGGTGGAGGCTAGGGAGCTGAGTCGTGAGAAATGTTCCATCCTTTTGGGCACCAGAGAGCACAGACCCAAGACTGGGACCTAACAAAACTACTGGGTTCCTAAAGAAAAAAAAAAAAAAAAAGTCATTGATTCCAAACTGTGAAAAGAAGATCAAAACAACAGGAAAGTGTTGTCCACAATTTGTTTTAATCCTTTGTCTGCAGTCTAGGTAGCTCAGCAGTTTAGCTTGCCTTCAGCCCAGGGCATGATCCTGGGGACCAGGGATTGAGTCCTGTGTTTGTGTTGGGCTCCCGCAGGGAGCCTGCTTCTCCCTCTGCCTGTGTCTCTGCCTCTCTGTCACTCCTGGATAAATAAATAAAAAACCTTCCTTTGTCTGTATGAACCTCTGCCCAAGAATCCCTTCTGAAGAGAGCCCCTTAAGACAGGAGCCCTACCTTCTTGGAATACAAGTCTGAGGTGGTTTTACTGCAGAAGCTGGGAGAGAGAGAAAAGTAAAATTAAAGAGAAAACCCCACAAAGTCCAAAACTGGGACATCTGAAGGGGAAGAAAGGAGAATATGGAGGCTCAAGGACCCAATAATTTCATCTGTAAGTAAGTAAAACTAGTTTCTTTTTTTTTATTAAGATTTTATTTATCTATTCATGAGAAACAGAGAGAGAGAGAGAGTCAGAGACGCAGGCAGAGGGAGAAGCAGGCTCCATGCAGGGGGCCAGACATAGGACTCAATCCCAGGTCACCAGGATCACACCCTGGGCTGAAGACAGCGCTAAACCACTGAGCCACCTGGGCTGTCCTCAAAACGAGTTTTTTTAAAAAGGTTTATTTACTCATTTGAGAAAGAGAGAGAGAGAGCATGAGTAAGAGGGGCAGAGGGAGAGGGTGAGAGAATCCCAAGCAGACTCCATGCTGAGGATGGAGCCCAGTTTGGGCTCAATCCCAGTGCCCCAAGATCATGACCGGAACCAAAACCAAGAGCCAGATGCCTGACCGACTGTGCCGCTGAGGTGCTCCTAAGCAAAGCTAGTTTTAAGGAGATTTGCTTGAACCATAAATTGGACTGATGTCAATTGCACATGTTCACACCCCTAGAAGATTCCATTCCTGCTTGAGCCTTTCTGGAACATGGACCAACTATTGTTGATGCTTCACCACGAACATGAGGATTTTGAGTGACACTGTTAAGAATTAACTGATGCGGGGAGGAGGGACCTGGCTGGGGTGGCTCTGTTGGTTAGGCATCCACCTTCAGCTCAGGTCATGATCTCAGGGTCCTGGGATCGAGCCCTGCATTGGGCTCCCTGCTCAGTGGGAAGCCTGCTTTTCCCTCTCCCACTCTCCCTGTTTTTGTTTTGTGTCAAATAAACAAATACAGTCTTAAAAAAAAAAAAAAAGGAATTGATGGCCTACTCCCTGCTGTGATAATGGGGCAGGGGGGCGGTGCTCCTCATACCCAGTTACTTGATTAAGGTCACTACTCCAGGGAAAATTGTCCCTGTAGCACTAAAATGCCACAACATGCAGTAGGCACAGATCTCAGAATGTCTGTAATTCCACAGATAGCTAACTTTTCTCCCACAACATCAACCCCTCTTCTCCACACACTACAGACCCTCTTCCTAACTGGAGAGGGAGGAAGACGCTAGGTGGGAATGAAGGAAATGCTGGCAAGGTGTCTAAGGGCTCACTTCCCAATGGGTTCTAAGGAGAGACAGGACAATAGAATCTCCAGGACAGTTTGGGGGTTCTGAGAACAGAGGAGATTCTCTGCTTCTAACCAGGAACCCCTGGAGCTCCAGAGTTGTTCCGTGTGCCAATGGGATGGAGCAGAAAGGTAGCGGGTGATAGGAAGAAAGGGCAGGTGAATCTGAGAGCAGTCAGGTTTCCCTGTGCCCCAAGATTTCCCAAGGGTGAAATCAAGAGCTGACTTGGCTGAGGTCTGGACTGACCAAGAAGAAATGTGAAGGGACTAAATTTACCTGTAATTAACTAGATTAGTCATTCTACTGTTAGGTAGAAAACGAGCTGGAAAAGAAGTACTGAAATCATTTAATTATAGAAAGACATCTACACATACTTTCTTTTTTTTTTTCTTTTACATACTTTCTATATATTGAGTTCAGGGCTTGAAAAAATTCAAACTCTCTACAAAGATAAAGACTGAATAAGGAATTCAGACACTGTCCTGCAGGCATCACCAAGGGAGCTGGATGCAGGTTATTGCAGAGCTAAGTGAGGGAGACTAGATGCTGGTTAGCAAAACAATGGTAATCTTTCTATAACACAGCACATATTCAAGATGCAGTTTTATTCATTATACAGGTTTTTAAAAAATGACCCTCTAGAAGTTCTCTTTTAACTCACTGAAGGCATCAGAAATGAAAAATGGATCCCAGTGAGTTTAGGGAAGACAGCCTTTCTAAACTTTACTGAACCCACAGTGAAAAATGTTTTCCTATCCAGACCATCATTAGTCTTTTTAAACATCTTAACACCTGTGTATTCTGACTCCTGCACCTAACTTCACAGAGGCCCTACTCTGGGCGCTTATCAGCACTTACTCTCTTGGGAGGCAACCAAGCTCTGGACAAGTTTTCCCCTCCAGAAAAGATGAGACCTGTCAGCCAATCTCAGTCTTCTTTGAGTAGATGCAAAATGTTATGTGCTTCACATTTCATTCCTATATTTAAAAAAAAATTTTTTTTTTAATTGAGAGAGTGAGCGTGAGAGCTTGAGAGGGTACATGCACGCACTCACAGAGGGGAGGGACAGAGAGAGGAGAGAATCTCAAGCCAACTCCAGGCTGAGCACAGCCCAGTGCAGGGCTCGATTTCATAACCCTGAGATCATGACCTGAGTTGAAACCAAGAGTCAGACACTCAACCTACTGAACCACTCAGATGCCACTCATTCCAGCATTTTTTTTCCCCTGCATTTATTTTGATTAAAAACCTACTTTAGAAAAAAAAAAAAAAAAAAAAAAAACCTACTTTAGGGCAGCCCTGGTGGCTCAGTGGTTTAGTGCCACCTTCAGCCCAGGGTGTGATCCTAGAGACCCGGGATCTAGTCCCACGTCAGGCTCCCTGCATGGAGCCTGCATCTCTCTCTGCCTACGCCTCTGTCTTTCTCTCTCTCTCTGGGTCTCTCATGAATAAATAAAATCTTGCGAAAAAAAACCTGTTTTAATTTTATTAATGTGATTTGTTTATAAAAGGTATAATAATCTATTGCGATATTGTTTCATGAGAAAAATAGTTTCCAAAAATGTTTGTGATTTCTTTTACATTAGATTCTAAGAAGAATCTGCAAATGCCTAAATTCTTGAAACTAAATAAAAAACATTTCAAAATATACCTAGATGTTGTTGGAATTTAGGGTTTTTTTTTTTTTTTTAATGGAGATGTAGTTGACATATAACATTGTACTCATTTTAGGTATACAACGTAATATTATAAATCTATATCTATCTATGTAGGCTAGAAATGTTTATCCTAATAAGTTAACATCCATCACCTCACAGTTACAATTTTTTTATGACTAGACTAGAACTTTTAATCTACTCTCTTACTTTTTTTAAGTAATTACTCTCTTAGCAACTTCCAAAAACATAATACAGCTTTACTAACTGTAGTCACCATGCTGTACATGACATCCCCAGGACTTATCTATAACTGGAAGTTTGTACCTTTTGGCCAATTTCACCCATTTCACCCACCCTTCCATCCTCTGACAACCACCAATCTGTTCTATGTATGACTTTTTTTTTTAATATTCTATATATAAGATCATACAGTATTTGACTTACTTCACTTAGTAATGCTCTCAAGGTACATCAGTGTTGTTGCAAATGGTAGAATTTTCTTTTTTACGGCTGAATAGTGTCCCATTTTATATACTTATATTGCTATTTATAACTATATATGTTATTACATTTTATGTATTCATCCATCAATGGGCCTAAGTTGTTTTCATATCTTGGCTATTATAAATAATGCTGCAGTGAATATGAGGGTATAGACAGCTTTTCACAATAGTGATTTCATTTTCTTTGCATAAATACCCAGAAATTGAATTGCAGGATCATAGGGTAGAGTTCTATTTTTATTTTCTTGAGTCCCCTCCACACTGTTTTCTATAGTGGCTATGCCAACATGCACAAGGGTTCTCTTTTTTTCCACAACCTCGTCAACACTTGCTAACTGTCTTTTTGATCACAGTCGTTCCAATAAGTGTGAGGGGCTAAGTCTTTGTGGCTCTGATTTGCATTTCCCTGATGATGAGTGATGTTAAGCATCTCTTCAAGTGTCTGACGGCCATCTGTATGTCTTTGAAGAAATGCCTATTCAGACCTATTTATTTTTTAATAGGACATATTTTCTGGGGGCTATTGAGTTCTAGGACTTCCTTACTGAAATTTAAAGTCTTGATTCAGACATCCAGCATCGCGGCATAAAGTTACCATCCATAGAGGTCTATGTGCTAGAGCTGGCATCACAAGCTGAACTTTCTGATTTTTGGACACATTTTTTATTTTGTCCTGTGATATGCTAGGCACTATGTAGATTTTTTTTTGAGAGAGCGCACAAGGGAGAGAATCTGCAGTAGACCCCACACTGAGCACAGAGCCCAAGCAGAGCCTAACACGGAGGATCCAAGATCCTGAGCTGAAACCAAGAGCCCTAGGCTTAACCAACCGAGCCGCCCAGGTGCCCCAGCACTATGTAATAGAGAATGGGAACACTGTTAATGACTTAAATATAGAAATCTTAATGTAACAAGTATTTAGTCGGAGAAAATATTCCTATTTCCTTTTAGTTACAATATACTTAACTTTCTATTATATTACAAATTCATGAGGTAGACTTGCTTTGCTCCCCTGCCCCCCCCCCCCCCATTTTGTGTGCTTTTTCTTCCGGTTCACTTCCTGTACTTCTCACCCATTTATTTCTATGCCTCTGGTTTCTACTCTTCCATCAACATCTATTGGTTTTCATTACAGTGAGTAATTCATCCTCTTTGCCTTCTATTCCAACTAGGGCCGCTGCTTTTTCTGGGTGAGGAAAACCCACACAGGGCCCACCTACAAGCCCCCCGGGGGGGGGGGTGTGGGCGGGATGCGGCCCACCCACCCTGCGGCCCGGCTGAGGCTCCGCGCCCTCCTTTACTCATCTCCTTAACCCACCGGCTCCGGCTGGCGCAGGCCGCGCACGGGAGGGGATCAGCTCCTCGGGTCCCCGGGAGGGCAGGCCTCGAGGGTGCGGTGAGAGTCTGCTCAGCAGCCCAGGCCCCGCGGCCCAGGTGTCCTCTCCCTCCCGAAGGGCCCGCGAGCTGCTGGCCGACAGCACAAGGCAGGCCTCAAACCCCGAGGTCCTGAGTCCTCTTCCCAGCAGCCTCGCTAAGGGGAGGCCGACGTGCCGACGTGCCGACGCGCCGACGGCCTCGCGCACGCGCAGTTCCACACGGCGCAGAGTGGAAGCCGACGCCGGAAGTGGCGGGCGCCATGTTGGCCCTGCTGCTCCGTAGTGTCTGGCCAGCTGTGGCTCCTCGGAATTCCCGCTCAATGTCATTCTTTTCCGTCGTGGATACATTGATTTTTTTTATCCCCCCCTGGCCATTTCGGGAAGCTAATTCACTATTTTGTCCCCACGATCTGGATTTACTTTTCACTAATTTCCATTTCTCCCCTTTCATTCCCCCTGCCCCCCTACAGCTGTCTTCAGCTTTTGTCTTACATGCTGAACCATTACAAACTTGTATTTTGGACTCACCCCGAAGTGGGTTTCTAGAAGTGCTGCTGGTTAAACATTTCTCTTTGTGCATAGTAGACAGTGGCGGGTTCTGGAAGTAAATTAACTATTTCAGGTCCTGGCGGGGCACAGTTGGATTTACTATTGCAATATGAACATTTATTAAACACAAACCTGGTACTGAGAACGACCCACGAGGACCTGGCTGCGTCAGAGGAGCATGTGACTCTTGATCTTGGGGTTGTAAGATCAAGCCCCACATTGGATGTAGACATTAACCACACAGCCTAAAAAAACCAGAACTACCCAGAAACAAGATTCCAGTGAGGTCAACAGGCAAGGAATCTCAATCAGGCAAACCTGGCTAGTGTAGGGCTGTAAAAACACCCCTCAGAGCTCTTGCTGCAGGGAGGGTAACTGGTGGAGCCCCTCAGCTGCTGGTTTTGAACCCAGTACTGCCCTCCGGGTAAGGGAACTTGGGCTCCAGCACTCTAGTCAGCCTGGCCCAAACCATCTCCCAGCTACACCAGTCAGGGACCTTTCTACACCCTTGCCCCACCCCCTGCCTACCCTCCCCAGGGCTCAGATTTCCCTGCCTTCTCCAAAATTCTCCCCTATAGATATTTCCTCCTATAAATCTCCTGCATGACAATCCCTTTTTTTTAAAGATTTTATTTATTTATTCATGAGAGACACACAGAGAGAGGCAGAAGGTGAAACAGGCTCCATGCAGGGAGCCGGACGTGGGTCTCGATCCCAGGTCTCCAGGATCACACCCTGGGCTGAAGGCTGAGCCACCTGGGCTGCCCTGCATGACAATCCTATCATGGCATCTACTTTGCAGAAGATCTGAAGTAATACAGGACGGTAAGACGTAACTACAAGATTATTCTGAGACCAGCTGCCTCTTCCTTGCATTAGCTTTGTCCTTCCAAGTGAGTGGCTCTCCTCTTCTCAAAAGTCACTCAAGAAAAAAAAAAAAAAAAGTCACTCAAGGCAAGAGAACTCCCAATTTATAACCAGCTACCACTCCAATTTATAACCAGCTACCACACCCTACCTCCACCTAAGAGCCGCTCCCCACACTACTCCCTAATTGGCATAGCTCGGGCCACACCTGAACTGCAGGCTGACACCTTCCCAACTACCAAAGAAGTGTGTCTGCCTGAGTGCGCGCAGACACACGTTTTCCTCTTTCCAAGTGTCGTTATTCATTTCCAGGAGTCAAGGAAGGTTATCCTTTTTTTTTTTTTTTTAAGATTTTATTTATTTATTCATGAGAGAGAGAGAGAGGCAGACACACAGGCAGAGGGAGAAGCAGGCTCTGTACAGGGAGCCCGACACTGGATTCGATCCCCGGTCTCCAGGATCACACCCTAGGCTGAAGGCGGCTAAACTGCTGAGCCACCTGGGCTGCCCCAAGGAAGCTTATCCTAAAGACCTTTCTCCTTTTAGTAAGGCTTTATTACTAAATCAATAATAATGAAAATAAATGCCTTGCATAAGAATAGCATTTCTGTTACTTTCCCAGATATTTTCTAGTAAACATTACCTTGTTTGCTCCACATGGTAACTGTGACTGTAGATAGGACCAGTAGCATCAACTCCACTTCACAGAGGAAGAGACTGAGACATAGACTAATTTCTGTGGGTGTTAATTTCCAAGTCTATCCAATGAAGACTCCAATCCTATGACCTCTGAGTCCTCTTCAACTTCGAAAATGGTATTTTCATATTTTGTCTGAAATTGCAAAGCTAGTGGGTAGTGGTAGGTTAGGGAGATGAGATGAATGCCTTTTGGTGCCAGGCTAATTCTCTCACACCATGTTCTCTTTACTGAGAACAGGACTAACATTTATTAGCTGTCCTCACCTGCCATGCCCTGTGCTAATGACTTATAGTGGCACTGTTGAATACCTGCCCACCATCATCATCCTCCTACCCATCTAAAAGCATTTATTTTTTTTTAAAAATATTTTATGTTTTTAAAGATTTTATTTATTTATTCATGAGAGACACAGAGAAGGAGGCAGAGACACAGGCAGAAGGAGAAGCAGGCTCCCTGCAGGACCTGGGATCACACCTTGAGTCAAAGGCAAAGGCTCAGCCACTGAGCCACCCAGGGGTCCCCCATCTAAAAGTATTTAAATTTCAGTTCCATACACACTTATCAGGAGCTGACACCACACCTGCTCTAAGAATATGCTCCTGTTGGTTTAAACCGATCAACGTTTTCTGTTCTCCAGGTGACTGCCACCGGCCTTGGGCTGGGTCCAGTCCCAAAAGGTCCAACCAGGGTGAACTGGTGGATTCTGGCCTGGATGCAAGAAAGGAGGTATACTCTCTCCTACCGGATATAAATAAGGAAGCATTGTCTCTATTGCTCCTGGCAGCTTCTCTATGGCCCCAAGGGGAAGCCACAGGATTCTTGTTTGGGCCAGTAGTCTTTAGCAGCTAAAATCTATGAGATGTCTATATCCCTAAAACTGAACAATCAACATAGGCAAAGACAGATGAGGTAATTAAGACCCAGAGAGTTACCAGACTTTGGCAGGCTCGCACTGCCTCTTTGGGGAGATGAGGATTAGATTTCAACTCTCCATCAACAGACCCAGGGTTCTACTCGCCTCAGGAAGTGGAGAATGAACGCACCCCAGTGCAGAGATTCTTGAGAAAAATCAGAGTTCTAGGTGCTGAACAGACCAGAGAATTAGGATTGAAGAGGAAGGGGGAATGAGAAGAGGCTTCCTCCTATTCTGTTTTCCTGCCTGAGATAGATGACAGGGCCCCAGCTGAGCATGATGGTAACACTGAACCAGAAAGCTTTCCCTTCCCCCACCCGAGCCTTCTGTCAATTAAAGAGCCTTTGAGACTGCCCCAAAGGAAGAAGGCGTTGCCGGCCAAGTATCTGCCTACCTGGGGTCAGGGTGAGGGCAAGGCAGTGAGGACATGCTATTAACAGATAGAAAAGAGATGGGCTGAAGGCCTTGTTTCTCTCTCTCCTTGTCAAAGAATAGCCAGAAATAAAGCACACAAATTAAAAAAACTCAAAACATTTACAAACATAATAGCTATTTTTCTAACACTTACAAGTGTTGTCTGCACAATTTTGACAGAATGAGACATGGACAGTTTGGTTAGTCCGTTTGATCGCAGAAAACACAGCATTCATTTATTCATCAAGAATTTAAGTGCCTACCTATGTCCTAGAGAGGTGTTCACATCCTAATGGTGGAGGAGAGGTGAAGGGGAACAGACCGTAACAAGTAAATAAACAAGATGAAACAAACAAATAAATAGACAAGATGATTTCAGACTTTGCTCGCGCTCTGAAGGAAACAACCGGATAGGGTCCGCAGTGGGAGGGGTCGTATTTTAGATACTGTCAGCAATGCCTTAGAATGACACCTGAGCTAAGCCATGTGAGTCTGAAGAAAAGCTGATCTAGACAAGTCAAGAAACAACAGCAAGTACAAAGGCCCCGTGGCAAAAAGCACTCGGCAGAAATGCGGTTAGTGTGCCTAGAGTGTAGTGAGCTTGGAGGACATGGTGGGGGGCTTTGTATGGTTCCAGTGCAGCTGGAAACACCAGTCTGGCACTCTTCTGCCTATAGGAATGAGCCATTATGGAGTCTCCCCCTGGATCTCGGGTGTCTGACCTGGACTGAAGTTTGAGATCTCCCACTTCGGTGACCTTGGGAAAGCTACTTGAGTTTCCCCATTTGAATAATCAAGGGTTTGAAGCCAAGAGACTTGTGTGGGGATTATCTCCCAACCTC
The DNA here is from genome assembly GCF_053574225.1 of Canis aureus. NCBI lineage: Eukaryota > Metazoa > Chordata > Mammalia > Carnivora > Canidae > Canis > Canis aureus. Next base: position 50,478,529 of record NC_135625.1, on the reverse strand, counting down.
AGCATCAACTCATCCTTAGATGAAAAAGCAGACACTTACAAAACTAGCACACAACAAAATCTAATTGTTAGCAGAATACAGCAAGAACAATCCATGGGCGGTACGCCCCCTCCCCGGGGAAAAGGGGATTATAAAGTCGGGACATAGAACGCTGTCACTGCAGTCTCACTCGGGCCTTCAGAGGAACTCAATCTCCATCCCGGGTCTGGGTGGGTCTGGAGTCCAGCTCATTTTCCGTTTGCACAACTCAAAGCACTAAGCACCTTCGTACCGGCGTCCACCGCATCTGCTCCCTCCCTTCCTCCCTCCTGCCCGCAAGGCCGCGCGGTCGTGCCCCCGGCTGAGTGGCGGGGAGTTGGGTGGGGTGGGACCCGCGCCAAGGCCAGGGCCCGCCAGATGGACACCGGGAGGGAACCTGGGGAAGGCTGCTCCGGGAGGAAGGGGCAGGAGGCGAGCGAGCGGGCGGCGCGGGGCGCGGAGCCCCGAGGAGGCGGAGCAGGGGAGCAGGCGCCGCGGGCTCGGCTCCCGGACGGCGGAGGGGAGGCGAGGAATCCTGGGAGTGGGGAAGAGGCGCGGAGCAGGACTCGGGGGGACGGCGAAGGGCGGCCACAGGGCACCCCGCATGGACCGCGCGCCGCGGCCTGGCCAAGCGCATCAGGAGTGGCAGCCGAGAGGGGGTGGGGCGCCGGGCGGGAGGCCAATGGGAGGGCGAGCCGGGACAGGGCGGGGCGTCGGGCGGCTCGAAGCCAATGGGGGGCGGGGAGTAGGGGGGGCGGGGCGCCAGGCGGCTTGAGGCCAATGGTGGGTGGAGTCAGATGTAGGGGCGGGGCGCTAGGGGCCTCGAGGCCAATTGGGGGGAAGTAGGGGCGGGGCGGGGCGTCGGACGCCTCTAGGCCAATGGGAACACGCGATGCGGCGGGGGTGGGGCGCCAGGCGGCGAGAGGGCCAATGGATGGCTGAACCGGGGACGCCGGCCGTCCGAACCGACGCCTGGGGAGAGGGACCCGGAAGGCGGTGGGGGCGGGGAGCCGGGCTGACAACCTGTCAAATCCACTTTGGGGCGAACTAGGTCACGCGCCTCCCCGAGCCAGGGCGCCCCCGCCCCGCGAGGCCCGGCGGGTGGCCCGCGGGCCCGGCCCGGCTGCTTCCTCTTCCTGCCCGCGGTGGGGGCGGGGCGGACGCTGGGACACCTGCCTCCCGGGCCCTGCGGCGTCCGCTCGTCCCTCCGCAGCGCCCAGGCGCTCGCCCGCGCGGGCTCTCCCTAGGCAGCCGGGCCCGCCGCGGCTTCGCGGCTGCACACGGGGCCCGCCGAGCGGCCCTCCGGAGTCGACGACTCCCCACCGCGCCGCTCGCTCGCGGGGCACAGTGGCGAGGTCCGTCCCCGCGGGCCCGCGCTTGCGGAAGCCGGCGGCCGGCGCACTACTTGGCGCGGAAGGAGCCGCGGGCGGCGGAGGGATCCCGCGCCGCAGGCCGAGCCGTCGTGGGGGCGGCGGGGGGCGGGGAGGACGCGGCGGGAGCGGGAGCCGGAGCCCGGGCCCCGCGGCGAGGAGCGCGCTGGGCGCCCCGCCGCCCCCGCCGCCCCCGCCGCTCGCCTGTCACCTGCCCCCGGGGGCACCCGCAGGCGGCGAGCGGGCCCCGGGCGGCGTGGGCGGCGCTTTGTGTGTCGGCCGAAGCGGGAAGCGGGTGGAAGGGGGAAGCTCGCCCTTCTGTCCGGCCCTTGTTCACACACTTCTCCCTGCTCGAGCTCCGACACGTAGTTCTCGAATTGTTTCCGGGCGAACGAAATGAAATAAAAGCCTCAATTAGAAGTCAGCACTATGCAAGTCCCGGGGATTACAAATTTGCTCCCCCGTCACCCTGTGGGATTCATGCCCTTGCACTTCTGCCTGGACCGCACGTCCGTGCCTCTTCAATATGGATCCTAATAGAGCTGTATCCGCCTTCCTGAGGGCTTCAAAATGGATGTTGGTGCTCAGCCCCTAATTAGCGAGACTTACGTTAATGAGTCGATTCTGTTCTTCATTATTTCTCAATGCACATTTGCCTAGAACTTTTGCATTGAATGGACAGTAACTAGAATACTTTTTTTTTTTTTTACGATTTAGCCATTCATATTATGTTAATTTTCCCCCAGAACTAGGTGATGCATTGTTTTAAGTAACAATGACCAACTCCTCTTTTACTCCCAGATGGTAAAAACAAAGAAATCTAAGGGTAAATGGTAAATTAAAAACGCTAAAATGTAAATGCAAAATTTAAATGACGTAGTAATTACTTGAAGTGTTTCTTTGTAATGCTGCAGTGAAATGGAATAAAAATATTTCATTTTCATACAAATATTTCTTTAAACAAATACAGCATTTCTTAAATATATGCAAGCATTGTGCTTAAACATTTGCATGTGTCTATATGGAAAGCATTGTGTTCAAACATTTTTATTACTTTGCCAAATGCATATTTCATCAATAAAATAATTTTACTTTAAAAATTTTACTTCCTTTTAAAGTCTAGCTTTTAATTAAATGCATTATACTCACCGCTTGGAGAAGAAAACAATATACTATGTCATCTCCGTATAGAATATACAGATAAGAATCTTTTTACATTTACGAGAAACATGGTCATCAAGAAAAAACTGGATAAAGTAAAATGTTCTTCAAGTTCAACATAAACAAGAGCTTACTCGTTAATTAGCTTTAATATAGTATTATCAATAAAAGGTTGGAATAGATGTCCATCCTTTTTATATAAATTAAAATTGAACAAAACAACAAGACCTTTTATGTGTTTTGTTGTAGTGAATTCCTTACTGCCAATTTTCCAAATTGAGTAGTTCTCTATTTTGACCAGTTAGCAACCCAACAGTATTAGAAGCTCTTAGCCCCTATTGGGGATATAAAAAAAAGTATTATCTTTTCTAATTACAAAAGTTTTATTATCAATTCCCACTGAAAGATATTTTTTTTATCTTTTAATGCCAATTAATACTCACTAAAAAGGCAATTAAACCACAAGTGTTTTTCTTCAACAAATAAACCACAAGACTGTTAATAACACAAAATCAACACTCAAAACATAAGATTGAATTGCATATCCTTACACAAAAATTGCAAGTTGGAATTTAGCCATTATATATATTATATTACATTAATAAGTAAAAACAGAGATTTTAAAATGTAAAGAAAGTGCAATACTAAAACTATCATTTTGATACTTTGGGGTATATTTTCATTCTAACAAAGGGTTTAAAACTGTTTCTTAAAATGAGCGTTTTGATATGATGTTTCACATCTTTTTTTAACTTCTGAGCTCATAAAAAACCTAGCTCCTGCCATTTCTCTCTTCAAATACGAAAATTAGAAACATTTTGCCTTAATTATTTCTTTTGCTGTATCCTTTGCTAGCAAATTCTTTTGGAATAGATTTGGGAAATTAATTAGCTTTATAAATGGAGTTACTGTTTTGCCTAAACACTTCATGTATAATTCCTTACAGGAGATTTTTCTAATTCTCTACCAAAATGTCTCGGCACATTTTTATTTCTCAGATGGTATTGCATTTCCTGGACTAGAAGAAAAAAGCAGGCAACCTCTTTACTTCTTTGGGGGATGAGGGAGAGTGGCTTTACCCGAGGATAAAGACATCCTCATGGCAGCTCAGCCTGGGTTATGTAATTGGAAGTTCAGCTTGGACCAAAAGGGGTAAAAGATTCTGTGAATGGGAAATAAATATGCCTTGAGTTAGAGGTTGCAAACCACTGGTCTGCAGGGGTATGTGTTTGCCTCTCACAATGTTTAGAAATTTTTAAATTAGTTTCCAAGATTTAAAAAATGGGAGACTTCAGATAAAAATACAGAATTGTAGCTTTTTTTGAAAATAGACAGATAAGGCTCATTTCTTGCTGGTTACGTGCTGCTATAGCTGACTAGGTGCTGCCCTCTTTAGACAGGGTGTACACTCTGTATACGTGGCTCAATGGAATCCTTTATTTTAGCCACCTAACCACTGGAGGAATCTGTGTTTGAGATACCTGCTTGCGGTTATATAAAATTGTGAAAGACATCACAGAGAGAAGGTAGGCTTAGAAAGAAGAGATGATCCTAAGTTTCTAAGTAAATACGAACTCAGAAATGGAATTATATATGGCAAATGGATATATCCCATTACTTCTCTTATCAGTTCCTGGCACAAGGTAAGATTGTATCAAAGAGAAAAAAATTTTTTAGGGATGCCTGGGTGGCTCAGTGGTTGAGTGTCTGCCTTCAGCTCAGGTCCTGATCCCGGGGTCCCAGGATTGTGTCCCACATGGGGCTCCCCGGGGAAGAGCCTGCTTCTCCCTCTGCCTATCTCTCTCTCTCTCTCTCTCTGTATCTCTCATGAATAAATAAATAAAATCTTAAAAAAACTTTTTTTTTAAAGGAAATAATGTTTTTGTGCTGTACTTTCCACTTGGGAAAGGCACTGCTTTGATTCAAGATCCAGTGATTTAAGATCACTGGAAATCTTAGCTAATGGAACCTAGGAATAGTAGTCAACTGTGAAAGATTGTGCAAGAAAAAGCGTTTGCCCAAAAGGCTACAGAGTAACGGTGATGATGATGATGATGATAATGATGATGATGACAGTGTCTTGACATTAATGAGTGATAACTGTGTGCTGGACATTGTTACAATTGCCTTATCTAAACTATGTCTTGAGGTTATATTTTACTTTATAATTTGCTACTATTCCACTTTTCTTTTTGCATCTACCTTGAACCCTTTAAAACTCAGGCATGAGGGAGGGGTGCTGTAATTTGCTAGGATGGCCTCACCTTTGGTGTCTACTGGTTCTGAGTGTCTGGATGTTCTTTCTTTGCAGCTTTTCCCTGACTGTACCCTAAGCTTGTCCTCTCTTAGGCCTCTTCCTGTCACAGTCCATATGACTCTTCCTACTGGCATCAGACTTCTCACCTCAGCAAGATATAACCCTGGGCAGAGAATAGAAAGAATCAACCAAGACTGAGGCAATGAATGTGGTAGGAAGAAAAAGAGATGAAAGAGAGTGAGGAATAAGATTGATTGCACTGAGGACAGGGAAATGGAAATGGACATAGAGACAGCCACCTCTTGTCCTCCCCACCCTCTTCTCCCCATCCACCGCATCATCAAAATCTACAGCAAAGCCCAATGAGAACAGCTGCACACTAGAAAAGTTTCCAAGTTTGTGTCCAGGTGGATTATGTGTTTGATGATTTTTCAGAGTGTGAAGTAGACCAACTCTGCAGTTACATTCAGGTGGAGTCCACATACATCTATGAGGGAAGTTTTTTTTTTTTTTTTTTTTTAATTTTTATTTATTTATGATAGTCACAGAGAGAGAGAGAGAGGCAGAGACACAGACAGAGGGAGAAGCAGGCTCCATGCACCGGGAGCCCGATGTGGGATTCGATCCCGGGTCTCCAGGATCGCGCCCTGGGCCAAAGGCAGGCGCCAAACCGCTGCGCCACCCAGGGATCCCTATGAGGGAAGTTTAAATAAAATGTGTACCTTCATACAATAGGTGTTTATGAGAGGGTTTTTTTTTTTTTAAGATTTATTTATTTGACAGAGAGTGTGTGTGTGTGAGACAGAAGGAGAGGGAGAGAGAAGCTTTTTTTTTTTTTTTTTTTTTTAGTATGTTTCTTTTTAATTTTTAAAATGTAGCTACAAGGGGGTACTTAGGTGGCTCAGCGGTTGGGTGTATGCCTTTGGCTCAGGGCGTGATCTTGGTTCGGGGATTGAGTCTCATGTAGGGCTCCCTGTGGGAAGCCTGCGTCTCCCTCTGCCTCTGTGTCTCTGTGTCTCTCATGAATAAATAAATAAAATCTTTTTAAAAAATTAAAAAATGGGCAGCCCAGATGGCTCAGCAGTTTAGCGCTGCCTTCAGCCCAGGGTGCGATCCGGAGACCCGGGATCGAGTCCCACATCGGGCTCCCTGCATGGAGCCTGCTTTTCCCTCTGCCTGTGTCTCTGCCTGTGTGTGTGTGTGTGTGTGTGTGTGTGTGTCTCATGAATAAATAAATAAAATCTTTAAAAAAATAAACAAAATGTAGCTACAGGAAAATTAAAAATTACATATATGGCTTACTGTTCATTACCCAGTAGTGAACATTTGGACACTAAATCATATGCTATTTATTTTACTTTGTTTCAAGTTTTGCTTAAATTCTAGTTATTAACACATAGTTTAATACTGGTTTTAAAAATAGAATTTAGTGATTCATCACTCACATGCAACACCCAGTGCTCATCACAAGTACCTTCCTTAATGCCCATCACTCATTTAACCCATCCCTCTTCCCATCTCCCCTCCAGCTATGCTCAGTTTGTTCTCTATAGTTAATAGTCTCTTAGGATTTTCCTCCCTCTTTTTTTTTCATTTATTTTACTTTTTAATTCATTCATACAAAAACTTTTAGCTTGATAAAAGTATAAGGTCCTTGAGGATAGGCCCTATACATTTTCCTTAAAACATTGATAGCACACAAATAGTTTTAACTGTACACTTTGTTGTTATTTATTTTCAATTTCTTTTTTCTTTAGATTCCATTAATTAACATATAGTGTATTATTAGTTTCAGAGGTGGAGGTCATTGATTCATCAGTCTCATACCTAGTGATTATTACATCACATGCCCTCCTAAATGCCCATCACCTAGTTACCCCGTCCCCCTACCTCCCTTCCCTCCAACCCTGCTTCGTTTGTTTCCTATGATTAAGAATCTCTGGAAAAAAAAAAAAAAAAAAAGAAGAATCTCTTATGGTGGAATGCCTGGGTGGCTCAGTGGTTGAACATCTGCCTTTGGCTCAGATCGTGATCCTAGGATCCTGGGATGGAGTCCCACATCAGGCTCCCCACAGGAAGCCTGCTTCTCCCTCTGCCTATGTCTCTGTGTCTCTCTGTCTCTCATAGATAAATAAATAAAATCTTAAAAAAAAAAAAAGAATCTCTTATGGTTTGTCTCCCTCTCTGGTTTTGTCTTGTTTTATTTTTTCCTGAGGGAGAGAGTATCTCAAGTAGATTCCCTGCTGATTTCAGAGCCTGATGCAGGGCTTGATCTCATGATCCTAAGATTATGACCGAGCTGAAACCAAGAGTCAGACACTCAACTGACTAAGCAACCCAGGTGCCTCTATGAGAGTTTTAGTAAGACGGCTCAAGGGGCACCTGGGTGGTGCCTGGTGGCTCAGTCTGTTAAGTGTCTGCCTTTGGCTCAAGTATGATCCCAGGGTCTTGGGATCAAGCCCCACATTGGGTTCCCTGCTCCAGGAGGAGCCTGCTTCTCCCTCTCCCTCTGCCTTTTCCCCTGCTTGTGCTCTGTCAAATAAATAAATAAAATCTTAAAAAAAGATAAGATGGTTCAATACCATATTAGAAGAAGAAAAAACAAAAAAGAATAAAGAATATAAAAATATTTAGGAGTTAAAATATTTTTTAGTTTTTAATTGATTAAAGTATGAGGGGCACCCAGGTGGTTTAGACAGTTAAGCATCTGCCTTTGGGTCAGGTTGTGATCTCAGAGTCCCAGGATCAAGCCCTGCATTGGGATCCCTGCTCAGTGGGGAGTCACTTCTCCCTCTCCAGCTCTCTCCCTCTGCCTGCCCCATAGCTCGTGCTCTCCCTCTCAGTCTGTCTCCCAAATAAAAAAATCTAAAAAAATTAATATAGCATTATATGAATATATTTAAAAGCCTAGAAGAAAATATGACAAAATGGTGGTGTTTCTGGATTTCCAAAATTTTTCTATTAATCATAAAGTACTTATATAATTAAAAGAAGATAAAATAATTAAGAACCAGGGGGAAAACTAAAAATCAAGCTGAGACTCTACATACTGAGTCTTCGTTCTATGAAAGGAAGGAAAAAATTATACTATAGCTACAGATGTTACAGTCTCCAGATTCAAAAATGTTTTTCAACTATCTCAAGGGGACTGAACAAGAGAGGACAGATGGCTGAGCAGAGCCTACTCCCAGTGCTAGAAAAGTAATGCAGAATACATGTCATGCTGATGCCACATCTGTGATATTCACTTTGAGCAAAGGAGTATAGCATATACTATTTTCCCCTCATGTAGCACTTAGAGCATATCAGTCCCCCACAGGCACTGAGGAAGGATAAGTATCTGATCCAGAGCATCTAAGAAGGTATATTAGTTTCCCAGGGCTGCCAAAACAAAGTACCACAGATTGAGTGGCTTAAATAACAAAAACTTATATTCTCAAAATTCCAGTGGCTGAGGGCAGTGCACGTGGCTCAGCGGTTTAGTGCCACCTTCAGCCCAGGGCCTGATCCTGGAGACTTGGGATCGAGTCCCACATCCGGCTCCCTGCAGGAGCCTGCTTCTCCCTCTGCCTCTTTCTCTCTCTCTGTGTCTCTCATGAATGAATAAATAAGATCTTTAAAAAAAAAATTCCAGTGGCTGGAAGTCTGGGATCAAGGTGTATATAGGGTTGGCTTCTTCTTCCTTGGCTTGTGATCCTTGCCTTTTTGCTGTGTCCTCACATAGTCCCTCCTCTGTCTCTGTGTCCTAATCTTTCTTACAAGGATACCAATCATATTGGATTAGGATCCACCCTAATGACCTCATTTTAACTTAATTACTTCTTTAAAAAAACCTATATTCGGGATCCCTGGGTGGCGCAGCGGTTTGGCGCCTGCCTTTGGCCCAGGGTGCGATCCTGGAGACCCGGGATTGAATCCCACATCGGGCTCCTGGAGCATGGAGCCTGCTTCTCCCTCTGCCTTTGTTTCTGGCTCTCTCTGTCTCTCAGTCTTTCATGAATAAATAAATAAATAAAATCTTTAAAAAAAATAAAAATAAAAAAATAAAAAATAAAAAAAAAAAATAAAAAAACCTATATTCAAATATAGTCACATTCCAAGACTCAGAGGATTAGGACTTCAACATGAATTTTGGGGATGCGGCCCATAACAGAAGATGAGGAGCTGGTTGGAGAAGGCAGTTCTTTGAGTGTAAGAATATTGATCAAGATACTTGGGTGATGGGGATCCCTGGGTGGCTCAGCGGTTTAGCGCCTGCCTTTGGCCCAGGGCGTGATCCTGGAGTCCCAGGATCGAGTCCCACATCGGGCTCCCGGTGCATGGAGCCTGCTTCTCCCTCTGCCTGTGCTCTGCCTCTCTCTCTCTGTGTCTCTCATGAATGAATAAATAAAATCTTAAAAAAAAAAAAAAAAAGATACTTAGGTGAAGATTCCTGAATCAAAAGGATGGACATTCAGTTGCTGGGGTACTTCTGAAAGATGTAGTATGACTGGACAGACAGCTTTTTTTTTTTTTTTTTTAAGATTTTATTTATTTGTTCATGAGAGACAGAGAGAGGCAGAGATATAGGTAGAGGGAGAAGCAGACTTCCTGCGGGGAGCCCGATATGGGACTTGATCCCAGGACCCTCATGACCTGAGCCAAAGGCAGACACTCAAGCACTAAGCTACCCAGGCAAACTGACAGACAGCTTTCAAGAGGAGGAAGCAAAGGCTTGGGTACAGTAGAACTAGTAAAGATGTAGTTTGCTGGGATCCCTGGGTGGCGCAGCGGTTTGGCACCTGCCTTTGGCCCAGGGCACGATCCTGGAGACCCAGGATCGGGTCCCACGTCGGGCTCCCGGTGCATGGAGCCTGCTTCTCCCTCTGCCTGTGTCTCTGCCTCTCTCTCTCTCTCTGTGTGTGACTATCATAAATAAATAAAAATTAAAAAAAATAAAATAAAATAAAGGAAGCCATCTCAAGGCTTACCTTTAGATAGGACTTTCCAGCAGTGTCATGACAACTTACCTAAAGTATTATTAGAATTGGAGATTATGAGATTAGCAGATCTGTTGAATATCCTAAATGAGATTTGATACTCTCTTTTATTTAATATATGAATTACCTGATGCTGGCCTGAGAGGATCTATAAGAAAGGAAATTTATATTACCCACCAACAATTGCTTTTGATTTTTCTGTTTTTTTTTTTTTTTCTTTTTAGGGTTTTATTTATTTATTCATGAGAGACACAGAGAGAAAGGCAGAGACACAGGCAGAGGGAGAAGCAGGATTCCTTTGGGGAGCCTGATGTGGGACTGGATCCCAGGACCCTGGGATCACGACTTGAGCCAAAAGCAGATGCTTAACCACTGAGCCACCCAGATGCCCCAACAATTGTATTTGAAGAACCAATGTCCATATGCCTGAACATAAAGAAACAGTGTGCACCCTCGGACATTTCTTGTACTATCTCTTTGGAAGGTGGAGTAGTCTTGGGAAGGTGAAATAAAAAATTGGGACAAGTATAGTGATACCAAACAACAACGACAGCACAAATCTCAACCTCCCTTGGCTTTTTCTGCAGTAGGAGAATTCTGAATTTGAGCCAGAAAACTCTATTTCATTTTGTAGCAGGCTCCAGTCCCTTTTGGAGAAGGTGAGGGTACATAAGATGAATAAATAATATCATCATATTTTGCTTCAGTAGAAAAAACCTGCATGTGCAAGCAACAATCTCTTCCTTGTTTCAATATTAAATTGCTTAGTTGGACTAAAGCAAACCTTTAAAAACAAAAAAACCGCTTGGCATCCATATGGGTTAGTATAAACACAAAGGAAATCAATCAGCATGAACAAATGACATTGAGTCAACCTTTACATTCTTTCCCGCAGTACTTCTTTTTACTTAGGTTCCATGGGAATTTTTTTTGGAGAAGTCCTGAGATACAGAAAGCCTCAAGGATACTATGGACTGAATTATGTACCCACCCCTCCCAAAATCCATAGGTTGAAGCCTAACCTCCAATGAGACTGTGTCCGGAGCTGGGGCCTTTGGGACATAACTAATGTTGAATGAGGTCATAGAGTGGAGCCCTGAACCTGTAGAGTTAGCCTGCTTTGTAAGAGATACAAGACAGCCTGTTCTCCCCCTGCCATGTGTGGACACAAGAAGGCAGCCAACCTTCTGAAAGCCAGGAGGTGAACTGTTGCCTGACACCTTATCAGCTGGCACTTCCATCTTAGATCCCCAGATGTGGGAAAATGCCTGATGTTCAAGCCACCCCATGTCTGGTATGGAGACCAAACTGACTGGTTCCAATGACCTTTCTGAGCACCTGTCTCCTTTTATCCTCTGGGTCTTCATTACCTCTCATTATCTTATTTTCTGAAGAAATTACACCCAGCTCCTCCAGGCTACAATAATCTCCTCTGTGTGGTGTGTCAGAGCACTTTTTTTTTTTTTTTTAAGATTTATTTATTTATTTAAGAGAGAGAGAGAGAGAGAGAGAGAGACATCAAGGGGAGGGGCAGAAGGAGGAGAGAATCTCAAGCAGATGCTCTGCCGAGCATGGACCCTGAGGCAGGCCCGGACCCCACAATCCTGAGATCATGACCTGAGTCGAAATCAAGAGTCAGATGCTTAACCCCCTGAGCCACCCAGATGCTCCTACTTGGTGGTCTTCCTTTGCACTAGAATGACATATGCATGTCAGAGACACCCTTGCTGTCAGATCTGTCACTTCCTCATTGCAAAGCAGGAGCCTGGCACACAGTGGGCATGACAGGTAAATGTGGTTTCACTACAGCTATGTCCATGTTGATGAGCAAAGGGGCCTGAGGACTTTTTTTTTGCTTCCCTAGTCACAGTGAAGGACATTATGAAGTGAGGACAATAACAAGTATTTGTAACATAGATTAGGCGATTAACCTATTAATTTTATTTATTTATTTATTTATTTATTTATTTATTTATTTATGAGAGACACACAGAGAGAGGCAGAGACATAGGCAGAGGGAGAAGCAGGCTCCATGCAGGGAGCCCGATGTGGGACTCGATCCCGGGTCTCCAGGATCATGCCCTGGGCTGAAGGTGGCGCTAACCCTCTGAGCCACCGGGGCTGCCCGATCTATTAATTCAGGAAACCAAGGCTATACCACTGTGATTTGGCTCGAATTTGAAATTTGGATTGGTTCTTTTTCATTAGAAACAGGCTCAAACTGGATAGAAAAGAGAATCTGCTCAAAGTCTGGTCACAGGTTCCACTTGTGAATAGCTGATGTTGGTAAACAAGCTGCATGTATGACGATTTCACTGTAAAAAGGTTCAGAGCTTGGATTTAGAAAATTTATTCTCCAATGTGGATTTTAGTATAACCAGTAGCATGCCCTTGGCTAATCACTTATCGCTCTCCACACTTTGATTTTCTCCTGGAAAGGTGCCTGCCCTACACGCTTCTCTCAGGTGGTGTTGGGTATGCTAAAACAAGACAATAGAGTTTTAAAATCTCATAACAATAAAAACAAAAAAAAAACAGGTTTAAAGAGGTACATGTGATATACAAAATGTCATACATATTTGATGCATGTGATTTGAGTTTGGACACATGCATACACCTGTGAAACCATCACCGCAATCAAGGCATCCATCACCTCCAAAATTTCCTTGTGCCTCCCCATGAGTATATGCTGAAAATATTTACCATGAGATCTACACTTTAACAACAATATTTTTTATTATAATTGACACATATCTCAAAACAATTTTAATTCAGATGGATTAAAAATCTATGTCAGGGATCCCTTGGTGGCGCAGCGGTTTAGTGCCTGCCTTTGGCCCAGGGCGTGATCCTGGAGACCCGGGATCGAATCCCACGTCAGGCTCCCGGTGCATGGAGCCTGCTTCTCCCTCTGCCTGTGTCTCTGCCTCTCTCTCTCTCTCTGTGCGACTATCATAAATAAAATAAAAATAAATAAATAAATAAATAAATAAATAAATAAAAATAAAAATCTATGTCAATGTGGGCCACTGCTGAAAACTTGACTTTGTGATCTGGGTCCCAGAGAAAGGACACAGATGTCTCTTTGGATGACAGAAGTGAATGAGATACTGGCATTTTTCATGGTGCTTTTCATGGTTGCACCCAGGTCAGCCTTTGGCAAAACTGACCTGTCTTTCATCAGCCATGATCAGCTTCACTCACAATCATTACATGGGCAGAGTTGGCTCTTAGTACATCAGTGTGCCAGAGGTGCCTCTCCACCCCCTTGGAGGGTGAAGAGGTAGCAAGGAGGCCTTCTGTTCCCTAGCCAAAGACAGCACCTCCCTCCAGAACCTCCTCTCTTCAGAAATTCCCCTACCAGAAAATTAATAAAGGTGTTTGCACATGAAGAAATCACTTTGGAAGAGTAATGACAGCCAAGTCTGGCCACATCCTGCCACACAGCAATGGGAAAGTCCTCAGAGAAGAGCCAGATGGAGGCTTGTTCAGCTAGCGGCTAGTGAACCCACTGCATAGCTAACAGACAACTCATAGGCCGGTGTCTTCTCAAATAGAAGTGGATTCTGATCTTCAGGGTCAAATCTAAGAACCTGTTGCACTTCTTTTTGCTATTTTGCTGAGAGGTTAATTAATTCCAGCTGTCCTAGCCTTTCCTGGTCAATATACCTGGCAATCTCCATACATTTTCTGCAGAAAAGAGTATTTTCTTTTTTTTTTTTAAATGTTTTTTAAAATAAATTTTTATTTATTTATGATAGTCACAGAGAGAGAGGGGCAGAGACACAGGCAGAGGGAGAAGCAGGCTCCATGCACCGGGAGTCCGACGTGGGACTCGATCCTGGGTCTTCAGGATCGCGCCCTGGGCCAAAGGCAGGTGCCAAACCGCTGCGCCACCCAGGGATCCTGAAAAGAGTATTTTCTGAGGGATGGTGTAACGTTTTGGTAAAGCAAACCCAGGATAGAGGCCAAAGAGGTCCAAGCTGGGAATTTAATTATGTAAATACATAACTGACTACTTCCTATTTTCTACCTTTCCTAACATACATATACAAATCCTCAAAATGAGAGAGAATTAAGGAAGTTCAAGTGTTAAAGGTTAAAATGAAAAAAAAGAAAAGAAAAAGAAAAGAAAAAAAACAAAAAGTGTTAAAATGTCCCACTTTAAAAAAAAAGAGATTATTTATTTATTTGAGAGAGAGCAAGAGAAAGAGAGAGTACAGAGGGAGAGGGAGAAGCAGACTCCTCACTGAGCAGGGAGCCTAATGTGAGGCTCCATCCCAGGCCCCTGAGATCATGACCTGAGCTGAAGGCAAACGCTTCACCAACTGAGCCACCCAGGTGCCCCCAGAGCACCCATTTTCAGTTGTCACTTCTACCTGCTGAATTCTTCAATCTACATTTCTAATTCAACCTTCTCAACAGTTCCTAGTCTCTATTTCCATTATTTCCTGGGCACAGCCATCTGGCAGTACCACCAACTCCTTGGACTCAGTGGGCCCAGAAGAACCTCCTGTTTCCTCGCAAACTAACTTCTCTTGTGTGCCCTATTTCTTTCCATGCCTAGACTGTGAACTCTCTGGCCACCTCGGCTCTCGGTAGCTGGGTCTCAGCTCAGCTGCACCCTGGAATGGCATGGGGGGAATCTCACCCCAAAATACATGGGCCTCACCTCAGAGGTCCAGGCTATGACTTACCCCTGTAGTCTCTCAGGGATCTCTATCCTCCCTTCTGGCCCCAAAGTTCTCCCTTTAGCTTAACGATCATTAAAGCACCTGTTGGCCTCTTGTTTTCTCCCCGACCTATGGTTCGGATCATATTAGCCCTCATTTCAAAACCCTTCCTGCTGCCACATGCCTCTGTCCTGGTACTGCACGCCTAGGGTACGGTGACAGCCCTCTGCCAGGCTTACGCCTACCACTCCCTTTAGGAAACTTTATGACAACCCAAACAGCTTGCGCTTCCCAGTACGGGCCCCCACGTTTCCTGCCTCTGTGCCTTTGCTCACGCAGCTTCCGCTCCCTTTCTACCATTCTGCACATATCTCCATCCCAGGTATTCAAGAGCCTCCCCTCATCTCTCCAGCCCAGGAGTAACATCTTTCTCCTCTGAATAGTCTCTGAACTTCTATGTTCTATTGGAGAACCACCCCAGGGAAAACAGTTTACATATTAATGAATTCTTTTTCTGCTTTTACTTTCATTGTCAAAACTAATTACTTGCTTTAACTAGGACAATGGTGCTCAAAATTGGTGCTCAAAATTGGGATCCCTGGGTGGTGCAGTGGTTTGGCGCCTGCCTTTGGCCCAGGGTGCGATCCTGGAGACCCGGGATCGAATCCCGCGTCGGGCTCCCGGTGCATGGAGCCTGCTTCTCCCTCTGCCTGTGTCTCTGCCTCTCTCTCTGTGACTATCATAAATAAATAAAAATTAAAAAAAAAATTGGGTATACCTAAGGATTATCTGGGGAACTTGTTTAAAATGTATTCCTGGGCTAATTTCCAGAGATTCTTTTTTTTTTTTCTTTTTTGCAGAGATTCTCAAATTTGAGAACTAATGCTTGAGCAGAAACACACCACCCTGCAAGTGTTTTCCAAATGGTGCTCCTGTGGCTGTACTTTGAGAAATCCTGAGCTAGGAGGTTCTTTGTAGCTCATGTCAGTTGGAGCCCTGACTACACCGACATGTTGAAATTCCATAATATAAATCCAAGGGCAGCCTATAGCAGCATATTGTTAACATTCCTAAGAGCTGTATACAGTTCTTTTTACACCAGAAATTGAAAACTCACATGACTCTAAGAATGGGCAGATTGGGTAAATGAGTGCAGTGGTCGGGGTCTCAGGAAGTGGCAGGAGCTATGATGGACCAGGGAGGGTCCCTGCTCTTTACCTCTGGGTCCTTTTTTTTCCATTTCAGAATGGGGAACAAATAATGCCTGATCTTTCCATTTTTCCCAGAAAGCTAGAAATCCAGATGTTGATGTGATATTTCCAGATTATGTTTTTTTAAAACACTGTGAGGGGGGATCCCTGGGTGGCGCAGCGGTTTGGCGCCTGCCTTTGGCCCAGGGCACGATCCTGGGGACCCGGGATCGAGTCCCACGTCGGGCTCCCGGTGCATGGAGCCTGCTTTTCCCTCTGCCTGTGTCTCTGCCTCTCTCTCTCTCTCTCTCTCGAATAAATAAATAAAATAAAAAAAAAAAAAAAAAAAAATAAAACACTGTGAGGTTTGATGCAGTACATAGAGCCTTTGCAACCCTGACTTAAACCAACAGTTTAATAATAACTGAAGTATAAATAGAAGCAAATACTTCGTTTTTTTAATTATTATTATTTTTTTGGCTGCAAGAGTGACATGCAATATTTTCTCATATGTTAATTGACAAATGCAACCCATAGACATTAAGAGACAAGGCCATTTTTGGATTTCATAAATCACTAATTTATTTAGAGATGGGTATACTCTCTTACTTTACAGAAGCAAGAACCGAGATCCAGGAAAGTTAAGTGAATTCTACAACTTATATAATATTAAATTTATTTAAATGTACCTTTCTGATCTGCAAAGTGTAAGATATATGTAAATATACCTATATGGTTATGAACTGAATGTTTGTACCCTGCTCCCCTGCAAATATGTTGAAAACCTTACCTCCAATGTGAGGGCACTAGAGGTGAGGCCCTGGGAGGTGATTAGGTCATGAGGGTGGAGCCTTTGTGAATGGGATCAGTACCTTTACCAGGGGGACCCCAGAGAGCCTGGTCTTTCTGCTACGTGTGGACACAACTGAAAGACTCTGGACCACAACCTGGGAGAAGACCCTCACAAGAATCCCCCAGCCTGATGCCGGCACCCTGATCTCAGACTTCCATCTTCCAGAACCATCTAAACTGCCCATGCTGGGGCACTCTGTCACGGCAGCATGGACTGATGAAGACTCAGTGACTGGATTCTTATGGAAACTGGATAATATTCTATACGGAAGACTCCTCGCACCACTATTAGCTGTGATTGTTACTGAGTTCAAGATCAACCTCATAAAATTCTCACTTCAGACTCTCCCCATTGGCTTTATCTCACAATGAGAAGATTTTTTATAAAGCCAAGGGTTTTTAAAAAATTTATTTATCTTATTTAAATTCAATTTGCCAACAGATAGTATAACACCCAGTGCTCATCAAGCTGACGTTTTTTTAAGTTCGCTGAGTTTCAACTAGTTTGTAGATTAATTTGGTCAAGTACTTGAACCTTGCTGAGGTAGTTTCCTTATCTGCTAAAAAATAGCTGCACTATTTGATCTTTAAGATCTTGTTTAGTTCCATAATTTTATTATTTTTATGACTCAATTCATAGACTTTAAAAATAAATGTTTAAACTGTGAATCACAGTTTTTA
The DNA here is from genome assembly GCF_053574225.1 of Canis aureus. NCBI lineage: Eukaryota > Metazoa > Chordata > Mammalia > Carnivora > Canidae > Canis > Canis aureus. Next base: position 50,461,348 of record NC_135625.1, on the reverse strand, counting down.
AGTGTCTGAATAAGCCTTACCTACCAATTTAGAGACTGGAAAAAATATATATACATTTATTCATAGTTTTAATACTCAGGGAGATAATTAGTTTCTTTCTCTATTAAAGACCAACAACTGGGCAGCCCCGGTGACTCAGCGGTTTACCGCCACCTCTGGTCCAGGGTGTGGTCCTGGAGACTCGAGATAGAGTCCCGTGTGGGGCTCCCTGCATGGAGCCTGTTTCTCCCTCTGCTGGTGCTCTCTGACTCTCTCTGTCTCTCTCTGTCTCTCTCTCTCTGTGTCTCTATGAATAAATAAATAAAATCTTAAAAAAAAAAAAGACCAACAACTATATTTTAAGTTACAAATTTAGCCCTTTATTGTGCTTTATTATTTGAGGTTTTTTTTTTTTAAGATTTTATTTATTTATTCATGACAGAGAGGCAGAGACACAGGCAGAGGCAGAAGCAGGCTCCATGCAGGGAGTCCAAAGTGGGACTCAATTCTCGGTCTTCAGGATCACACCCTAGGCCAAAGTTGGTGCTAAATAGCTGGGCCACCGGGGCTGCCCTATTTGAGATATTTAACTTATACTTTTATGCCTTGGTGGAACAGTTAGTTCACCATTAATGCAAAGTTCTATGAGTAAATCTTTTCATTCTCCATCATGGCTGTCTTTATTTTATTTTTTATCTTTAAATATTTATTTATTTATTTGAGAGGTGGACAGAAGGGCAGAAGGGGAGAGGAAGAGAATCTCAAGGAGACTCCCTGCTGAGCATGGAGCCAGACTCAGGGATTGGCCCTGAAATCATGAGCTGAGTTGAAACCAAGAGTCAGACGCTTAATGAACTGAGCCACCCAGGTGCCACATGGCGGCCTTTATAAAGATGTGTCCTGCTTCAGCCCAGTGGTTCTCCATATGTGGTCGGTCTGAGGAGCCCGGGAATCCTGGAGACCCTTTCTTGCTATGGTTATGCATGAAGCCAGATTGTCTTCATATAATTCAACCCCAGACATCATGCTGCAGTAGATTGAATGCAGATATGAGAATCCAGCTGTCTTCTATTAAGCCAGATAGCAAAGAGAGTTACAAAACCATAAAACAATACCACTCTTCTCAATGCTTCTATTTCAGAAAATATAATTACTTTTCATAAAGTGTTACTTAAATTAGCATACAATAGGTTTGTTAGTTGTTCTTTTCCCATGAATTAATAAGCAAATGTTTTAAAGTTGTCATAACCTTAATTTCTAATATGGCAAATATTGATAAATCTAACCTATCTCATCAGAGCTCCTTGGGGCTCTTAGTAATTTTAGAAGGGCATAAAAGTGACCTGAAACCAAAAAACTTGAAAATGTCGTTGAGAACTTCTTGCACCATTAGAAACACACACCACACTGCAAATGTTTTTCATATAGGATGGAAAGAAATCAAAATTGTAAAATGAAGGGGTGCTTGGGTGGCTTAGCAGTTGAACATCTGCCTTCAGCTCAGGTCATGATCCCGGGCTCCCAGGATCAAGTCCCACATCAGGTTCCCCGCGGTGAGCTTGCTTCTCCCTCTGCCTGTGTCTGCCTCTCTCTCTGAGTGTGTTTCTCGTGAATAAATAAAATCCTTAAATGGTACATGGCTGATCTAGACCAGTTATTCTCAACTTGGAGCCTAAGTCAGAATCAGCTGGGGGGCTCGTTCCAGGATGAGTTCCCCATTCATTAGATTTGGGTGGGTCTGAGGGTTCTACCTTTCTTACAAATTCCCAGGTGGTGTTCAGATTGTGGGTTCAGAGCCCATCCTGTGAGGGCCACTGATCAAGGTTATTGTTTCCAGGAGTTTTTTTCTAAATTTTTCTGCCAACTCCATCAAGTAAACTAACTTGTCTGAAACATTAGTCAGAAACACATGTATAGCAGACGTTTTAGTAGGAGTCTCCATCACCCGTAGGTCCTTGACAATGGGGGTTATAAATGGTACAGTGAGTGAAGGGGGAAGTTTCTTTCCCTTCAGATGGATCAAAGCTGTCTGGGTAAGCCTTCGGGTGTCAGGACATGCAATCAAATCACACTCATGTCCAACAAGAATTTTCTTCTGGGAAATTCAGGTTTCTGTAACATTCTTTTCATTTCAGTTTTACAATAATACTGATTAGTTCTTGACATACAAAAACATACTGTATTGTGTGAAATAGTGCTCCCCACCTCCAAACTTATGACCTTGCCAGAACCTCAGAGGGTAGGCCCTTATAGAAAATGGAGAGAACTGGAGACAGACACACACAAAGAGGAGAAAGTCATGTGAGCACAGATGCAGAGGATGGACATCTGATAAAAGAACACAGGTTGGAGAGGTGCCACTGTGAGCTCAGGAAGGGCACGGAGTGCTGGCAGGCTCTCGAAGCAAGGAGAATGGCCCAGAACAGACTCTCTTTCTCAGCTCCCAACAAGGACCCAACCCTGCTGACACCCTGATCGTGGGCATCCGGCCTCCTGGATGGTGAGAGAACAAAGTCACTGGGTTTGTGGTAATTTATTACTGCAGCCTGATGAAACACATGTATGGATGGAGGAGACGACTGAAGAAGACTCTCAAAGGTACAGTAGACACTTGTGCACTACCTCTAATCCTCCTCCATTTCTGCAGCCCGGTCTGTGGGGGCCTCAATCAGCTGCATGCCCTCACCAGGTACCTCCCAGTTTCACCCCTTGGGGCTCCTTGTCAATGCTGCCAAGTAGCCCTGCTCACCACCAGGTGCACACACAGCCCCCAGGCAGGGAGAGTTACTGTCTCTTAGGACCAACCTTTGAATAATGGAATACGGGACTCAATGAATAAATTCTTCCCTCTTTCTGACAGGGAAAGATCTTCCTGAAATGTAGATTATACAGCTTTTATGAGAATGTTCTGTGGGATTGAACAATCCATCACTCTTCACGGTCAGTGTGATAACACACATTGATAGTGGTTCCCTTCCTTCCCCATCCCTTCCTCTGTCCCTTGCCCCTACTTTCCTGGGCTTGCATTCCCTGCTAAAGCTGGAGCCTATAAGCCTTTGCTTTAGGCTCTACTCTCTGGGGAACCCAGGGTGAAACAAGACTTAAACAAAATGTTGATATTTCAATAACAAAATAACAAAAAATAAAGTAACACAAACACAGTAAGAAAATGTTCTTCATAAATGTTAAAAAAAGGTTTGCTTATCCTTTCTGAAAGTATATAGACTTATATATATAAAATTATGTATATATGTATATAAAATTATACATATATATAAAAGTTTTTATATATATAATGTCAGCACCTCTAGAGCTACTCCTTTTTTATTTTTGCAAGGCATTCCAATGTATACTACACCACATTTTATTTAGTTTGCCTCTTTTTTTTTTTTTTTTAAATTTTTTTTTTTCTTTTATTTATTATTTATGATAGTCACAGAGAGAGAGAGAGAGGCAGAGACACAGGCAGAGGGAGAAGCAGGCTCCAAGCACCGGGAGCCCGATGTGGGATTCGATCCCGGGTCTCCAGGATCGTGCCCTGGGCCAAAGGCAGGCGCCAAACCGCTGCGCCACCCAGGGATCCCTAGTTTGCCTCTTGATTGATGGACATTTGGGCTGTTTTCAGGATTTGGCCTTTATAAACGATACTGCAGTAACCATCCTTGTAAATGCTTCTTGCTGTATTTTTGCAAATATATAACACTGTAAGCTCATAGGAGTAGAGTGTTTGGGCCAAGTCCAACCAGAAACCAGAGAGGGCAGGCAAGCCTGTTGAAACAGTTCAGACAAGCCAGCCTCTTGTGGCTCTGAGCAGTTGAGAAGGATGGAACGTGGACCTGGAGAGGCAAATAGAAAAGACCTTGTATTATTCAGAACATGTTTGGCTGCAAGCAACAGAAAACCAGACCAACATGTCTTAAGCAGAGAGACGTCTACATTTCTTGAGCAATGAAAGATTCTGGGGGTGAGCAGTCTGGGCCCAGTGCAGGTTTTTCAGGATGTCACCAAATTCCAAACTGCTTTACCCTCCTGCTCTGCCATCTTCAGCAATGGGCTTTCGTCTTCAGGACTGTAACTGGGCTGCTGGACCTCACAGCGGTGCATCCATGTTTCAAGGCAGAGAAAGGGTGAAGGGTAGCAACAAGGGGCAAAGGCTTCAGGTGCAGGCAACCATCACCCCTCTCAGTTTGGATGGATATTTGTTGAGCCCATCTTCTTGCAACGCAGTCCAGAAATGTCCCTCACACGGAAAAACCTGGAAAAATCAACCACCTTCCTTCCTCTCTGGTATACATGACTTGTTAAAAAAAGTGACTCCCCAGCTGGGAATCTCATTTCATAATACTTTACCAATTTTCTCAAAAAATTCAACTCTGTTCTGTAGACATGGGGTTTTCTGAAGCTCAGAATCTTCATGGAAAGGAGTGGGGAGCAGGCTAGTGGCCTCACCCAATGGAGCGTTTGCTTCCTTGCAAGGATGACTAGTGGTGACAATGATGTCTCCCTGGAGATGCTGGTTTCCTCTGGGGCTCTGGTCATTGGCTTTTACACATAAACCATAGCACAATCTTCATGCCAATGTTCTGTGAACAAATGCTGTTAAATTCACTGGTGGCCACTGTGGCTGACCATCAAAGCTAGGAGTCATGGGCTCTGTAGCAGTGGAGAATCCAATCGCCTTTTCACTCTTCCCTAGATGTTCTGATGTGGTTGTGATCCAGATTAGTGTGGGGAGTCACTATGGGAGCAAAGGGCCAGCCCCTTTGAAAATAGGCTAATTGGAGAAGGCAGGAGAGTGCCTGGACTGAGGTCAAGTGAGTCCCTTCTAAACAGCTTGCCCAGAGACTTTTCCTGACTGTCCACGATAGAACATTTCCATAACCACAAGGCCAACCTACTTGCAGGGGATTCTAAAGACCTAAGCTTTTCTGCTTTCTTACCTCCACTGGAGAGGAAGACAATGGGTGAGGATTACAATGACACCAGAGAACCAAATCACAGTGTCTGCTACAATTAAGAAAACAAAGCAAATTGATGTGATTCCCTAAAGACTAAACACTAATAGCATTTTATTAGGATTCCTTCTAGGAAAAAAACCCAAACAACTTTAAGAAAAACAGTATTGGGATCCCTGGGTGGCGCAGCGGTTTAGCGCCTGCCTTTGGCCCAAGGCGTGATCCTGGAGACCCAGGATCGAGTCCCGTGTCAGGCTCCCGGTGCATGGAGCCTGCATCTCCCTCTGCCTGTGTCTCTGCCTCTCTCTCTCTCTCTGTGTGTGTGTGACTATCATAAATAAATAAAAATTTAAAAAAAAAAGAAAAACAGTATTACATATGAATTTCTATGATGTTTCAAAAACTGTTATACAAAAGAGATCATGCTCTTATATATATATGTGTGTATATATACTTTTATATATACACACATATATATATACATACACACAATGCAATGTTACTCAGCCATCAAAAGGAACTAAATCTGACCATTTGTAATGACATGGATGGAACAAGAAAGTATTATGCTAAGCGATATAAGTCAATCAGAGAAAGACAATTATCATATAGTTTTTCTCATGTGGAATTTAAGAAACAAGACAGGGACGCCTGGGTGGCTCAGCAGTTGAGCGTCTGCCTTTGACTCAGGGTGTGATCCCGGGGTCTCAGGATTGAGTCCCACATCAGACTCCTGCAGGGAGCCTGCTTCTCCCTCTGCCTATGTCTCTGCCTCTCTCTTTCTCTGTCTCTCAAGAATAAATAAATAAAATCTTAAAAAAAAAAAAAAGGAAACAAGACAGATGAACATAGGGGAAGAGAAGGAAAAATAAAATAAATAAGATAAAGACAGAGAGGGAGACTCTAAGCTCTAGGAAACAAAGTGAGGGTTGATGGAGGGGAGAGGGATGGGGTAAATGGGGGATGGACAAGAAGGAGGGCACTTGAGGTAATGAGCACCAGGTGTTATATGCAACTAATGAGTCACTAGCTCTACCTCTGAAACTAAAAAAAAAAAAAAAAAAAAAAGTAAAAAAACAAAAATAAGAAAATATCATGCTAAGAATACTGTTCTGTAGTTTGTGCTATTCATTTAATAATATATCTTTAAACATTTCCAAATTGGCATATACAAAAAACAAATTAGTATGTACAGATCCACTTTATCGTATAGCAGAACCATACATAAATTATTATCTAACTGGGGCCATATTGATGGATACTTGCTAGTATCCAGTTTTTTTTTAATATATTTTTTAAAATTTTTATTTATTTATGATAGTCGCAGAGAGAGAGAGAGAGAGAGAGGCAGAGACATAGGCAGAGGGAGAAGCAGGCTCCATGCACCGGGAGCCCGACGTGGGACTCGATCCCGGGTCTTCAGGATCGCGCCCTGGGCCAAAGGCAGGCGCTAAACCGCTGCACTACCCAGGGATCCCCCCAGTTTGTTTTTTTTTAAAGATTTTATTTATTTATTCATGAGAGACACACAGAGAGAGAGAGAGGCAAGGGGGGAAGCAGGCTCCATGCAGGGAGCCCAATGTGGGACTCAATCCCCCAGACTCCAGGATCACGCCCCGGGCCAAAGGCAAGGGCTAAACTGCTGAGCCACCCAGGGATTTCCCCCCCCCCCCTTTTTAAGATTTTATTTGTTTATTCATGAGAGACATAGAGAGAGAGAGGCAGAGACACAGGCAGAGAGAGAAGCGTGTCCAGGGTTTTATTGTTACAGTAAATATTCTGGTGGAATTCTTTTTTTTTTTTTTTTTTAAGATTTTATTCATTTATTTGAGAGAGACAGAGTATGGGGGGGGAGGGGCAGAGGGAAAGGGAGAGGGACAAGGATACTCTCTGCCAAGCTCGGCGGAGCCTGACTCAGGGCTTGATTCTAGGACACCAAGATCATGACCCCAGCGAAGTCTGACAGTTAAAACGGATTGAGCCACCCAGGCGCCCCCATTCCTGGTGGAATTCTGATGAGTGTTGCACAATTGATCTTCAGTAAGATTGCATGAGGCTACAGTGCCACCAGCTGCGCATGAGAGTGCCCGTCTCACCACACTGCCGCCAGTGTGAGACACTGTCAAGGGCTCACATTTTAGCCAAGTTATGTAAATATGTGAGTGTAAATATGTAATACTTGGTACCTCTTCAATAATGTTTGGAGCTTAGGAGTTTCTAGTTACTGTATTGTAAGCACCCATATCCATTTACATTTAAATAACCAGAAAACTTCTACTTCCATCTCAAACTTCTTCTGAGCTTCTGAATCGTCAACTATTTATTTGGCAGACAAATATAAACAGACATAACAAATCAAAAGAGCTTAACCAATAACCAGAATTTTAAAACAAGAAACTATGAGCTAGAGTGACTGCAGGGGGTCCGTGCGGTGACTCAACAATGCTGAGAACCTGGACATGCCATTGTTCTCGGTGTCTTCTGGCCTGGCTCCTCCAGCTATCAAATCTTGAACTCCTTCTCTGGAGGAAGAAAAAGGATCATTGTCTCTTCACGTCCCTTTCGCTTTTTTTTTTTTAAGATTTTATTTATTTATTCATGAGAGACACACACAGAGAGAGGCAGAGACACAGGCAGAGGGAGAAGCAGGCTCCACGCAGGGAGCCTGACGTGGGACTTGATCCCAGGTCTCCAGGATCACACCCTGGGCTGAAGGTGGCACTAAACCGCTGAGCCACCTGGGCTGCCCATTTATTTTAAAGATTATTTATTTGAGAGAGAGAGAGAGAGAGAGAGAGAGAGAGCATGAGCAGGGGGAGGAGCAGAGAGTGAGAGGGAGAATCGGACTTCCCCACTAAGCTGGGAGCCCAATCCCAGAGTCATGGAATCATGACCTGAGCTGAAGGCAGACCAGCTCAACCAACTGAGCCACCCAGGTCCCCTGTTTTAGGGAATATTAATGTCACCTGAGATGTGTACTTCTTTCCATCTCCATAACCATCTGTTGTGGGTATCTTTTGAAATATAACCAACCACCACAAAACTTGGTAGCTATTTCTTATTATTGATTCAGTTGTGTCCCCTGCAAATTCATATGTGGAAGTCCTAACACACCAGTACCTGAGAAAGTGACCTTATCTGGAAATAAAGTTATTCTATTTTATTTTATTTTGTTTTATTTTATTTTATTTTATATTTATCCTGAGAGAGAGAGAATGAGAGGCAGGGATGGAGCAGGGAGCCCAATACAGGGCTTGATCTCAGGACGCTGAGATCACGACCTGAGCCAAAGGCAGATGCTCAACCAACTGAGCCACCAGGCACCCTTGGAAATAAGATCTTAATAGATGTAAGTAGGTTAAGCTGAGGTCGTTAGGGTGAGCCTTAATCCAATATGATGATATCTTATTAAAAAGGGGAAATTTGGACACAGAGACCTGCATAGAAGGAAGATGATATGAGGAATGGAGAAGATAGCTGACTACTACACAGGAGAAAAGCCTAGAACAGACTCCTCATGACCCTAAGAAGGAGTCAACCCTGTTGACATCTTGTTTTCTGATTCCCAGTCCCCAGAACTGTTAAGAAAATTAATTTCTGATATATAAGTCTCCAAGTTTGTTAGTTAGTGATGGCAGCCCTTGGAAACTAATACAATTATTACCTCTCATGGCCCATAGATAGCCTGGGCTTAGGAGGGGAGTAGTTGCTTGGTATTGGTCATGCAGTTGTAAGCACACAGCAGCTTGGGCTACAGTTATCTGAAGGCTTGGCTGGGTTGGTCTAAGATGGCACCCTCCCATGGCTGGGGGCGGGGAGCTGTTGGTTTGAGTCCCCACCCTTGTCTCTCTGTGGGACTTGGGCTTTTAACAGTAAGGTGGCAGAGTTCCAAGAACGAGTATTCTAAAAAGCAGGTAGTGGAAGTTGCCAGGCCAACGTTTTTGCCCATAATGGACACAATGTCCCTTTTGCCATATCATATTGGTCAAAGCAATCCCACTGCCCATCTAGGTTCAAGAGAGTGGAGATATAAAGACAAATGAACAGTACAGAAGAACATATAGGATGCTATACTTACCATGGTGAGCATTACACAACGTGTAGCATTGTCAATTCATTATGTTGTATACCTGAAAGTAATATAACATTTTATAGCAACCCTACTTCAGTTAAAAAACAAACAGGGGCACCTAGGTGGCTCAGTGGTTTAGTGTCTGCCTTTGGCTCAGGTCATGATCCCAGGGTCCTCGGATCAAGTCCCACATCAGGCTCCCCACAGGGAACCTCCTTCTCCCTCTGCCTGTGTCTCTCTCTCTCTCTCTCTCTGTATCTCTCATGAATAAATAAATAAAATCTTTAAAACAAAAACCAACCAAACAAACACACCAGAATATACAGGATGGAAGATACTATTGAGCTCATCTTTGGAAAATATAATATTCTGCACCCTAAAGTCCCAGCTACTAGTTCTTCCTTTGACTGCTGTGAGCCTCCCCCATTTATTCTTCTAATCTCTTCTCTGAACTGCAGTCAGAAAGATCTCTTCTAAATGCAAATGTGACCAATTCCCCCTACTTTAAACAGTTCAATGGCTCCCCATTGTGTTTAGGATAAAAATAAAACTTTTAACACAGACTGTGTGTGGATCAGGGTCCTGGTGGGAAAAACACAGTGCACTCAAAGAGCAATTTGAGGCAAGTTTAAGGAATGCACTATTTAGAAAGGTATCAGCATGATTTAGTAACATTACCCGACAATTGTACTGCATTTTATATATTACAAACATCTTCATATTCAAGCATTATCTCTTTGATTATCTCACCACAACTTGGTGATCTACTCAGGAATTTTCACTCCAATTTTACCAAGGCTTAGAGAGGTACTGTCTGACCTGTTTAAGATCATCTGATTAGTAAAAAAACTGCATCAGGAATTAAAACTAATCTTGTGGCTCCCCATTACAATTTGGGAATCTTTTAAATATGCTCCTATATTTTTGGCTTCCCTTCCAAGTATTTTTCTATTCTCTCTCTCTCTCTTTTTTTTTAAAGATTTTATTTATTCATGAGAGACACGCAGAGAGAGGCAGAGACACAGGCAGAGGGAGAAGCAGGCTCCCTGTGAGGAACTGGATCTCAGGATCCAGTGAGGATCCCTGTGATCCCTGTGAGGGACTGGATCTCAGGACCCCAGGATCATGACCTGAGCATCAAGGGCAGACGCTCAACCACTGAGTCATCCAGGTGCCCCTCTATCCTTTTTTTTTTTTTTCCCCAAAGATTTTGTTTATTCATGAGAGACATAGAGAGAGGACAAAGACATAGGCAGAGGGATAAGCAGGCTCCTCGAAGGGAGCCCAATGTGGGACTTGATCCTGGAACTCTGGGATCATGCCCTGGGCTGAAGTCAGACGCTCAACTGCTAAGCCACCCAGGTGCCCTTGCTATCCTCTTTTTGAACGTGACAAGAACTGGATAATGGAGACCAATGGCAAAATAAAGCATGTTTTCTAAACCTTTTGCCTCCTCGGCTCCTTCTTGCGGCTACTATCATTACTAAGGCTATGGAGCAAAGGCCCTTGGGCTGCCGTTTGTAGCAGCTGCTATAGTTTCACATTTATTTTAGTGTGTACCATGGAGTTGATACCATTCAGAATCCTGGCTGACAAATCTTGTCTTCTATCTTATCATAGTGTTTACAGCAGCATGAGTAAACTCAAAGTATCAGTTAACCTTACAATGATTTCTTGTTGATTTGTCTTTTTTGTCATTACACAAGATTTTGGGTCTGTCCAAAGTTTGAGGGCATCATAATACTTCAAATAAAATAATGAACTAATACAGGAGGACTTTGAGTACTGCTGAATTTCTCCAAATTTACCTCTCTGCTCCTGGTCAGAATGGCTAAAATTAACAAGTCAGGAAACAATAGATGTTGGCAAGTATGCAGAGAAAGATGAAGCCTTGTACACTGCTGGTGGGAATGCAAGTTGGGGCAGCCACTCTGGAAAACTATGGAGATTCCTCAAAAAGTTGAAAATAGAGCTACCCTATGACCCAGCAATTCCACTACTATTTACCCCAAAGATACAGATGTAGTGATCTGAAGGGGCACTTGCATCCCAACATTTATAGTTGTAATTTCCACAATAGCCAAACTATGGAAAGAGCCCAAGTGTCCATTGACTGATGAATGGATAAAGATGTGGTGTGTATGTGTGTATATATATATATATATGTCAAAAAGAATGAAATCTTGCCATTTGCAATGATGTGGATAGAGCTAGAGGGTATTGGGCAGCCCAGGTGGCTCAGCAGTTTAGCGCTGCTTTCAGCCCAGGGCGTGATCCTGGAGACCTGGGATGGAGTCCCATGTCGGGCTCCCTGCATGGAGCCTGCATCTCCCTCTGTCTGTGTCTCTGCCTCTCTCTCTCTCTCTCTCTCTGTGTGTGTGTCTCTCATGAATAAATAAATAAAATCTAAAAAAAAAAAAAAAGAACTAGAGGATATTATGCAAAGTAAGTCAATCGGAGAAAGACAATTATCATATGATCCATTCATATATGGAATTTAAGAAACAAAACAGGATCATAGGGAAGAAAGGGAAAAATAAAATAAGATGAAATCAGAGAGGGAGACAAACTAAAAGACTCTTAACCATAGGAAACAGAGTTACTGGAAGGGATGTGGGGGGATAGGGTAACTGGGTGATGAGCACTGGGTGTTGTATGCAATGGAGGAATCACTAAATTCTACCCCTGAAATCAACAATACACTATATGTTAATTAATTGAATTTAGATTTTTAAAAAATCGTGCTCAATTTTTTCCTGCCCTCTCTGCCCTTACTAGGGTAGTTTAGCAATTCTTATACAGATGCAAGTTACCATTCTGTTGCTTTCATATGAAAATCACTTTCTTTCAGGTATCCCTGGGGCTGAAAAAGATAAGAATTTTTTTCAAGAGGAGGAAATCTCCAACTTCTCTCTCTTCTTCTGGGCTACTGCTACCGTATAAAATAAGAATTCGGTTACAGAGGATCATACTTTAGATTTTTTTTTAAAGGATTACTATGTGGAGCTTTCCTCACCTTTTTTTCAGATATACCTTCTTTGCTAAAATACCTATTCAGGGCAGCCCCGGTGGCTCAGCAATTTAGTGCTGCCTTCCGCCCGAGGTGGGATCGGGTCCCACCTCGGGTTCCACGTCGGGTCCCACTCGGGTCCCATGTCGGGCTCCCTGCATGAAGCCTGTTTCTCCCTCTGCCTGTGCCTCTGTCTCTCTATGTCTCTGATGCACAAGTAAATAAGATCTTAAAAAAAAAAAACCTATTCAGTTTTTAGAAACGTGGATAGTATTGTCAAAGTGGGAGAGTAGAAAATGTTTTCCCAAGCTCTAGATCATAATCCACCCCATTCAGTGGCAGGAACAGGAAGCAAGAGGAGCTTAAAGACTTTCCATTTTTACTTTGCACCTTGAAAATGGACTTAATTTTATGCAGTAAGCATGCTTTGCTTTTGTAATTAAGACTTTTTAATTAAAAGAGAAAAATTTCCCCATTGTTCAGTATCTTGAAAAAATAATCTTAACTTCAAAACATTAGCCATTATTCTATACTGTTATGGTAGAGACCTTTATGAAATAAAAACTATTGCCAGCTGATATTTTACAACCAAGAATCAGAGGGTAAAGCTGGTACAGACTCTAAATGAGGCAGAAACTCTTTCTTCTTGGAGTAGGCTAACACTTTGTAGATCCTACAACTATGAATTATCAGACAATATTTTAAAATATTAACTGTAATCTCCATAGCTTATTGTACTCCTTGTACTTCTCCTGCTTAGAGGATATCTATCAATAAATCTAAGGTAGTCTAAAGGAGAAAAACCTCAGGATTATCTCAAAAACTTCAGAAAAAGTATGTGGAAAAGTTAAACACCTATTGATGATAAAAAACTATTAGATAGTGACACCTGGGTGGCTCAGCAGTTGAGCGTCCACCTTTGGCTCAGGGCGTGATCCCAGAGTCCCAGGTTGAGTCCCACAGCAGGCTCCCTGCGTGGTGCCTGCTTCTCCCTCTGCCTGTGACTCTGCTTCTCTCTGTGTTTCTCTCATGAATAAATAAAATCTTTTTTTAAAAAAAAAACAAAAAAAACCTGTTAGACAATTAGGAGTAGAAAGAACTTCCTTGGGGCACTTGGGTGGCTCAGTGGTTGAGGTGTCTACCTTTAGCTCAGGTCATGATCCAGGGATCCTGGGATCAAGTCTTGTATCAGGTTCCCCGTGGGGAGTTGCTTCTCGCTCTGCCTGTGTCTCTGCCTTCTTTCTCTGTGTCTCTCACTAATAAATACATAAAATCTTAAATTGAAAAAAAAAAAAGAAAGAAAGGAAAGAAGAAAGAGAGACCTTTTTAAACCTGGCACCAGAAATCTATAGCAGATATAGTAGCAGAAATTTTAGATGAAATCCTTTAAGAAAGGGAATATAATGAGGGCCTAAGTTGTCCACTAGCTCCAATGCTGGGCACAGCACCAGAGACCCTGGCTGATGTCACAGAGAGGAGCTAGACAGAAAGGATATAAGAATAGGCAGAAGAGGGGCACCTGGATGGCTCAGTTGGTTGGGTGTCTGCCTTCGGCTCAGGTCCTGGGATCGAGTCCCAAGTAGAGCTCCCCACTCGGCAGGGGACTGCTTCTCCCTCTCTGTCTGCCCTTCCCCTTCTGCTCATGCTCACCCTCTCTCTCAAATAAATAAATAAAATCTTAAAAAAAAAAAAAGAATAGGCAGAGGAGTATCAAAGCCGATAGAGTCAGATCTATTAAAAGGCCAACAAAATCAACAATCTACTGGAACTAATGAGAAATACAGCAATGATGCCAGGTTCAAGATCGACTATAAAAAGTATTAGCATTTATATCATTCTAGGTGCAACCAGGAGATAGAAACCACATAGTGACTTAAGCAGAGAAAGTTTGATGTAAAGGATAACTGAGCTATCATAGGAGAGTAAACTGGAAGGATAGAAAGAGAACTCTAAAGGGCGTCCTAAGGAACCACCTTGGAAGGGGACCTCAGACCTTGTTGAGGAGGTGGGTTGTAGCCCACTGGATGGCAAAGAATTCCTGGAAGCCTGAGCCAGAGCTGGTCATGGTCTCATACAAGCAAAAGAAACTCTATGGGGCACAGGTAAGCCACTGCTGGTGGGTGAGTGCACAGGTGGGCACGCATGGGGAACCCGGGTGCTGCTATTAGCATGAAGCCTGGAGTGCCTGGCGTCATGTCAGGAGAGGGCCAGGATGCAGGCCAGCTGAGGCTGCCTAGGCAGGTGTCCAGAGGGGGTGTGATGGGCAGACAGCCTGCTATGAGTGCTGTTGGAACCAGGAGCTGGAGTATTCAGAGGTCTCCCTGAACTGAGAAGATAAATTTGGAATTCCAGAAAGCCAAAATAAAGCTTCAACACAGAGTGTCAAAGAGGAGATTACTGCACAGAGTAAGACCTCCAGGGATCCTCAGAGAGCCTACTCAGCTGACCAGTTGTGTAGGTGAGACACTTAACTATGGCTGGGGAAGAACCACTTGAAATGAGCAGGAAGGAAGATCCAAGCTCACATAGGGCTGGTAAGAGATGTTATTCCCATCAGCTGGTGATAAAAACATCACAATATAAGGGACATCAGGTAGAGAACCAAGAGATTACCTCAGTAAAGGAGAAATCAGCCCAAGGCTAAAGACTACTCTGGTTCTATCTGAAAAGCCTCAGAAGGGTCAAACTGTTCCCAAATAATCTACCTGTGTCCCAAAACAAAACTCAAGAATATATACATTTTTAGAGGGATGGAGGAGCAGAGGGAGAGTGAGAGAGAGAATTTTAGCAGACTCTACACCCAGTGCAGAGCCAGACACAGGGTTTGATCTCACAAACCTGAGATCATGACTTGAGCTAAAATTGAGTTGGACACTTAACTGACTGAGCCACTCAGACACTGAAAGAATATATATATATATAAAACTTTTTAAAAATTAACTATGCTCCATGTCCAACATGAGGCTTGAACTCACAACCCTGAGATAAAGAGTCACATGCTCTATGATTGAGTCAGCCAGGTGCCCCAAGAATATTTAAAAAAATATCTAGCACCAAGAAGGTAAAATCCACAATATTTAGCATGTAATAAAGAATTAATAAGCATATAAAGAATACAATAAATGGCCAATAGGGTGATCTTACTGCTAATGATGACAGAAGTGCTAGACAAGCACATTCAAACAATTACTGTAACAGTTTTCTTTTTTTTAGAAAGAAAAGATTTTATTTATTTATTTGATGGAGAGAGAGCACAAGCAGGGGGAGCGGGAGGGGAAGAGGGAGAAGCAGACTCCTCGCTGAGCAGGGAGCCCAATGTGGGTCTTGATCCCACAATCCTGGGATCATGATCTAAGCTCAAGTCAGATGCTTAACCACCTGCACACTCAGGTGCCCCTGTAACAGTATTCTACACGTTCAAGGAGGTTGAGAAAAATAAAAGTGTGTTAGGGAGAGACATGAAAGGAATAAAAGACTTGAGTCACATGTAGAGTGAAAAAAACTGCAATATCTGAGAAGAAACACATGCTAGATGGATAAATAAACTAGATGCTACAGAAGAAAAGGTGAGTGAACTTGAAGACATAGCAATAGAAACTCTCCAAAATGAAGCACAGAGGGAAAAAAGCCTTAAAGAAATGCAAAGAACATCAGTAACTGGGCAACTGTAAGTGGCCAGTATATACTTCAAATTGGGAGTCCCTGGAGAAGTTGGGAGGAGGTTGGGGACAAATATATCTGAAGAAATAATGGCCAAATTTTTCTAAATTTGATGAAAACTGTAAATCCACAGACCCATGAAGCTCAATAAAATGCAAGCAAAACAACCAAAAAAACCCTACGCTGGTGCACATTATAATAAAAAAAATAATAATACATAAAACTAGTGTTAGAGAGAACAATCGTATAAGCTGTGAAAGACAACGATACTGTCTATCCAAAGGAAAAAAATGACAGCTGCCTTCTTGTAAAAAAGTTGGTATATGAGATGATGAGTTGTGAGCACCATTTTTTTAAGCTAAATTTTCTATTTCTAAGAGCAGAAAGTATCCTAACTGCTGGAATAATATTTTATATATCTCTGGCATGTAATCTGGTAAATTATGTAGAATACCTATTTTATTTATTTATTTTATTTCTTTGTCCCTATTGCACAGGAGGAAAGAAATGATACATTTTCTGTCAATCATTTAGGAGAAATTTTTGCTTATGGAAAATAATTAGGCAGTGATTCTTTCAAGGGCTATATATATATATATATATATATATATATATAGTAATGAAAATCATTGGTGCTTTGCGACTGTCTTTGCACATAGCCAGTATTTTACAGATCTAATGTAAATGAGTTCTCCCCCAGTATCTGTGCCTCTTTTCTTTCTTTTTAAATTTTTTTTTAAAGATTGTATTTATTAAAAAAAAAAAAAAAAGATTGTATTTATTTATTCATCAGAAACACACAGAGAGAGAGGCAGAGGGAGAGCAAGCTCCTCACAGGGAGACCAATGTGGGACTCAGTCCCAGATCCCAGGATCACATCCTGAGCCGAAGGCAGATGCCCAACCACTGAGCCACCCAGGCGTCCCTCTGTGCCTCTTTTCTACCAACAGAATCCCTGAAATCCTGTGAATTTATAAAGCTCCGGCCCCCTCACAGCTAGTATGTGCAACTTCTGGAAACTGGCCTTTTTGATCCTTTCTTCCGGCCAACATGCAAATGAGAAAGCAGGAAGCAGGTGTCTTGAACCCTTGAGGCCAACTTGGGAATGCTTAGGGAGAACCTGGTAGAAAGAGTCAGTGTTTCCAACACCACAGAGCACTGTGCCTGCCTGGAATCACTTACCTGAGACTTCATCTCAACTTTTATCTCCTTAAGCCATAGTCTGGGGCACCTGCTCCCTTGCAGCTGAACCTAACCCTCACTACCACATATAGGTGTCATTACCTCTACTTCTCCTGAGACATCAAGCAAGTCCCTAATATGTGGCAAAGCTTGGATTTGAACCAAGCCTGTCTTTCCCTAAAACTCTTGTTATTTTCAGTAAATTACACCTCTTATCATTTCATGTTTAGAAAAATGGCAGCTATGCTATTAAAGGATTTGCAAAGGATACAAAATCAAAATATCCATAGCCACTAAGAGCTTTAACTAAAGCTCAGATAAATAAATATTTAAGGACATCTAAAGACTCAGGGCTTTTAATGGGAATATTTACATTGGAATAGTGACATAAACAGTATTTTTTTTTTAATCGGAGAATGCAGAAGAAAGCACTCCGAATACTTTAATTTCTAGAGTGTTTTTGTCCTTCGTGACCTTCGATTTAGCCCAGCCCTCCCCTTCATGTGCACAGTTTAGTGATGAGAATTGGGGAAAACAACATTTACTTCTGCGGCTTACAATGCCACTGGTTCTACACTGGAAGTCAAACTGCCGATCTGCAGTTATTAACCCTTGTAAGAATGCAGAGGCTCCTTTGAGGCCAAAGAGCACAGAGTGCGAGTGAGCTTAATCTGGTGCAACAGCTCTGACCCCAGGCAGAGTGCTGGGCTGAGGGGGCGCTGAAGGTTTGTCTGGGGAGTGCTGTGATGAGTGGTGTCTAGAGAAGGGGCCCTACAACCTGGGTGGCTCAGTGGTGGAGCATCTGCCTTTGGCTCAGGTTGTGATCCCGAGTCCTAGGATCGAGTACCGCATCGGGCTCCTCGAAAGGAGCCTGCTTTTCCCTCTGCCTATGTCTCTGCCTCTCTCTGTGTGTCTCTCATGAATAAATAAATAAAATATTAAAAAAAAAAAAAAGAAGGGGCCCTACAAGCACTTCTTGTTTGCCATTCCTGCAGCATGGTATTTGCTAGGGAGAAATGGAAAACTTCACTGTTATTTCTCAATCCACAAGATTATGCTGAATCCCACCTGAAGTTTCTTCTTTTGCCTTTTGAAGGGATCTGAACAGGATGGCCTGTTCATCTGCTTCACATCAGCTTAATTCTTGGGCCAGCCACAGATCCTAAGAGAGTAGAAGGGAGTGTTTTTCTCCCCTGCATTTTAATAACATTAGGTATTAGTGGAATATTTATTTTATCTATGTAGAAATTCTATTATTTTAAAGCTGTGTTTCGTGTATCAGCATAATAATAAAATACAAGAGCATCCCAGGAGGCTGATCTTTGGGTGTTTACTCTCTGTGGTCTCGCTCAGACCTGCTCTGAGACACAGGAAAAGGAGCCATACATACAGCTCTACAGAGGATCCAGTGCAATATCCCACCTTTTAGGACAGGCTTTGGAAACAGTAAAACTTACAAATTTACTTGCTCTAATACATCAGAAGGGAAGATCTTAGCAGGAGGCACGTCACCCTTGGTCTCCCTGAAACCTTCCTGCAAACACACACCATACTCTCATTCTGGTTTGGTGTCTTTGGTCATGTCATTCCTTCTATCTGCAACTGCTCTCTTTCCCAGTTATCTCACTGTCTCAATGTTCTCTCCAGGGAAGCCTTCCAGGTTGCTCCAGTTTAAACCGGTAGCTCTCAAAGAGGGAGGAGCAGGAGCAGCAACATCCCATCAGACTGGGGACTTGTCAGGTGTCCCCCCATCCCTGGCCCAGGCAGAAACTGCTTATAGGCCCAGCAGTTGGTGTTTGGGGGGCTCCAGGTGCACACCCCAGCTGGCTAGTGTCAGCTCTGGGGCCATGGCGATGTCTCCTGCCTCTGGACTCCCACCCGGCGGGGTGGGGGATGTCATAGCATCTCACCTGGAACCAAGCTTCCTTTCAAAGGGTTCAAAGCCTTTCCAGATGCAGGCAGTCTGCTCCCCCTGCCCTTACAAACTGGATAAAGATTTAGTGCCTGGAAAAAAAAAAAAAAAAAAAAAAAGATTTAGTGCCTGGCTACTTGGCAGAAAGTGGTAGTTTAACCCCTTAGAATGATAAGTTATCTCTGATATGGATTCAGTCTGTGGGGGCCCCTGTTAAGCAGGAGAGAGCCTCCTAAGGCCTTGTAGGACCCGAAACAGATATGGCCTCTCACCTCTACATGGCAAGATGTGGAAAGGCCTGTGAGACCCATGACTCCATGCGGCCCACATGTGTTATATAATAATTATGATCGCTGACGTTTGCTGTGCTCCTATTATGTGCTGTTCCCAGCAGGACTGCTTACAGAATTTGCAGAGCCCAATGCAAATGAACATATGGGGCCCCTCGATGAAAAAGCAGGGAGAAACTGCTGTTCAAAGGACTAAAATATTAAATATTTTCCTTTCTTCTGCTGTCTATCTCTGGGCTCCTCCTGGTGTTTTAATTTTCTATTTAATGTCACTCTCCCTAGGGCACAGGGACACTCCTGGAGGAGTGCAGATCCTGCCAAGGGCCATCAGTGTTCACACTCCTGCCTCCCAGCTGCTGTACTCCCCCCATTCCCCACCCCCCCAGCCACCAAACCCCATGGCGGGGCTGGGAAGCCTACCACCCCCTCTGCGGCAGACCCGTGGCCCCAAGGGCATTGCTACCTCTGCACCGAGACATGCTGGGTGCCCAGATCGGGGTGGACACGGCCAGCTCAGGAGGGCACACGCTGCCAGGCCCCCTCTGAGAGGCCGCCTGGGCGTACACACGGACCCTGATCCTGGGGAGTGGAGGAGGGTGGGGGGCGTGCACACCTGGCCAGGAGGGAGGCGGGTGGGGGCAGGGCAGGGTAGCCAGGTGAGGGCAGGGCTGGGGACCCAGCTGCTTGGAACCGGCTCTGGGGCGGCAGGAGGCGGGACCACTCCTGAGAGCAGCCTTCCAGCCTGGCTCATGCTCCCTTACTCCAGTCCCTTGGGACTCGATTTACAAACTAGAAATTCAAAATGTAAAATTAAGAATGGCAAGGCAATGGCTCCAGAGCATTCAGTCCCGAGCTGGGTCCTTTTGGACACGGGGCCAGGTCACTGCTCTAACTGTATGTCCCTGCAGCCAGCCTTTTGTAGGATTTACTTCTTTAATCCTTACAACCACAAGCCTATAAAACTAAGTATTCCTGTCATCTCCGTCTTACAGATGGGGAAGTTGAAGCTACCAGTGTGATATCCACCTGTCCACCTGCTTGCAAAATACCCAAAATTTGAATCACCTCCTCTTGCAGGCTTGCCCAGCTCCAGCAAGTATCCTAAAGTCTCTATGTGAGTGTCCTAATGTCACAGTGCCTGGGGGACAAGGAGAAGGACCTACAGTATAGTAATAGCTATTCTATGGTTGAACAAATGACGATCCCAACCTTGAACATTTTGCTGCAGGGCTCCCAGCAAAGATCCAGACTTCAGACAAGAATGACACTGATGGTGTCCAGCCACAATTGTGCTAGATGGTGTGGCTTGGAGATGACTGAGACTTGCCACCCTGTGGGCTACAGTCTTTTTTTTTTTTTTTTTAAGATTTTATTTATTCATTCATGAGAGACAAAGAGAGAGAGAGAGAGGCAGAGACACAAGCAGAGGGAGAAGCAGGCTCCATGCAGGAAGCCTGATGTGGGACTCAATCCCAGGACCCCGGGATCAGCCACCCAGGTGTCTCAGGCCACAGTCTTTTAGGAAGGAAGGAGTTTGGGAACAAGGTGCAGTAGTGACTGGATGCCTACGTGATGATTTGGGCAGTGCTGGGAATTCCCGAAGCAGGGACAGCTTGCTGGCACCTCTGAGCATGGTCCAGGGAAGTGACTGTGGGAAGGATGGTAAAAAAGAACCAAGTGACTGAAATGATTTAATTGAGTTATAGAAAAAGTATAATAACATATTTGTCCCTTCTTTGTATTAAATCCTGTCTGACGGCTGACCTGGATTTCTTGCATCTACCTCCCATCACCCACCATCCTCAGCATCATTGCCACTGTCTTTCTTCATCCTTACGAGCATCTGCTGTGTACATCCACAGAGGACACAGTTTAATGAAAGAGCCTTGGCCTTACTCTTGGGAGGAGGTCCCATCAGGCAACATCTCTACCAAAGATCTCTCTAGAGTTCAGGAGTGGGTGAAAGGGACACATTTCATCTGTGTCTACCCCTCTGGAGAATACTCTCAGATGGTAGACTCCATTCCCTTTTCCAAATTGGCTAGTATGTGGGACAGGGCAAAGTTCTCATGACACTTCTAATGTCAGGGAGCTTACTCACATTAGAAATGAAAAGATAGAAAATTATGAAAAAAATAAAATGTACATAAATAAAAACTTCATTAAGTAACATGCACTGATTTTAAATGTGCACAACATTCCTGTTACTACTTAAAAATAGAATGATGAAGGATGATTTGGTGGGAGTAATTGTTTAGTAAAAAAAAAAATCAATTTAACATCACTTTGCTTTCAATTTCTGCTGCCAAGAAAACTCATGCTGTATCTTCTAATTCAAACATAAGTGTCTCCAGAAACCTTTGGATCCCATATTACAAAGCCCCATCTGTTTTACCCTCTCTAAATTAGCATTTTAGCTTAATTCACTTATGAATTTTCTGACATTCGCTTGATTCCCCCCCACTCTTGTTATCTAAAGTTACAACTGGCATCTTTTAGATTTGGATTCAACTTAGAAAATAATTTTTAGCTTCTTAAAATCCTTTTTAGTAGTAAGCAGGGTATAAATAAATAAAATTTAAAACACGATGCAAATATGTATGCACAAGGATGTTTATTGCAGCATCGTTCACAAAAGCAACAATTGGAAACAAATGTCTATGAATTGAAGGGTGGTTAAAGCAGTAATTGCTAAAAAGGGTGAAGTATCTATTGATCAATCGTTCAATGTGTTGATTGATACATCCTGATATGGAAGTCAGTACATGATAGAGAATGTAGAAAAAAATCAAATTGAAAAATCAGTATACAGTTTTACATATAGGAAAAAAAAAAAAAACCGAAGGTATATACATGCCAGGGCATAGGAAGTAGATTGTGAGAGATTGCAGTGTGGAACGTGATTAGCTCTGGGGGTGGGGACAGTGCAAGTGCCACAGGCAGCAGAGGGGACGGTCACATTTTTTTCTGGAGCCTTGTGTTATATTTGAATCTTCTATAAGAATGTGTGGATTCATATTATTTTTAATTTAAAAAATCCAAACCAAGAGCACCTGGGTGGCTCAGTGGTTGATTGCCTTCAGCTCAGGTCATGATCCTGGGGTCCTGGGATTGAGTCTGGCATCGGGCTCCCCAAAGGGAGCCCGCTTTTCCGTCTGCCTATGTTTCTGCCTCTCTGTCTGTGTCTCTCATGAATAAATAAAAAAAATAAATCTTAAGAAAAATAATTTTTAAAAATTCTAAACCAAAACAAAAAAAGCCTTGAATTACCGAGCATACATTATATATATATACATATATATATAATAGCAAATGACATGAATAAGGGGCATCAGAAATTTTGAAGAGTTCCTTTCTATTTCTATTTTGAATAATTACATATCTACACTCAAGGCAAAATAAAAAGGAAAGAAATTTAAAACATACACGAAAGGAAATGATAGGAGCTGAAGAAAACAACCAACGTACAACTATCTGTCCAGTAAGCATAAGCAGATTACAGTTTTAGGTAGGATAGAGCTCAGAGACAAACACATATCTGTGCTTGTAGAATTTTGTGTTTGGGGAGGACATTTTTCTAATAATAATGACTAAGAATAAGTTGCCACCACTGTACAGCAGGCAATGTCTTAAATAATTTTACTTTTATTAACTCATGTAACTTTAACGACCCAGTTAGGAAGAGTCTACAGTTATTTCCATTTTGTAGATGAGAAGTAGAAGCAAGGAGAGGTTAAGGCCAAGGTCACATAGCTTGAAAAGGATGGAGCTGGGATTCAACCTCACGCAGGATACCTAACCACCTAACCACTCCGCCAAAGTTGTAAAGCCAAATAGACATACCCATCTATCCAGCAAGCACATCTCTGCGGTGGAGAGCGGGCGTTGCCCCAGGGATGCTGGTCCAGCACCATCAGCTTTCCTCTGAGCTCCCCGTACACACTCGGGACGCCCTTGGCAATTTCTCCTTATACATGCAGCCAACTGTTTTTTTTTGAATGCTTATTTTCTGTATTTTAGTGCAACTGCCCCTAGATGAAGGGGCTAGCCTGCCTTGGAAAGCAATTATAGAAGGTCAAGACACCAGAGAAGCTGGGGTGCTCTGAGTTGGGGTGGTTGTTGGGACCAAGGAATAGAAAATAGGTCAGAGCAAAGAGACTGCTGACAGAGGTGGAGCAAAACTAAACAGGAAAACGAGGATTTATTCATTAATCAGGACAGGAGTCTTCATTCCTTCCACTCTCTCCTACACTGTCGTGTTGAACTAGCTATGGGTGAAGAACAGTGTAGACCACTTTTTGTAGTTAAAAACCCAAGGAATTTATTGACCATGCTTAGAGGCAAGGGCATCCACAGATGAACACAAAAGACAGAAATAAACACTGAGCTGGGGATCCGGGGCTTTGGATCCCACGCTGGGGCCAGCTGAGCTCTGTGATCCTGGGGAGATGACTTCACCTCCAAGAACCTCTGGGGGAGTCTACACCTGCATCACTAGGTCGTAGTAAGGATCAGAGCAAGTCATGTACGTGAGGTTGAATAACCTGGTAGACTCAGAGTTCATTGCCTACCAGGGGGATGGAGGGAGGACACAGGGGATAGACTCCTAACCTTCCTCTGCCCACAGGGGTCAAGCCTGCATTCTGCTCTGGAGGCTCACCCAGCCCCCTCCGCCTCCTGCTCCCTGTCCCCTTTGGCTTCACAGATTTGCCCCCCATTAACTCCAGACTTCAGATCCCACCAGGAGGCCCAGAACCTGCATGGGCTAGAGAAGCAGAGGCAGACTCTCGAGGATGGGAAACAGGCCTTGAGAAGAGAGGCTGGGGAGGACGGAAGAAGCAGGGGTGGCCTGTGAGTCCGAGAGACAGGGCACGTGGCCGTGTCTCCGAGAGACAAAGTTCCCATGCACGATAGAGAGCCACGCTTCAGCTGGGAGACTGAAGGTGCTGGGAGGGAGAGAGACGGCTGGGACGCAAATCACCTGAGAAGTGCTGCCCTGGATGAGGTTGGGGGGAACCCAGGCTCCGTCTTACTCTCAAGCCCAGCAAAGGGTTTAGAGCCCTTGCACTATGCACCCCCTCCTCTGTGTGAATTCACTAGCCACACTCTGTCCTCGGAATTCCCCAGTCGTATTTCACTAGGAGTTTATTCTCCCCGCCCGTGAGCTAGAAGCTGGGGCACCCCAGCAGCATCCCCATTCCTGGGCACTGCACCTGCCCCAGCTGCTCTGACAAAGGTGCTATCCCTTCTTCTGAGATGTTGTCTTGGTGGAGGGGGGCCAGTTGGCCAGAGTGTCTGCTGTCTCGCAGCCCCCCACCCAAGGGTAACCCCTAGCCAAGGACCACTGACTGGTGCCCAGGTACAAAGTGCTGTCCCTTTGCCTCAAGCTAGACTTCCAGAAATGCTGCCCCTGCCTGGCCACCGGCCTTTCCTGCCCTCCCTCCTGACAGGCTCTACGTGCATCACAGGCACTGACATCCCCATCTC
The DNA here is from genome assembly GCF_053574225.1 of Canis aureus. Taxonomy (NCBI): domain Eukaryota; kingdom Metazoa; phylum Chordata; class Mammalia; order Carnivora; family Canidae; genus Canis; species Canis aureus. Next base: position 50,436,801 of record NC_135625.1, on the reverse strand, counting down.
AGTGTATGGGGCGGAGGCTCTAAGGATGGGGTTCACGGGCTGGGCCACTCGCTCGGCCAAGAGGGCCTGATGTGAAACTATGCATGCATCCCAGAGTGTGACCATGGCACACCTGCTTCACAAGCACCAGAATACTTGTTTAAAATGCACATTCCTGGGACTCCTGGCTGGCTCAGTTAGTAGAGTGTGTGGCTCTTGATCCCAGGGTCATGAGTTGAAGCATCACATTGGATGTGGAGACTATTTAAAATAAAAATAACAAGTAAAAGGGGTGCCTGGGTGGCTCAGTTGGTTGAGCGTCTGACACTTGATTTCAGCTCAGGTCCTGATCTCAGGGTGGTGACATCAAGCCCCACCTTGGGCTCTGTGCTCAGTGCAGTTTGCTTGTCCCTCTCCCTCTGCTCCTCCCCCTACTCTCTCTCTCTCTCTCTCAAATAAATACATAAATAAAATCATTTTTAAAAAAACCACCAAAAAATAAAAAATGCAGATTCCTGAGCCCAACCCTGGTTGCACAGAGCCAGAATCAATGAGGGGAGGGCGGGGGGGGGGGCGGGGAGGGAGGCATGAGAATTTGCATCTTCACCAGGTTTGTGCGGCAGTGTGCTCCTGCCTCTTCTTCCCTCCCATCACTCACAGCATTTTCACTGAGCATGGTCTTCCTTCTGTTAACATGGCCCTGGGTTCTCTCCCGGCACCTGCGGCTGCTTGCCTAGTGCTCACCACTTGATGGGGAACCCTCCTTCATGGAATCACCTCCATTCTTCCCCTTCACTTCCCAAAGGGCAGAACTACCAACGCTGTGAACTTGACCCTTAAGCATATTCTCTACATTGTCAGGCCTTTTTCCCCATAATACTTCCTCTGATCTGTACTGTAATCTGCTTGAGAACATTTTTTTTTAAAGATGTTATTTATTTATTCATGAGACACACAGAGAGAGAGGCAGAGACACAGGCAGAGGGAGAAGGAGGGCACCTGATGCAGGACTCAATCCCGGGACTCCAGGATCATGCCCTGGGCTGAAGGCAGATGCTCAACTGCTTAGCCACCTAGATGTCCCTCCCTGAGGACCTTGAACGTGGCTTAAACTTCTTTGTGCCCACCACCCTCCGCTCAGCACTATGGAAACATTTAAAAGTGTTTCATTCATTCAATAAATATTTATTGAATATTATGTGCCAGGCACAGTTTTAGACTCTGGTGATCGAAAGATAGATTGTCCTTATCTTGGTGGGCTGCACAATTCAATTGATTAAATGCTTTCAAGAGTGAATTTATTGCAAAAGTATCTCTACAGACAGCATTAAGAAGCTTTCATTCACTTATTCATGCAATAAATATGTATTAAGCACTGATTATGTGCCAGGCACGTAGGTACCAGGAATATGATGGTAAGCAAAACAGACATAGGATCTGTTCCTCCGGAAGCTTGTGGTTTAGTGGAAGAGACATACTGATGACATGATTATACAAATTATAATTACAATATATGGCAAGTGCTCTTAAAGAAAAGTGTGGGGTGTTAAGGCACCTGGCCTTACCAAAGGTTGGGTGAAGCTTTAATTAGGCAGCTTGGGGAGAAGATGTGAGGGAAGTTGCAAGGTACAGGGAACAGCATGTGCAAAGTCCTTGTGGTGAGAAGAGTTTGGCCCCTGGGAACTGGAAGAAGATGACAGAGTGAGCTCCCAGGGTGTGATGGGCATAAGGGGTGGGCGGTGGGCAGTGAGAGGTCAGGGAGGCAGGAATCCCACCTCTGGGGCCCTGATGGCCACTTAAGCATTTTTCTCTTCATTTTAAGAACAATTGGGAGCCAGTGAAGATGTCAGTCAATGTGATGTAAGCAAATGAAAGGGCTCTCAGGCTGAGTGCTGGGCTCTCAGGCTGGGTACAAGGCCGAGGCCAGGGGCCATGCTCTCACTGGGCTGCAGGAGCAGGCCTCACCCCCCCAAGCCCTTTCCCACCTGGGACCTCTGCCCAGGCTGGTCCCTCTGCCTGTGATGCTCTTCCCCACTCGCTGAAGGCAGAGGAGGGTGGCCTTGGGTCTGACCCGGAAAGCCATCTCTTCCCAGAGGCCTGCCTGGCCACACCCTTCGATGACACCCCTTCTACATTCTCTTAGCCCTGTAGTCTTTTCCTCCCTGGGCTTATTACAAACTGCAGTAATTTGATTTACTTGACTTGTTGCCTGTTTTTTTGTTGTTGTTGTTGTTTTTTGTTTTTGTTTTTTTTAGGATTTTATTTATTCATGAGAGACACAGTGAGAGAGAGGCAGAAACACAGGCAGAGGGAGAAGCAGGCTCCCTGCGGGAAGCCTGATGCAGGACTCAATTCCAGGACCCCCGGATCATGCACTGAGCCAAAGGCAGACAGTCAACCATTGAGCCACTCAAGCGTCCCATGTTGCCTGTTTTTAATTGTCCTCAGGTAAGCTCCCTTGATGGAAAGAGCCATGACGGCCTTGGCTCTTGTTTGCCTCTTACAGTATCTGCTGCAAAGTGGCTGATTGTACATTTCTGCACAGAGAGTGGGTGGTGGGGGTCGGGGTGGGTACCCAGGGAGGCCCAGCAGGAAGGACACTGATGTAGTTGTAGCTGCCGGTAGAGAGCAGAGAGGAGCAGAACTAAGCAGGCTTCCTCAAAACATTTAAGCTCTGAGATGCTTTTCACTCTTTGTTACTGAGAACCTCAGTGACCTTTCTTTATGTGCATTATAGCTATCGAGATTTACCATATTATAAATTAAAGTGGAGAAAATCTTAAAATCTTTATTAATTGACATTATATGAAAAATAATAAACCCATTACAGAGTAAGATAAATTTTTTTTTTGAGAAGTAACTGTTTTTCCAAACAAAACAAAATCTATTGAGACAAGTGACATTGTTTTACATTTTTCCAAATTTTGTAAAGGTCTGGCTTATTATAGTTGGACCCTTGTATCTGCTTCTGCATGTAAACTGTTCTAGTATCTCGTGCCATGTAGCCTCTGGAAGGCTCTTGGGGGCCAGTTGGGAACAGAAAGGGCAAATAACATCTTAAGTGTAATGAGTCTGGGGCAATGGATATCCCAAAAGGACTCGGGACCCCCTCCACCCCATCCCTGCAAGAGACCTGAACAGCCCGTGAGAAGTGATGGTTAAGAAGATATTTAGGAGGAAATATTGACAGTCCTTAGTTATGTTATTGTAATTATTGCTAATAGTTGCTGCACGTTTATTATATGCCAGGCATATTTTAATCTTCACAACTGTGTAGAAGGAATCCTTTTACACATGTGAAACGTTGGTGACTCGATGATGCTAACTAATATAAATTCTACGTATGTGCCTGTGTATATGTTTTTCCTCAATGAAATTGGACATTTTTATTCTTAAGAAAGTGACCAAAACAATTAAGGATGAATTTCTCATTTTGGGATGGTCAGGCTAAGTCCAAATCCAAATGGTGAGCCTCAGACTTAAAAAAGTACCCTCTGTTACCTTCCACAATTCAATTACTTTGGAAATCTGACTTTGATTTAAATGTATTTTTGAGCCATTTCAGTTTTAAGAGCCCATTTGGGGATCTTAAAAAATTAATTAAGTCTTTTGTCTTTGAGGCTTAATTCCTCCACTTCTGGCATATTATCTATGGCTGTGAGAAAACTGCCAATCATGTGGGTAATTTGCACCTAAAATAAAGGTGCAGGAAAGTTGAAATTAGAAGCAGCTAGAATAGCAATTCCTTGTTTTTCGTTTTTTTTTTTTTTCTGCTAAGATTTTGGACTAAAATTCACAGAACCCTCCTGGGTTTGCCCAGACTCCTTTCCCAGGCGCTGGGTGCAACGCTTGCTTATTTTCACCAGTAGCATTCCGGGTTCCTCCAGCTGAATTTCCACCTCTCCTTTCCTGTTGGCCGTCTCACCGCTTTGCCTGTGCTCCTTTCTCCTCCTGATATTGACCCCACTGGGCATCTCCTTGGTCCACACCCACCCTAATTCTTACCCGGAGGGGCAATCATTTTCCCAGGGCACATCCCTTGTGCTTGTCCCTGACATCCCCGCCCCGCACACCCCGCAGATCAAACACCGACCCCGTTTCGAGCACCGGGGCAAGCATTGTACATGTACTCTGTCATCTTGTGCTCACACAAGCCCCATGACGCTGCAGTTTCCCCTTGTAGGGTAGGAAAAGAAATCTGAGGGTGCTACATAACGTCTGAGCCGCGAGAGCCACAGCCTGCACAACTCGGACACAGAGAGGCGTTCCCCGAGCCTGCCTCTGTCTGATTCTAAAGCTTTATTCTAAATTACAGAGCTCTCAAAAAAATAAATAAATAAAATAAAGTAAAATAAAATAAAATAAAATAAAATAAAAAAGTAAATAAATAAATTACAGAGCTCTCTTTCACTTCCCTGCCTTTTTATTTTATTTATTTATTTATTTATTTTTTAAAGATTTATTTATTTATCTTATGATAGAGAGAGAGAGAGAGAGAGGCAGAGACACAGGAGGAGGCAGAAGCAGGCTCCATGCCAGGAGCCCGACAGGACTCGATTCCGGGACTCCAGGATTGCACCCTGGGCCAAAGGCAGGCGCCAAACCGCTGAGCCACCCAGGGATCCCCACTTCTCTGCCTTTTCAGCTGCTGTGTCCTTTACCTGCTTTTCTTAAGCTTCAAATGTCTCCTCCAAGGACACTTTCCCTAACAGCTCCAGGTGCCCCTTTCTGCTCAAGCCACTTCCTGCACACCTGGCATGCTACACTTGATACCGATTTGTCTTCTCCCCAGTAGACTGTGGGTGCCCTCGGCGTAGACTCTGTTTTTCACCTGTGTCTCTACCATCTAGCACTCATCCCAGGCAAACAATGGTGTTTCTTATTAATAATTGATACATTCTTTTCCTCCCCCTAAATTAATTAAGAAATGAATGAAGTCCATTTGTCAGCCTGTTGTTTGGAATCTGGGCTAAAAATAGTGCTTATGTGTTGCTGTAATAGTGCACACACTCTCAAGGTACATGTGGGTTAGCAGAAAGGGTGGGTTGAACTTGTTTTCCATGTTTTAACGACATTGTTTCTTTGGGAAAATACAGTCCACATTTAGGGAATGGTCTTAGACTTAAATTTTAAATCCTCACTGAAAAAAAAAATTAAATCCTCACTGACAGTTTGTGAACTGCCCTTGAAGCTGACGACTTTTTACTATCTGTGGCGTCCACCTGTACATTTTTTTCCTTCCTTCCTTCCTTCCTTCCTTCCTTCCTTCCTTCCTTCCTTCCTTCCTTCCTTCCTTCCTTCCTTCCTCCCTCCTATACAACTTGTTCAGGGCTTACCACTTTCCAGCCCTATCTAGGCACCAGGGCCACAGGTGGACAACAGCGTCCCTGGAATGAGAGGTTCAGTGTAATGGAGACCAGTAGTTACAGCCATGTGGCAAGAGGAGTATGACAAGGTGTCAGGGCTCAGAGGCGTGGACACTGGATTCTGCTCAGATTGGCTAGGAGAAGCTTCCAAGAGGTACTTGCACTGAGTCTTACTGGAGGCCCTGGTTTCTCAGCTGCTTGGGAGCCACCACTGTCACTTTAAGCTGAATGTGGAGGTTTAAGGATGTTTATGGGTATTAGATAGTCTACAGTAACAGGTATCTAGAGAGGGGCCTAGGATCCCACAGGAAGAAAAACGGCCACCCCGGTGTAGACTACTGTCCTGATGGTGTCGATCAGTTGTTCAGTCCATGCTGAAGGGCAGGCACACACCTGTCTGCCACATCTCAAGAGAAAGAAGATAAAATCCATTCGGGAGGCTGTGTTGTGGATATCTCATTGCCTTGACTATGCAGGACCAAGATGGTGCCCATCTGTCCTTTGCTCCACAGCTAAATTCAATAAACAAACAAACAAACAAATAAAGTTTCCAGTGATCAGTGCCCTCCAGAGGGTCCCTCAACTCTGCTGCAACAAAAACAGTTTGAACAAGGGCTAAAAGAATTCATGCTGATTTTGACAAACCTTGACTCCTACTCTAAAACCTAATCTATGGGGATCCCTGGGTAGCGCAGCGGTTTGGCGCCTGCCTTTGGCCTAGGGCGCGATCCTGGAGACCCGGGATCGAATCCTACGTTGGGCTCCCAGTGCGTGGAGCCTGCTTTTCCCTCTGCCTGTGTCTCTGCCTCTCTCTCTCTCTCTCTGTGACTATCATAAAAAAAAAAAACCTAATCTAAATAAACAAAAATTTAATTTAGATTCAATTTGCTAATACCCAGTGCTCATCCCCTCAAGTGCCCTCTTCAGTGCCCATCACCCAGTTACCCCATCTCCTCACCTATCTCACCTTCTGCAGCACTTTGTTTCCCAGAGTTAGGAGTCTCTCATGGTTTGTCTTCCTCTCTAATTTTCCCCCCACTCAGTTTCCCTGCTTTCCCTATGGTCTCTTTCACTATTTCTTCTATTCCACGTATGAGTGAAACCATATGATTGTCCTTCTCTGATTGACTTATTTCACTCAGCATAATACCCTCCAGTTCCATCAATGTTGAAGCAAATGATGGGTATTCATCTCTTCTGACGGCTGAGTAATATTCCTTTGCATATATAGACTACATCTTCTTTATCCATATGTCTGTTGAAGGACATTGTGGCTCCTTCCACAGTTTGGCTTTTGTGGACATTGCTGCTGTGAACATTGGGGTGCAGGGGTCCTGCTGTTTCACTACATATGCATCTTTGGGGTAAATGCCCAGTAGTGCAATAGCAGGATCATAGGGTAGCTCTATTTTTAACTTTTTGAGGAACCTCCACACTGTTTTCCAGAGTAGCTGTACCAGCTTGCATTCCAACCAACCGTATAAGAGTTCTCCTTTCTCCACATCCTCTCCACCATTGTTGTTTCCTGTTTTGTTAATTTTAGCCATTCTTACTGGTGTGCTGTGGTATCTCATTGTGGTTTTGATTTGTATTTCTGTGATGATAAGTGATGTGGAGCATTTTTTCATATGCTTGTTGGCCACGAGAAGGTCTTCTTTGGAGAAAAGTCTATTCACATAAAGAAGTTTTCACTGGGTTCCAGAACTCTGCACCTGGAGGAAGAGATGAACATACTCATTCCTGTATCCTTGACATGGCCTGACACATGGGAAGTGCTCAGCAAGTTGGTTATAGGAGGGCTTTGATGCCTGATACCCACATTCAATGGATTACATACACAGTTGGAGAAGTTTCATCTGGGGAAATATTTACTGCAAGGAAGGACTTTGACATGCCTGTTAAGTCTAGAAATATATTTGATTGTTGGCCCTGAGTGATCATGGGAGTGAGTATATGGATAGGTGATGATCTCTAGCTATTTTGCATTTTTGGCTGAAGCTCTATAATTACTGTAATATATGAGATGCTGGCATCAACCCAAAAGCAGTCCATCCTTGGCTTGTCTCCTGAAGGAGGGCCAAGTAGGATGGTAGAAAAAGCATAAGACACAGACTTTGGAAATCTGCGTTTACATCTTTTCTGGATATAGTTATCCACTGATGCAAAACAAATTATACCAAACCTTAGTAGCTTTAAACTACTGACAAGACTCCTTGACCAAACTTTAGACTCCCCTGAGCCCTCTTCTCAATGAGGTCTCAATCTTGGCCCAGGAGAACTGCAAAATCTTGGCACAGACAGTTTTATCCACCCCCTTGAGCTTCCAGAAACAAGCTAGTGATTGTTCAAGTCTCCTGGTGGGAGGGGTGGATAAAACTGTTTGTGTCCCTGGCGTGACCCAGCCCCCTCTGAGTTCCTGCCCAGGGCAGCTCAAGCTGCCCAAAGAATTTTCTGTTTGAGATTTGCCCTGACCCAACACCTGCCTTAGCCTAACAGTTCTCATTAAATAGCCCCAGCCTGCTCTGTATCATTTTCTGTGTCTCTGACTCTGCTCAGGGCCTCCAGTGGTTGCTCCTCCCTTCTCTCTTTTTTCCCTTGAAAAGCCCAGTCTCTCTGCACAGATTAGAGCTGAGCCCTATTTATGCTGACATCTCTCTCCCCAACTGCAGTAGTCTGAATAAAATCCATCTTGGTTGGCTCTATTACCCTCTGACATTGCAATAAACTCCTATTAACTCATACCATTTCTGAGGGCCAGGAATTCAGGAGAGCCTCAGCTGGGTTGCTCTGGTTCAAGGCTTCTCAAGATGCAGACAGGGGCAGCACTCATCCGAAGGCTTGACTGGGGCTGCAGGGTCTTTCAAGGGGGCTCCCTCACATGGCTGACAAGTAGGTGCTGGCTGCGGGTGGGAGCCCTCAGCTTTCACCCTGTGAACCTCATTCAAGCAGTAGCTCTGCTTGAATGTCCTTGTGACATGAAAGCAAGGTGGGAATTGCACTATCTTTTATGACCTACCCTAGAAGTTATACACAGCCATGTCTGCAGTATTTCACAGGCTAGTCCTATCCACTGTGGGAGGGGACTCTAAGGCTGTGGATACTGGGAGGTGGGAGTCACTGGGGACCAGCATGGAGGCTGGCTGCCACGACTCTGCTAGCAGTCTGTATCATGTCCTTGGGCAGGTCACCAGAGCTCTCTGGGCTGGAACAATGAGGGGAGGGCTATGCTTAATCTATGAGGCTCCTCCCGGGCCTGACTTTATCTTTTATTAAATGAGAGAGTCAGTCGGTGAATGAAAGAGTTAATGTGCTTACAAAAGCATTTCTCACAGAGAGTAGCTCGTTTGCCAGGGTCTGGCCCAATTCCTAGAATTGGGTAGCTTGTTTCATGGGGGAGGGAGAGGGGGTCGCAGCAGCTGTCTGGGTTTCCCATCATCTCCCCTCTCCCTTCCGAGGTCAGGGAGGTGGGAGGGGACATGAACAGGTGGCTCCTGACGAGGCTGGCTTGGATCAATCCTGATACAAAGACACTAAGGATTTGGAAATGAACATGCAAGTGGGGGAAACTGGCAGGCTGCCCTTGGAAGGAGCTGGTCCTGGTTTTGCTCCTTTTAGGAGTTTTGCACCTGATTAATGATTCTGTTCAAGATGGATTAAGCTGCTGGAACCTTTCTCCATTTAGCAATGCCAGCTCTTTCCTCCTCTTAACACTTTTTCTTGGCTAATCTCATCTCCCCCACCCTCAATTTGTTCTTGGGGCAAACTATTGGTCTAGAATGAATTGGGTTTTCTCCTGGAAGGGAGGCTGACTACTCTCTGAGGTGAGAGACTAAGGAGCCATTACAAGCCAGGGGGGCTCAGGTTCAAAGCCCACTGAGATTCTCTTTACTCCCTCTGTAAGTTTCACTCTGAACAAATACTATTACTTTCAGAGGTCAGTTCCTGGCTCCATTCTGCCTTCCCCAGAAATGAGCGGAAGATAGGGAGCAGGCACTCAAACCAGGAAGTTGAAAGGAGTGGCTGTTATTCAAGGTGTAAATAAAGCCCTACACCTGAAATCCCTCCTTCTTCCTTCTGTCCTCTTCCCTCACTCCTCATGTGAGCCTCTACAAGAGCACAGCCTTGCACACAGTCTCACATAAGGAATGTGAAGCCACAGCATCAGGGCCCCGAGATGGACATTACAGAGATGGAGTCCAAGCTTCTTCCCTACTCTCCACCTTCCTGCAAGAGCACATGTTTAGCGCTGGTTGACCAGTCATCTGGCAATCCCTCTTCCTGCAGACAGCTGTCAGGAGGGTAGGACCTGGGTGACTGTGGGTGGTGGGGGGCAATAAACAGATGAGGGGCTGCATTTGCAGCCTTCCCTCCAGCCCTGCCCACCTCTCTTTTTCATGGACTTTCTCTGCCCTCCTCCACACTGCTCTTTATTCAGCAGGGACCCAAGGATCCCTCTCCAGAGAAAGCAGATCATCGTGGGCTGAGGGTGCCAAGTACCCTGCAGCCAAGGAACCCGGCACAAAGCTCCTTTATGCCTCGCTGTGTGCTCTCCTTCCTGGCCAGGCTGCCCTGTGCGTGGTTTTCCTTAGTCTTTCTTCACTATTTCTTTTCCAGTTGACTTAGTTATTACAGTACATGGATGGCAGGGGACGAAAGACCCTGGAGGGTGGGCCTGGCTCCAAAGTCTGAGTGGGAGTGGGGCTCCCCAGCCCTGCTGTGACTTCACTGGGGGGTGGTGCTTCACATGCACCCACCTTCCAGAGGCAGGGCATGACTCTCAGTTATGGCTTCCCTGTTGGGGCTCTCGCCTCCACTGGCCTAGGACATCTCTGGAGAGTACTGAGTATGAAGTGGGGGGTGAGTGAGGCCCTCCTTGCCAGCTCCAGATGAGGTATAAGGTAGGTCGACACACTTAATCATGAGAGACACAAAGAGAGACGCAGAGAGAGAGGCAGAGGGAGAAGCAGGCTCCTCACAGGAAGCCCAATGTGGGACTCGATCCCCAGACCTGGGATCACACCCTGAGCCAAAGGCAGACACTCAACCACTGAGCTACCCAGGTGTACCCCTGTTCCTGCTCATAGATTTGACTTCCTCCTTCAATCAGTTTCAGAGGGTTACTAGAATGTCTATGACCCACACAACATGACACTGTCATTAAATTATCTGCTTTACATTTAAGTAACCTTTTAACTCAAACTCTTGTAATTCTTTTTTTTTTTTAAAGATTTTATTTATTTATTCATAGAGACAGAGAGAGAGGCAGAGACACAGGCAGAGGGAGAAGCAGGCATCATACAGAGAGCCTGATGTGGGACTAATCCAGGGTCTCCAGGATCACGCCCTGGGCTGCAGGCAGCGCTAAACCGCTGCACCACCGGGGCTGCCCAACTCTTCTAATTCTTATGATCATACAACTGAAGTTTCACTTTTGAGGTCACATGCACATGCTTCATGTGGGAAAATATAAAAGTTAGTAGGGAGAACAAAGTTCAGCCCGGGTCCTTGGCCACCTTGGTTTTCCCCATCATTTATACCAACCTCAGACAGGTGACTACCTGTGTGTGTACTGCACGAGGACTTGGGGTAGATGCCCAACTCATATTGCAGCTGACAAAATGTAAAGGGGTGGAGGATAACTGGGGGCAAATTTTTAGGTGTGATACTGTTCATGAAATCTGTCCAGAGTGTTGGATATAACTAAGTTTGATGGAAAGGGGACTCTGGTCTGGGATTAGGGGACAGACAACCCCTGCTGAGATGCCCAGGCTGGTATAGACAGGGGCAGTGCTGCTAAATGCCTGCACCATATTACACATTTAAAACACTCAACTGCGGGGATCCCCGGGTGGCTCAGCGGTTTAGCACCTGCCTTTGGCCCAGGGCGTGATCCTGGAATCCCGGGATCGAGTCCCGTGTCTGGCTCCCTGCATGGAGCCTGCTTCTCCCTCTGCCTGTGTCTCTGCCTCTCTGTGTCTCTCATGCATAAATAAATAAAATCTTTTTTTTTTAATTTTTATTTATTTATGATAGTCACACACACACACACACACACACACAGAGGCAGAGACACAGGCAGAGGGAGATGCAGGCTCCATGCACCGGGAGCCTGATGTGGGACTCGATCCTGGGATTCCAGGATCACACCCTGGGCCAAAGGCAGGTGCTAAACCGCTGAGCCACCAGGGGATCCCCAATAAATAAAATCTTAAGAAAAAAATAAAACATTCAAATGCGAAAGGGAGGTGGGGGGTTGGGGTGACTGGGGATGGGCACTGAGGGGGGCACTTGGTGGGATGAGCACTGGGTGTCATGCTCTATGTTGAACTCCAATATAAATAAATAAATAAATAAATATCACTCAAATGCATCTCTACAGGCAGTAAAGAGATGCTGTTTCCCTACTCCCCAAGACTTCCCCCTAAAGCCATCTACTCCAGCACCACCCCCCCCAAGCGCCTCCTGAAGCATCTTAAAATCCAGCTGCTAAAGGGTTAAGTCCATTATAGCTGGCGGCCAGGACCCTGTTTCAGTGTTAGAGCTAGTATCCCTTGTCAAACATTTCGAGTATTACCCCTGGCTATACGGATGACTATAATATATGTTGGCAGAGATATCTGGAAGGAGCTTGGCTGTGGCAATGCTTGAAGGTCTGATTCACTGAATCTGAGAGTGAGTTCTGGTACATGGTGCGGGGGGGCCCATGGCATTAAACCCGTTCCTAGACATCGAAATTTGATTTATTAACATTGGCAACAGTTACAGGCCATCTTGCCAACAAACTTTCTGAAATTGAAATCACATGAAACTTTCCTAGTTCCTGCTAGTGCCACATACGCCCTTTCCTTTCTAAAGCAGCAAATTCACTTAAAAATAATTAAGAAAAGATTGATGGGATTTTGGAATTGTAATGAAAAATATGATCTCATTAGTAAGTCATGAGTCAGGGCCAGGCACTCTGTCAGATGTATGCACTTCTGCATAATTAGAAGAAGCTGATACAAGGGCAGCTAATAACGACATGAATTAAAAAATTAAAATGGTTTCCCTTTATACTTTTTGGCTGTGCTGAGGTTTTTCCTTTTGCAAAAATTCAGAAAGAGATCTCTTTCTTTACCCTATCAAATGGAACAGTTGGTCCAAGAGAAAATGGCAGGAGAAAGAATTAAAAACACTAACTAAAAGGCATCTTTGCACTGAATCTGTCATCAAGTGTCATTTAGGTTATGGTCCAACATCAGAAATGCTCTCAGCCACTTATCTTCAAGAGGATAAATATACCCCTGAGGTGAGCATGTTTTGAAAAGAGCCACTGCATTAATAATATAAACTTCATATAATCTCTGATTGGAACTATACAACACACAAAGCGATTCCCCTTCAGCTGAGACATACAAACTCTGGAAAGACCACAAACAGCTGGGAGCGAGACATCAGAAAGATAGCCTCATTTCTGCCACTCCCGGCTGGGTGACCTTGAGCAGACCAAGTCTGAGCCTTGATTTATTCATTTATAAAATGGGGTGGGAAGACCAGCCTGTCCCTTTGATGGGGAGATTCAAATGATATAATGTTTACAAAGCAGGCATTCATTCAAAATTGTTTCTCTCTCCCTTCTCCTTAGGAACCTTGCTTAGTTGACATTTGAAAGTTAACGATTTCCCTTTTCTTTCTTTTTTTTTTTTTTTTGGGCGATTTCCCTTTTCTTTATTTTAAAGGTCGCTGAGTATCCACCATGTGCAAAGCTTCAGCAGAGGAGCACAGTGAGGACTGGATTTATAATCTTGGTGCAGGTGGGGTGAAGGGATGGACAAATGCGCATCGCTTGTGCACAAAGCAGAACGGGCTAGATGCTGCGGAAGCTCAGGGATGCTGGAAGCTGCCAAAGCAGAGGGTCTGCATGAGGGAGAACAAGGAGCCCATGCTAGCTGGTATATGCTACTGTGTCCACTGTTAAAATATTGATGTGCCTCTGCCCTGAGCTCCCCCACACTCCCGCACTTTGGCTCCCTCCCTGGCCTCCCCCAATCCAGCAACAAAAGGTCAATGTCCATCATGTCAGGGACTAGAGGCCCTCCTCTACCTATGACTCGAACCTTGTGATTAGATGGTGCCTGTGATGTGGTGGTGGTTAAATACATTCAGTATCACCCCTGGGTGTGGGAAGCATAAGGGACTTCATAAGCTTGCTGGTATATGAAGTGACCCTGACAAGAAGAATGAGATTTTGACCAGCAAATCAGAGGGAGGGTATCCCAGGAAGGAAGAACAGCTAATGAGAATGGGGGAAGAAACAAAATAAGGCATTGATTTGAAAAACAGGAAGTGGGAACTGGTAAGCGGTAGGAGACAAGGATAAAAATGTTATTAGGATATTGTAGAAGGTCTTGGGCACTTGGGTTGCTCAGTTGGGTAAGCATCTGCCTTCAGCTCAGGTCATGATCCTGGGGTCCTGGGATTGAGTCCCTCATGAGGCTCCCTACTCAGTGGGGAGTCTGCTTCTCCTTCTCCCTCTGCCCCTCCCCCTGCTCTTTTTCTCTGTCAAATAAATAATAAATAAAACCTTTAAAAAAAAAGATATTGTAGAAGGTCTTGACTTTTAAATGAGGAGATTTACCTTTATTTAGTTGGAATGCACTGAAGATTTTTGAGCAGGGAAGTGATGGAGTATTAACTTTCAAGAAATAGGGATGCCTGGGTGGTTCAGCGGTTAGGCCTTTGGCCCAGGGCGTGATCCTGGAGTCCTGGGATCAAGTTCCACATCAGGCTCCCTGCATGGAGCCTGCTTCTCCCTCTGCCTATGTCTCTGCCTCTCTGTGTGTGTCTCTCTCATGAATAAATAAATTAAATCTTAAAAAAAAAAATGAAATGACACAAAGGCAGAAAAAACACGTTAAAGACTCTGTTGCCAGGACAGAAGCATGGGAGCCTGAATCACGATGTTCTTAATGGAAGTAAGGAAAAAAAAAATGGGTATAAGAGATAAGTAGACACTAGAGAACCTATCAACCAACTAAACATCTTTAAGAGTTCTTGAGAGAGACGGGCTCTGATCCCACTGCCACTTTTCCAGACATGATCCCAGAAGAGTTTGGACCTGCTAGGAAGGTAATTCCATGGTGCTTCACATCCCTGACTTCCTTACCACCCAGGGCGTGTATGCCTCCATTCAGCTGTATTCTCATTCTCCTACTGGTGAGGGCCCCCTCATCCTTTGCACATTTGCATCTTGACCTCCTCTTCCATGGTGCCTCGGAGTTAACCCTTACTGACCATCTCCTATGTGCCAGGCTGTGTGTGTGTGTGTGTGTGTGTGGGGGGGTGCTTTTTGCTTTATCTGATGGAAAATCTTTGGTAGGTGGATATGGTGTGCTCATGCAAACCCCATGTATCAAGGACTTGAGATCAATATTCTCTTGGTTCTCAGTTACCCACCAGCATTTCCAAATCATTACACTGCTACCCTCGTATAAAATTCTCTTTGGGGATTCACCATTTGATAGTATTATTTTTTTACCCCTCCTCCTCTGTTGTATCTACTCAAATCCTGACCATGTTTTCATGCTCACTGAAGGCTATCACACAGGTTTAATCTTCCATCCTAATGTTATGAGTTCTTTCAGTGGCCATTTGGACAATTCATATAAAACCAGCCTGGGTGGCTCAGTTGGTTAAGCAACTGACTCTTGATTTCAGCTCAGGTCAGATATCAGGGTTGTGAGATTGAGCCGTGCATCAGGCTCCATGCTCAGTGGGGAACCTGCTTGAGATTCCTTCCCTCTGGCTCCTCACCTCAGATACTCACACTCTCTCAAATAAATAAACAAACCCAGCCCAGCATTCCTTCACTTCCCACTCCCACAGTCTCCTCCTTCTTTCTCTTTCAGCCATTTATTCCAGTGGTGCACTCAAACCTTGTCATCTCTAGAGCTACAGACCCTTGTCAGAAATAACATTCTCAAACTCTATCTTCTTGTCTTTCCAGTTTCTTTACATCATTACTCGCCTCCAACGCAATGTTAAACACAAACGGTAAGAGCAGGCATCTTCATTCTGAATTTCAAAGGGAAATCTTTCAACATTTCTCTATTAAGTATACTTGCATCGGTGAATTTTATAAAACATTTAAATGTACCTTTACAATGATTTTTTCTCCTTTTTTAGTGAGTGTGCTAAATTACAGTCTATTTTAGTGAAACAGTTTTACATTCATGTTATATACTCAAATTAGTCATGATGCCTTAGATTTTTATACATTTTCTGAATTAGTTTGGAAATATTTGGTATTTTTGTATTTATGTTTATAAATTATATTAGCCTGAAAATTTTAATTTGTTTCATTTAATATCCTTGACAGGTTTTGATACATAGTTATGATAGCCTTGTATAATGAGTTGAGGAACATCCTCTCTTTTTCATGTATCTGGGAACATTTGTGAGAGATTGGTTTGAATTCTTTCTTACATGTTGATAGAGTTCACATGAAAAGCCATCTGGGCTTGGAGTTTTCTTTGGGGGAAGCTTTAAAATTACAGATTCAATGTCTTTATTTTATAGGACTATCCAGACTTTCTATTTCTTTTTTGTGTCAGTTTTTCAATCAAAATTTTCAAATTTTTACATAGTTATTTATACCATATTCTTATTATCTTTTGAATATCTATAAATTCTATAGTGATGGCCCTTTTCATTCCAAATTTACTTTGTGTTTCCTTCTCTCTTTTTCCCTTTATCAGTCTTATCTGAGATTAATCAATTTAACAAATCTTTTAGGAGAGCCAATTTTTGGCTTTATTGATTTTTGTATTTTATGTTAGTTTTCTATTCCATTAATGTATATTCTTATCTATTTTATTTTCTTCTTTCTACTTTTAATTTGATGTTTTCTGGGGATCCCTAGGTGGCTCAGTGGTTTAGCCCAGGATGTGATCCTGGAGTCCTGGGATTGAGTCCTGCATCAGGCTCCCTGCATGGACCCTGCTTCTCCCTCTGCCTGTATCTCTACTTCTCTATTTCTCTCTCTGTCTATCATGAATAAATAAATACAATCTTAAAAAAAAAAAACTGAAATAGTAGAAAACATCAAATTATTTTTTTAAGATTTTATTTATTTATTCATGAGACACACAGAGATAAAGAGAGAAGCAGAGATACAGGCAGAGAGAGAAGCAGGCTCCATCCAGGGAGCCTGATGCGGGACTTGATCCTGGGACTTCAGGATCATGCCCTGGACCAAAAGCAGGTGCTAAACCACTGAGCCACCAGGGATCCCCTGCTATTTCAGTTCTAACTTTTGAGATAGATGGTTGTTAACTAATTAACTTTCAGCCCTCTGTTGTTTTTTTAAAAAGATTTTATTTGTTTGAGAGAGAGAGAGTGTGAGAGGGAGAGAGAGAAAGAAGCTGAAGCACACTCTGAACCAAGCTCAGAGCCTGATGTGGGCCAGACCCCACAGCTGTGAGATCATTACCTGAGCTGAAATCCAAGAGTTGGATACTTAACTGAGCCATCCAAGCACATCATCTTTGTGTTGTTTTAAAAATATTTCTATTTTTAAGTAATCTCTACACCCAATATGGAATCAAACTCACAACTCCAAGATCAAGAGTTGCATGCCCCTCAAATATACAAATGTAGTGATCTAAGGGGCACCTGCACCTCAATGTTTACAGTAGCAATGTCCATGATAGCCAAACCATGGAAAGAGCCTAGATGTCTATCGACAGGTGAATGGATAAAGAAGATGTGGTATTATATAAAATGGAATATTATTCAGCTATCAAAAATGAAATCTTGCCATTTGCAATGACATAGATGGAACTATGGGTATTACACTAAGTGAAATAAGTCGATTAGAGAAAGACAATTATCACATGATCTCTCTCATATGTGGAGTTTAAGAAGCAAAGCAGAGGAACAGAGGGGAAGAGAGGGAAAAATAAAACAAGACAAAAATCAGAGAGGGAGACAAACTGTAAGAGCCTCTTAATCATAGGAAACAAACTGAAGGTTGCTGGAGAAGAGGGGGGTTGAGGGATCAGGTAACTGGGGTTATGGACATTGAGGAGCACACCTGATGTAATGAGCACTGGGTGTTATATAAGACTGATGAATCACTGACCTCTACTTCTGAAACCAATAATACATTATATGTTAATTAATTTAATTTAAATTAAAAAAAAAGAGTTGCATGCCCCCACTGACTGAGCCAGCTAGGCACCCCTCAGCCTTCTTTGTTGACACAGCATTTAAGGCTACAGACTTCTCCCCCAAATAATGCTTTACCTGCATCCCATTAGGTTTGTATATAATATATTTTTTAAAAGATTTTATTTATTTATTCATGAGAGAGAGAGAGAAAGAGAGAGAATGGCAGAGACACAGGCAGAGGGAGAAGCAGGCTTCATGCAGAGAGCCTGATGTGGAACTCAATCCCGGGTCTCCAGGATCAGTCCCTGGGCTGAAGGTGGCACTAAACCGCTGAGCCACCTGGGCTGCCCCTGTACATAATATTTTTATTATGTACATTCTATTTGAAATATTTTATAATTTCTACTGCTTTCTTTTTGTTACTCCATTTGTTATTTAGAATTATGTTTCTTACTTTCCATCAATATACAGATTTAAAATTTCTATTAATGATTTCTAGCATAACTGCATTTTGGCCAGGGAAGGTATTGTTTACTTTGATTCATCTGACAATTATTGAGACTTCCTTCATGAGGCAGAATATGATTAACTGTATGTAAATGTTCCCTGTGCACTTGAAAAAAGTTTGTATATTCTGCAATTTAGGGGTGGAGTGGTCTATTTATATCCCTTTGGTCAGTTTCCTAATCTTGTCATTCAAATTAGATACATTCTTGCTGATTTTTTTTTCTAATCCTAATAATTACTGAAGAGGGGTGTGCAGAATCTCCTAAGATAATTCTGTTGAATTATTTACTTAATTATAGGGTTTGGGTCTCTTTTATTAGTTTTATATTTATGATTCTTAGAATGTGTGCCTCTCACCTTTAAAATTTGTAGTTATCTAGAACACTGGGACACTCTTCTGCCAAACTTCTGTCCCAGCCTCTCCAATTGTTCCCACCAAGCCAGACTTTTTGTCTGACCAACTGCTGTTTATCCTTTAGAACTCAGTTTAATGTTGTTTCTTTAAGGAAGACTTGCCTAATTCCCCAGGTTTGGGTTACATCCTCCTCCTCTGTATAACTGAAATGTTATTTTTTTTAAATCATTTTATTTATTATTCATGAGAGACACACAGAGAGAGGTAGAGACACAGGCACAGAGAGAAGCAGGCTCCCTGCAGGGAGCCTGATGTGGGGTTCGATCCCAGGATTCCAGGATCATGGCTTGGGCCAAAGGCAGGCACTCAACCGCTGAGCGCCGAGGTGTCCCCTGAAATGTTATTTGTGAAGTTGAATCAAAAGACCTACCATATCGCATTATAACTTCCTAAATTTTAGTCTGAATCCTTCAATGTTAAAGGGAATCCCCCAGGGCTACTTGGCTGGCTCAGTCAGAAGAGCATATGACTTTTGATCTTGGGGTCATGGGTTTGAGCCCCACATCGGGTGTTGAGATTACTAGAAAAATAAACTTAAAAAAAAAACACCTCAATGTAGAAAGTATCATGTTCACTTATCTGTGTAAAGTCTTAGAAATAAAGGAGTAATTTACGATTCCCGAATTTATTTTTTCTATTCTTTTTTTTTCCTTCTCTATTTTCTTTTAGGATATATATTATATCTCTAATCCATAAATTTGGGGGTTAACTTACCTCTGTAGTCATGATATAGCCAGTAATAATAGAAGAATAAAAAGAGTCGAAAAAGAATTCAAGATAAAATAGCACAAATTTCTAATTTTTACAGATGAAGAAACAGACCTACAGAAGTGAAATGAATTTTCCTGAAGTCATTTACACTAAGTCTTATAGAAGAATGACTGCGTTTATGGGCAACACTACAAAACAAAATGTAAGGTTGTTTTTGAATATAAGTACCTATTATTTAAGTGTTACTGGGTGCTAACGAAGGAAACAATCCACAAAACTAAAAGGCAACTTATGGAATGGGAGAAGGTATTTGCAGACGCATATCTGATAGAGGCTTAGTATTCAACATATATAACGAACTTATACATGTTCTTATACATGTTTTATACATGTACTTATACATGTTTTGAGGTTACACCCTCAAAATAAATAATCCAATTAAAAAATGGGCAGAAGACATGAACAGACATTTCCCTAAAGAAAACATCCATGGGGTGCCTGGGTGGCTCAGTCGGTTGGGTGTCTGCCTTTGGCTCAGGTCATGATCCCAGGGTCTTAGGATCGACCCCCACATTAGGCTCCCTGGTTAGCAGGGAGCTTGCTTCTCCCTCTCCCTCTGCCTGCTTCTCTCCCTGCTTGTGCATGCTCTCTCTCTCTCTCTCTCTCTCTCTCTGTCAAACAGATAAATAAAATCTTAAAAAAGATAAAGAAAGAAAGAAAACATCCAAATGGCCAGCAGATATATGAAAAAGATGCTCATCATCACTTATCATCAGGGAAACGGAAACCGCAGTGAGATATGACCTCGCACCTGTCAGAATGGCTAAAATAAAAAACACAATAAACAACAGTGTTGCCCAGGATATGGAGACCAAGGAACACTAGTGCTCTGTTGGTGGGAATGCAAACTGGTACAGCCACTGGTAGAAAACAGTATGGAGGTTTCCCAAAAGTTTAAAAATAGAACTACCTTATGACCTATCAATTGCACTACTGAGTATTTACCCAAAGAATACAAGAACACGGGCACCTGGGTGGCTCAGTCGGTCAAGTGTCTGCCCTCAGCTCAGGTCATGATCCCAAGGTCCTGGTATTGAGCCCTGCATTGGGCTCCCTGCTCTGCTTTTCCCTCTCCTCCCTGCTTGTGCTCTCTCTGGCTGTCTCTGTCTCTCTCATATAAATAAAATCTTAAAAAAAAAAACAAGAAAAAAATTACAAGAACACTAACTCAAAGGGATACGTGCACCCCTATGTTTATAGCAGCATTATTTACAATAGACAAGATATGGAAACAGCCCAAGTGTCCATTGGTTGATGAATGGATGAGGAATATGTTTGTACACACACACACAAACATACACACAATGGAATATTACTCAGCCATAAAAAAGAATGAAAGCTTTCCATTTGCAATGATATGGATAGAGCTAGGGAGTATAATGCTAAGTGAAAGAAGTCAGTCAGGGCAAGACAAATACCATATGATTCCAGTCATATGTGGAATTTAAGAAAAAAAAAACAAGCAAAGGGGAAAAATAAGAGAGAGAGAGAGAGAGAAATCAAGAAACAGATTCTTAACTATGGAGAACACAATCATGGTTACCCAGGGGAGGTAGATGGGGGGGGGGGGATGCCTGAAACAGGTGATGGGGATTAAGGAGGGCACTTGTGATGAGCACTGAGTGATGTATGGAAGTGTTGAATCACTATACTGTACACCTGAAACTAATATTACACTCTATTTTAACTAACTGGAATTAAAATAAAAACCGAAAAAAAAAAAAAAAAAAAAACCCTAAACAAAGAAAAACAAATGTTGGGTGCTGACTGGTTAAGCAAGACTTACAAACTACTTAGATAAGTAAATAAAGTTGTTTTTTGTTCTGTTTTGTTTATTTATTTAACTTTGTTACTTTGACTTGTTCAAACTAAACTGGCCTGAATTCAGATTGCATCATGTGCTTACTTGCAAATGATAACGGCTTATATTTGTAAGCATCTTCCTTAATGAGGCCCTATTCTGAGCACTTTACATCTCATAATACCCCATGAAGTAGACACTTTGTTGTTCCCATTTTGCAGATGAAGAAACTGAGGCTGATGACACTAAGTAATCTGCCTAAGGTCACAGCACTAGTTAGGGTCATAGAGAAGCAATCTGGTGCCAGAGTCCGGGTCTTCACCATGGCTACCCAGCCTATGCTGATGGCTCTTTTCCCTCCTCTTCCAATAATGGCTTTCCTCTGTCTGCATCGGGACAAGCTTCTGGGTCACCTAGATGCTCTCAGGGGTCATCTGTCTCCTGCAGGTGCTCAGGGAAAGCTAGGACTTCTCTTTTTCCCCCTCAGTGCACTTCTTTGCTCCTGCCCCCCTTACAGGGTACACCCCGTCACACTGCAGTGACTCGTTGGTGAGTCTGTCTCATCCTCCTTGAGGGCAGGGTCACGGATTGTTCATTTGGTATTCCCAGAACACAGCACAGTGCCCGGCACACAGCGGATACAGGAAATGTGCTCTAGTCTAGTCCTGTTTAATCAATAGTAATTGAAGAAATCTGAAAGATAAGCAATCTCTGTAGGCATAAACTCAATGCCATATATATCTATTGATTTTTTGCTTTGATAATGAGTTATATGTTGTTATTACTGACTCTTGATAGGCTCAAATGATTAGAAAATAATCATATGTAGAAGCACCCCAGGCAGACCCTCAGCACAATTACAGAGTTGGTGATGTCTATCTTTCATTTTTGAGATCTCAAGAGCTTCCCACCTCTGCTTTCTGTGGTCCTCTCACTAAGCCAGGCACCCTGCATACTCTGTCCACATTTTAGTCCTTATCAAAAGGTCTGGTTCTCTGCTTGTCCTCAAGGTTGGCAACTATGACAAATGAATTCAACGGGAAGGTGGAAGACCACTCAAGCATCTGGAACATAATGTGTCCTGGATGGAGTCGGGAGTTTTGAATGCTTTTTCTCTTTCTCAATTTGGCAAAATAAGGTGACAGAAAGAGATAATGATTAGGATTATAATAGCCACTACTTATGCAGCCAGACACATGTTAATCATTTTACATGCATTATTTTAATCTTCACGGCATTTATTTGAGATAGATATTTTATCCTGTTTCTTACAAGCTATGAAATAAAGGTTGACATGATCTGTCTATACTTCTGCACCTAACAAGTGGCAAAGCTGGAATAACAAGTCTTAACTGTCTGGCTCAGAGCTTGTGGTCTTTACCACTACTATAAGCTTCCCCGCACCGTGATATTTTATGAACTGGAAGGCGTGGCCAAAGCTTTAATCCAAATTATTAAAATCCTATTGCAGAGTTTAGTAACTGAGGGAAAGAGTGAGGAAATATTTTTGGACATAAGTGCCAATTTGTTGCTCCTAAAATCACATCACTTGATCTCTTATTTATTTGGATTTGGCAAGTGTGAAGGTAAGAAAATTGGAATGGACAGGTTAGAGAGAGTCCCTCAGGCCTTCTGTAGACCAATTCAATACTCCACTGGCCAAAGCAATTATCCCTCTTCAGCTTTTACCAGGAAAAGGCCAGAAGTTTGTCAAGGATCATTCATCCTTCTGCTAGCAAAACAAACCTCCCACCATTCCCACGAGAATAAGTCCATTACAGAAGGGAATGGCTGTGAGTTCTTCTGAGCTTTCAAAGAACTTAATGGGGAGTTAAAAAAGAAAAGAAAGAAAAAAGAAAGAAAAGAAAAGAAAAGAAAAGAAAAGAAAAGAAAAGAAAAGAAAAGAAAAGAAAAGCTTCTATAAAATGTAAGAAATATTGAAGGGAAAAATTCCCTGGATAATCTGATTGTTAAAGTGATTGTGCCAAAGTTAAAAATCTCTCAGATATTTGAACCTTTCTGTTCTTGGAGCTAATAATATTAAACATATTTGTAATATAATTGTTGATATTTTCATTATAATTTAACAATGGTGCCTGCGTGTAGTGTTTGCTTAATTGAAGAAGTTGGTTTACAAGAAGGAGTATAGTATCAGCGTAGTTTAAAACAACACAAGCTGACTGAGTTAGTGTCACAGCATTAGGTATTTTTTTAATAAAGATTTATTTATTTTATGATAGACATAGACAGAGAGAGAGAGAGGCAGAGACACAGGAGGAAGGAGAAGCAGTCTCCATGCCAGGAGCCCGACGTGGGAGTCGATCCCGGGACCCCAGGATCGTGCCCTGGGCCAAAGGCAGGCGCTAAACCGCTGAGCCACCCAGGGATCCCCAGAATTAGGTATTATACACAAAAAAGTAGTATAACGTCCATTTATGACTAATACAGTGTGTGATCTCAGGCAAATCATTCAATTCTCTATTTTTTTTCTTAAAAATTGTATTTACTTATTCATGAGAGACACACAGAGATAGAGGCAGAGACACAGGCAGAGGGAGAAGCAGGTTCCCTGTGGGGAGCCCGATGTGGGACTGGATCACAGGACCTTGGGATCACACCCTGAGCCAAAGGCAGATACTCAACTACTGATCCACCAGGGTGCCTCTGGACAAGATGACTTCTAAGAATTTCTTAGAAGAACTTTTCCTTTAGCTAGGAGAGTCACATACTAATGGTGATATTTATTTGTTAATTCATTCATCCCCGAAGCATTAATTAATTATTAATCCTTTCAAGTATTTATGTATTAAGAGCACACACTGGGCACCAGGCATTCTGTTCCATGCTAGAAATAGATAAATGGATGAAAAGACACAATCTCTTCCCTTAAGGAGTTGACCTGCTGTTGGAATTGGGCCTGTATCAATGCAGGATTGACTATGGTTGCAAATAATAAGGGTCCAAAAATAGGTCATTGAATTTTAAATTTAATATTCCCATACTACATTATCCTTTGGTTTAAAGCAACATCTCTCAGTGTTTATTCTTTGGAAAATTCATTTATTCATTTGGCATTTTGTTTACTGGGTGCCTACTCTGTGCCTGCTGCCTTCAGAAAAGGTTCCACCATCAAGTCAGTTTGGGAAATATTGGATTAAATGAAACTGAGGCTTCTCAGGCTCATTAACATGTGATACGACTCATGGTTTGCAGAATTTCTTGCCATGGGGACCTTGTTTTGGGGGAAGAGCTCATAGGACATGTGTTGCGCGGCGCATACTTTGATGAAGTACTGAAGGTCCCTCTGTCTCCCCAGCAAGGGTGGAAGCATGTTGGTGGGTGAGGTGGGGGGCTTGTAAAACAGAAGGCTATCCAAGCATGTATCGCTCAACATCTCAACTAGAATTAGACTATTATAGCTCTATCACAATATTCTTCCCAGAAACTTGATTTACAGTAATCTCTGTCTTGAGATGGCTTTCACTTCAGGTGAACTACATTTTTAAGGTCTTCGGGGAAAAAAGCGGCTGGAGCTCCCCATAAAGAGCTGTATCATCTGATTTATTAGAAATAAAGCTGTTACTTCTGTGGGTGATGTCTCTGTTCTCAGTCTGCTGGAAGAGAATGGGCCAAAATATACTAATTGGATGAAATGGAAATTACAGGAATTTGGAAATGGAGCCGATGAAAACACAACCAGCACTAATCAAAGGCTAATTATTCTCAACTGGCAAGATGGCCACCTGGGGGTGTGAGTGACACAGACAGGCCAGCAGAGGAGGAGCCGAGGCCAGGCCTGGAGGCCACTGGCTGAGGGTGGACGTTTCCAAGAGATTGTTTTCTGTGAGTGTTTCTGATTAGTCAAGAAATGTTTCTGGGTTTCCATCCTCTTGTTTACCAGAGGAAGGGCTGGCTAGGGGACTGGGGGTTCTGGGCCACAGTGCTGATTGCGGTTAAGAGGATGACAATTTACATTTGTAGAGCACTCCCTTGAGGAGCCGGAGCTCTGGGAGGAGTGATGTTTGCTTCCTCCCTTCCTAACTACATTTTAATGTTAGATGATCAGATTAAAATGAAGGAAAAAGAAACTTACAGAAGGGCCTTGACAATATGACTGTGAGAGGGAGGAAAGGCTGCCTGGCCAGGACCTCTTGGTGGCTATGTGTGGGAGGCACACGAGGGCCAAGTATTTCCCACCACCTCTTTGTCCACAGGCTCCTTTCCAGTTCGCCTCTGAATGCTTCATGGTGGGGTCCAATCCAGTCACCCATTTCTTTTCTTTTTCTTTTTTTTTTTTTTTCAGTCACCCATTTCTTAAGTAGGGACAGCTCTGTCAAAAACTCATCCCAGCACTTGACTTAAGGCAATTCATTCCTCGAGATGGCATCCATTTTTAGGGGTTTAATTTTTGTAAGTTTTTTTAAAAAAAATTAGACTTTAAAAAATTTTTTTTTAATTTTTTAATGTAATCTCTACAACCCAACATGGGGCTCGAACTTATAACCCCCAGATCAAGAGTCACATGCTCAATTGACGGAGCCAGCCAGGTGCTCTCATTTTTAGGGACTTTAAATAATATAGGAAATAGTGAGCTACGGCTATCATCCTGTATGCTCTGAAAGTCAGGGTGGGTTACAGTGTAACACAACCTCCCCTGGAACTCACAACAGTGAGGTGAGGTTTCCGAGTGACTCTGCATTTACTCTCAGGTTATCCTCATTCGAAATACATACAGAACACCACAGGGTCTGGGATTTTTATCAATATCTACATAGAATGTAACTATGTACACCTATACAGAATGGAACTACTCCAACTAATCTTTCTGAATATTTCTGGAAATAAGTTACTTGGCTTGTTATTTCTGGCCATTTTTTTTTTTTCAGGCAAATCTTGAAATCATTGAATTTCAACAAAGGTAGGAAGGAAGCTCTTTAGAATACTGGGGAAATCTTTGGCTTAGGCAGACCAGACTTGGCTCAATGTGGGCAGGTACAACTGGCTAGAGGGATGCTAGATGCACCCCTCTCCTCTTCTCTTGAGAATCCCGCTGCTGGAGGAGTTGGTGAGGAGTCTGGTGGTCTGGTGAAAGGAAGAGGGGAAGGCCAGTTAGGGCCGATACAGCTTTTGATCAGGCATCATAAGAGCCAGGAATATTGACACACAGATTGAATTTAGGGGAAAATAGATCTTAAATTATGAGGAGGCATCGTTTTCATCTAACCCAGGGATCTACTCGATGCAGTAATCTCTGCTCCGGTTTCAATCCGTGCTTGAATGCATCTATTTGGTAGGGGTCACTGCCTTCCAGGCAGCTCATGTTGGTGGTTAAAGAGTTCCTTCTTAGATTAGCCCTAGACTTACATCCCAGTAACTTTTACCCTTCGGATAATAGAAGCAAGTACAATTAACTGTGAACAGGGTTTGAACTGCATGGGGCACCTTATATATGTGCAGATTGTTTTCTTTGATAAATACAGTACGAGGGCAGCACAGGTGGCTCAGAGGTTTAGCGCCGCCTTCAGCCCAGGATGTGATCCTGGAAACCCAGGATCGATTCCCACGTCAGACTCCCTGCAGGGAGCCTGCTTCTCCCTCTGCCTGTGTCTCTGCCTCTCTCTCTCTCTCTGTGTCTCTCATGAATAAATAAATAAAATCTTAAAAATAAATAAATAAATAAATAAATAAATAAATAAATAAATAAATGCAGTACAGGGCTAGAACTGTACTTTCTCTTCCTTAGGATTTTCTTAGTAACATCTTTTCCCTTAGCTTATTTTATTGTAAGAATACAGCATGTAATACAAATAACATAAAAAATATTTATGTTAAAAAAAATATATTTATGCTTTATGTTATCAGTAAGGCTTTCAGCCAACAGTAAGCTATTAGTAGTTCCATTTTGGGGGAGTCAAAAGTTATACATGGATTTTCGACTGCAGGGTTGGGAGGGTGGCCCCTAACCCCTGTGCTAAGAGTCAACTTCCTTCTTCCTTCTACACCATTGTCTCTCCAGGAGTTGAAGATAGACACTAGTCCCTATAAATATTCTCTGCTCAGATGAAAGGTATGTCATAGGAAACAAGTAAGTGCTGACCGAGTCTGCTCCGGGTTAGGAGCATCCCTATCACTCTCAACTAGGAAAAAAATTCCAGATGTAAATCCTGAAGTAATTTTCCAGACCAAATCTGTTAGGAGACACAAATATTAAACTAACAGTGATAACGTTTGGAGAAAATAGTGTCATTTTTGAAGACTTTCTTCCTTATTCCTGTCAAACCTCTCAAGTAAAGATTATGAAAAGTTCTAAAAGAAAAAAAAAAAGGAAGACAAGGAAAAAGTATTTGCAAAATACATGGTAAAGGTGTATTATTATTTTTTTTTTTTTAAAGTAGGCTCTAGGCCGGACATGGGGCTTGAACTTGTGACCCTGAGGTCGACAGTCACACTCTCTACTAACTGAGCCAGCCAGGCCCCCCAAAGATATACTATTTAAATAGTATGCTCTTATACATCTATTTATCTAATGGGCAAACAACAGCTAACTGAAGTTATCTTCATGAGCTAGGGTGATTTGCACGTATAAACTCACTGAATTCTTACGGTGACTCTAGGAGTTACATGTTATTCCATTTTACAGATGCAAAAACTGAGGCGTAATTACTTGCTTGAGATCAAACAGCTGATGAGTGAGACACAGTGGAGCCCAGGCGGTCCCTGACCACTGCACACTGTTGCCTCTTGTGAACAGTGATGTAGCAAGAGAAGAGAAGCTGATAAGGAAAAAAGAGAAGCCCCATCAGCAGTTAGGGGCATGTGGAGTGAGGCACTGAGATACCATCTACTTAGAACCTTTGACCTAAAACATCTGGTATTTGCAAAGCCACGAGAAATAAGCACTTGTCTGTGCTGCTGGTGGTTTTCAGCCTTTCTGAAGAGAAAGATTAGCATCAGGCACCCCAAGATGTGTGTGTCTTTTAATTCAGAAGGGCCATTTATAAGGAGTTATCCTGAAGAAATGAAGAAGAATGTATACAAAGGTCTAGTTGCAAAGGTATTCAAGGTGGTGCTGGTGGAGTCACTGTGACATAGACAAGTTAGAGAAAATACTAATTTTCAACCCTAAAAAACTGATTAAACCTGGCAGGACACATTCATGGAGGACACCAGGCCACCAATAGAAAAATGTGCAGAAGAACTGTTAATACATGGCAATCTATATATGGTGTAAGTGAAAAAAACCCCTAGGTTTCCATGTAAGAATAAGCTGCTATTTTTTCCTTTTTGGTACATGAAACGAATGTTTACATACGCTGTGAGAAATGAGTGTAAAGATATATGCCAGGTTGTAAATCACGATTATCTTGTAAGTAAAGGCGATTTTAATTCTCTTCTTTGAGTCTATTGTATTTACATTTCTTTCTAAGTTGAACACATAAAAATCTAATAATAGAATAAAATAATGGGCAAATAAGTTATTTTTAATTAAAAATGGGAAAACAAGAATAAGCAGAATATTCCAGAATGAAGAATCCTATGGGGACCTCCTATCCTCCATGGTACCATGTCAATGTCCATAGGGGGTCTCTGAAAAATGGTGATTATAGTTTCGTCTCACCATTAAAACAAAAATCCCATCAGGACGTGGTAATTTTCTCGTAAAGGAGAGAGCTGTTGGTGAGGGAATCACAAGTAGAATTAGTTTTTCTTCTCCCTTAAATGTGTCCAGGAGAGTTTCATACCTGAGTATGAAGTCCCTCGAGAAGGGCAAGGATGTGTTTATTTGTCTCAGCCAACATTTCTCAAGAGCTTAAGACGTCCCTGTCGCCCCTAGGACAGCCCCCATCATGGGGACTAAGGGTCTCCAGGCAAAGTGCACTTTGTAATGGGATGTTGTCTTTCTTTATCAGATGTCCCCTAAACCGTCTGTGCCTTAAGGGTGTGAGTGGCTCTCAGCGACACACATACAGGTCAGGGTGCACCTTGGGCATTGCCAGCAAACATGAAGCGCTGATGGCAGCGTTCTGGGCAGCTTGAGGCAACAGGACTCAGGTCTTTGCTGAGGCCTGCTGGGAGGAGTGCTCTTTCTCCCCGGCCAGAGAAGAAAGATCTGTTTCCTGTGGGGCTTGGAGGGTCCACACCATGGTTGTGCTCCTCTCCAGAGCTCTAAACCCTCTCCTTTCTGCCTAGGCATCCTCCTTTTTCCTCCCTGGGGCATCAAAATTAGAGAGAGAGAAAAATTAGAGAGAGAGAGACACGTATCCCTAACTTTTCCCCTAACCAATCCTCTTAAGCAGCCCCCGTCATCATCTCGTGGCTCTGGACACGGGCCATGTGCAATGTAATCTCCCTGTGCGTACACGGTGTCCTCAACACTGTGGTGCTCCCCGTTTTCCCTTCCCTTCTGTTGAAATCTGACCATGTTCCAGATTCCAGTCCAGATTACAGAGAGAGAGAGAGAGAGAGAGAGAGATGTGTTTAAGCCTAAATATGGTAATTCAATAGTATTCTTCAAAAGGACACAATCTTTTTATGAGTCTCAGGTGACTATCAATATTACCTGAATATCCCAAGGAAGGAAACTCAAATCTGTAGACTATATTGTCCTGTTGGCAGATTACATGAATGGTTTTCTTGTTTGGACTTGCCATAAGCACGAGAAGAAAGAGACCTGGGTTTTGGGGTGCCCCACTGCTCCTCTCACCATCTGGTGTGGTCCTGTTTCCCTTACTTATGCTCCATCTCCACTGTGGGTATCATCATCCACATAGTTCCTCAAACTAGAGACTTGGCCTCACTTCTCAACACCCCAACCTCCATTGCAATGACAATGCTTCCAACATCCTTGGGACACATCACCTTCTCTGACATTGCCCTGGTTTAGGCTTTCTTCTTGTGTTTTATCCACCTATAGAGTATCCACCTATAGAGTATCAGTTTAAGGGCCCACTTAGAAAACAAAGAAACTGCCTCAAGTTCATCTTTGGAATGAGAGCGAGTTTGTCTTTAACCAGAGTAGCATGTCTGGCAGCAAGAGACTTCCTATAATTATAAAATAGGTGGTAAGGAGAGCCGTCTTGCAAACAGATGAGTAATTGAGGAAGATAAAGTAATAACTGGTGAACGGAAGGAGGAAATAAATCAAAGTCTGACAGCATCATTTAAAATGAGCCAAAATAATGTGTTTTGTAGCTTACATATATTTGTCTCACTATGGCAGGACACTGTGCAAGGCTGAGTGTGTAGCCAACAGAACCCCGAGACAAGAACAAGGCTGGCCAGCATGAAAGAAGGTGGATGGCTGACAGAGCTCAAGGTAGAACATGTGTAGAGCTGCCAAGGGGGGCAGAGGAAACCTAAGAAACCATCCTGGAACCACAAGACCAGATTAGACTGAGAAGCTGAAGCGTGTCAACGCAAGCAAGCACGGTTGGTGGGGGTGGCCGGGGCGCAGGATGAGAGGGGCATGTGAAAAGACCCCCAATCCCAACACAGGCAGGCTTGTCTGAGCTGCTCCCACCCCCTGAATTAGGCATGGTTGCCGTCTCCTCCATGAAGTCCTCCGTGACCACTCAGTCTGCAATAGCCCAGTTCTCTATACATTACCCCGCTTGATTTCTCTGACAAGCACTTAGCATTCCTGGTTGTTTTCTCACTTCTTTGTTAGTTTTTTCTCTGTGTCTCTCAACAAAGACTTCAGCTCATCTCAAGGAACAGAGTCTGGGACTGCCTGGCATGCAGTAGGTGTGCTCAATGAATAGCACTGAATGACTGGAGGAGCCCTTGCCTGCATCTCCTGCTCCCACTCGTCCTTGCATTGCCAAGGGCACAGCTGGCTGTGTGGTAGGACACAGACGCCTGATGCATCCACTCTACGTTTTGAGATTGAGTATATTAACACTGACCTGTTAACCTCAAGTACTTCCACCACCTACTGGCCAGACATGTATCCCTAACTTTTCCCCAACCAATCCTCTTAAGCAGCCCCCGTCATCATCATCTCATGGCTCTGGACACGGGCCACGTGCAGTGTAATCTCCCTGTGCATACACGGTGTCAACTTCTGTTGAAATCTGACCGCGTTCCAGATTCCAGTCCAAATTTCCCTTGGGGTTCTCCCGAATACTCCAGCCCACAGGACTTCTTTCTCTGACCTGCAAAACTTGCTGTGTATTTCAAGCTATATTTATTCTCCTACTTAATGTTGTCACAGTTGTCTCATGGAGGTTAGGGCCGCTACCCCTGCATGAGTCCCCAAGGTGCAAGAATGGGCCCTGGTCACCTGCCCTCTTACTTCGCAAAGCCCCTCACACTAAGCTGGACACGAAAACGACACCTGGAGTATAGTGGGTGGAGAACGCGGAACTGCCCGTCTTTGTCATTTCTCTGTGCTCTGGCCACAGCCTGCCCCCACACACAACTTAGCTGAGTTGTTGTGAAGCTGATGTGGAATTCACTCAGGGTGGCTGACATCTGCTGTTTCCTTACTACCTTAAATCCATGTATCCACGTGCCAGGTACAATAGTAGATTCTGGGATGTGGGAATCCTTCACTTCTCTGCTCTCAGCCTATTTGGATCCTACTACTAGGGTGACCACAGAAACCTCATTACTCAAACTGGACACTTAAGAATAAAAGGGGGGCTCTATTCATGACTCTGCCAGGTCCAAAGGTATAAGTCAGGCTCATCCCAGGCAAGGTGGGACATTCTGTTGCTCTATTTGGAGCTGACTCTACACTGGGGTCCAGGAGGGTCATGTGGCCCAATGTCTGCCAATGACAGCTTCCCATTGCTCCAGCACAGTGCTTGCTTCGGGGACAGGCACACAACTCCTTAAAGCCGGTGAGACACCAGGAGCACTTTGCTGATGTTTGGAATTATGGCAGGTGCTCCTCCTTATTGTATTTGTCTGGAGTGGTTTGGAGGAGCTACCACACTCGTCTTGGGAGCCCAAGAAAAAGACTTTCTTCTTGTGATACACCCTGTTGGATCTCCATGTCGTCAAAAGCTCAACCCTGAGAAGAGGTGACAGGTAAGCACTGTAGCAATCATCCCTTGCGGAGTCAAGCACTACCCACCAGCTGTGTGAGCAGGTCATCCTGGACGTCCTCCACAGAACAGGACAAATAATATATATGGTTTTTAAGCCAGTAAGCTCTGGGGCGCTGTGTTACGTAGCAGTAGATAACCGGAGTTGAGGAGACGGGGAGAGGGTAGGCATGACCCTGTTGGGAGTCCTGGAGTAAGCCACAGTATTTCTGCTTCCATGTCAGTAGCCAAGACTCAGTCCACATCCACCCCAGACTGTTAAGGAGGCTGAGGATTGCAGTTGTCCAGTTCTGCTAACTGGGCCCTATGGAGCCACCAGGGGCTCGATGAGGACAGAAAGAATTTGGGGAGATAAGCAACAGGCTTGCACATGGCTTTTTGGTATTTTAAAACATTTTCCAGGGGCGCCCGGGTGGCTCAGCAGTTGAGTGTCTGCCTTTGGCTCAGGTTGTGATCCTGGGGTCCTAGAATAGAGTCCCACGTCAGGCTCCCCACAAGGAGCCTGCTTCTCCCTCTGCCTGTGTCTCTGCTTCTCTCTGTGTGTCTCTCATGAATAAATAAATACAATCTTTAAAAACTAATAAAAAATACAAAATTTTCCAGAGTTCAAATTTATCTCCATCCTTGTCACTCTCAGTAGACAAACTCCACTCTTGTGTGGGCTATGCACATTTCCTCTACCTTAAGTTCCATGCATCTCCATCTGTTCTCTCTTCTCTTTCTCTCCTTTTTTTTTAAAGATTTTATTTATTTATTCATGAGACACACACACACACACAGAGAGAGAGAGAGAGAGGCAGAGACACAGGTAGAGGGAGAAGCAGGCTCCATGCAGGGAGCCTGATGTGGGACTCGATCCCCGGTCTCCAGGGTCACACCCCGGGCTGAAGGTAGCGCTAAACCGCTGAGCCACTCAGGCTGCCCCGTTCTCTCTTCTCTTGCTCATGGCCACTCTTTTATGTGTGTTCTCCATCCTCTTGCCCCACATTGTCTAGCACTTGGCTCCCTCCACTCTTTCTCATTCTCTACCTCATTGTACTCTGGGTTGGCTAGGCAGCGAACATGGAGTGATGGCTGAGGCAGGCGATGGGGCACCTACCTGGGAAGGTCGGTTGAGAATGGCCTTCATAAAGAAGTGACGTTTAAGTCAAGACCTAACGTATAAGGAGGGTCCATCATGTGGAGTTCGGTTGGCCCAGGTGGGAATGGAGGCAGGAAGTGTTTGTGCAGAGGAAGTGCTATATTTGAAGGAAGAGTTAGCCTTTAGGGGGAAATGAAAGAAGAGGTATATAAGAATGCTGTGGGCAAGTGGCCATGGAGAGAGGCTCTATGTGAAGGAGGAGGGGTAAGCAGTGGCCAGATTTGATGGGCCTTTGAGAAAACCAGAGGAGCTGGACTTTGTTTGAAAGCTCATGGAATATGGTGGATATATGGTGAGGAATAAAACAGACATTGTTCCTAATTCCCACTGAGTTTACATTCTAATCTTACAAATTACAATGAAAGATACAAGGGATCAAATTACAAGGGATTGCACTTGGAGCTTTGACGCATACAGTCTCTAAGCTCCTGGAGGAATGTGGCTATGTTCCTGGGAGTTTGAAAACACTCCATGAGAATTTTATAATTTTGTTTTGTTTTGTTTTGAAAAGCAATAGGAGGGACGCCTGGGTGGCTCAGCGGTTGAATGTCTGCCTTTGGCTCAGGGCGTGATCCTGGATTCCCGGATCGAGTCCCATGTCGGGCTCCTTGTATGGAGCCTGCTTCTCCCTCTGCCTGTGTCTCTGCCTCTCTCTCTTTCTGTATCTCTCATGAATAAATAAATAAAAATCTTTTTTTAAAAAAAGAAAAGAAAAGCAATAAGATTTTCTAAAGCATCAGATGATCACCTTTAAAATGAGTGTTACTACACAATATTAGGACTGGCGTATGTGTCACAGTACCAGTGGCAGGGGGGGCTTCCACTTGCCCCTCACACTCCTCTCCACTCTGTTCCTCGTCCCGGGAAACTGACCTGCATGGACTGTAGGCAAGAGGCTCCCCTGTCTCTGAGAGTCTGGTTGGGTTCAGTCTCATCCACTGCAGAAGCACTTCTGGTCCACAAACGGCTCGATATTCATTTGCCAAAAAAGTTTGGCATTAGAGTGAAATTTAACATTTTTTCATCGCGGGTGCCAGTTTTACCCTCTAGGATGATGCTCATGAGGAGTCCAAGCCCTCCTCTGTGCAAGTGTTTTGTCCCCTGAGGCCCCAGGAGTACTTTTCCACCTCTCTACACTTGTCCTCTGGGTGCCACCCTTGGGGGCTCAGCACAAACACCTCCCCTCCAGGAAGTAGTTCCTGGTGTCCTTTCCTGACCGAAGGTGGACTCCCCTTGGCTTGAACCTCTGAAGCCTATCACATTCCGCTGCATACTCTGCTCATGGCTACACATCTTTCTTCCTCTGTCAGTTTTTGCTTTTTGAAAGCAGGATCTGTATTTCTTTCTTTTGTATTCTCCTCAGCCCTTACCAAGGTGTCTTACATATTACAGACATTTCATAAATATTTAGTGAATGAATCAATGAAAGATACAAGACTGTATTATGTACATTTTGTATGATACACACACACATACCTACATGTACAGGAACACCGAAAAATAGAACAGTTCTGCATAATTGTATAATACCCATTTGCCTGCTGCCATGAATACTTGCTCTCTCTGCATCTGGAGCACAGTCCAGGCTGCTCTCCAGCAGCTCCATTAAAACACTGTCTCTTAATCTGCAACCTTAAGCTTCTCTTGTGCCAAGGCTTCTGGCTTGAGATACCCTCCATTTGTATAACCCAGCATCCCCTTGGGCCCCGGCCCTTCTACCACTCCTTCTGTTAATGGACTCTGGCATGATCAACTGAGTATCAATCTCTTCACTGAGTATCAGTCATCAGAGTGGCATTATTCTTGTGATCTTGGGGAATGTTGGATGAAAACAGTTCAAACACAGACTATGCCCTTCAGGAATTTATATCATACAGGGAAAAATAAGGTGTATCCATGGTAAATCAAAGTGAAAACACGGAGAGACAAATAATCTATATATGCTTAGAATGCCTTTGAAAACACTTAAAAAGTACACCCATGTGCAACCATATCATCAATGTACAGCCACATACAAGCACACACACCCATGTGCAACCATGCACACCCATGCACACCCATGTACAACCACATGCACCTATGTGCACCTACGTGCAACCACACACCCCCATGTGCAACCATGTGCACCCATGTACAACCATGTGACTATAGTTTGAAATATTGCATTGCATGCTTAAAATCTGCTAATTAGCTTTACTTGTGGTGGCTATTTTACAATGTACGTATGAAATTATTATGTTGCACATCTCAAAGGCATACTATTTTTAATTGTCAATTATACCTCATTAAAGCTGGGGAGAAAAATGTACCCACAAGCATAAAGGGATATTCTTTTTTAATTTTGATTTATTTATTCATGAGAGACACACAAAGAGAGACAGAGACATAGGCAGAGGGAGAAGCAGGCTCCCTGCGGGGAGCCCAATGCGGGACTTGATTCCAGGACCCCATGATCACAACCTGAGCCAAAGGCAGATGCTCAATGCCTGAGCCACCCAGGCATCCCATAAAGGGATATTCCATCAAGAAAACCAGATGTGTAAAACTCAAAACCTCAAGGCAGTACATTGGGAATTATTGATAATTCATGTAACAAGATATATATTTTTAGTGCCTAGCTTCTTGACGATATTGGAATTGTCACAGATTCTGAAAGCTGGAGGGACCTTGAAGGTTATCTACTTTCACACTTGCATTTTACAAACGAAGAAATAGGAACCATCTGCTCTCTCACTCTTTCTTACTCTGGGACGCCTGAGCATTGTCAAAGACAACCACACTGCAAAGCAGGTGGACGTCACTGCCAAGTTGAGGGCCGACTTCAGCTGGGCCCTCAGCGCTGCCCGTATGATTTCACTCCTTTGAACCTTCCTCTGCTCACTGCCCACCTTGACCCCCTTCAAATGCTAACCAAATCCTCCTCGTGTTTCTCTGCTTTTCTATCCCTTCCCCCAGACTTGCTCTAAACAGCTGACCTTTTCATTCAGCGAATATCTAGGAAGTATCTACGATGTCCCAGATTCAGCTTCAGAGGCCATGGCTACCGTAATGCATCAGGCTAAAGTTTCTGATCTTAGGAAGCTTCCATTCTTGTTGGACGCTGTTGCCAGACTGCAAACGGGCAAACACACACTTTAAAAAAGTTGATAATGGAAGATAATGAAAAAGAGTGATGGGCAGCTATTTCACCTCAGGTGGTCTCAAAAGGAGAAGGTAATGTGTAATCTGAGTTCTGAATGAACAAAAGGTCTGCTTCTTCATAGTTCAGGGGAAGAGCATTCTAGGTGGAGTGGTAAGGGGAAACAGCAAGGATTAAGTCTGGAAAAGTAGGCAGGCACTAGGCCATGTTGTTTTGTAATCCAAGGTATGAAGTCTAGATTTTATTCCAAGTTGGGCTGGAAGAGGCCACTGGAATATTTTAAGTGGGGATGTGACAAACTTTGATTCATACTTTACTTACTTATTTATTTACTAAGTAGGCTTCATGCCGATTATGGAGCCCAATGCAGGGCTTGAACTCACAACCCTGAGATCAAGACTTGAGCTGAGATCAAGAGTCAGACGCTTAAGCAACTGAGTCAACCAGGCTCCCCTGATTCATATATTAAACAGAATGAGAGAGAGAGAGAGAGAGAGAGAAGCAGAGAGAGAGGCAGGCTCCCCACAGAGTGGAGAGCCCGATGTGGGACTCACTCGATCCCAGGACCCTGGGATCATGACCTGAGCCGAAGGCAGATGCTTAACTGACTAAGCCACTCAGACGCCCCTGATTCATACTTTACAAGGTGAGTTATTGCTGTGTGACCCATGGGTTGTAGAAAGGTCAGAGAGGAAGTCCAGGGGAGTTAGAGCATTATTGTCATAGTCTAGACAAGAGCCGAGGGCTTAGCCCAAGGACATGTTAGAAGACGTGGAGATTAGGTCATTTGGAATAATATGTCCTCAACTTGCACTAAAAGGATTTGTAGATGGACTGAATGTGGGGAAGAAGGAAAGTGAGGGATCATGACCAGGGGATAAACAGGTTATGGGTGAGATCAAAAATTCTGTTTTGCCTGTATTATGTTTGGACTATTTACCAGACATTCATATGGAGGGACAGAGAAAAGGTTGAGTCTAGAGGATGAGGGAACAGTGAGGGCTCAAGTGGGATGTGATGACCATGAACATCTGGATTGTTTTAGTGCCATGGCAATGAGTGGTGATCCCCCAGGAAGTGATTGCACGGCAGGAGGAACAGCAGTGGAGACGCTGACCTTTGCTGGGAATAGGAATGGCTGTCTCATCCAACAGGAGGAAAGAAAGAACTTTGGAAGAGCTGAGGTTTTTGAAGGAGGGAGGGGAAGTGGTTGGGAGAGATCACGGGAAGCAAGGAGGCCCTGCCTCTCCTGCACAGAGAGAGTGAAAGTTGGGGCTGACTGCTCATTAGTCCCTTACTGCTGACTCCATGGTTGACTGGCTCCATAGTGAGAACTCTGATTACTACCCAGGTACCAGTGGTTCCTAAATTCCTAACGTTGCTCAGACCTTTAGTTCCAAATGCCAGTTAGAACTCTACAGATGGATACCCTACAGGTACCTCAGACTCAGTAAGTTGCAAACTGACCTCGGCTCTCAACAGTGCTTTTGCTTTGACATCTTTCTCAGAGAATGGCATCGCCATTTGTCTTTCTGGCCAAGTCTGAAAGCTGACGTTTGTCCTACGATCCCCCTGCCTTCCCAGCCAGGCTCCCAGTTCTGGCATTTCTGCAGTCTGTTCCCTCCTGTGCAGCGCCCCCAGCACAGCCTTGGTGCAGGCCACTGTCCTGGTCCAGTGAGGCCACCCTCACAACCCGATTTGAGGGCTTCAGGCCTATCTTGAGTCTGTCATCAACACCAGCTGGATAGTTCTCTCAAAACACAGATTAGTCCCTTCTCAGCTTAAGATTTTTCGATGAAAAACTCTGATGGACTTTGTTTCAAAAAGGTGGAATGAACACACATTCTTCTATCTGCTTCGAGACAGAGAAATGATGGAAAAGAGAAAAATGGTTATGTTACAGAGTTGATCTTGAAGAGAAGGGACTATTTTGTGATGGAAAACTCTGATGGTGGCTACAAAAAGGAAAGGAGACAGGAGGCCACAGTCCCAGGCTGAGGGGGAGAGGCTGCCGGGGGCTCCAGTGGGACATGCCCAGGGGTGCAGGTGGTGGGAGGACTGCTGCCACACAAGGGGCCCCTCACCATCACCAAACTCCTGAGGGACATCAACACTATGAAAGGGAAACAATAAACACAATAAGTAGAAGACTTTGAGCTCTGGGACAGAGCTAACAGATAGGAAGTGGACTTTAGAACTAGGACATTGAACACTGTCAGTATGTGAAAGGGTGGAATCACATCCAATAAACAAAAACAGTAAGCTATGGGATCCCTGGGTGGCGCAGCGGTTTGGCGCCTGCCTTTGGCCCAGGGCGCGATCCTGGAGACCCCGGGATCGAATCCCACGTCGGGCTCCCGGTGCATGGAGCCTGCTTCTCCCTCTGCCTATGTCTCTGCCTCTCTCTCTCTCTCTCTGTGTGACTATCATAAGTAAATTAAAAAAAAAAAAAAAAAAAAAAAAAACAGTAAGCTAATTAATTAATTTAATTAAATATTTATTTGAGAGAGAGAGAGAGAGAGCACAAGTTGTGGGGGAGGGGCAGGAGAGAATCTCAAGCTGACTCCCTGCTGAGCACAGAGCCCAATGCGGAGCTGGAACCCAGGACCCTGAGACCACTACCTGAGCTGAAATCAAGAGTTGACCACTTCACGGAGCCACACAGGCACCCCAACAGTAAGCTATTTTAAAAGCTGTTATTCAAAAGAGAACGAGGTGCCTGGGTGGCTCAGTCAGCGGGGTGTCTGCCTTTGGCTCAGTGTCCAATTTCTAACCACGCATCTGTGGACCCCATCCCCCAGTGTACACACAGGGCCGGGCACAGAGGTGCTTCATGATTGCTTGCAGCAGGAATGAATGAATGGATCAATGAACAGTTCTCTCAGTCTGTGGCCCTCCAGAATGTCAACATCTTCATGGAGTGAGATGGGGCACCTCCATGAGCCTACTGAGGTCACCCCAGCCATAAGTTGGGATGCAGGCAGCCAGGGAGGGCTTGCTGCCTGACTGTTCTAGAGACAAGTTTGGATTGTGTTCCTTCCAAGGGCTTCTGGGAAAAATGCCTCTGCTGACAGCTCTGCCCTTAGGCCCGAGGCCAAGAACCTCTGAACAAATAATGTGCTTCTCAGCAAGCGTAGGAGAAGACAGCCCTGTGTCTGGGGAGCACACGCTTCCTGTCTGCAGGGTGCCTGCTGGGACGTTCTTTCTCTGTGTTCTAGATCAGGTCCAGATTCCACATGAGGCAGACAGCTCCTTGGCTGCCACCCTTACTTCTTGCCTCATGAAAAGAAAACATAAAAAATCAAAAGTCTGCAGCAGTTATCTCCTCACTACCCTTAGTTCTGACACTCTGAACTTGAGCCTTCCTAGAGAAATAATTACCTGGAACCTAGAGAGTCTGCACTTAAATACCATCTAATTCAGATGACTAGAAGCTCTGTGATGTAAGGCACAAAATAAGCAGTCACCCACTCACATTCCTCTGATGAATAAGGCCAAGGGCAGGGCAAACTCCACCCATTATTTCCCAGAAAGCGATCACTGTAATCTTTTAGAAAGAGTGGAGAGACATCCCGAGTGTCTCCTCTAATTTCGAAGACAATTTTTGAGTGTCCCAGAGTTCAAAAGCAAGACAGAAGATCCGACCAGGCCTGTCACTGACAGTGTGAATGGACCACGTCATTCTACCCTTCCGGACGAGACTCTGTTTTCAGTCAATTTATTGAGGCCATTGCTACTCGAGCCTGAAAGTCTTTCCAATTCTAAAATTCTGTGATTCACCAAATTTTGGCTGCAGTGTTTTCCCAGTTTTCCCGCTGCCATGCCTGTTCATTTGTTCACTTTCAGTACACAAGAGATACCTGAATGTACATGCTTGTAAGAACTTTACACAGTGCCACTGCTGTGTTCAATGTGTCAGGGACACATGATACAGAAAGGCTGCTGAGTGCTCCTGCAGGAAATCATGGGATTATTTCCAATTTCTACCAAGTCCTCGGCGAGCGCGACCACTGTTGCCCTTGTCCCTGCTGAGGACTTTCTCAGCTGGATCGTCCTTAAAGCTCACTGTGCTGACTCTTCCCTGCAGGCTCCCATGCAGCTCCCGGCAGAAGGAGCCACACTGAGTGATCTCTTGTCACCTACGCCCCCAAAACTTGTCCACATTTTAACTTCCTATTTTGGGCTCAGAAGAAGCAGCTCATCTCTTCCTTCTCACTCTAGGACTCCTCTTGCTGGCACCTCAGGGCTGTGACACACTCTCTCTCCTCTGCAGGTGCCACCCCCCCCTCCGCGGTGCCATTCCCCTCCTCCACCTCTGCAGGTGCCACCCCCTACCTTCCCCTCTGCAGGTGCCACCCCCTACCTTCCCCTCTGCAGGTGCCACCCCCCACCTTCTCCTCTGCAGGTGTCACCTCCCCATATCCTCCTCTGCAGGTGCTACCTCTTTGACTTCCTTCTTCCTTCAACTTGACCCAAGTTTCTCTGAAATCCACACTTCCTGGGACTGTGCCTTTTCCTAGGGAGCATTCACCACACACACCCTGGATCCCTCTGCCAGGTCTCCTGAAAGAGGGATCTGCCTCTCTGGGTCTTGGTTGCATTTCTGAGGCCTCGTTTGCTTGCTAATGATTGCCAGCAACTACCTCATAACTGGCCCTATGGTGCTTTGTTGTGGCTTCACCTCATTTCAGCTCTGACCAGTAGGCTGCTCTCTCCTTTCACGGCCATGACCCCATGCACGACTGGCGTGCCTAAAGCCCCTCAGTCTGTTGCTTCCTGGCAGGTTCTCTGGCCGCCTCTTTCTTTACCTCCCCTGGTGTTATCAGTGTTCTGGCCTCTGTCCCTAGATTCTCACACCTCAGGATCTCTATGAGCAGTGCTCTCCACAGCCAGCACCTCACTGCTGCTCAGAAATCTAGGCTCCATGTGGGAAGCCCAATACGTGGCTTGAACTCATGTTCCTGAGATTAAGACCAGAATTGAGGGATGCCTGGGTGGGT
Source organism: Canis aureus (assembly GCF_053574225.1). Taxonomy (NCBI): domain Eukaryota; kingdom Metazoa; phylum Chordata; class Mammalia; order Carnivora; family Canidae; genus Canis; species Canis aureus. The sequence continues at coordinate 50,395,481 of NC_135625.1, read as the reverse complement.
CAGCAGTTGAGTGTTTGCCTTTGGCTCAGGGCGTGATCCCCGGGTCCTGGGATTGAATCCTGCATCGGACTCCCTGCGTGAAGCCTGCTTCTCCCTCTGCCTATGTCTCTGCCTCTCTCTGTGTCTCTCATGAATAAATTTTTAAAAGATTTTATTTAAATCTCGTCCTTCCAAAACTACATGTGCACATGACATAAAGTGTGGAATAGGATTTCAGAGGCTTCACATCCTCTCTCAGGCCTATATAACCTGAACTCCCTGGGGGCCCATCAACTTGAGACTGAAAAATCTTACCTGAGAGTCAGTTCACCTGTCATCTTCTCCACTAAGCCTTTCTGGGCCCTGCGGGCACGCCTTCCTCTACAGGGCCTCCTCTGCCCCTCTACAGGGCCTCCTCTGCCCCTCTATGGTCATAAGAATCACTGTAAGCCACAGATGACAGGCACAATTTCTTGAGAGCCCACCGTATCTGAGACACATTTCAATGTTTACTGTAACATGGCCATTTTCACAGATGAAGCACCTGAAGCTCAAAGAGTTTAACCACAGAGCTTATAAAAGGGGGTGGGGGTGGGGACTGGAGAGGGAACCTGGCTTCTGATCTGCATTTCGGAGATTGGAGCGGGAACCCCTCCTGTCACTGACCCTCTGTTCCGCTTTCACAGACTGTCGTGGGAAGGAGAGAAGATGGTAACCGGTGCACTCCAGGGCTCTGGGCCCCTCTCTGGGGCCTCTGGGCCCCTCCCAAGGACAGTGTTTACTACATAAACCATGGCTAAGTGAAGAATGCTTGGTTTGATCTCACAGCTTTGGTTTGCAAGCACATCCCCAAAAATGCCTGGCATCCACCAATGATTACTTGAGAGAGCCAGCACATTACTTTCAGGGAAAAAAAAAAAAAAAAAAAAAAAAGCCCCCATCCCTGTCTCTGAATGGACATGCAAACCCCAAATATCAGTGAAACCAATGATTTTTATCCTTCTGTCCCAGACTTGGAAACCAGAAGTCCCTGTCTGAGTTTTCTAGCCGCATGACGGCACAAGGCTTCTCCTGGGAGGCTGAGGGCCAGGGTGTGCTTTGGGCTCCTGTTCTTCATGAAGGGGCTGCTCTGTCTGCTGTTTCCATGTCTTCTGGGACAAACTTACTAAGTCCAGAGCCATTGGTAGTAGAAGGGTCCATGCTTCCTCTGAGGAAGCTGTGTTAGCAGTAACCATGACCAGACCAGCACAAATCTGTACATGCTCCTCTCTGATTGGGAGCTGACAGGAAAACACGGATCATAGGTAGGTGCGTTTGAGGAATATTTTTACTACTGTCAGCAGTATTAAGAACATTGCTAAGGTTTCCCCTAATCCGACAAGCGGCACACTAGCAATAATGAAAAGCTCCGGTTTATCTGAGCGTGTACAACGATCTGCGTACCACTCTCAGGCTTTTAGTGTACGTGATGCTGTTCTCACAGCAAGTCTGGGAGAGATTTGGGGTTTTATTATCTATATTTATGAATGAGGAAGCCAAAGCCAGAGGCTAGGTAGTTTATTCAAGGTCACATGATTAGCAGGGGGAACAAACTGGATTTGAACCAGCCCTTATTTGGTTCTAAAGCCTGTCCTCTTCACCCTTACAATCTGTTGTCTGCTTGATAAACCTCACTCATGCGTGCCTCTGGATCCTGCTCCTGCATCTGGTCTTGTACCTTCCCTCATTTAATCCACTGGTGGACTAGGAAGATGACCTCTTCCTGGTTACTGCTTTACCCCCTTCCCTGCCTACTTAAAATACTCCCGGTTTCCTGCAGGCAAAGGATAATGTTCAAACTCCCTCTGATACTTGCGATTTTTCTGTCAATTGTCTTTATTTCACCCAGAACATCCCTTCTACTGATCCTATAACCTGCAGGCAAGAACATTAGACTCTGGAGCAAAAGTAAGGAGAGGGGGGTGTATACTTTGCAGGAACCTATATAAAACCTATGACTATCTCCTACCCTCATTAATATGAAACATTAAAGGAAGTATTTTTTTTTAAAAGGAAGCATTTCTAAAAATATTTTATTTACTTACTTGAGAGAGAAAAACAGAGAGAGTACAAGCAGGGGCAGAGGCAGAGGGAAACATAGGCTACCCGCTGAACAGGGAGCCCAACACGGAGCTCAATCCCAGGACCCCAGGATCATGACCTGAGCAGACGCTTCCCAAAATGAGCCATACAGGTGCCCTTAAAGGAAGCATTTTAAATAAAGAGAGTATCATGACAAAGGAGAGAAGAATATATAGTGAAAAAAAAAACCAGTCTCTTCAACAAATGGTGTTGGGAAAACTGGACACCTACATGCAAAAGAATGAAATTGGACAACTTTCTTACATCATACACAAAAACCACCGCAAAATGGATTAAAGACCTAAATGTGAGACCCGAAACCATATAACTCCTAGAAGAAAACACAGGCAGTAATCTTGACATCAGCCTTAGCCACATTCTTCTGGATATGTCTCCTGAGGCAAGGGTAACAAAAGCACAAACCACACCAAAATAAGCTTCTGCACCATGAAGGAAACCATCAATAAAACTAAAAGACAATTTATGGAATGGGAAGAGATATTTGCAAATAATGTATCTATATACAAAATATACAAAAACATGTATTTTGATATCCAAAATATATAAAGAGCTTACACAAGTCAGCACCAAAAAACCCCAAATAATCCAATAAAAAAATGGTCAGAGGATAGACAATTTTCCAAAGAGGGCATCCAGATGGCCAAGAGACTCATGAGAAGATGCTCAACATCACTCATCATCAGGGAAACGCAAATCATAACCACAGTGAGATAGCACCTCACACCTGTCAGAATGGCTAATATCAACAACACAGGAAAGAACCAACAGAGTTTGGCAAGGATGCGGAGAAAGGTGAACCCTCTTACACTGCTGGTGGGAATGCAAACTGGTGCAGCCACTCTGGAAAACAGTATGATAGTTCCTCAAAAAATTAAAAATAGAAATATCATACAATCCAGTAATTCCATGACTGGATGCCCAAAGAAAATAAAAATACTAATTTGAAAAGATACATCCACCTTTATTGCAGCATTACTTATAATAGCCAAGATATGGAAGCAACACAAGTGTCCATCGCAAGATGGATGACTAAAGATGTGGTGTCTATATACAGTGAAATATTACTAAGCCATAAAAAAGAACGACATCATGTGCAACAACATGGATGGAGTTAGCGGGAATTAGTGAAGTCTAAAAAACTAAGCAAATGAACAAAGAAATAAATGCCGAAAGAGACTCATTAAGTACAGAGGACAAACTTGCTCGGGGGATAGGCTGGAGGGATGGGCAAAATAGATGGTGGGGAATGAGAGATCTAGGCTTCCATTTATGGAATGAACGAATCACAGGGATGGAAGGCACAGCATAGGGAATATCGTTGATGGGATTGCAAAAGAGTTGTGTGGTGACAGATGGGAGCTACACTTGTGGTGGGCACAGCATAGGATGTAGACTTGTCAAATCACCATGTTGCACACCTGAAACTAATATAACACTGTGTTCAATACTTCACCTATATGCCAAAAATAAATATATAAAAGGAAAGCTTAAAAAAAAGAGAATGTTAAAAAAAAGACAATATTAGTGACATTTTTCACATCATGAATTACTAATGGTGGCTAATGTACAATTTCTCTTTACCACCTGCTGCTTGCTAAAAACTCTAGCGTCTGTCCAAGGAAATTTTAGTGAAGAGCTTGTAAGAAAACAATGCCCCCCCCCCAAGTATGTGTACTAAAATCTTTGCTGATTCTCCATACAGTTGTTTAGTGCTGCTTTGCATGTGGTTTGTCAAGAGAACCTCACACCATGAGTATATTTGCTGTGAGTCTCCTTCCTGCTGAATGAAGGGATGAGGAAGTGTGTGTAAGTTTGCTGTGTTATGACTCCACCAGAAATTTTCTCCATCAGGAAACACTCTTCCCAATAATGTATTGATTAACCAGTGTTAATAGTTAGGAAGACTTTGAAGAACTATGATGAAAAATTATGATGAGAATAAATGCTAGGGCCTATTTTAGGGTGTTTTCTTGGTGTGTGTGGGGGTGTGTGGGTGGGGTTACCTTTTACATTTTAAGATTTTGCCTTCGTGTAGGGTGAACATGACGGTTCTCCCTGATGGGATGCATGCGGACACCTCTGCCTGGGGCTCCGGCTGACACAGGCACTGCTCGGCCAGTGCTCACTAAAAAAGCAGCCAGCTAGGTCCTTGCCATCATGGGGCATCCCTGCATCAAGGGAAGAGGCCAATCTGAGGTCTCTCCTGACTCCAAGGTTCTGTGATGTTGATCCTGGCCCGCCACTTTGTGGCAACTGGACCATGGCCATGCCACTCACTCATTTAGGCCTTAGTTTCCTTGCTCCTAAGTGGAGGGTTCGGCCTGGTTATCTCAGGCTTTCGTAGACCTAAAACCCAGAGAAAAAACACTGAGATGCTAACACCAGTCACCTCTGGATGTGAAGAGGTCTATTTTGTCCATCAGGTACAATCCTTCCACATATTGTCCAGATTGCCCATTACACAGTGGAAACAAGAGCCAGGGTACATTCTATTCCAACAGGAATGACATGGAACACTGAGATAGTCTACCCCAGAGACAGCTATGCTCAGAGTCCCCCAGTCTTGGCTTTGCTGCCTCCCTGCAAATGCAGAGTGTTGTAGGTTTTGCATGATTCAAAGAATAAAATGCACACAAGTCCTCCCTCCTTTTATCACCCAGAGCAGCTCATGATACAGAAAGCTTGGCCTAGCATCAGTTTAGGCAATGCTGAACCTGGGGTCTGGGCTTCATTCCCTTATTAACTAGCTTTGGGACCTGGGGCCTAATCCACCTCTGGGCCTCATTTCCCCCATCTGTAAAAAAGCAAGAACAAAAACAGTCATACTATCAGAGGATCTAAAATCCAGTGCTTATGTGATTAACCTGAGGCCAAACAGCAAATCAGTCTAAGATGCTTACTCACCACCCTTAGCCAAGGACAGTCCTAGGGCTAAGGCCCACCTCTGTCCTGGAGGGTTCAAACTCGGGCTTGGGCTCGCTGGCTCTGGGGGCTTGACAGGCTGCCCCAAGCGAGAGTTTATCTGGTTCCAGATGACGGAGAGTAAATCCCTGTCCCGCCTACGCCCAGCCCCAGGGCAACCCTCTTTCTGCAACCACAGAGAACCCCATAAATGTTTGATCTGTCACTACCACCTGAAACAGGCTCCCTGCCTCTCCCTGCACCACTCCACTCTGGCAGAAAGGGGAAAAAAGTACTTAGGTTCAGCTGCAATTTACTCAGCAGAGTGATTAATCAATTAATTATTCCATTCACCGAGCTGTTCAAAAGCATTTCAGAGTGTTTACCATGTGCTTTGTCTTACTGCTGGAGAACCAGAGGGGGAAGCAGGGAGGCCTTCCATGTTATGCGCCTCGGGGGTGGAGGGTGTATGTGGATGAGACACGTCTGCCAGTGGCCTGGTGCCTGCCCTGGGACTGAGGTGTCATCCGGTGGTCCTGCCAGTTTGATTTTCCCATGTGAATTTTCTACACAGAGTGATCATTTTAAAGTGAAGATCTGCCAAAGGCTGTTCCTTGAAGTTCTTACAGCTTCCCCAGGCCTCAAGGATAAAGAACCTCTTCACAGGACCAGAAGATTTGCCAGGAGTGGGTCTTAGGTTCCCCTTCTAACAGCCTCGTTAGTCATTCTCCAGAACTGGAATGCTGCTTCCACTCTTGACCCCAACCACCCCTCTCTCGAGAGATTGAACACCATCCCCCACCCCGGCCCCTAAAAAACAAGAAGGACCTGGCTAAGGCATCTTCACTCTCGGATCCCTGGACCTTCAGAAAGCTCCTCCCTCTACCCACCTGCCTCGCTTACTCACCCATGGCTTCACAATTCTTTGCTGGCTTCTGCGTCTTCTCCAGTCACTGAAAGGGAGCTATGCTTACCTGTGTTTGTAAGTCGGTGCCAGGTGCAGGGTTTGAATTCAAGCAGGCCTTCCATATGTGTTGGGTGACTGAATAAATCTGGGGTGTGTACATTACACGTCTGTGGTTATGTGGGCTTTTGGTTTGGAGAAGAGAAGGCAAAGTAAACACTTCTGTATTGAGGTAAGCAGAGAAACAGATTTTAGAGAGCAAGCGGGTCAAAAAGCCTAAACAGCCCAGCATTGACCAGCTTCTCATTTCACTGGGCTTTACTGTGTCCCGGGTCAGAAGATGCTTGTTTGCTTTTGAAGTGCCTGTGACGATCTCTCTAAAAAAAAAAGGTATTACTGTATGCCCAGGCCAGGTTCTTCTCTGGGATTGGAATTATAAAACCGATCTCAGTCCTCCTTGTGTTTTTTGTTTTCCATGTAGAAAGAGCTGGCGACGGCCTTTCCATGCTCACTCCACAGGGAGGGGGGTTGATATTAGATAAAAGAATGCATCTGGAGCATTTAGCATAATGGTTGGCAAGCAGGAAGTGCTGAGTAAATGCTACCTTTTATTATCCACTGTGCTAGCAATTGTGTCATGACTTTTCCCCCGGATAGAGATGCACTGGACATGGGGGTTTGCAGTTTTATAGCAGGCTGGGATATGAAGCCTGCTTGCTGTGGGAGCCAGCTGGCCAGATCCCCAAAGTTCTCCATTCCTGGGTGGAGCTACTAGCAGAACCCTGGTCCCAGTGGCTTCATGATGCACCTGTACCTGTTGGGAAGCAGCTGCCTGAACTTACACTGACTAGCTGCTAATAATAGGAAAGTGTTTCTTTGACAGTCTAATCTCACTTTTTCCGGTGATGTCATTTCTCAGTCTTAAGCGACAATACTTTCTTTCTTCATTTTTACAGCATTTGGACATTGAAATTTATCATTGCTGATTTCTTTAAAATCTCAACTTAGGTACTTGGATATATGTTATGTGTGTGTTCCTGTTCATGAATGTTCCAGACAAATGGAAGGGTTCCAGACAAATGATTAGGCTACTCTTTGCCTGACTTCCCAAATCCTTCATGAATGGAAGAGAGGACTGGGGAAGAAGGAGAAATGTAACTTTGGGGGTAGATGGTATGGTTATTATCACATAATTTTCCAAACTTTTCGTTAGAGATTCTCTCTAACGAAACATGGTTAAAACGTAAATGAAAGGACACAATTTAAACAGAGCGATTTAGCCTGACAGGTAAATGTAAAGGAACTAGGGCTGGTATCACCCTTTTATCTTGGTAACGGTACAAATATTACGAACTGATATGAAAGAGGCTCAAGTTTAAGAAACAAATATTCAGCTGAGCTCATTCCTGTGCCTTGCCAATGGGTACCATTAGCCACTGCCTAACTGCCAAAGGCATAGGAAGTACAGAAAGTCTTGCAAGCTTGTTCCCTTCATATAAGTGCCTATGAGAGTCACTGCCCCAGCAGCTAGAGCAGCTAAATATACACCAGAGAACAAAGTGGGAACAGATTTCGTGATCAGGCCAAAGAACTCGCTGTCCTAGATAATGACTCCAAATACTCCATGCTTTTGGTGGTGGTGGTGGTGGTGGGTCCAGCAGCATGGATCTAGTCTCAAAGATAAGGAAATGGAGGGATGCCTGGGTGGCCCGCTGGTTGAGCATCTGCCTTTGGCTCAGGTTGTGATCCCAGAGTCTTGGGAACGAGTCCCACATTGGGCTCCCCGCAGGGAGCCTGCTTCTCCCTCTACCTGTGTCTCTGCCTTGCTCTAAACAAAACCCTGAAAGATTTAAAAAAAAAAAAAAAAAAAGATAAGAAAATGGACATGGCATAGGGATTTGGGAATAGGGCTATGAACTTAATTCAGGTTAAAATTCCAAAGCAAGTTTCCCAAACTACCATGGGCTGGAATGGCAGCTTTTTTGCTTTGTTGTTTCAAGGGTAGGTTTTATTTTAAAATAGCTTTATTAAGGTATAATTGACATACAATAGACTATACGTACAAAAGAGTACAATTTGATGTTTGGACATATGTATACATTCACGAAATTGTCAACACAATCAAGATAATGAACATATTCATCACCTTGAAAGTGTCTGTATATTCTTTTATAACCTATCCCTTCTGCCTCTCCCCACTCTTTACCCTACAACACATTCCTGGGTCATGTCCCAAGGTAATCTGACTGTTCCTATACATTTGTATTTTCTAGAAATTTATATAAATGTAATCCATACCAAGTATGGATTCTTATATCTGGGTTCTTTCACAACATAATTATTCTGAGATTCATCGATGCTATTGCCTGGATTTCCTTGTACAGATGTGCTAGTTTATATCCATCATCTGTTGAAAGACATTTAGGTTATTTCTAAATTTTTGCCATTTTGAAGAGAGTGGCTATGATTTTTGTGCACAACTCTCTGTATGGGCATACACTTTCATTTCTCTTGGGTCGATGAGTAAGGAGGGGAGTGAATGGCATAGAGTCAATGGGTGTTTAACTTTTTAAAAAGCCACCACATGGATTTCCAAAGCAGTGGCACCATTTTACCTTCCTACACAGGGCATAAGAGTTCTAGTTTCTTCATATCTTCCCTAGTACTTGGTACAGCCATTCTAATCAGCATGCAGTGGTATCTATTGTGATTTTACTTTGCATTTCCCTAATGGCCAATGATTTGAACATCTTTTCTTTTTCTTTTTTTTTAAAGATTTATTTATTGAGAGAGAGAGACAGTAAGTAAGCACAGCTGGGGGTGGGTGAGGGGGAGGGGGAAGGAGACAGACAAGCAGACTCCCTGCTCTGTATATACACACACACATATTTTCTGGACTTAAGACCTTTTCTAAATATATGATTTACAAATATTTTCTCACGTCTGTGGTTTTTCATTCTCTTAGTATATCTTTAGAAGGACAGAAATTATTAATTTTGATGAAGTCCAATTTATAAATTTTTCTTAATTATGGATTGTTTCTTCTAAGAAATCCTTAAGTCAAGGCCAGTAGATTTTCTCCTATGTTTTTTTTTTAGAAGTTTTATAGTTCCAGTATTACATTTATTTATTTATTTATTTATTTATTTATTTATTTATTTATTTATTTATATTTATGATTTATCTATCTGTTTTAGAGAGGGGAGCAGGGCAGAAAGAGAGAGAGAGAATCCAAATCAGTCTCACTGCTGAATCTGGAGCTGGATATGGGACTTGATCCCATGACCTTGAGATCATGACCTGAGCTGAAACCAACAGTTGGGTGCCCAACTGACTGAGCCACCCAGGTGCCCCCTGGTATTACTTTTAGAGTTAATTTTTGTATGGTGTGAGGTAAGGGTTTAATTATTGTTTTTACATGTGGATATCCAAATGCTCTAGCACCATGTGTTAAAAAGACTAGCTTTTCTCTAAGTTGCCTTTGCATGTGTGTTGAAAATCAATTGATGTCATTGATGTGTGTGTGTGGGGGGGGAGCGGTCTATTTTTGGACTTTCATTCTGTTTCATTTGTTTTATCTGTTTTTATGCCAATGTACATTACCTTGATTATAGAAGTATTATAATAAGTATTGGAGTCAGATAATGCAATTCCTCAAACTACTTCTTTTGAAGTTGTGTCAGCTGTTCTAGGTCCTTTGCATTTACCTATGAATTTTAAAATTAGCTTGTCAACTTCTACAAAAAAAGCCTGCTGTGATTTTGATTGGGATTATGTTAACTTTAACAATATTAAGTCTTCCAACTGATAAATATATTTCTTTATTCTTTAGGTCTTTTTTTTTTTTTAATTTTATTTTTTTAAGTAATATCTACACCCAATGTGGAGCTCAAACTCACAACCCTATGGTCAAGAATCACATGCTTCACTGATTGAGCCAGCCCCTCATTTTTTTGGGCCTTCTTTAATTTTTCTCAGCAGTGTTTCTTTTTTTCCTTTTCTTTAAAGATTCATTGATTGATTGATTTGAGAGAGAGCGCACAACCACCACTGGGGAGGGGGGAGAAGCAGCAGGGGAGGGAGAGGAGCAAACAGACTGCACAGAGTATGGAGAACCTGATGCAGGGCTCAGTCCCACCACCCTGAGATCATGACCTGAGCTGAAACCAAGTGTCAGATACTTAACTGACTGAGCAACCTAGGTGCCCTATTGCTAAATTCTTATTAGTTCTATTAGCATTTAAAAAAAAAGATTTTATTCATTTATTCATTAGAGACAGAGAGAGAGAGAGAGAGAGAGAGAGAGAGAGGCAGAGACACAGGCAGAGGGAGAAGCAGGCTCCACGCAGGGAGCCTAATGTGGGACTCGATCCCAGGTCTCCAGGGTCATGCCCTGGGCTGAAGGCAGGCACTAAACCACTGAGCCACCCAGGGATCCCCTATTAGCATTTTTGTAGATCCCATCAACTTTTCTGTATAGATGATCATATCATCTATAAAGAAAGTGTTATTTTTCCTTTCCTTTACCACTTTATCTTATTTATTTTTGGGGCCTTACTGGCTTAGCTGAAGTGATGAGAGTAGACATCCTTACCTTCTTCCTGAGCTTAGAATGGAAAGCATTCCATCCCTCACCATTAAGTATGATGTTAGTTGTTTGTTTTGCATAGATGCCCTTTTTCAGGCTGGAGAAGCACCCTTCTAATCTAGTTTGCTGAGTTTCTATTAGGAATGGATGATGAATTTTCTCAACTGCTTCTCCATCTATTGAAGTGATATTATTTTTCTTGAGTCTGTTAATATGGTAAATTACACTGATCAATTCTTGAATGTTAAACCAACCTTGCATTCAAGGGATAAACCACACTTGGTCACAATACATTATCTTTCTTATATATCGGTACATTTGACTAGTTAAAATTTTTGGATCTGTGTTCATGAGGAATATGGGTCAATACTTTTTCTTCTGTATGTCTTTGATTTTAATGCCAGTAATGCTGGCTTATAGGATGAATTGGGAAGTGTTCTTTTTGGATTCTCTGGAAGAGTTTTTGTAAAATTACTATTACGTATTCCTCAATATTGGGTGGTATTCAAGTGTGAATTCTTACAAGGGTAGGAAAAAAAGTTGTGAAAGGCTGAAATGGACCCAAAAGATGACTAGGTGTATCTTGTCTAGGTCATGCTTCTAGGTTATCTCAGTCTTTGTCTTTGAACTGTGTACAACTCTGTAAACTGAATACTGATAATAATGCAAAAGAGTCTTGTCCATAAAAATGCAGGTTAATTGTATCTGGTCAAAGGCAATTTATTATTGCCCTGAAAACAAACCTATTTTGCATATACTGTTAAATAATTTCACGTCATTGCATACTCTTCGAATTATCTTTTGAACCAGTTGTAACATCTAATGGTTCCCTCATTAGTTAATGAGTTAAATAAAATCTTTGACATGTGTTCATTTTATACTTGCACAAGAATAGTAATTTTACCTTTAACATTATCTTTTGACAGGAATGATGAGAATTCATGGTACGGGCTTTGTTAAATCCAAGTATTACCAGGTTGGTTACCTGCTAAGGTGATGAGCTCCAGAGAAGAGTTGTTTTAAGATGAAAGAGAGGATTGGCATTTGTTTCCTCATCTCTAAAAAGAGGTATTGAGATGGATAATTTCTAAAGTCCTCTCTCATTCTAACTGTACAACTCTGACTTGGCGATTTCATGATGAACTTACTTCGATTTGCAGAGTTCAGTTTCATTATCTGTTAAAATGGAATAGTGACACTTTCTGTACCCATCTCAGATAATCACACGAGATAATAGATTTGAAATGTTGAAAGTGCAGTATAAATCTAGAGGGTTATTATCTGTTCTTCACAAAAAGCAAAGATAAATGATCCCAAGCCTCATTCTCTCATTTTGGCCAATTGTTTAAAATTTGAAATCTTTGTAATCTTCTAGGAAACCTGAATGAGCTGATTTGAACTTAAACTTTTTTTTTTTCATTGAAGAAGAGTCATCATCTTAAATTAATTTCATCATGGGCTTTAAATAATGTAGAATGATATTAAATTCTGAAACTAGACATTCTGAAATACATCAAATGCCTCCAGGGCTGCTCTCAAATACTGGGGCAGTTGCATGGACAGTGCTGAGAAGGAGCCATTTTCATTTCTATGCTGTAATTAAAAGGTTCATAGAATTCTTCAAAAAGCTGTATGTCTCACATTTCCTCACGGCCAGTGCTGCCTATGAGCCAGGATACTCCTTGAGAATGGTCTTCCTATACTCTGAAGCTCCTTCCTTATTCCAGCCTGTTTTCAATCACCTCCCTTAGGGGTGTTGGTATATCCAGCTTGGGAAGGCACAGGATCCAAGTGTGCAGGGCTCCAGCAAGGTAGACTCTGTACTTTTCTCCAGTATAAAACAATGAATTTATGGTCTAGTTTATTTTTTTTTTATTTTTTTATTTTATTTTATTTTTTTTTATGGTCTAGTTTATGTTCTTAATACCTGAGGTCATGTATATATTGTCTTGTTTTCTTACACTTAAGATAAAATTAAATTGAGTGATATTAAGTTCTCTTCCAATTTAAACGTAAAAAAAAAAAAAAACCTTGTATGCTATGAAAGAAAAATAGGAAATATAGCCTATAATTCTTTTTTAAATGATTTTATTTATTCATGAGAGACATACAGAGAGAGGCAGAGACACAGGGAAAGGGAAAAAGCAGGCTCCCTGTAGGGAGGCAATGTGAGACTCAATCCCAGGACTCTGAGATCACAACCTGAGCCGAAGGCAGATGCTCAAACACTGAGTCACCCAGGTGCCCCTGTATCTTATATTTCTATGTGCCTCTCTATGCATTCATTCATAAAATCCATCAATTTATTTATGCTATAGGTATCTTCTGTGTGCAGGGCACTATGTACACTACCAAAAAAACACCCCAAAACTAGGATGTAACTCTGCTTTCAAGGAGGTTATGAAAATCCTTCTCCCACCAGGGGAGTGTAAGGGGTAAGGGGGAGAGTGCCTTAAGGCCTATATTAGTCAATGCTAGAGGAACTGCTACTCAATTAATTAATTAATTAATAATCAGCAAATAGCATCCAGTGAAGAAGTGTGGCTTAGCCTCCAAATGCTAATTACTGGCCTCTTTATGGTGCTGAGACAGTGAGGGCAAATCATTGCAGGATCCCAGATGAGTTGGCACACAGACATTGCAATGAGGCTGTGATTCTCATTTGTACCAGCATGCATGCCAGTTTTTATCTAGTGAGATTAATTAGAACTTTTAAAGTGTAAGTTAGAGCCATAAAATATTAACGTTCATGTCATTGGTAATCTGTAAGTGTACTGAAATAGCCCAGGGCAATTTTAGGGTATGCTGCTTTGACTGGTATTTGGAGATGGGAGTTTCCCACTGCCTTTCAGGTAAAGGGTCCTTAGTATTCTGCTCTGTGACCCTGACCTTTGACCTGCAACTCTCCTTACCTCTGCATGTTCTTGCATCCATCTTCCTAACCCCTTTGGTGCTTCCCAGAAAATGTAATGTTACTTTGATGCATTTGTCACATACCTGCAGCTAGAATTCTAGCTGTGACGTCTCCAGGAAAATCCCTGGCTCAGTGTTCTAGATTGTTCCTCCATTATTAACATGACTTATGATGCTCCATTAACTGGAAAATAAAAGCAGCATTTATTTCCCCTCTACATGCAACTCCCAATCACTAAATGCTCTATTAAGGTGATGGTAATGGTGAACTGGTCTATTTCCTCACATCTTTGCACGATGCGTTTCCCAAGTGTTCCATATTGTTGATCCTTTAACATAAACTTCTAGAGAGAAAGGCCCATGTCTGTGTCGAACTGCAGTTCCAAGGACAGTGACAAGTGTAAATAAAGGCTTTGTTCTCCCTCCATTCAGTTACTGTATCATGGGTTTACATTAAAAGACGTATACATTGTAAGAGCTTTGGTATTGTGGAGATGCTCTAATTCAGATTTCTTATGTACAGACAGAGAGGTCAAGTATCTGCCTTATAGTGCACTTTGGGTGAGAAGGAGAACCCAAGCTACTTCCCACCAGCACACTGTCTTTTAAAATGTGTGTGTTTAGGGATGCCTGGGTGGCTCAGCAGTTAAGCCTCTGCCTTCGGCCCAGGGCACGATCCTGGAGTTCCAGGATCGAGTCTCACATCAGGCTTCCTGCATGGAGCTTGCTTCTCTCTCTGCTTATGTCTCTATTTCTCTTTCTGTGTCTCTCATGAATAAATAAAATCTATAAATCTATAAATAAATAAATAAATAAATAAATAAATAAAATGTGTGTGGTTTGTGTGTGTGTGTGTTTTTAGAGTGAGAGAAACTTAAAGATTTTTTTTGCATATTTTTTATTGGAGTTCAATTTGCCAACATATAGTATAACCCCCACTGTTCATCCTGTCAACTGCCCCACTCAGTGCCCGTCACCCAGTCACCCCATCCCCCACCCACTTCCCCTTCCATTACCACTTGATCATTTCCCAGAGTTAGGAGTCTCTCAAGTTCTGTCACCCTCTCTGATTTTTCCCACTCATTTTCTTTCCTTTCTCCTTTAATCCCTTTCACTATTTTTTATATTCCCTATATGAGTGATACCATATAATGTTTGTCCTTCTCCGATTGACTTACTTCACTCAGCAGAATACCCTCCAGTTCCAACCACGTCAAAGCAAATGGTGGGTGTTTGTCGTTTCTAATGGCTGAGTAATATTCCATTGTATACACAGACCACATCTTCTTTATCCATTCATCTTTCGATGGAAACCGAGGCTCCTTCCACAGTTCGGCTATTGTGGACATTGCTGCTATAAACATTGGGGTGCAGGTGTCCTGCCGTTTCACTGCATCTGTATAAAGATTTTTTTCTAAAAATTTCTCTCTTTGAAAGAGAGAGAGAGAGTGAGAGAGCAGGCACGATCAGAGAGAAGAAGAAGCAGCTTCCCCACTGAGCAGGGAGTTGAACATGGGGCTCGATCCCAGGACCCTGAGATCATAACCTGAGCCAAAAGCAGATACGTAACTGATGGAGCCACCCAGGTGTCCCTAGCACACTGTCTTCTAAAGAACAACATGACCTGGGCACACCTGGCACCCAATAGTACTGACCTGGTCTATTCTAGTTCTGTCGGGACAGTGGACATTTGCATATTTGGGGCTTCTTATCACATTTTGTCTTTCTACAGTTGGATAAATTCCTACACGATGAAATCTACCTCTCCTACCCAGAGTCAAGACTTAAAATCCCTAGCCACCATGTCGGGAAACGTGGACCTAATCCTAGGCTGCTCCCACCAGAGGCCCCCGTGTTAGACTTTGACTTGACAGTGACCATTTGATGAAATGGGCTCTGTGTGGATGTTCCATTGTGCTGATGCTGGTGCCAGCAGTAACTTGTGGCTTCTTTGGCAGTGGTGGTGGTGATGGTGAGTCCCAGATGCAGAAGTGGCACCATGCTAGAAGCAATTATACTCGGGGAAGGAAGGTCAAGTTTCCACCATTCGGTTCCCAGTGGAAGTTGTGGCTCTGGACTGGCTTTAAGAGCTGCTTCTGGAGGCTCAGCCTCAAAGCTGTTCCTCTGGCCATTGAACCAGTCTGTTAGCTAGCATTTCTAGTAAATCCTTTCCTGGCCACCGTGGATTCTGTTTTATTTTTCTATTTTGGTAATTAAAACCCTGACCCATATAGTATTGGTACCAGAAGTAATGCCAGCTCATGGACCTTTAAGAAAATAAGGATCTTAGGTTTGGTCTCTGATCCCAGTGAGTGTGAACACAGTGAGAACACATTTACTGGTAAAAGGTGGGGCTTGGGCAGCCCCCGGCATCAATGGCAAAACTGTTAAGCCAGGGATCACTCTGGTTAACAAGAATGACACATGCATGCATTGAAGGCAAAGCGCGGGGTGCGGGGGCGGGGGGGGGGACAGGGGACTGAGTGGCCACACCCACGGAATGACACGATAGGGATGAGCAGGTCAAACCCTGTGGGGTCGTATGGTTGCTTTTAAATAGACTGTAGATTTTTTTTTAAAAAAAAGGAAGATTGTAAATAACAAATCTTAAATTTTAGTTTAAGGAATTTTTTTTAAAGATTTTATTTATTCATGAGAGACACAGAGAGAGAGAGAGGCAGAGACACAGGCAGAGGGAGAAGCAGGCTCCATGCAGGGAGCCCGACGTGGGACTTGATCCTGGATTCCAGGATCACGCCCTGGGCTGAAGGTGGCGCTCAACCGCTGAGCCACCCAGGTGTCCCCTAGTTTAAGGAATTTTCAACGAAGCGGGTATTTCTGATTGTTCTGTCAACCGCCAACAATACAGCTCGGAACTGCCACGGAACAGGCCCCAGCCCTCATCCCATCATTCACGGGCTATGATGAGCCAAGCACAGCTACCACTGAGCGTTAGGATTCGAGTCGGGGAAGAGGAGGCTCCTGTGACCTGGGATGGGGTCTGGTGGGGAGATCTGGATGCCCAGACTGTGCTGTGAGACCCCAGCCCACCACAGAAGCCACCCTCTTCTCCGTTGATACAGCAGGAAGACCCTGTAACAGACCACAGAAAGTTAGTCCTCCTCATGCTAGACCCTCACCCCATTCTTGCCTCTAGGTCGCTAAGTACGTTGACTCTAGCCCAGCCCTATGTGGAGCTGGTTTTTATTACTTGCACCTGGGGTCCTAAACAATGTAGCTGCCACATCAGGCTCCTGCTGTAACTCTGGTTCTTCTGTCAAAACACAACACAACAAACCCTGCTACCTCAGAGCTTCAACTTCCCAACAGTTTCCCTAGTCCTCCTACTTTGGATTAGCAACAGCAGGAGAGGCTAGGGCAGAACCACTGGCTGTCCTAAGGAATAAGCCAACCAAAAGCCACATAAAGGAGTCTAAGGGCATTCATATAGTACCTTGCCCAGGGCCCACCTCAGGTAATCATATCTGCCTGTCTGTTCTCCTTTGCGTCTTGAACCACATGGGGGCATGCCTCAGTTCCAAGGCAAAAAGTCAGTGTTTTCTAGTCTCCTGCCACATGGCTGCCCACAAATACCTTACAGGGATTTACTTCTCTTCCCCTGAGCAAGCAAGCGTGTCCCTGTTCTTGGACCTGTTTGTGGAGACATCAGTGGGGGCACACAAGAACATCTCCTCCAGAACACTAAGTCCTGGGAGGTGACCATGACGGTGACAATGAGTGCTCTTGCAGGCCTGCAGGGGCCATAGCGCTGGGGCTCTCCTTGAGCTGGTGGCATGGCTCAGGGACACCCCTGATCTCGGGGTGTCTGCTTTCAAGATGTCTCTTGGTCTTTAACAGGCATCTGATCACATAAATTCTTGCTTCAGTATTGTTTAAAATGGAAAACAAACAAACAACCCTTGAAAATAACCTAAATGTCGCCAACAAGAGATAGGCCGGATTTATTACGGTACATTTGGAAGAGGGGGGTCCAGCTATTAGGCAGATGGCAGAAACCAGCAGAACTCTCAAAAGCAAAGCAGCTTAAAGATATTATTTTGAAAGGCTGTGTAATGCTTGGTTATACAGATGTATTATGACTTATTTATCCGAATTCTTATTCTTAAATTGTAAAGTTGTTTTCAGTTATATCTGCTATTACAAGTAATAACCTAATGATCATTTTAACATACAATTTTCTGTAATTTAAAATAATCCCCTCGAGATAGATTCCCGAGATAGACTCCTAGAAGAGGAATTTATAGATCAAAGGGCATGGATTTTAAGGACCTTGATATGGATTTCCAAAGTGCTTTCCACAATGTTTGCATTGACTTCTCCTCTGCAGTGCATAAAAATTTAATTCCATTCTCCTCAATATTATCTTTAATTGGCCAAAAACAATGTTTTATATTGTTTTTAAGATTTATTTGTGAGAGAGAGAGAGGGAGTGAGTGAGCACATGAGGCAGAGGAAGAGGGAGAAGCAGACCCCCTTGCTGAGCAAGGATCCTGACTCAGGGCTCAGTCCCAGGATCCTGGGATCATGACCTGAGCTGAAGGCAGATGCTTAACCAACTGTGCCACCCAGGGGCCCCTTCATATTGATTTGTTTTATTGATTGATTGATTGATTCATTCATTCATTCATTTGAGACACAGAGAACAGCAGAGACACAGGCAGAGGAAGAAGAGCTCCCTGCAGGGAGCCCGATGTGAATCTTGATCTCAGGACCCCGGGATCACATCCTGAGCCGAAGGCAGATGCTCAACCACTGAGCCGCCCAGGCGCCCTCCTTCATATTGTTTTAATTTGCATTTCTTGATGACCAGTTAGGCTCACAATTTTTAATGATTTTTTAAGGTTATTTGTGTACTTTCTGAGAACTACATGTTTATATTTGGGCCCATCTTCCTCATAAGTTTTAGTGTTTTTTCTATTAATTTTTAAAAAAGACTATTTATTTAAGAAATCTGTATACTCAATGTAGAGCTTAAACTCAAGACCCCAATATCAAGAGTCATATGCTCTACCAACTGGGCCAGCCAGGTGCCCCTATTCTTCCTATTAATTTATATAAAGTCTTAACTAGGGCAGTTTGTGCTATTGCACACTGCCCAACCTGCCCACCGGTCTTTGGAAACCATTTGGCTCATTCATTGCAAATGACCACGGCTTTATCCTGAAGAGCTCTACTGCTAATCCCAAAGTAAAGTCCTAGCACATTGTGCATGCACAGAGACCTCATGCAGATTGTGTGTAACAAGAATGTATTTCAAACAGCATGAATAACTCAAATTATAATTTATTTAAAATGTGTCCCACTTGCATGGCTTGATATGTTAAATCTAAAGGAATCAATAAAATACATTTATTTTCTACACAGTGATATAACAAATCTATTTTTATTTAGACCACGGAATTGTAAGTGATTTGTTGCCTTTGAAAAAGGAGAGTCTCACGGGATCCCTGGGTGGCGCAGCGGTTTAGCGCCTGCCTTTGGCCCAGGGCGCGATCCTGGAGATCCGGGATCGAATCCCACGTCGGGCTCCCAGTGCATGGAGCCTGCTTCTCCCTCTGCCTATGTCTCTGCCTCTCTCTCTCTGTGTATCATAAATAAATAAAAAAATTAAAAAAAAAAAAAAAAAGAAAAAGGAGAGTCTCAAAGATACTGTACCTATCATTTTGTCAGATTTGACATCAACTGGGCATTTTTGGGGTGTTTGTGATAAACCACCAAAAAGAAGGGCAAGTAAGAGCTTGGCCTGAACACTATGAGTGATCAGAGTGTGAAAGATAGTATTTGTACATAAATGGTGTTTGTGGAGACGTCAAGTGGGAGCATATATGAACATCTCCTCCAGAACACAAAGTCCTGGGAGGTGACCATGACGGTGACAATGAATGCTCTTGCAGGCCTGCAGGGGCCGTAAGGCTGGGGCTCTCCTCGAGCTGGTGGCACTGGCTCACCCTGAGATCAGGATCTGCTTTCAAGATGTCTCATGGTCTTTAACAGGCAACTCAATGATCAGGTAAATTCGGTATTGTTTAAAATGGAAAAGAAACAACCCTTGAAAATAACCTAAATGTCTCCAACAGGAGATAGGCCGGATTTATTATAGGATGTGTTTGTTATAAGTGAAGGTGCTAATTTTCATGAAAAATCTTGATTATGAAGAGATGACTTTTAGAACGGAAGGAATAATGCATTGTTCAGGCAATGATTCCAAGGATTTGTGGAACTGAATTAAAAAAAAATTCATTTAAAGTGGACTTGAGGGCATCTGGGTGGCTGTTGGTGAAGCAATGCCTTTAGCTCAGGTCATTATCCCAGAGTCCCAGGATCAAGCCCCATGTCCAGCTCCCTGTTGGAGGGGAGCTGCCCCTCCCACCCACCCACCCCTGCTCATGGGTGCTTGCTCTCTCTCAAATAAATAAAATCTTAAAAAAAAAAAATAAAATGGAGTTGAGGGGGGTAAGGGTATGGGCAAAATAGGTAAAGGGGATTACGAGATACAAACTTTGAATTATAAAATACATAATTCACATAGATGAGAAGTACAGCATAGGGAATATAGTCAGTAATACTGTAATTATGTGGATGGTAACCACACTCACCAGGGTGACCACTGAGTAATGCACAGAATTGTCCAATCACTGTTGTATACCTGAAACTAATACAACATTGTATGTCAGTTATACTTCAATACAAAATTTTAAAAATAATTAATAATTTAAAAAGCGGCGTCAGGGGGCCAGTGGAGGAGCTCTCACATGGAACCATTAGTTGCAGCCCTCTGCAGACCTAAGAGGAGGAGGTACACCTTGTATTTTCCAAGAGGAAGAAGCTCACTTCATGACCCCAGCAGGAAGAAAGAAGATTTTCTCCTGGTTTAGCAACAGCAGCAACCAATGAGGAGTCATCACTGTGGGACCCAGGAAATTTAACAAAATCACCTACCCCTGGACAAGCAGAGCAGGACTGACTCTATTTTGGGCTGCACCTGCCTCGTGCTGACCTGCTTATTACTTAGGGCACTGCCCCTCCCTAGTCAAAGACCAGGGCACACCCTAGCCGGAAATCCGGCTCAGAGGACCAGCATGACTGTGCAACTTTCTGCGTATCCCATTGGCCACTGGCCCCTATAAAGTTGCTAAGCTAGTCTCGGGCTCCAAGTCCCTGCTCCGCTGGGTATACTTGGACCCAGGCTGAGCTTGTAAACAAACCCTCGTGTGTTTGCATCGGTGTTGGCTCCTTGGTGGTTTCTCGGATTCGCGATCTTGGGCACAACAATCACTACTCACTCAGCAAATGAGAGGCCAGCACTCCTGGTCTTCTCCCTAGGACTCTGGTCCACAGCAGCCCTCCCATGGGGCCCTTTCCTCCATACAAGCAAACTCCTCTCCTTTGTTCTCGACACCTGCCCACGGTTCACCATGGCTTGCTTGTTCTGCATTGCAATTCCTCTGCTATTCCTAAATAAACCCACTTTGCTGGTAAAATAACCAGAAGCTTTATTTTCAAGGTCGACAGATCTAAAGCTGAACTCTTTTTTTTTTTTTTTTTTAAAGCTGAACTCTTAAGAGTCTATATGATAAACCACAAACTTAGCCCTGAGTATGGGTACCTCCTTTTACTGATCAATTCTCAGGAAGTTTTCTTTCTTTCTTTTCTTTTCTTTTCTTTTCTTTTCTTTTCTTTTCTTTCTTTCTTTCTTTCTTTCTTTCTTTCTTTCTTTCTTTCTTCCTTCCTTCCTTCCTTCCTTCCTTCCTTCCTTCCTTCCTTCCTTCCTTCCTTCCTTTCTTTCTTTCTTTCTTTCTTTCTTTCTTTCTTTCTTTCTTTTCTCTCAGGAAGTATTAAGAGTTGGCTCGGGCAGGTTCTTCTTTCTTTTCCACAGGTACCTGGCTTAAGCCTGCTTTTACAAGTTGTGTACCTAACGGAAATGCATGATGCTTCTTGCTTCCTTTCCTGGTTATTCTTTTCATCATCCTCCTTGGGCAGATGCATACCATAATCATAACTTGGTTTTCACACAGCTTTTTCTTACCACTTTTTTTCTGAAATAAACACCATCATCATTTTGCTCAGGTAAAAAAAAAAATTGGAGTCATCTCTGACTTTTTCTCCCTCATTCTATATCCAAATGTTGTGGGCATGTGCTCTATATCTGCCGGATGATAATACTTCTCATTTTCTCCCCTGCAACCACCTATCTAAGCCACCGCCACTACTCCCCTTTTCTATTGAATATGCTTCCCAACTGTTCCTATGTCCACTCATGCCTCTGGCAGTCAATTATATACTCAGAAGCTGGACTTGACCTTCTAAAAAGTGAATCAGATCATGTCATTGCCCGGAACAAAACTCTCCCGTGACTTCTGATCATAGTTAACATAAAATCCAACATCTAGGGGCGCCTAGGTGGCTCAGTCAGCTAAGCATCTGCCTTCTGCTCAGGTCATGATCCCGGGGTCCTGGGATGGAGCCCCACATCAGGGTCCCTGCTCGTGGGGAGTCTGCTTCTCCTTCTCTTGCTCTCTTGCTCACTCTCTCTAATAAATAAAATCTTAAAAAAAAAATCCAATGTCCATACGATGGCCTGCAAGACCTTCCATGCCCTAACCTTGACTCCTCCTGCTGTTTTTCACGTGCCAGCTCATGGCCTAATGAAGGGCCTCTGCACTTGCTACTTCCCCTCCTTAGAATGTTCTTTCCTCAGATATTTGCAAGACTCTCCTCCACTGCAGTTTGAACTCTGCAAAAATGTCACCTCCACAGAGATGCCTTCCTCCCTCATTCCTATCTCTTCTCCTTTTTCTTCATAGCACTTTTCACCATCTGACTTCATATTATATATTTATGTATTTGTTATTATCTGTGTACTGCCCCCCTCCCCAACTTGTTCACTGTTGTACATACACTCCTACAATAGCATCTGGCCATATCATATGCTCACTAAGTTCACTATTAGTTGAATGAATGCATTTTTGAAGCTACTTATGCTTTGCACTTTTAAGTCTGCATGAATAGAGACTGTATCAGCAGTGGAGTGACTAGATGATAAGGTAGATGAGAGAGTTTCATTTCAAAAGTGCAGGACCCAAATGTGCAGCATCATGGGCCATGAATGGAAAGAGGCATCAAGCGAGGCTGTGGAGTTCAAGTGCGTGGGCAGAGAGAGAACCAGGAGAAAGTCCATTTGAAGAACTTTAAAGTTAGGAGCTCAGTTTTTAATTCTACATTTAGAAGATGCCGGAGAAGTGAAGTGGATTTAGATTTATATCATTTTGTTATTGCTTTTGTAGTCATCATTTCACTCAAGAGAATTTGTTAAGCATGTATTGGTATATAGTGTTCTTCTGTTTCACTACAAAACACAAGCCAAAGCAGTATTAGTCAGGAGGATAGCAAAATGAAATGGAATTACTGAATTGAGGAAGCAAGAGAATGATGAAGATTAGATCGATACAGCAACGCAGAAGGGAAAAAAGCAAAACTATAAAAAGCAAGATAAATAGAAAACACGAAGATATTAAAAATCAGACCAGCCATATCAAGGATCATTAAAAATTTTAATAGATTAAATTCTATTAAAATACAAAGAATCTCAGATTTCACTTAAAATGTTACAAGCTTTTTATAAGATGTACATCTAAACAGAAAACATGAAGATATTAAAAATCAGACCAGCCATATTAAGGATCATTAAAAATTTAAATAAGCTAAATAAAAAAATTAAATGGACTAAATCCTATTAAGATACAAAGAATCTTAGATTGCATTTAAAAAAGTTATACGCTTTTTACAAGAAGTATATCCGAAACAAAATTCCATAGGAGAGCTGAAAACACAGGGATGGATATAGATGACGAAAAATAAAAAAGCAAGACTTGCAAGCCAAAAAAAAAAAAAAAAAAGCAAGCCAAAAAAGCATTAATGGAATTGAAAGATATTTATATGAATATAAGACAGTCATTAAGAGGATATAATAATGATGATTCTTTGTGAACTGAGCAACATAGATTTAAAATTGTAAAGCAAATATTGTTAGAAATATTAAAATTTGAGGGGCCCCTGGTTGGCTCAGTCAGTAGAGCATGTGACTCTTGATCTCAGGGTTATGAGGTTAAGCCCCATGTTGAGTTTAGAGATTAGTTTAAAATAAAATCTTTTAAAAAAAAGAAGAAATACTAAAATTTGATAATGCAATTGACAAAGACTTTAAATATTTAAAGAAATTAAAAGATCAAGTATATAAGGAAAAGGAATTTACTGCAACTTCATACCAACAAATTTGGAAACATAAGCATGATTGAAAATGTCTTTTTAGAAAATCTGAATAAACTAGTAAGTATAGGGAGAAAAGAAAGAAAGAAAATGTAGTCACAGATTTATCTCTCCCAAATACTCCAAGCCAGTTTCAGGTCATAATAGGTAGATTTTATCAAATCTTCCCAAAAGTTACGGATACTATAATTTTTTTTTTGTTATTCATCTGTTCCAGATAGTATAGGGGGAAAAAAAGAAAGAATTTCAATTCATTCTAGAAGGCTAGAATAACCTTGATCACCAAATTGGGCAAAGACATAGAAAGGAAACTGTAAACATAGATGCAAAAATGCCAAACAATGCATGAACAAATCAAATCCAGCAAGCAATTAAAAAGTTTAGTATACAGGGAGACATAAAATGATGAAATCTATTATGAGTGAAATATATGTAAAATATTTATTTATTCTTAAAGATTTTATTTATTTGAGATACAAAGAAAGCATGAGCATGGGAAAGGTTAAGGGAGAGAGGGAAAAGTAGGCTTCCTAGGCAGGAAGCCTGACACGGGGTTTGATCCCAGGACCCTAAGATAATGACCTGAGCAGAAGGCAGATACTTAGCCTACTGAGCCACCCAGACGCCCTTATATATAATTTCTTTAAAAAGATTTATTTATTTGGGGGAGAGAGAGAGAACATGTGTGCATGGGGAGAGGGTAAAAGGAGGGAGAAAGAATCTCAAGCAGACCCTCTATTAAGCATGGAACCCCACGGGGGCTCCATCCCAGGGCGCTGAGATCATGACTGGAGCCCACATCAAGGGTCAGTCAGCCACTTAACCAACTAAGCCACACTGGTGCCCCTAATATTTTGCTTTTGTTTTTTTAAAGTAGGCTCCCAAAATGGGGTTTGAACTCACAACCTTGAGATCAAGACCTGTGTTGAGATCAAGAGCTGGATGCCTAACCAACTGAGCCGTATACATTTCCTAATAGAAGAATGATGGCAGGGGAAACCTGCCCTCTGAAATATCAACATTTACTATAATAAGAGTACAATAATTAAATATGGCATAGGAAGAAATAAAGAATCAAACAGAATAAATCAGAAACAAGTCGGTTCATAGTGCATTTGATAAAGATTAAATTTCAAATTAGTGGGGAAATGAAGGCAAAATAAAGATTTTTTCTCTGCTCTTTTTTTAGTTGAGGTATAATTGACCTATTAGTATCATGAAGGAAAGGTTTAAACACTAAATAAATTAATTAAACTGCAAAAACACCAGAAGGAAGTCTAAGAGGATATTTTTATAATTTTTATAATTTACTTCTATGAGGAAGGCTTCTCTCTTGCAAGACACCACCCAGAACGCATAAAAGGTTTTTGATTTAGCTATGGACAAAAATGTAAGCTTCTGTTCAATGGGAGATACCATAAATAAAATTTAAAAATGACCATCTAGAAAACACATATAAGAATAAAAATAATAAGAGCTGACATTAATATAGGTGTTATAATCTGTCAGGAATTATGCTAAGCATTTTACATAAATTATTTAATTACAAGTGATAAGTGTTATTATTACTACTATTATTCTGTTTTAGAGATGGGAAAACCGAGGCTTTGAAAGGTCAAATATATACTACCTGGGTTAATATTTGTCGTTGGCATTTGTTGCTTTGCATTGTTCAAGACATCCATTCTCTGGCCCCATCACTCCTTGGACGTGTGAACAAAGTCAGCTAGAATCTTTTTGGCTTTGGTGCTAGAGGAGAATGGACCTTTGGGTCTAGAAAGCTTGAAGGATGTGATTTAAAGTTTCCGGTGGAAAAATAAAATAAAGTTTCCGGTGGCCGTCAATGTTTCTGTCTACATAAAGTAAACTTAACTGATGGAATCATAGAATAGATTAGCAGAGGCGAAAGATAAATGGAGAAAGGTCTTGACCTAATGGTTTGGGTCCCTCAATCCACTTGTGCCTGAATTATGGCAGTCAGTAAATTCCATCTCAAGCTAATGTGGATGGGTTATCCGACCTGTAGAATACAATATCCACAGTATATAAAGACCCCATCTATTACTTAAGGCGAAAAAAAGACAAATCAGTAGTACAATGGACAAAGCATGTCATTAGAAACTCTATGAAGAAGTAA
Source organism: Canis aureus (assembly GCF_053574225.1). Classification (NCBI taxonomy): domain Eukaryota; kingdom Metazoa; phylum Chordata; class Mammalia; order Carnivora; family Canidae; genus Canis; species Canis aureus. Next base: position 50,369,630 of record NC_135625.1, on the reverse strand, counting down.
TAGTGGGGGTTAATTCTAGGACTCTTGTCTGGGGAGGCCAAGCCTCTCTGGTGGAGGACCACACACAATTTTTATCAGTTCCTCCTGAGGACTCCCCAGTGCTAAGAGCTACATAGTTAAGGACATCCCATCCATAGTTAATGTCCAGCTAGAAGTACAGACAGTTTATTGTGGGATCATTTCTGCCTTATTATATGGACTTGTTTGGCTCTATGAATTTAAGAGGTAATATTCCTTAAATGTGTACTTAGAAAAGATGAGAAATCATTAATGGTTTATTGTTTCTGAAATACTGAAGAACTGAGAAAAGATTCCCCCCCTTTTTGGCTTCTGTGACAATCATGGAGGTGTGGGGCTGTAAGTGTGTTACAGATGGGGCATGGGTCATTAACTGGCTCTTTACTGCAAGGTCTCTGCCTGCCCTCCCAGGTGGCTGACTGCACAGTCTGTAATGAAGCTGACAGCAATTGGAGGCACGATTTTTCTTCCTTAATGCATGGCTTCTTTGGAATACAATCAATTAAAGAGTTTTATTTTATTCCATCTCTACAAATTGGCTGTGGGATGATGCCTCTTTGTTGTTGAAAAAAAAGTCCCTGGATGGATATAGAGCAGCAAAAAGAATGTCACCACTGAGTATGTGACATAAATTGGGCAAGTGTCACATACTGTGACAATTTAGGGTAAGAGTTTACTGAAAACCTCCTCTGTGCTCAGTGTGGAGGGCTCAAAGCGAGTAGAAAACATTCTTTCCCTCAAAAAGCTTTCAATCTAGCTTGAGAGAGAAGGAAGGGTACAGGGAAGGGACAAAGATGGACGAGTATGATCAGGGAAGTGACAGAGCTTGTTCTGGAAGTGGGGATTTCAAAAGCCAATTTTGGATACGTGTTCCTTCAGGACAGGAAGGAAGAAGTTTAAGATAAGTACAGGTGTATATATACCTGCACGATACCGACATCAAGTTCATGAACCAATACAGGTTCATTTTGTCTCTTTAAACATGATGTGTTGACCTCAAAGCCATGATAATCTGTTAGCAAGGTATGCCTGGTTCTACTAAAAGGAACTAGAGCTCCTTGAAAACTCTTATTCCATGGGCATGACGCAGAAAAATTTCAGACTAATGAAGACTAGTCAAAATGGCACAGAACAAGTCTGAAAAAGCACTGCTGATTAAATTTGGGAAAAATTTTCACACCAAAAAAACTAGAACTGCAATGCATTAAAACACAGCAAACATACAAAAATCCACGAATTCATACTGATACTGAAAACATTTTTTTCACAGTCACATTAGAGGTGGCTTTAGGGAATCAATTCATTACTCTAGTAAAGGGAAGGAATCCAGGATTTATCCTGCCTTTCCAAACATGAGAGGAAATTCTCCTCTAAGAATTGTGGCTAATACATGTCGAAAGAATGAAAACATTAGAATACCACCATTTAGGAACCCCTAATGAGAAAATCATCCTAGGCAATGGTTGTTAATGTCTGTTAAAATTGTAAGGTGAGGGATCCCTGGGTGGCGCAGCGGTTTGGCGCCTGCCTTTGGCCCAGGGCGCGATCCTGGAGACCCGGGATCGAGTCCCACGTCGGGCTCCCGGTGCATGGAGCCTGCTTCTCCCTCTGCCTGTGTCTCTGCCTCTCTCTCTCTCTCTGTGACTATCATAAATAAATAAAAAAAAATTATTTCTAAAAAAAAAAAAAAAAATAAAATTGTAAGGTGAAATGACGTCTGAGAGTTGTTGCCCACTAAAAAAAAGAAATGGAGGTATGAGATAGATCAAAAAGGACAGCAGAATGGAGAGAACAAGATGATGGATGTAATGGCAGTTTATGATACTATTCTCCTACCTTTGTGAATTTTTGAGAATTTCCATGATAGAACTTAAAAAAAAAAAAATCCTGCTTCCGTTTTTCCTCTATGAAGTCTTTCCTGCTACAGAGTTAGGCAGAGTTGACCCAAGCCTCTCAGCAGTTTTCCAAAATAAAGACAAACCATCTATCTAGAGGAGGGGGCAGGAATTTTGCTAGGTCAAGTGTCTTTGTGGAGCCGGGGACACCATGGGTTAACAGCCTGTCCCTGGCAGCTGAGCAGGGGGCCCCACAGCTGCCAGCAATTAGGCTAGCTGGCAGTCCCCTTAGGAAACTCCTGCTGCCTGATTAGGACTAATTGCTAGCCGGCATCTAAGTCCCCAATCGATAGAAAAGGAAATCCATTAGGGAAAGGCCGGGCAGGGAGAGGCTGCCTTCTGGTCAGTCTGCCTGTGCATGGATATGCAGACATGTTCACCGCTCCTACCTGAGTGCCCCAGATGCACCCCACCTTGCCAGTGTTACTGGAAAAATTACACCGTGAAACTCTCTTACGGTTTCCTCTTGACCCTGATTTTGGCCTACAACTGAAAGATGCCTGTTTCTGCCAAGAATGGCGTGATGACAATGGTTTCTCTGAGCTATAAACAAGGTTCATGAGAGTGTGGCCAGGACACGTGTGCCTGGGAAGCCCAGGATGGGCTTTGTGTAGGTGTGGGATTTCAGCTGTGCTTCTGACTTTGGGCAGTTTGTTCTGTATTAAGTAGACTCAGTTCAGAGACTCTCTGGCAGCCACTGAAAAAAATGTCAGATCCTTGAAATCAGTTTGAAATTTGTGACTGGACAGCAGACGGGAGGGCAGTTTTCACGGGAGCCATATCAACCAACCATGCTAGGTTCTGAGTGTACAAACATGCGGAGGACCCGGTCCCTACCTCAGGAAGTCCTATGGCCCACTGCAAATTCAAAACCAGAAAGAGAATACAGAAAGACCTCTGGAAGTGCTTACACAGCAGAAGGGGCAGTATTTCTACTCCCATCACCAAATTAACGTTTCTCATTTTGTTGAATTTCTCATTAGACTGAAACACAGACACACACACACACACACACACACACACACAGAGTTTTCACTTTTAACCTATTTTGGAATTCAACGGTCTGATAATCAAGTATAGATTGTATTATTTGAGAGAATACATTGTGAGCTTACTTATTTATTTTTTTTAGATTTTGTTTATACTAATCTCTCCATCCAGTGTGGGTCTTGAACTCACAACGCTGAGATCAAGAGTTGCAAACTCTGCCAACTGAACTGGCCAAGCATCCCTGTGAGCTCTCTTGAGGTAAATTTCACAAGTAAGACATGGGTCACATCAAGTAAAAGTACCTCCATAGATTATACAACGGCTAGATTAAATTCAACCTGTGAACTTGTTTCTCCCAGAAATAACATGCATCTGAAAACAAGAGAAGAACCAAACCATTATCTGTAACTCTGTACAGGGGCATATTCTGGTCCCTCTTGCACTAAAGTGTAAGAAGTTTGAAAGATATCAAAGTAAAACTACTGTAAATAGAAAAATAAAATCCACAATAATGTGTTCCAAACTAGGTATTTTCCTCAAACGTGATCTAGAGCAACTTTTTAAAGTGCTTAAGAGCATTCATTTGCTTTAAAATCAAGTTTCATGACAAATAATCCATTTATTAAAGAAAGTCAGGTATCAGTAGCTCATTAAAGTCACTGCATTTTATGTATGAAAGTAATCATTAAACTGTGTTTCTGTCAAAATATTCTAAGATTCAGTTTTTCCCAAAGTACTACCATAGTGCTGTTTAGACTTAGGATGACTTTGAACTGTGATCACGTTGCAGAGAGATCCTCGCTCTCAGGTGAGAGCTACAGAAGAGACTAGAAGAGACCTTGGTGGGGATGATTGGGATTGTGCTGCACAGCTTCGTCCCCTTGTGACTGGTAAATTCTTACTATTCTTCTTCTTCTTTTTTTTTTAAACATTTAAAAAAAATTTTTTATTTATTTATGATAGTCACACAGAGAGAGACGGAGAGAGAGAGAGAGGCAGAGGGAGAAGCAGACTCCATGCACCGGGAGCTCGACGTGGGATTCGATCCCGGGTCTCCAGGATCGCGCCCTGGGCCAAAGGCAGGTGCCAAACCGCTGCGCCACCCAGGGATCCCTTACTATTCTTCTGTGTTGCTGAACTGGGATGAGGTCACCCTGAAAGTGACAGATGAATTTGAGTGACCTGACTCAAAAAGTCATCATGAGACAAGAACTTGTCACTGGCAAACTCACTTCTTTTAAGGTATTTGTCTTTTTTTTTTTTTTTTTTTCAGGGTGTTTCAGGGTGTAAGAAGCCCAATGATAGAGTCAAGAGACAGGCTTTCCAAACTAAAAGGAAAACAAATCTCATTGTTTTAAGCTCAGAAGTCATACTTTGTCCTTTGTCCCAGAAGAAGGCCAGGGAAGTAGGAACAGGGAAAGAATGTGACCTGTCCGATGTTTGTGATTTACAGAGCAGAGCTGGTCCTGGAACTGGATTCCCCAATTTCTAATCCGATGTTCACCCTCCACCATTCCTTTGATTTTGCTATTTTTTCCCCCAAAGTAGTCTCTTTATTCTTCATTTTCTTTTATTTCCTACTTATTCCTTTTCTTGGTTAGATGCTTTTCGTTTCTTCCCTCTACTTGAGTTCTACCCTTTTCAATTGCATGCTTTTCCTGTTCTCAGGAGTTGCTGGACTGCCTAGAAACTGGGGTGTGAGGAGGCCTTGGAGAAACATTAGAAACTTTACCCCACCTCTACCCCTCCCCAGGCTTATGTACTCCTCTCTCAAATAAGTACATAAATAAATCTTTTTTTAAAAAATGCATACACATTTTATTTATTTCCATTTTAACAGCTTTGTAGAGTGGTCACGGTCCTGATCTTGGAGGAAAAGCTTTCAACTATTCACCACTGAGGAGGCTACCTGTGGGCTTATCCCGTGGCCTTGATTATGTTGACGCACGTTCCCTCTATACCTGCTTTGTCAGAGTGTTTATTATAAATGGATGTTGAATATTGTCAAATGCTTTGCATGTATCTGTTGAGATAACTGCATGATTTTCATCTTTCATTTTGTTAATGGGGCATAGATATCACAGTGATTGATTTGCAGATGGCCACCCTTACATCTCTGGATCAAACCCCACTGGATCATGCTGTGTGATCCTTTTTTTGTGTGTGTGTGTGTGATTCTTTTAACATACAGCAAATTCAGTTTGCTAATATTTTGTTGAAGACTTTTGCATGTATTTCCATCAGGGATACCGACCTATACTTTTTTTTTTTTACGAAGATTTTATTATTTGAAAAAGACAGATACTTTGGCCCAGGGTGTGATCCTAGAGACCTGAGATCAAGTCCCACGTTGGGCTCCCTGCATGGAGCCTGCTTCTCCCTGTGCCTGTGTCTGCCTCTCTCTCTGTGTGTCTCTCATGAATAAATACATAAAAAAAAAAAAAAAAAAAAAGAAAAGCAATTTTCCGGGCAGCCCCAGGGGCCCAGTGGTTTAGCGCTGCCTTCGGCCCGGGGTGTGATCCTGGAGACCTGGGATCGGGTCCCAAGTCGGGCTCCCGGCATGGAGCCTGCTTCTCCCTCTACCTCTCTCTCTGTCATGAATAAATAAAATCTTTAAAAAAAAAAAAAAAGACAGATAGTGACAGAGATGGCAAGAGCGAGCATGAGTGGGGAGGAGAGGGAGAAGCAGACTCCCCATTGAGCAGCAAGCCCAGGGCGGGGCTCCATCCCAGGACCCTGGATCATGGCCTGAGCTGAAAGCAGATGCTTAACTGACTGAGCCACCCAGGCGCCCCATCTAATTTTCTTTTCTTGTGGTTTTCTGGTTTCAACATCCAGGTAATGCTGGACTTCTGAAGTGAGTTTGGAAGTGTTCCATCCTCTTCTGTTATCTGGAAGAAGGACTGGTATGAATTCTTCTTTAGAACCACTTGGTTGGGCAGCCCTGGTGGTGCAGTGGTTTGGCGCCGCCTGCAGCCTAGGGTGTGATCCTGGAGACCCGGGATCAAGTCCCACATCGGGCTCCCTGCATGGAGCCTGCTTCTCCCTCTGTCTGTGTCTCTGCCTCTCTCTCTCTCTCTCTGTCTATGAATAAATAAATAAAATCTTAAAAAAAAAAGAACCACTTGGTTATTTTTTAAAAATCTGGCTACTTTCTTATGATTTCTATTTCCTTATTGATAGTCTCTATTTGATTAGACAGTGTCACTAAAACTTCCTTAATTCTTCAAGCATTTTCTCAGTTCTTTGAATATATTTGTAATTGACTTTTGCCTACTCATCCAACATCTGGCTCCTTTCAGAGGCAGTTTCTGCTGCCTGTTCTTTTTCATGTGTATGGGTCACATTTTCCAGTTTCTTTGCATAACTGGTAAATTTTCTTTGCATAGTGATATTCTCAATAACAGTAACTCTAGTGCTGGCTTCCCCTCCCCCACCCCTCAAGGCCTGTTGTTTCTGCTTATTTTCTTGGTGGTTTGGCTGTATTGTGTTACTAAAATCCATTACCCTCTGCAGCATGCAGACTCTGAAAGTGCTCACCAGAAGGCACAGCCCTAGGCACACAGTCACCTCTCCTGATCTCCACCCTCTTCCTAATAGCTTACCATCAAACTTTCCATTATTTTGGGGAGCACCTTTAAGCCTGAACTTTCTCCTATTCTGCTCCAAATAATGTCGGATCTCTTTGGAGCTCTCTATTCTTATAGCTTGCCTCTCTCCTATTGCTCTGGAGTTTCTCTCAGTGTGGCAGTGCCAGCTTCTCCTGGAGGGACACCCTGTTTTTTAAAGCATGGTGCTGTGTGGGGACAGTAACCTCTGCTTTCCTCTCCTGGCATAAATCCTCTGCACTACAAATGAGCTGGGTTGAGGGCTTTTGAGGCCTGTGTTCTTGGCTGGTTGTGTTTGTTGAATTTCCATCCTGAGTGGGTACTGGGTAGTGATGAAGACCCAGATCTCTCAAGCTTCCTCAATGTCTATTTGGGAGGAAATGAGAAATGCCGGTAGTTTGTTCTTCCTGGAAAGATACTATATCCCACAATGGGAAGCTGGAGAGAGAAAGCCCTATGTTCTTTTCTGGGTCGGCCCCGGGCAGAGCTTCATCATTCTGAGCTGGGCTGAGGAGGAGGGAAAGAAAGCAGCTCATGCCTCAAATGCCACAGACACTCCCTAGTCTCTCAAAGAGATTTAGAAGATTTTCCTGAATCAATGTTTCTTCATTTGCTGTATGCCTTGAACACACTTCCAGACTTTAGACAGTTTTTTTTTTTTTTTTTTTTTTTAAAGCCATGTTTACCAGTTACAGTGAATTCACAAAGGGGAAAATCTGCAGAATTCCCTACACCACTATTCCAGAAGTCACCTCAATGGATTAGATTTTTATTTTTATTTATTTTATTTTATTTATTTATTTTTAGATTAAAAAAATTTCATATTCTATTTAAGACAAATTCTATCTTAAAACTTGGAAGGGACTCTTAATATTACTAAGGTCAACTTCCAATTAACGAAGACATATCTAGGCATCCCTGATTCACAGTCCTTTCTTTTTCTACCTTTTTACCTTTCTTTCTTTCTTTCTTTCTTTCTTTCTTTCTTTCTTTCTTTCTTTCTTTCATTCATTTATTCATGAGAGACACACAGAGAGAGGCAGAGACACAGGCAGAGGGAGAAGCAGGCTCCATGCAGGGTGCCCAACATGGGACTCGATCCCGGATCTCCAGGATCAGGCCCTGGGCTGAAGGCGGTGCTAAACCACTGAGCCACCAGGGCTGCTCAATTCACAGTCCTTTAATCTTTGCTTGGTGACAACCTATTCATGACTTCCTACATAGGCAACTGGTTTGCTGCTGGACCTAAAATATGCCTGTAATTGGTAATATTTTGAAAGCATCTAAATTGTCTAATCCTTCTTGTATTACACAGTTCTTCAAATATTTGAGGCCAAGCATCAAATCTTCCCTAACTTTTTTCTTTTTAAGTAGTTAACCTTCAAGCTTTCTTTAAATGAGGAAGTTTCTGAACTTGTAAACAACTTAGTCACTTTTCTTTCCCCCAATATCTCTCTTAAAACTGGCCTAAATAAAATGCAAACATCTAAATGAGATCTGAGGGATTCAGTGTATGAAACTATTATTTTCAGTACAGATGGGTAGATGTAAATAGATAAATGGATCAGTTGACGTAGATAAATGATTACTTGAATACCTTCCAAAAGACCCGCAAAGCTGAAAGATTTCCTTTTACCAACTAGCATTTTTGGGGCACTTTGTTTAGTATGGCAGTATCATGTCTAGTAGTTCCACAGTAATAGTGGAAACCAAAGAAGTCAGAGGCCAAGTAAGGGGCTTTCTAGGGGAGATTTCCAACCCTTATTCAGATGCATTATTCCTCATGTCAGTACAAGTATACTCTTATTAGCCTTTTATTTGTTCCCTGCATAAAGACAAAGGAAGGATCACAGTGCAAACTACTCACCAAGCTTTCTACATCTTAGGTAACCAGAGCAGCTCATAAGGAGGCATTAAATTCAACCTGTAACTGTGCTAGAGAGTATTTAGCTGAAAACTCCTTTTGTTTTTCTTCACTATGTCACATTAAAGCATATTTGAAATTTGCATTTGGAGCCAGAATTTTAAAGGGCAACAAGGAGGTTTTCCATTTGTATGTTTTTGTAGTATCGTTGGGAATTATTTTTGAAATGAAAATCAGCAGATATATCGTCCTCTGGTTACCATCCTCCAAGGATTCCTTTTTTCCATATGAATTCAACCTTATTATGGGATAGAATTTTGCCTTGGTGTTTCATCTCTCTCTAACTGCTATTAAATTCCACTATGGGTTATAGGTAAATCCTTGCCTCTAATGTAAAAGATCCAACATTTTCTGGTTTGAATAATCTCAAATGCAGTGAATTCATGTCTGAGAACATCTGATACTTCACTTGCTAGTCTTGTCCATTTTTTGCACCACAAATAGCTTATTACTGGGAGGCAAGGGGGCTGAGTCTTATTTTGTGTTGAAGTAGCAGGGATACCTGGTAGAGAAAAGGCCCAATGGCTCAATGGACAGAACATGAAGAAGAAAAGTTTCAGGAATAGGGCAGATTTTAGGGCAGCACAAAATAGTCTGAAAACCCCAAATTCTCTAAGGTAACAATTATCAAAGTGTAATCCCAGACCAACATTGAAAGCACTACCTGGGAACTTGTTAGAAATACAAGCACAAATACACATCTAAGACCTTACCCCAGATTCATAGAATCCAAACATACATTAAAAAAAAAATCTCCTGGGGCGCCTGCGTGGCTCAGTCGGTTGAGCATCCAACTCTTGGTTCAGCTCAGGTGGTGATCTCAGGGTCTTAGGATTGGCCCCATCTGCATTGGGTGCCACACTCCATGGGAAGTCTGCTTGAGATTCTCTCTCCCTCTGACCGACCCACCCGCAAGCTTGTGCTCTTGCTCTTTCTAATAAATATATAAAATCTTTAAAAAAACCCCACACACCTCCTGGTCATTTGTATGCACATAAATGTTTGAGAAGCACTGGGAAACACACAGAGAGTTTTATTCTTCTATGCCACAATAGTCCTGCTTTATTTAGGAGTCTTATATTAGGGTCACCCTAAAGTGTATTTGTACTTAGAAGTACTCGGAATAGGGCTCATGATCACACAGGATAAGGTGGTCATTTATGCTGGTCCTTTTTTAGTTCACAGCTTACCCTAATGATTCAGTCAAGGAATATTTAATAAACTCCTATGAGCAAGGTACCAAGACTTGTATTACGGAAGATATATATATATATATTTTTTTACAAAACCTTAATTTTGTGATTGGGAGATAGGAATAGGAAACAATCCCAATGGCATCCTGTTAGACTCAAATACTCTACAGACTTTTTTAGACTCCAACTAGCTGTCATGAAACATAGGCATATTGCTTTAATAAATGTTTCATTCAACCAAATGTAAAACACATGTGATTATATGGAATTAGATTTGTTCTTTCCTTGTGCACATCTTGCTCTTCATTAGATGAATCAAATTTAAATGCCACATTGAAAATTCAAGAGTAGTTTCAGAAGCTTTCTGCTACATAAATACAACTTCAAATTTTAGGCATAGGGTTGTATGAGGAAAACAATAATGGGTGTAGATAGCTGAAAAAATGCCACACAGAAGCTGTAGTCACTGCTGCAGATCATACAGAGAAGTAAATTCTATCAAGTGCCAATGAGCTTGATCATCTTTAAAAAGAGTCAGGCTGTAGTACCTCTTCTACCTCTATAGGCCAAGAGTAATCTGCTCTCCTGTGAACCAACCAACAGTTACTGATTACTGAATGGCCACTATGTAACCAACACTGAGACATAAAAGTAGAGGCTACGAAATTTTTTCTCTAGGACTTACAATCCAGACCCATAGAAAAAGAGATGCAGGTAAGAGTAATGGCCAAGATAGTGCAGACGTCTCAAACAGGGGCTCACACAAGCATGCAGAAATTAACTCTGGCCGTAAAGGATCAGGGGAGCTTCAGGGCAGGTAAGATTTGAGCTGGGTGTTGAAGCCCAAAATAAGTTTAACAAAATGACAGAAACAATTACTGTGATGAGTAGAAGATTCTCCTTCACCCACAGTTCGCAGGGTGCTTCTCCCAAAAGACACATTTTCTTGGGCCTTTTTCGTATCAGGTATCTGATTCTAAGGTCCAAATCTGTTAGTCTCGCTAGGTTAGCCTTACTCACCATCCAATAAGGAAAATGATCATTTCTGGATGATTACTTGGCTAAGCTACATGGGGCTTTGTCTGTTTATCTGGCAAGATGCTAATGTATTATAGCTTCATTTCGTTATCGTCGCAAATTTTTCCCTCCTGCTTCAGACTAGCAGAATTGCAGCTGCAAACAGTAACATGAAACCATGCAGCAACATCCCCCCTTTTACTGTCTGTTCACTGTGCCCTCCAGAGACACACTCTTAACAAACGGGGCTTTAAAAATGTTGTTGGCAGATGGATTAGCTAACAGAACAATTCTCTCTAGCTCATCTTTTCTAGGTTACAGACAGAGAAAGTACTTGACAGTGAACGAAGAAGGAAGGAAGGAGGGGATTTGAGTACCAGTTGGGTTATTTTTATTAGCAGTAATATACGTTTTTGTTTATCAATCAACCTAACCTACTTGGAGGCCAGAGTAAAAAAGGGGAGGCCTAAAAAAAAAAAAAAAGCAGAGGCCTCTAAAACTATGCCAAAAAATAATTTTCAAAAGGTTAAAAATACAATCTCATACAAATGTGAAAGGAACACATGCCCAAAGATTTTATTCAACTCATTAGTTAACGCGGAAAATGGCAAGACTGGGTTCAAATGAGAATGTGAGGAGCTACGTATTGATAACAATTTAATGCAGGAATGTTAGGATAAGATTACTAGGTTATATTTAAAACTAATTAATGTCCCACAGGGCCATAAGCCACAACCTCGAAGTTATCTTTCCCACTGGACAAAAATTATTTGCATCTTTAAGCAGGACAGGAATCTACAAGTTAACCTCTGACTCTACAGAGTTGTCTGTCCAGTAACCTAGTTAATAGACAGTCAAAGGTGGGAAGCCCAGCAGTGCACTGGTAGACACCTCTTGCGTCTGTTGCACATTCTGAATAATGCTTCTGACACTCAGGAGAGGCTCTCAAAAGGTAATGGCAAAGGTCCAACATCATAATAGAAGAGTACGCAGATCTTTACAATGCAGATGACATTGGACCAATTATAAAAGAACACTGGTAAGAGTAGGTATTCATTCTGCACAGTTTGAGGAAATAAGAGTTAAGTAACAATAAAACTCTGGGAAGTTAGGCACACAAAAAAAGTTCCAGTGAACAGCCATGAGCACAGAGATCATCTACATGGTAGCTTCAATGATCTGGAGCCCAGATGAGTGCCATCTGGGTACAAGTTTAAAGGGTACTTAAGTCTAATATTAAATTAAATTCTAACACACTCTTGCTCATCTGGAAAATGCTGGGTGCCGTCATACATCGGCAGAGACACACCATCAGAGAGGAATACATAATCTATAAGCACATAGGGCCATTCAGTTGTAGAATACAGAACTAGGAACCTCTGAAGGCATTAGTGTCTCATAGCAAAGTCCAATAAATCATATTTATATAAATGTCAATCATGAAAAATCTTAAACTGTTCTTTAATAAACTCTGCTCAAGAAAGTATGCAAATATACTATTCAAAAATACTTCTATGAAAAATATTCCTAAATGTAAAAGCATTGCTATTTAAAGAGAAGAAATCAATTCAACCTCTTGTATTGAATATACACAAAGTGTAGGATATGTTATTTGGCTGAGGTGAGTTAACAGAATAAGATATTGTTCCAGCTTTCAAAAAACTTATAATGGGCAAGGTATCTCTGCAAACATGTGGGAGCACCCAGGAAAGGACCTAAGTCACTGCAAGTCAGGGAGGGGTTCATGGAGAAGGCAACATCTGAGCTGGTCCTTGAGGGATTCAACATTCATTTGATTGGAAAATCCCCTAAAGGAATGACTATGAATAGATGAAAGGTTGCTCTAATGTTTTTTTCTTAAAATTACTCCAAATATGTAGAAAAATACATGTGATACTATAAACAAAGGCAAGTGACAAATTGAAATAAAAAATATTAAGAAAATCAAAACCATGTTGTGAACAATTCACAAAACAAACAAATGGCCAATGAACATCCGAAACTTTATTTTATCCTGTTAATAACAGGAATGCAAAGTAAATGAGATGCCATTTTGTACACAGCAGCATAGCAAAGATTAGAGAGAGGATAATACTCTGCATCAGCAAGTGCATGAAGAACGAGTGCTCTCATATACTGTTACTAGTCAAATGAACATTTCCTTTAGAAATGAATTTCCATTCTGAAGAACCTATCATCTGAAAATAAAAATAGATAGCAGAGAGAGGATTGCATTTATATGAATGTCCTCAACACACTGAAATCATCTTTAAAAGGACAAAGCAAAGGAAGAAACGTCCAACAATTGAAAATTGGTCAAATTACGGACTTATGAAATATCATGTGGCATTAAAAATTATAATCACATAAAACTAGATTGTGTGAGCAAGGGGTGGTGATCAATTATAAATCCTAGTGTCTGTGAGGATTTCTTTAATCAAAGAACCCTAAAGCTCCATGTTTACCCCTCTCTTATTTGTTAAGGGTGGGATATCTCACAAAGTGGGTCAGTGGAGAAAAGACTGTTCTCTTAGGAACCTAACACCTCTGATTATTTGGAAGAATGCATCACTTCTGAAGGAGAGTATCATGTGAGTTAAGAAGTATCAGTTCAAAACACGGAAGGCAGGGCACCCCTGATGGCGCAGCGGTTTAGCGCCGCCTGCAGCCTGGGGTCTGATCCTGGAGACCCAGGATCAAGTCCTGCGTCAGGCTCCCTGCATGGAGCCCGCTTCTCCCTCTGCCTGTGTCTCTGCCTCTCAGTCTCTCTCTCTCTCTCTGAATAAATAAATTAAAAAAAAAAACTTATTAAAAAAAAACAAACACGGAAGGCAGTGGAAGTTTACTTCATTTGGGCAATAAAATGGCACAGATTAGTGAATTTATCTACCTGTCTATCCATCCAATAATTAAAATATTCAAGATTTGTAAATATTTTGGGAAATGCCAATCTGTTACAAAATGCATTTTCTCTGCATTTTCAGATAACGGGGAAAAACATAGTTAATATGGCCACACAATGTGTCTCAGTTGCATTTTGCATGATTTCCAAGGAAGAGGAATGGAAATTTTCATGTTTACTTCTGACCCGATGAACCTTACCACTTCAAATGAAAGAAACTATATTCAAGGTAAGTGACAGTTTTATATTACTGGTATAGTTTCACTCATTTTTAACTTGTTGCGTTTGAAAATCCATACTTATTTTTCAACACGGACAAGTTTCCTTCCTGATATTATTGATCAACTAATTCTGTTCATTTATTCAGTCCCAGTATGTACTTATTTTGACTTTACTAACAGATTTTACTAAGAAATCGTTCTCCAACACATTTTACTTTGGGTTATTTACCAATATTTGAAATACTTAGGTTGTTTTGACCAATCATATTCTAATAACTTTGTAATAATTACTCAATTACTTAATATGTAGAGTTTCAAAGTTACAGGAGAAAATTCTTTCTAACTTAAATTTACACTCATATTTTTGTTGCAGATGCATGTGAGCAGGCCAACAATGTCAGTAAAGGACTTTCAAATATAAAGCAGATGAGATGAGATTAAAATTCAGTAAGGGAAGGGAATGAAAATACAAATTCAGGAAACTATTAACAATGTAAAGATTCTGACTATTCAATAGAAGTTTTACCTTTTAAAATCTATTTTTAATTTTAAGAAATTATGGCAAAATACATATAAGACAACAGTTACATTTGAAGTGTGCAGCTTAGTAGTGTTGTGCATTCACACTACTGTGCAACTAACCTACAAAAATCTTCATCTTCTAAAAGTGAAACTGTACCCACTCAGCAGCTCCCCATCCTTCCCTCCCTCCAGCCCAGGCAATTCCTACTTTCCGTCTTTGCAAATTTGACTATGATACACAGCCCCCCATAAGTGGAATCCTACAGTATTGATATCAACTTTACTTTTGCATTCTAAAATATAGGTAATATCAAATTGCTATGATACAGATTTCACTGGATAGAATTCATGTTTTATTTTAAAATATTAACGTCAAAAATCAAATCTTTTGCCGATATCTAAACTTATGAATTAAAGTTCTGAATGTCAATTCGAAAGGTGCAAGGTGATACAAAAATCCCCAAATTACATGTAGGGAGTACATGAGTAGCAAAGAAGCCCAGTGATCCTAATTTGGTCTTTCTGTTTTATATATAAGAGATTAAATGATTTGCACACAGTCACAGATCTACATGACTGTGGGGCATCAGAAAGATTCTAAGACTCCTGACACCTAAGGGCTACTTCCAATCACAGATTCTACTGTCTAAACACACTATTCACATGTAATCCTAGGTATGAATATTCTTGTATAGTCAGGAATCCTCTCTAAGAAAAAATACCTGTATCTCTGGGATGTTAGATTTTTTTGTTTTTTAAAGATTTATTTATTTATTTATTCGTGATAGACGTAGAGAGAGAGAGATGCAGAGACACAGGAGGAGGAAGAAGCAGGCTCCATGCTGGGAGCCCGACGCAGGACTTGATCCCGGGACTCCAGGATTGTGCCATGGGCCAAAGGCAGGCGCCAAACCGCTGAGCCACCCAGGGATCCCCTGGGATGTTAGATTTTTTATACAATGAACTTGAACAAACTTGTATTTGGTAATGTAGTTAGAATTTTAAGTGAGATGAGTCATATCATCCTATAATTAATTAGTACACTAATATGGACTCACAGAAGTAGGAGAGACCTCAGAGGTCAAGTGGTCAGAAAAAGACAAAAGAATACACTAAATCACAGTGAAAACTGCCCCCAAACAGACTTCAGGAAATTCTGGGCCATATTTGAAATGTAAAGACATGAATTATGTGACTATTCATAAATATTTCTTAATCTTTAAAAAGAGATCCTTTAAGAAACTTCAAAATAAATTAATGGAATCTAATAATTTAAAACTCAAGTGCTGTTATTTCTACAAGATCTTGGATTATACGTTCATTTGTTCATTGGAAGAAAAATCACATTTTCATTTCTTATATTTTATTTATATTAGTGAGCACTTCAATATTAATTCAAATATCTATCCATTAAATGCAAAAATGTTAATGCAATATTAAAAATGAAATTTAAAGGGAAGCAAGGGGCTATCACATTAAGGTTCCCATGGTAACTCTCACTACACTTTCCAGCTTCTGAACTGTACTATGGTCATTTATTACAGGCTCATATCAAATATAATTTTGCAAATATTTAAAGATGTGTAGGTTAATTCATATCAATTCAAGACTTTAGATGCAATGTAATACAATGTATTAGGCTAAGGATACTCTAAATATTAACCCATACTCTTAATTTAGACATATCTATACAAAACAGATGCAAACTTTTTAATTTTGAGTCATTTGTTAGCACTCACAAGAAGCACAGCATTTTGCTATCCTCATCGGAGTTGAGATCTGAACTGCGTTACTTAAATACTAATATAGGTATGGTTGAGTGCCTTCCTCTTTAGCTTAGCAAGAGTTTGAAATGTCATAACAAATCTTGCCATACTAGGCAAAATGTAAATTCATTAGTTCACACAAGTTAGAAGTCCAAGAACTGAATAATGCAAGAAGCCAGATGACACTGTCAAAGCGTCACCTTTATTATTGGCTTTAGTGTTTTCCACAACCTTCAGCAGTACATGTTAATATACTAAGAACTCAAAAAAGTAAACATCCTTTAACCAAGCAGTATCTCTTTATTTATGTGAAGGAAAGAATTGGACCACTACTTTCACAAAACGTGCAGGACAGAGTGCCCACTCCAAATGCATTTTTGAGTACATGTTATGATTACTATAATGTATGATAACGAGCTAAGGCATATTGAAAATGAACCTTAATGAACTTACTAGAACATTGACAAATCTCAATCTGTTTCCTTCCTTTCCTAATTGTAGCATATACTGTTTAGTTGTGCTGGTCTTTGAACCTTATTTTAAAAAGAATGTCCACATTAAAACTTAGGAGTGTTCACAGCAGCATCAATCATAATTTCCCCAAATTGGAAGCAACCCACATGTCTAACTGATAAATGGATTTTTTAAAAGTGGTATATTTGCACAATGGAATATTACACAGTGATACAAAGTAACAAAGATGCTGTAACATGGATGAATCTTGAAAACATGATGCTTAGTGAAAGAAGCCTCACAAAAGACCACGTATTGTGCGATTCTATTTATATGAGATGCTCAGTATAGGGAAAAGCATAGAGACAGTAAGATTAGTGGTTGCTAGGGGCTGAGGAGAGAGGGGTATGGCGGTTTTTTTGGGGGGGGGGTGATGAAAATTGTCTAAAATTAAATAGCTGTGCAACTCTGAATATGCAAAAACCACCAAAGTGTATTCTTTTTTTTTTTTTTTTTTTCAAAGTGTATTCTTTAAATGGGTGAACTTCATGGTACGTGAAGCATATTTCAATAAAGCTATCAAAAATAGGTATTATATTGAATGTGTTCTTTGGCAGTATTTTAAGAAAATTCAACAGTATGTTTAAAGATTTTTATGTAGGGGTGGCTGGGTGGCTCAGTCCACTGAGTGGCCAACTCTTGGTTTCAGCTCAGGTTGTCATCTCATGGTCGAGGGATTGAGCCCTCCATTGGGCTCAATATTCAGCGGGGAGTCTACTTAAAGTCTCTCTCCCCTAGCCCCTCCTCCCACTCACATGTGGGAGAGTGTGTGTGTATGTGTGTGTCTCACCAAAATAAATCTTATGAAAAAAATGAAGGTTTACCCTAATGTTTATGCACTACACTGTAGTGCTTTCAATTTTAACGCTGCTGAGTGCTTCATGGTATGAATATACTATCATGTTTACCCATACTATAGTGAAGGGATATTTTAGTGGATTTCAGCTTTTGCTCTTAAAAACAATGCTAAGATATTTATACACCTTTCCTGATGCATATAAACAAGAACTTCTCAAGTACATATACCAGAGTAAAGACTGTAAGTGTTTAACAGGATAGAATAATGACAAATTAGTTTCTTTGCGTGCTGCACTGTCACGGTTCTACGTTCCCACCAGCACTACCCTCCGTTTACACACCTTCACTGCTGAGTACTGTTGGCCCTTAAGCTTCTGTCCTCCAATTGTGGATGAAATGGCATCTTACTGAGATCTTAATTTGTACTCCAAATGACCAATGAGACTGAACCTCATTTTATGTTTTTTGATCATTCCCATTTCTTCTGTGAAATGCCTTCAGATAGGTTTTGCCCATTTTTCTCTTCATTAATTTTTCCTTATCATTGTGTGTGTATACTGTATGTTAATACAGTATCATATACATATAAAACAAATTAGAAAAGTTAATGGATAGGAATGCCTGGGTGGCTCAGTTGTTGAGTGTCTGCCTTTGGCTCAGAGCGTGATCCCGGGGTCCAGGATCGAGTCCCACATCGGGCTCTCCCGCAGGGAGCCTGCTTCTCCTTCTGCCTGTGTCTCTGCCTCTCTCTCTGTGTCTCTCATGAATAAATAAAATCTTTAAAAAAAAGTTAATAGAAAAAATATATACAGTGCATATGTTTATAGTCATATGATACATATCTAACAATTTATTTTGGATACTATGTTCACATGGATTGCAAATACTTTCAGTTTGTAGCATGTTACTTTATTTTACCCTCTGATGGATAAAAAAAGTGTTCATGTCAAATTTACTTCTTTTCCATTAACAACTCTTTTGTTTGCGTCTGTCTGAACTACTTCCCTAGAGTATTACAAATATATTCTGTCTCCTGTGGTTTTTAATCTTCTGCCTTTACATTTATGTCTTTAACTACTGAAATAGATTTTTAAAAATATTATAAGGATCCAGTTTCTTTTTTTGCCCCCCATATGTATCTTATCTTCTTGTTACAATTTGAATAGCCCATCTTTTCCACAATGATTTGCTCCTTTTGAAGTATATCAAGCTCCATTCATGGGTGGGTTTGTTCTGGAGCTCTTTCTGGTCTACTTATTTACTCCTGTACCAAAAACATAACTTCTATTTCCATATAATAGGGTAAGCCTCCCTACCTCAGTCTACAGAGTAGCCTTCGAAGTGCACTGCTCAGACCTCCCTGAGAAGGGATATGCGACCACTGGAGTTAGTTGACAGCCTCCATCTGAAGCACCTTCTGGATCTGCTGCAGCATCTGAACTGAACTAATGTTCTTCCCAGACAACTAAAGCCTGGCATTTCTGCACGATGTGGGGCTCCTCTACAATCTCTGTGCTGGAGCTCCCTGTTGATCAAGCCAAGATTTTCTCAGAGCTGTGTGGCCAGTCTGAGGTTCCTCCTGCCAATCCTTCTTCCTTCCTCCATCTGCCCATCAGAATCAGACCTGCATCTCAGCCTGAAGGCTTTCCCTGCCTAATCCTGCTCTTTCCTCTTTATCTTTCACATTTTACACTTGTAACCACATTTTGACCACTGTCTCTTGGAAGACCCGAAATGATACAAGGGTGCCTTTTGGTGATTTTTGGTGCCTTGCTCTATTAAATTTAAGAATCAGATTTCTGGTTTCCAAAATGAACACAAAAACAAAAATACTTTGATGTGATTTTATAGGAATCACACTGGATTTATCCACTGCAGAACTGACGTCTTCAAAATAAGGAATCTATCTATGAACATGGTATCTCTCTCCACTTATTTAGGTTTTCTTTAAAACTTCTTTCAAGGGATCCCTGGGTGGTGCAGCGGTTTAGCGCCTGCCTTTGGCCCAGGGCGTGATCCTGGAGACCCAGGATCGAATCCCACATCGGGCTCCCGGTGCATGGAGCCTGCTTCTCCCTCTGCCTGTGTCTCTGCCTCTCTCTCTCTCTGTGTGACTATCATAAATAAAAAAAAAAAAAAAAAAATTAAAAAAAAAAAAAAAACTTCTTTCAACACGGCATTTTAATTTTCCCAGGGTCTTGCTAATTTTTGCGAGATTTCTAGGGATCTCATATTTCTAGTTATGGCTGAAACTATATATTTTAAAACTTTTTCTAATTCTGCTGCTAGAACTCAGGTTGTTTTTTTTTGTTGTTGTTGTTTGTTTGTTTTTGAGAGTGTGCAAGCTCAATGGCAGGGGGTAGGAGGAAAGGGAGAAAAAATCCTGAGCAGGATCCTTGCTCAGTGTTGAGCCCCACATGGGGCTTCATCTCATAACCTTAAGATCATGAGCTGAGCTAAAACTAAGAGTTACTCAACTGACTAAGCCACTCAGGTGCCCTACATTGTATTATCATGAAGATCCTGAGTCCTATCAAATACTTGTTCTACATTGTTTCAGATATTGTTTTTCCCTTTAATCCAGTTTATGTCGTACATTATATTGATTGGTTTTCAAATGCTAAACCAATCTGTGTTCCTGGGATAAATCCAACTTGGTCATGATGTAGTTAATTGTTTGTTGATTGTGTTCAGTATTATTGCATATATGCCCTTCAGAAAGAAGGGCTTATAATTTCCTCATGTCTCTGTCCAGTTTTGGCATCAGTGTTGGGAGCCTGATTAAATGAATTGGAATCTGGGGCGCCTGGGTGGTTCAGTCGGTTAAGTGCCTGCCTTTGGCTCAAGTCATCACCCCAAGGACCTGGGGTCAGGCCCCACATCAGGCTCCCAAGCAGGGAGTCTGCTTCCCCCTCTCCCTGTCACTCCTCCTGCTTGTGCACTCTCTCTCTCTGTCAAATAAATAAAGTCTTCAAAAAACAAATTAATTGGAATCTGACCCTGACCCTCTTTTTCTTTTCTCTGAAAGAGTTCACATAAAATTGATAACATTCTCCCTTCAAATGCTTGATAAAACTCAGTGGAGAAACCACAAAAGCATGGAGTTTCCTTAGGTCTTAAATTTCAGATCCAATTTAATAGTTATAGACTATACAGACTTTTAAAATGTCGTCTGTGCAGACTCTACTAAGCTGTATTTTTCTATTAATTTGCTCATCTTACCACTTATCAAAAATCTTGAACATGAAATAATTACTAATAACTCATCTTTTGAAGGTCAGTAGAATCTGCAGGGGTGTCCCCTTTTTCATTTCTGATATTGGTTATTTGTGCCTAGCCAGGGGGTTATCAATTTTATTAGCCTTTTCAAACAAATAACAATTGGCTTTGTTGATCCTTTATTACATTCCCCCTCCCCATTTTATTAATTCCTGCTTTTATTATTACATTTCTTCTACACAGGGAAGGGGATTTAATTTGTTCATTTCCTTCAAGTAAATGCTTATTTAGCTCACTTTTTTAAAGACTTTCTAATATAAGAGTTTAAGGCTGTAAATTTCCCCCTAAATATTGTCACTGGAGAACTTACTCTGTGATTTCAATCCTGTGAATTCTGTTGACAGATTTATGGCCCAGTATAGAGTCACTAAAAAAATGTTATAAGCATGCTAGAAAATAACGTATTCTGCACTTGGCGAGTTTATTGACTGTGGTGTTCAGGTTTCAGTATGTTTTCTGATTTTGTTTGCTCCTTGCACCACTCAGGCGTTAAAATCTCTATCCATGATTCTGAATGGATTCCTTTACACTTCTATAAACTTCATATTATCCTGGTGAACCAAGAGTTTTATCAATTTTGTTATTAATCTTTACCTTTAGTAAAGACACCTTCCAGCTTAATATTTTTTGTCTGACATCAATATACATAGATCAGTCTTCCTTTGACTTGTGTTTAATAGAGGATCTTTTTTCTATTCCCTTAATATCAAGTTTCCTGAATTCTTATGTCTAGAGGTCTCTTTAAAACAGCAAACATGTATTTTTAAAATCCAGTCTGAAAATGCATGTTAAACCAAACTACTTAGTCCATTTAAATATAATTATTGCTACACATGGATTTAGATGTATTATCTTATGTCTTTTCAATTTGTCCTCCTGTATTGTTCCTTTTCTCTTTAGATTTTAAAAATCATCATTTGTGCTCTATTCATTTTAACACTATTCCCCTTTTTTCTACTGAGTGGTTATTCTAGAAATCATAAGATGCATCCTCTTTATCGCTGCATGTTAACTGATCCCTTTCCTTCTTACAGTCTGACTGAACACCAGCTCAACTGACCCCTACTCCCACACCTCGTGTTGCTCTTCCTAAGCATCTAGGTCTGTATGAGTTATGTATGTGTGCTTGCCTGTCTTGAACAGTGCTCTTGAGAATTCACTTTTAGAAATAATTTGAAGCCCAGGATGATATCCTTCTCCAGAGAGAACTTGTGTTTTGATAGGGACATGGGTGCACCAAAAGTCTGAAACCACCTTACCACCCTTCACCCAGATTTAAGTCATGAACATTGTGCCATTCTTGTTTCTGTTACACCCCCTACTTCAAATTTGTAAAATATATTTCGAAAAATGATTTTTTAAGGCTTGTGATTTTTTTGAGCCATCCAGATGATGAGAGGCCAAGATGTGGTCTGTGCAAGGCTGGTCTACCTCAATTTCACCCTTAATCCTAGGGCTACAGGGTCCTGGTCCTTCCTCTTCTGAATCTTCATCTGATAATTCCTCATTAACTGGTTAGCTCTTTGATACCTTAAATATAAATGTGTATTTTATCCAGTTTTGTTTAGCTTTGACACATTCTGCTATTACTGGAAGTAACACTGACTGGGAGAGTCCAGGTCTTGTAATGATTATAGTATTTGACCTAGAGATTTAGAAATTTGAACATTTTTCCTTCTATTTGGAGACTTCCAGTCATTCTTTTGTTGCTGACTTCTGACAGTTCCATTATAATCAAGAAAAATGATCTCCATGATATGGATTCTTTGAAATTTAATATCTTTTCATAGCACAAGATCACTTTACATAAATTTCTTTTTTGTTTAAAGTACATATGATTTAGTATGCAGAGTTCTACATATGTCCACTATATCAGGTTTGATTTTGTGTCCATATTCTATCTTCAACCAATTTTTTATTTATTTATTTATTTTTTTTATTTATTTATGATAGGCACACAGTGAGAGAGAGAGAGGCAGAGACACAGGCAGAGGGAGAAGCAGGCTCCATGCACCGGGAGCCCGATGTGGGATTCGATCCCGGGTCTCCAGGATCGCGCCCTGGGCCAAAGGCAGGCGCCAAACCGCTGCGCCACCCAGGGATCCCTTCAACCAATTTTTTAAAAAAGATTTTATTTATTTGAGAGCAAGGAGAGAGCACAAGCAGAGGGGTGTGGCAGAGGGAGCCCAAGGTGGGGCTCAATCCCAGGACCCTGAGATCATGATCTGAGCTAAAGGCAGATGCTTAACTGAATGAACCACCTAGGTGCCCCTTCAACTGATTTTTTTAATTGCTTGATCTCCTAGGTATATTAAAACATCTACCATGACGGTGACTTTGACAATTTCTCTTTGCTATATAGTGGAAGTTATCTTACTGAAGACATATAAACTTAAGGGATAAATCAAACCTTCCGTCTTTATGTAGTGATCGTCATTAAAACAAAATGTTACCATAGTTAGAGTCTATTTATACAGCTACAGAGCTTTCTTTTATCTTTCTTTGGTCTTTTTTTTTTTTTTTAATCTTTTGGCTCTCAGCATTTCAGTATCTTTGTTTTAGATGCATTTCTTTTATTTTTTTTAAGATTTTTTATTTATTTACGAGAGAGAGAGAGAGAGAGAGAGGCAGAGACACAGACAGAGGGAGAAGCAGGCTCCGTGCAGGAAGCCTGATGTGGGATTTGATCCCGGGTCTTCAGGATCACGCCCTGGGCCGAAACTGGCACTAAACTGCTGGGCCACCGGAACTGCCCTAGATGCATTTCTTTTAAAAGCACATTGCAGGGATCCCTGGGTGGCGCAGCGGTTTGGCGCCTGCCTTTGGCCCGGGGCGTGATCCTGGAGACCCGGGATCGAATCCCACATCGGGCTCCCGGTGCATGGAGCCTGCTTCTCCCTCTGCCTGTGTCTCTGCCTCTCTGTCTCTCTCCGTGTGACTATCATGAATAAATAAATAAAATCTTTAAAAAAAAAAAAAAAAAAAAAGCACATTGCAGACTGTTAAAAAACTAATGACCAAGATTTCTTGAAGAAGTGCTCATTCCATTTACCATTGGATTTATCCCTACCAATTATTTGGCACTTATTTGTCCTATCCACTTTTCCTCCTGTGTGTATTTTGTTTGCTTCTTGTTTTTCTCACCTTCCTTTGCCTCCTCAACAGATACCAGTGGAGCATGTATTGATTTGTTTCTTCCAGGGGCAGCTCTTCACTTTGTCAAGTTTATACCTAAGTCTAAAGTAGGTCCACATCTTTACTTTCCTTCAAAATAATACAAGAGGGGCAGGCCAGGTGGCTCAGCGGTTTAGCACCACCTTTGGCCCAGGGTGTGATCCTGGAGACCCTGGATAAGTCCCAGATCAGGCACCCTGCATGGGGCCTGCTTCTCCCTCTGCCTGTGTCTCTGCCTCTCTCTCTCTCTCATGGATAAATAAATAAAATCTTAAAAAAAAATAATAATACAAGATATTTAGATTGATAATTTCAATTATCTACTTCATATGCATTAGGCTTAAAAAACAACAGAATACCTAGACTTTTTACTTTATATCGTCTTTTCCTACAAATTTGACATTGTTTACACTATCAATAGTTCTTTAGATTTATTCAAGTACTTATTATTTTCTTTACTCACTGCTACTCCTTACACCCTTCTGTGATAATATTCCTCCTCTTTCAAGTTTATCTTTTAGAAGTTCCTTTAGTGAGGCAATTTTGGTGGTAAATTCTAAGTTTTTGTTCATCTAAAAATGTCTTTCACCCTCATTCTTAGATAATCCATAAAGCAGAGTATCTACATCAAAATTGCTTGGAATGGTATAAATAACACAGTATTTGATAGTTGAAGGCTGAAAACTCTATATAAAGGAAGCAGTAGGTAAGTGCTATCTTAATTTTGTATTGCATTTACCATATGAATATCTGGAATATCCTTCATATGCAATTTTCTTTCACTAGGTTCTCAGGAGGATCGAAAAGCAGCTCACCCCTCCCCACTTCTTTACAGGTAAATGGAACACTCTAGAATGTGTAACCCCTCACTTCATTATTCTTCTGGTTCTAACCAGCACCCCCGTATATGCTTTCCGTATAACCTAAGATGTGCTTGCTACTTTTCTTTCTCTGTAAGCTTCATTCTTTTTTATAAGTATTAAATTTTCTGTAGTGTTCAAGAAATCCCATTGGTATAACTTTTAGTTTAAAATAATTTTTTATTAACCAGGACTCTTAATTCCTTCCAACATGTCAGATAACAAATCTTTTTAAGATAACTAAGTCTTTGGTCTGACACATTAATATATAATTGATAATTTAAGTTAATATAAAAGTTCATTATTTTTTAATCATGTTCCTGAAGAATAAGTTATAAATCTGTGAATAACAGTCCATTAAGTTAATACTTCATTTATATAGAGGAGAAATGGAAACAAGGATAGAATTCTGCTAAGAGTTAGTAAGTTTCTCCTATATGCATGTAACACACAAGCTAGGCAGGGAAGGTGGTGGAATTTTCATTTTTCCAACAGCTGAAAAGAGACATAACCTAGAGTAGACCAAGAGATTTTCAATCTTACTATTTTTAAAAGATTTTATTTATTTGAGAGTAAGTGTGTGGTGCAGGTGCACATGAGCAACAGGGGGTGGGGGGGTGGGGGTGAGTGGTGGGTGGGAGGTGGGAGGCAGGGGAGACGGAGGAGCAGGCCCCCCGCTGAGCAGCACAGGTGGGCGACTCCAGAACCCCAGGATCATGATGCGAGCTGAAGGCTCAACCAACTGATCCACCCAGGTGCCCCAAGAGTCTCAATCTGGTTCATCACACACATATGGGGATATTAGCATATTCCTCCAACATGCAAATATTTATAAATTACTTACATGTAATAAAAAAAAATACAAAGTGAAAATGGATGAACTAGGGATAAAATAGGTCATATTCTTAAATATTTTAAAGTTTATCAGGGCAGCCCTGGTGGCTCAGTTTAGTGCCGCCCTCAGCCCGGGGTGTGATCCTGGAGACCTGGGATCAAGTCCCACATCAGGCTCTCTGCATGGAGCCTGTTTCTCCCTCTGCCTGTGTCTCTGCCTCTCTCTCTCTCTCTGTGTGTCTCTCATGAATAAATAAATAAAATCTTAAAAAAAAAAGTTTATTAGTGAGAAAACAAAATTTATTGAAGGCATATGGGTGGGTGTGGGAATGTGAATGACAGGAATGTGATCCCATGTGACTTGACTTGATTGCTATTTGGGTCACCATTGTTTAAAATTTCACAGTGTGGCTGAAGAACAAACCCTGGGCCTAGAAGGCCTGTCTGACCACCTTTTATTGTCTACTGTCGGTTTGGATCCCCCTGACCCACAATAGAAGTAGCTCCTGGACCAAAACTTAGTTGTTCACTGGGGAGACAACCCCAGGATGCCCCATGAGGCTGCAGTGAGAGGGAAGGATAGACGGATTGCTGCCATAAGCAATGGGAATCAATCCTATTGGGGCCAGTCTGAGAAAACCTCAGTGTCCTCTAAGCTGAGGGGTAAGAAAGCTGCAGCACTTACACACCTTTACTGATTAAGGGCTCCTGGCCTCGCAGCCACAGGACACCTCCAGAAGCCCGTGGGTTTTGGAGAGTGCAGGTATGCTAGAGGAGGCGGGGTACATGAACAGGGCAGACAGCATATGCTATGCTGCATTATGAAGAATATGATCTTCAGGGATGTCCGGGTGGCTCGGCAGTTGAGCTTCTGCCTTTGGCTCGGGTTGTGACCCTGGGGTCCTGGGATCGGGTCGTGCATCGGGATCCCTGCAGGGAGCCTGCTTCTCCCTCTGCCTGTGTCTCTGCCTCTCTCTCTGCATCTCTCATGAATACATAAAATCTTAAAATAAAAAAAAAAAAAAAGAGTATGATCTTTAATCTTAATTTCTTTGCAGAATTCTTTCTAACCCCTTAAAAACAATCTGTTAGGTAGGTCAATTTACAGTGAATGTTAACTAAATTGGTAAGATATAAATGAACATACCTACAAAAATATCACTGTCAATTCTTTCTACTTCCCCATAAGATTCTTTAGGTATGTATGTGACAGAGGACAACCTGACACAGGTCGGTGGGTGCACCAGTCAATCTGAATATCAAACATTGATACAATTTTACCTTTTCTTAGATCAAGATGTATAAAGAGAAGTTCTGAGATTTTTCTTCCTCTCCACAATACATTGCCAGAGGTGCATGCTTCCCATTCTGGTCATCCCTTGACCAAAGTACAGAAGGTTATCTAGCTCTCAGCTGGGAATAATTTGATCATTTCATGGTATGGCTGGACTATTCCAAATGGGTAAGAACACACTAGTAACATAGAATTATAATGCAGTTTCAGCATTTGTCTTTCACTTGAGGAGGAGGAGACGAAAATTTCAAAACTATCTTCACAGAATTCCTTGAATGGGAATATTATCTCCCTGTGTTTAAAAAATTATGAAGAAATCCAACCAGAATGCAACTCCATCTTGGAGTCACTCTAAATCAGATCAAAATGCCCTGACTTTCCAGTCTTTGGTGCGAAAGGCAGATGGGCAGGCTCCTTGTTTTCATTCCCTTTGCAGAAATAACAGCTCTGCAGAAACATTTTCCAAAGTCACAGCTTCCTAAAGGAGTTACATATGAGAAATCAGAAATGCATTGAAACTTTCCTAAACAAGTACTTAACAAAATTCCAGAAATGTGACACAAAGTTATAAAAGTTCATTTTATTTAGGCTGCAACGTGTAGATTATTTATTTAGTTTTAAAACAGGCTTAATATACAGTTTACTTTTTACCAGCACTTTGATTTAGCTTCAACAACTTAAGAACAGAATAGTCTACAGTTTTACTGTACTAGTTTAGAAATCCATTCTGGAAAGAAAAAAAAAATCCATTCTGTGTAGAGACACTTATATTATTTAATTTTCCCAGAGTTTAAAGCCTTATAATTGAAATAAAAATCTTTAAAAAAAAAAGGGGGGGGGGCAGCCCCAGTGGCTCAGTGGTTTAGCGCCGCCTTCAGCCCAGGGTGTGATCCTGGAGACCTGGGATCGAGTCCCACGTCGGGCTCCCCGCATGGAGCCTGCTTCTCCCTCTGCCTGTGTCTCTGCCTCTCTCTCTCTCTCTGTGTCTCTCATGAATAACTAAATAAAAATCTTAAAAAAAAAAAAAGCCTTATAATTGGATCATTTTATTTCAGTAAAGACTTTAAAAATTTTGAATATCCTGAAAAACACTATTTTATGATACATATCAACAAAACTCAATGCCATTTTCTCCAATAACAAAAGTATGCTTTTTTAAACTGTTGCTTTTTAAATGACGTGAAACTAAAGAAAATTGGTTGGTTTTAAAATCCTCTTGTTTGGAGAAAAATATTCTGTGCTTTACTACTTGTTGCCACTCCTTACAGAGATAGGGTCTATAGTCTGCATCTGCCTCCTTCGGATGGTTAAAGGCAGAAGAAGGTCCTTCTGTCCAGTTTGAGGTTTTCTGCATTATACTTTGTGTTGTTGCAAAAAGTACTAAGCGATACTCATTTACAAGTTTCTCTAAGAACTGAGCACATTTCTTCAGAGTAGCCTCCTGTAAATTAACACTTTCTCCTCCATTGACACGGTCTATCCAGTAAAAAGCTGACAGGCTGTCCAAGATCAAAAGGCAGAGGGACGGGTGGCTACAAACCACAGTTTCTAGTGAGTACAGTGTGAGGAGCAGCTGGGTGCTGCTATTGCAGTTCACCAAGAACAACCTTCCGAGGCAGTGTTTTACCATTTCTTCTGAACTTTGGGATAGTCTATGCTCGAGAATTGTAACAAGCCGAAGCATATCAAAGTGATAATCTGTATCAATAAATAAGACTTCTACTTCCAGTCCACCTTCCGATTTTGGAAGTATACATCGTGCTGTTAAATGATAAAGCATTTCTGTTTTTCCTGTTCCCTCTGGACCATGAAATTCGAGAATATCACCTGTGTAAAATTTAAAAATGTCAGTCAAAATGCAGCAGCACGGTAACGGTAGGCTACAGAATGAAAAGTCTGCAACAATGTTTGAAAAGACATTTACTGGAATGCGAAAGAAAATCTAAATCCATTTGCCAAAATGGGTCCATATAAGCAAATTCAAATACATAAGGAAACTGAATCATTAAATTTCACCTCTGGGAAAGGAGCTGGCTACTAATTAGCATCAAGAAAATGTGAAAAACAGAATGACAGGGTTGAAGGGCACCCAAGGAAATCTCCTGGGGAGGGGTCTACATGCACTCACACTTGAAACTGGTGATGTTACTAAAGTGCCAGACCTATGGTCTTTCAAAAATCTACTGATTACTATGGTACACACCATTTCTGGCGCTTGATTACCCAATATACATTCTCTCTTTTTCCTTAAGTATTAAACCTCAATTTGAGGGTACGAGGGAAGGCAATGCGCCCAATTGAAAAACCGTTTTTCTCAGTATCCCTTGCAGAAAAGGGTCAGAGATATCACAGTTGTAGCCAATGAGACACAATTAGATTTCTGTTGGGAGTTTCTAAGTTTTGCTCTCCTGATACAGACCCCACTTCTGCTCTGCCACCCCTGACTCTGTAGGGGAAGCAGCCACGCTGAAGCGGTGAGTATAAAAGGGACACCCTAAATAGGGTGGGCCCTAAGAATGGTGGAACAGGAAGACAAGAGGTGCCCAGGACATTGATGACAATACAGAACCCTACCCCAGCTATGCAGGGCCTGCCTCTATACCACTGTGAGATGAGGAAAATAAGCCTGGTTCAGGTAAGCCACTAGGCTGGACTTCATTACACACTGAAACAATCCCTAACTAGGGTTTCTCAGTGTTACTGGCATTATGTGCAGAACAATTCTTGACTGTGCAGTTTCACACATACAGAGCCATAAGAGTCCACAGCTCTTAGGCCTAAATGCCAATAGCGTCCCTCAGCTGAGAACATCCGTCCACATTTCTAAAATGCTATCAGTTATTCTCTGCTACATGAATTTCTTGAAATTGTGCCCAGCTGGAATGACATCTGCACTGTAAAGTATTTTCCTAGCATTATAAATTTAAGTAAACTACCCTGAACTTCAAAGACTCCAAATCTTTACTATATAGGTTCCAGTAACTCTTCCAATGAAGACAACACAAATTAAACACCTGGGGAAGTTTTCCTGCCTCCAGAGCTCCTCAAAATCCACTCTGAACAGCGGCCTTCCAATTCTTGTTGGTTTGTTTCCATTTAATTTATGGCTGAATCACATAATTGGAAACACTGTGTTAAAAATGCAGATTCTTGGGACCCAAGCAAATTACAGTCTACTGAGAGTCCAGTTACTTTATTTCCTGTTATTACTAATAAACCATTATAGATTGGAACATTCACATTGTGTAAAAAAAAAATCTAGCATGTTACCACTGTACAATATTTAAGGTAGTATCAAACTTCAATCAGTTTCTACCATAACCTCACATGTAATTTGCAATTCAAAATTTAAATAAAGAGGATTCTTCCTCACCCTTCCCCCAAAAGATCCCAGCTCAAGGAGTAAAACTATTTTCACAATAACAATTGTTCACTGATGCTCTTACTGAAAGTTAACGTAGTGATAAAAACTATTTAAGCCAGATATTCAGTTTACTCTCTATAATGACTGAGGAGCTAAGCTGTTATCTTTCCCTTAAGTCTTTCACTGCACTATATGATAGAAAGAGAACTACATGCATTAGATGAAACATTAACATAGAACAGATATTAATGGTAGTGAAGGAAAGCTGAAGTTTAGCAAGATTAATCTTAAAAAGGGTTTGGAGGACACAGTGAACCACAGAGAAACACATGGGGAAGCCAATTAGACTGCACCAAACCTTCTCTTCTTTCCCCAGAAATGGCAGAAGAGGCCAATCAATAGTAACTAACTTTTTCATCGTACTTTACAGATGAAAAGGGACAACTTCATGATACCTCATTTGGTCCTAATAACAATACTTTGAGGTAAAGAAAGCAAACTTTATCACCTTTCATCATCACAGTTATTGTGCTCTATAATTTTTTTTAAAGAGAGATTAATTAAAAATTTAAAATCTCGGGGAAAAAAATCTCTACACCCAACTCACAACCCTAAGATCAAGAGCCGCACACTTCACTGACAGAGCCAGCTGGCATCCCTCATGCTGTGTGATTTTGCCTATTTCATTGTATTTCCTGTATGCTACTTTAAGTTGGAACCTCACTATTCCATCTCCAGCACAAAACACAGTATCTTTTGGATGCACTTCATCAGATTACCTTTTTCTTTGAGAACTTCTTGAGAGACATCTAAAAAATGAAAATATAAGTCCTGATCTGGTAAGGAGTAAAGGTCCACAGTGGACTTTGGAACATGACATTTTGAAAGGAAGCAAGTCGGGTAGGGGACAGAGATAGAGGTGTGGCATTGCTTCCCAGAGTCCAGCAGGTGTGAAACAAGAGACCAGCAGAGGACGCAAGCAAGAATAAGACCTGGCCCTCAAGACGTGCTGACACTAGTTTGTGTCAGGTTTTCAGCCCCCATCACTTATTCAGAAGGTTAAGGGTAAAGCTAACGTACCGATGGAAAGGTTCTTCTCAGAGACAGGGTTGGAAGTACCCATACAAATCAAATACATAAGGAAAGCAGGGATTTTAAAGTCACATAATCACATAAATATCCTAACAAGAATTTAGCTTTCAAAAGGCTATGTTAGCTAGGGTGTCATAGAAGAAAAATGTTTTATAACCACTAGAATTTAAGATTCAAAACAATAATAATGTTTTATTATGTATGATCAATATGTAGCCACAATGATCAGAGAGTAAGCTACACAGAAACCGAAAACAGCTCAATTTCGTGGGTGAGAATGAACAAAAAATTAAGAATAGAGGTCAAAAACTCAATTTTTAGGATACATCTACGTTAGAGGAGTCAGCATGAAGACATACAAAACAGAAATTTAATATAAAAATTAGGAGGAGGGCAGCCCCGGTGGTGCAGCAGTTTAGCACCACCTGCAGCCCAGGGAGTGATCCTGGAGACCCAGGATCGAGTCCCACATCGGGCTCCCTGCATGGAGCCTGCTTCTCCCTCTGCTTGTGTCTCTGCCTCTGCCTCTCTCTCTCTCTGTGTCTCCATGAATTAATAAAATAAAAAATCTTAAAAAAAATTAGGAGGAAACAGACTACAAAACATTTCAAGAAAATGAAACTGTACTAAATAACATTCAATAGCACAAAATTTCTAAAAGTAAAAAAATTGCAGTTTGGGAACAGATCACTGAACTGGTCCTGGATAGTACCTTATAGCAAAAAATGTGTAGTTTGCAAAACCACATTTAATACAAATATTATTTTATGAAACAAACTTCAAAATCAGATATTCAGAAAAGAGATGGAAGGGCACTCCAGGGAGCACTCAGTGTTCTTCCAAGAACCAGGCTGAAGGGAAGGCAGAGGGCACATGAGGAATAAGGGAAAAAATATGATGGCTTACATTCATTTAAAAAGTAAAAATATGGGCAGCACTGGTGGCTCAGCGATTTAGTGCTGCCTTCAGCCCAGAGTGGGATCCTGGAGACAGGGATCGAATCCCATGTCAGGCTCCTTGCATGGAGCCTGCTTCTCCCTCTGCCTGTGTCTCTGCCTCTCTCTCTCTCTCTCTCTCTCTCTGTCTCTTATGCATAAATAAATAAAATCTTAAAAAAAAAAAGTAAAAATATTCAGTAGCAGGTTCATGACGCTGGGGAGTCAAATGAAGTCAAACGAAGGTAAGAGAAAGGCAACATATTCTGAAGTAAAAGAGAAGAGACTCTACAGGAAGACAGAAATACGTGACGCTGGCCAGAGGGTAACTGTGAGAGCTCTCTCTGGATGTTTCTGGAATTCTCAGAATAGGAAAAAAATTAAAACCTTGCCAGATATTTTCTTGGAGAGGAGGTGGTGCTCATTAACATCTTTTGGATAACTCAAAAGAGTTATGCCTTTAAGAACACTTGCTTACACGGTTTAACAAGGTTTGCTAAATCCACACATTACTAAGAAATAGATGATGTAGTATATGAGTTCTGCAGATCCTTGGTTTGGCATGATTGAGATGAGGCAAAGATTAAGGTGAAATCCTTGGTTAGGAAATTATTAAATGGTATATAAAAACACTCTTCTTCTTTTACAGATTAACAGCAAGGCAGTAAAAGGGTCATTTGTAACAAGTGGAGAAATAAAATATGCAACTTGCAAATTACACATAAATATTATCATTAAGGTCCTAGATTCCCTACAAGTATGTTTAATGATGAATTGAAGTCAGTTTTGCTGATTTTAGAAACATTTACTGTCTAATCCTCACAACAAAAATCTTTTTCAAACGTGATGTTCTACAGAGGGGCACCGTCCTTTTAGCTGTATTTGAAGTCACTATCTCAAATGTTTCTGAGAGCTGCTACAACAGAAATTGTACCCTTGTCCATTCAAAAGTATTGAGTATGACAACTTGCAGTAAAAAAAAACCACCCCTACCCCCACCCCCAAACACACACACACACACACACACACACACACACACACACCCAAAAAAACACCTCTACAGTTTGGCACTTGACAAATTAAACTAAATCAGAAAATCTGGATGGTTTGGCCTTGATAGTTGCTCTCACAAATAGAATGCTGTAAGGGATCTGGGTAACAGATTGTCAGAGTGAGTTTATGAATCTGAAGATCCTTCAAAATAAGGATAAAAAAGAGAAGCCAAAAAAATACATCATCTTGGTACCAATCTACTAATTGTATGACAAATATGTTGTATTTGCAGATTACAATCATTATGGTATGGAAGAGGTAATTGGTATATAGTACAGAGTAACTACTACAAAAAGCATATAGAAATGTTTAGAATGGCATTAGTTTCTTATAATCCCTAACTCTCTTATTGCTTCACTTTGACCTTCCTTATATGGTTTCTGATAAACTACTGTTGATAAATAATGCTTATAATACCAGTCTTAAGTCTGCTATTGCTCCAATTAGTATTCATTTAACTAGTTTTACAGCTAAAATGTCTATTTATAAAATATTGAAATTAAGATGGTGTTAATCCAAATTAGATAAACTTTTTTGTTACTGACTGAACATGATGGTGTTTTTAAAGTTTCTACAAATGTAATATTCAAATGTATAAGTGGTGCTGCCAACTCATGCTTTAGTGTCAGTTTCATAAGGTCCAACTTAACATCCTTTCTGATAGAATACAAAGTTCAATCTTTTGTCTAACATGGTTAGTCAAAATTTGTCTTTTACTGATAGTTTAGAATATTGTTTACTAACAGACCTGTTCTATAAAAAATAGTAAAGGGAATCTTCTAGGTTGAATGAAAGGACAGTAGAGAGTTACCTGAATCCAAATGAGTTAATAACGACCACCGGTAAATACAACCTACCTAAGTAAGTATGAAAGACAGTACATATTTTATATTTGTCACCTTTTCCCATTTATCTGACTTAAGAAACAAATGAATTAAGTAATTTTTTTATTTCTGTTATAATACATTTTAATTTCTCTGCTGTACTGGCTTTTTAATTTCTTGCATTAAGGAATAATTTTAAGTAATAATTTTAGAAGTGTTTATGGACATACAACATATAAATATGTAATTTATTAACAACACAAAGGAAGGGGGAGGAAATCGAGCTACCTAGTAGCAAAGTATTTATGAAATATTGAAATTAAGATATGTATCTAAATTAAATTGCTTTAAATTAAGATATTAATTGTAATCCTTGGAGCAACCATTAGGAAAATAACACAAAAAAATAAAGTAAAAGGAATAAAGTAAAAGGACCAGGAATAAAAATGGTACACTAGGGGCACCTGGGTGGCTCAGTTGGTTAAGTGTCTTAACTCCTGCTTCTTGATTTCACCTCAGGTCATGATCTCAGGGTTGTGAGATGGAGCCCATGGTGGGCTCCACACTGAGTATGGAGTTTGCTTAAGACTCTCTCCCCCTGCTCCCCCCAAAAAAGATTCTCTCTCCCTCTTCTTCTGCCTCTCCCCACTAAATAAAATGGTACACTAGAAAATATTTACTTAACATTAAAGAAGACAGTAATGGAGGAAAATACAAACAAAAAAGATATAATACTACCTAAAAGAGCAAAATGGTAATCGTAAACCCTATCTTATCAGTAATTCATTAACTATAAATGGATTAAATAGTCCAAACAAAAGGCAGAGATTGGCAGAATGGAATAAAAACACCTGATGCAATTGTAGGCTATCTACCATAAGAATACTTCACATCACTAAGTCACAATAGATTGATAACAAAAGGATAGAAATAGATATGCCATGCAAACAGTAACCAAAAGAGAGCTGATGTGGCTATACTATTATCAGACAAAATATACTTTAAGACAACTGTTATTAGAGACGAAAAAGAAGTATATTTTTTCCATTTTGCTAAAGACAGCATAATTTACATCTTAACCATTTTTTTAAATTTTTTTATTTATTTATGATAGTCATACGGGGGGGGGGAGGGGCAGAGACAGAGGCAGAGGGAGAAGCAGGCTCCACGCACAGGGAGCCCGATGTGGGATTCGATCCTGGGTCTCCAGGATCGCGCCCTGGGCCAAAGGCAGGCGCCAAACCGCTGCGCCACCCAGGGATCCCCATCTTAACCATTTTTAAGTATAGTTCAGTAGTGTTAAATTACATTCACACTCTTGTAAAACATCTCCAGAGCTTTTCCATCCTGCAAAACTGAAACTCTGAACCCACTGAACAAGTCCCCTTGTCTCCTTTTTCCCCCAACTCCTGGTAACTATCATTTTACTTTCCGTTCCTATGAATCTGACTGCTTTAGATACCTCATATAAGTGAAGTCACAGTATTTTTCATTTTGTGACTAGTTTATTTCCCTTAGCATGTCCTCCCAGTTTATCCACATAGTAGCATGACAGGATTTCCCTTTTAAGGCTGAATAATATTCCCTTGTTTGCATATACCACATTTTGTCTATGCATTCATCTGTCAATGAACATTTGGATTGTTTCCATCTCTTAGCTATTATGAATAGTGCTTCTATGAACGTAAGTATGCAAATTATCTCTTCAATACTCTGCTTTCTATTCTTCTGGAGATACACCCAGACGTGGAGTTGTTGGATCATACGGCACTTCCTTTTTTCTTAAAAGATTTTATTTATTTAAAAAAAAAAAAAGATTTTATTTATTTATTTTGAGAGAGAGGCACACAAGCGGGGGTAGTGGGGGGGTGGGGAGGGACAGAGGGAAAAGGAGAGAAAGAACCTTAAGCAGACTCTGCACCGAACCCAGACGCAACCTGCAGGGCTCCATCTCACAACCCTGAGATCATGACATGAGTGGAAATCAAGAGTCAGACACTTAACTGACTGAGCCACTGAGATGTGTCAATCATATGACAGTTCTTTTTTAAATTTTTTGAGGAACTTCCATACTGTTTTTCACAGTAGTTGCACCATTTTACAGTCACATCAACAGTGCACAAGGGTTCCAATTTCTCTACATCCTCACCCAACACTCGTTATTTTTTACTGTAACTATCATAGTGGGTGTGAGGTGACAAAGGACATTTTATAATGATAAAAGAATCAATCCATCAATAAGGTATAATAATACTCTTGTAAATGCCCAACAGTGCATGAAGCCCCAAAATATATGAAGCAAAACTAAGAACTAAAGGGAGAAATAAACAATTTAACAGTAATTGTTGGTAACTTCAATATTCACTTTCAATACCATATAGAACAATTAGGTAGAAGATCAACACAGAAACAGGAGACTTGAATGCTAGAAACCAACCAGAAATACAAAACATCAAGAAAACACTCAATCCAACAATAGCAGAATACACATTCTTCTCAAGTGTACATGGAACATTCAAGATAGACCATATGTTCAGCAATAAAACTAATCTCAACCAATTAAAAAGAATGAATCACAGAAGTATGTTCTCTGACAGAAAAGAATGAAAATAGAAATCAGTAACAACAAAACCATAAATCTTCCTGACCCTGGATTAGCCAATAGCCTCCTAGCTATACCAAAAGTATGAGCAAAAAGATAAATAAATAAATTGGACTTCATAAAAATGAAAAGCCTTAAAAAAAATTTAATAGCCTTGTGCTTCAATGGACACCACCGAGATCGTGAAAAGACAACAAAAAGAGTGGGAAAGGCTATTTATAAATCATATTTGATAAGGGACTTGTATCTACAATATATAAAGGACTTTTACAACCCAATAATAAAACACAACCTATTTTTTTTAAATGAGAAGATATGACATTTCTCCAAATCACACATACAAATTGCCAATAAGCACATGAAAAGATGCTTAATATCATTAGCCATAAGGGAATGTAAATCAAAACCACAATGAGGTATCATTTCATACTCACCAGGAAGGGATAATAAAAAACAAAGACAATGACATTTGTTTGCAGGATGTGGGAAAATTGGAACCTTTCTATGCTTCATCCCCAGTGACAAGTAAAATGTGCAGCTGCTATGGAAAATAGTCTGGTAGTTCCAAAAAAGGTTAAACATAGTTGCCACAGGAACCTAAAAGTCCCTCTCGTAGGTATTACTCATGAGAAATGAAAATATACATCCAGAGAAAAACTTGTACACAGATAACCACAGCAGCATTATCCATAACAGCAAAAAGAAACCCAAATGTCCATCAACTGATGCATGGATAAACAAAATGTGGTATACCCATACAACAGAGTATTACTTAACAATAAACAGAACTACAGATACATGCCACAATGTGATAAGACTTGAAAAGATTATGCAAAGTAACAGAAGCCAGTCATAGAAGACCACATACTGTGTAATTCAATTATATGAAATATGCAGACAAGGCTAGTCTAGAGAGTCAAGTAGATTAGTGACCACCTAGGGCTGAGGGATGTGGGAGGAAATGGGGAGTGACTGCTAACAGGTACAGCTTTCTTTCTGGAGTGATGAAAATGTCCTAAAATCAACTGTGGTGACAGGTAAAGAAATGTGAATACTACAAACCATGAAGCTGCACACTTAAACGGATAAATTATATCTCTACAGAGTTCTTCTTACACTAAAGAAGAAAACAATGCAAGCACAGTACCTTTCTGTAAGTTTTCCCTAGTGTAGAAGTGTTAGTGGAACAAGCAGGTATGTCTTTTCCCTTCTATAGAAATATTAACAACAGGGTACCTAAGGACTTTCCTGTGATTCTCAAACTTCTAAGGAATTAAAAAATAAATTAAAAAAAAATAAAAAAAAAAAATAAAAAATAAATTATAACAAAACTCCCACAAATAACGTGTCAAGATAACAGAGGTCAGTATTTATTCTGAAATTTACTGCAAATGAGCCAAACTTTCTCTCGACACAGATAAAGTGTCCTGTCATGATCTATTCTCACTTTTTAATTTTACAGGTTAATCCATATAGCCATTTGCTACAAGTATGTACATATAAATGAATATATGTTGGAAAAGAACACGTTTTATAAGACTTAATGTATGACACTGTATTTTGATTTGAAATTGTTTTTACCATGTACAGATGAAACTTCATCAGTGAACAGATATGGTTCTATTTCTTTCAAGGAACTTCTACCTTCAAGTCGGGCAAGGAGCTTGCAAAAGAAAAGAAAAGGAAAAAGAGAAGGAAAAACTCATTACCTAAAAATACAAAATCTTACAAATCTGTATTTACACAATTTTCCTAAAGTCTATTTTAAAAACTCAATAAGTTTTGAGGATTTGGAAGAAATTATGAAATAGGAAATAAAATTTAGGAGAAAAATCTGTTCATTTATTCAGGAAATACGTCATTCTTTTGTTTATGTATCAAATACTGAGGTATAAAATGAGTCCCTGCCCTCAGAAGAGCTGATTATATAGTTTGGGATATAGGACCAAACTACTAACTGCAAAGTATTTATCTTTCTTATGTGTCACAATTTTTCTTTCTCACTTTACTTACCACACTTGTTATACAGATATCAGCTTTTTATCTGTCTGCCCTGTATATTGTAAATTCTTTTTCTAGTAGTGAGAGGGGGCAAAGGAAAAAGGTAGAGAAAAGCCATCCTCAAGGAGCTCCCACCTCCATCTGTTAGGATCCTCAGGTTCCATTAATTTACCAGAGCAGCTCATGGAACTCAGAGAAACATTTTATTACTAGATTACCCATTCATTATAAAAGGATACAACTCAGGAAGAGCTCAAAGGAGTAGATGCACAGGGAAGGCTTGGGGAAAAAGGGAGGAGCTTTCATTCTCTGGAAGCATCACTCTCTCAGCACCTCTATTTATATGTTCACCAACCTGGAATCTCTTCCAACCCTGTCTTTGGGTGGGGGGGTGTGTTATGGAGATTTCACTACATAGACTTGGTTGATGCAATCACTGGCCTTTGGTGGTTGAACTCGGTCTCCAGCTCCTTTGCCCTCCCAGAAGGTTGGTGGTCAGAGAGTGGGACTGAAGATTCCAACCTTCTAATCACATGGCTCCTTCTCCTGATGACCAGTCCCTATCCATAGGTGGGGTCCAAAAGTCACCTCATTAACATAACAAATGACATGTTTGTCAGTCTGAACACATAGGAAATTCCAAGGATTTTTAGGAGCTCTGTGCCAGAAATGGGGATAAAGACCAAATACATATTTCTCATTATAAATCACAACATAAAGGCATACCAGGATTGGCAAGATCTGCTATGCAAAAGGTAATTTTAGGAATAATGATGACGCCACCAAGAACTTCTGAGGTTTGAAGGCTTGCTGTTCCCTACGCCCTGGGTGCAAGCACCTTGCTTGCATTCTTATTTAATCCTCATGATGAAGAAAATGAGGCTCTAGTTGCCTAACTTAGTGACTTCGTAAGGTCACACAGGAAGGGGCAAATCTGAGACTTGAATTCAAATCAAGATCCTTACCTGTTAGGTCAAATACACAGTATTTGAATCAGGGTACAGGCAGATGTGATATCAGCCAGGGTGCAGAGGCTGAAAGGAGCACTCTGCATGTAGGTAAACTTGAACTGCTAGAGCTCGTGGTATGAAATAGGCAGGAGTTAAGTCCTAAAAGAGCGGAAGTCACATCACAGAAGATCTTAGATGCCATATTTAGGAGCTTGTTCTCTGGTTTGTAGACAAGAGAAGGGATTGTAAGGAACAGTGTAAGAAGCAGTCTCTGAGAAGCAGTCTCAAATAGTTTAAAGTAGACAGCTGGGAATTCAGAACTAGATCTGCTAACTCCCTTCTCTGGGCCTCAGGTATCTTATCATTAAAGTGATAAACAGTATCTCCCCTCCCAAAGTTATTGACGATTCAGAGTATTTTAAAAAAGTGCTTTGCATAAAGTAAGCACAATGTAAGTAGAACACAAGCTATCATCGTCTGCATTTTAAATAGATTATCTCGGTGGCTAAAAGGGAACAAGGATGGAGTCTGTCACACTAATCTGGAGAGGAGTGCCCCTCCCCCAAAACAAAAGTAGTTAGGATGACAGCAAACAGAATTGCATGACTGATTTAAATGTCAATGAAGGACATGTAATCAAAGCTATCACAGCTGATTCTCAAGTTTATAAGAAATCAGCACAGATTTGACAACTCTTCCATACAACAAAAGAAAAAAAAGAGCATATCACAAATGGGAACAAAGCAGTCACTTTAGATTTTTTTTAAACTGAAGCAAAAGTTCTGAAAAGATTTCCTGAAGTGATGAAAGGGTTCTATACATTAATTTAGCAAATGTTTATTGAGTTTTTGTTACATACAATGCACCATGGCAGGTAAAATGCAGACTACAAAGATGAAGATGACAACCAACCCTCAAAGAACTTGCTGTGTCCGTCCTCTAAATGACATTTTATTACAAAACAAAGTAAAGACTGCTCAATACACAAGAGATACAGTGCTCTCTACAGTGAGTTAGAGCAGATTCTGAAGGTGTATCTGAAGTTAAGGCTCGTTTCATGGGTACTATGATGAAGACATAATCTGTCTTTCTCCCTAAATTGACGCTTGCACTGATAGTGTAACAGCAGTGGTGGATGAAAATGCTGACAGAAACAAGGCAGTGGCATCAAACTATGTCCCTGCAGACACAGCATTCTTCACCACTTAAAAAAAAACTCAAACAAGCAAAACTAGTTTTTCATAAGAATGCCTTTGATGATGCAGTTAAAAGTATTAGTTGTATTAAATCATGACCCCTGACTACTTTTTAAAGTTATGATAACACAGGCCACATACTAGCAGTAAAGAATTTAACCTTGACTGCAGAGGTCTGGCCTTTGCCCTTGGATCCTAAGAGGTCATCTCCAACTCTCTTGGAATATCCTGCCTGATAAAAGTGTCTTTGTTTACCAGGGGGCCTTCAGCCACACCAGAGAGTCTAACAGAGTGACTTAGGGTTGGGGCTTTGGGTCAACTTGATCTCAGGTATCAGAGGGGCTGTAGAGTGATGTCAGCTGTTTGGGCAGTTGACTGTGTCTCCATGAGTGAGCCCAATGA
Source organism: Canis aureus (assembly GCF_053574225.1). NCBI lineage: Eukaryota > Metazoa > Chordata > Mammalia > Carnivora > Canidae > Canis > Canis aureus. The sequence goes on along the minus strand of NC_135625.1, from coordinate 50,328,403 downwards.
AGACTCTGGACACCAAAGTCCAGGTGAGCTTCCATGATTGGCAGACAGTCACATACTGCTGCTGAGAGAACCAAGTACCATCCACAACTCCACCAGGAGAGGACAACTGGAAGGTCTACATTTGCAATTCTCCCGGACTTTCATCCTCTTCTAGCTGCTTTCAAACCTGCATCCATTTCCTGTAGTGAACCATAACCACGAATTAACAGTTTCCAATGAGTTCTGTGAGTCCTTCTACTGAATTGCTATACCTAAAGGCAGTCTCAGGGACCCCTCAACTTGCAATTAATATCAGAGCTGAGTGTAGTCTTGGGGATCTGGAACTCTGCATTCTGTCTGGAGTAAAGGCTGCTCCTAGAGCCTTCCCCAACTTCACACACAATTAAGGGTTTCTGCTCCAAAATGAAATACAATCGGGTTTTTTTTTTTCTCTAGGAAAAGCACTTGAGTTGATTATTTCAGTAGAATGCTTTTTTCATAGCCTACCCTTTTATTTAAAAGAACGACTAAAAGACAAACTTTGATTATACAGACTTTGGTATTTGGCAGACATTTTATCGAAAACACAGAAAGTACGCTGGTCATTTCAAGAAAACTGACAGTACTTGTTGCCAATGATAACATTTGAATTTTGGAAAACTCATCCAGTACTGTGACCCTGACAGCTTCCCAATACTTAAGGTCCTTTTGGTGAATCACCAGTGTTTTAATGAATGTGATTTTTAAAAATAATCATCTAACAAAACACATCACTACCTCAAAGATCGTGTAATTCAGTGAACCAATATTTCCAAAGACCAATGCATGATGTTAAAATATTCCTGGGTAAAAGATTCACTCCCAGTGTTCAGACCAATCAATTGGCTTTAATGTATGAAAAATTCACTGCTAAAATTTTATATCTACGTTGCAATTAACTTTTAGGAAACTACTATTTGTCAAGTTTTGGTATAGAACCAAAGAAGAAAATCCACAATTAGCTGACAAGATCTTCAAATCCCCCCCTCTTTTTCCAACTCCCGTATCTATCTGTGAAAGGCTAGATAGTCCTCATGTACTTTAACCAGAACAACGTACAGTAATAGACTGGATGCAGAAGAGATGAGAACCCAGTTAAATTCAGCCAGACATTAAAGAGATTTGAAAATATGTAAAACAGTTTCAGTCCTCACATTTTTTTGTTTAGGGGAATATAGCTATCTTTCATTAAAATATTTATTATAATATTCAAAGGGATTATTATTGTCACTTGTATATGGATGTAAATTTTAAAAATTTTAAGTTTCTCAGTGCAGCTCTCTTTCTAGAGCTTGCCTCTCTAGAGATATCTGGAGTATACTTTTCACTTTAATAAACTTTCTTGTTTCTGCTATTTAATAACTTTAAAAATTAATTTTCCCAATTTCACTGACAGATATAACCCACAAAAACAAAAGCTTTTTTGGTGGGACACCTGGGTAGTTAAGTGGTTGAGCGTCTGCCTTTGGCTCAGGTTGTGATCCTAGAGTCCTGGGATTGAGTCCCACATGGGGCTCCCTGCATGGAGCCTGCCTCTCTGTGTCTCTCATGAATAAATAAATAAAATATTTTTTATAAAATATTGTTTTTTTAAAATTTTTAAAGGTATTTATTTATTTATTTATGATAGTCACAGAGAGAGAGAGGCAAAGACACAGGCAGAGGGAGAAGCAGGCTCCATGCACTGGGAGCCCGACGTGGGATTCGATCCCGGGTCTCCAGGATCGCGCCCTGGGCCAAAGGCAGGCGCCAAACCGCTGCGCCATCCAGGGATCCCTAAAATATTTTTTTAAAAGCTCTTTTGGTGACAGATCACCACTTACTGATCACAGATCATCATACTTACTGTGGTGATCATTTTGCAACATAAACAAATATTAAATCATTATGGTATATACCTGAAACTTATATATCTATTGTACCACCAACCCCCACCAAAAAATGCACAAAATCTCTTTCAAATTCTCAATAATTTTTAATGCACTCCCTAAAGCTAAAAAGTATGAGAACCACTGAGTTAGAAGATGCACAGTCCAGGGATCCCTGGGTGGCGCAGCGGTTTGGCGCCTGCCTTTGGCCCAGGGCGTGATCCCGGAGACCCGGGATCGAATCCCACATCGGGCTTCCGGTGCATGGAGCCTGCTTCTCCCTCTGCCTGTGTCTCTGCCTCCCTCTCTCTCTCTCTGTAACTATCATAAATAAATAAAAAAATTTAAAAAAAAAAAAAAAATAAAAAAAAAAAAAAAGAAGATGCACAGTCCAGCTTGAAGGACAAGACAGAAACTTTCATGGACAAGATGGAACTCAATTAAAGGACTTCAAAATGTTTGAAAAAGCATGTATACACATGGCTAACCTCTTCATCAGAATGATTAACTTAGGAAGTTACTCCAATTGTTTATTCTTATTGTCACTGCTCAAAATATTTTATTTTATTTTTTTAATTTATTTATGATAGTCACATAGAGAGAGAGAGAGAGAGAGAGGCAGAGACATAGGCAGAGGGAGAAACAGGCTCCATGCACCGGGAGCCCGACGTGGGATTCGATCCCGGGTCTCCAGGATCGCGCCCTGGGCCAAAGGCAGGCGCCAAACCGCTGCGCCACCCAGGGATCCCTCAAAATATTTTAGAATTCTCCCCTGTGAGAAGTCCTTGTAAGAAAGTGTTCAAGGAGGTGTTACATTGACATGACACTTGGACAAAAATGTATTACTCCCTTCACTAAATTGGCTGTTAGCCAGTTTGCATCTGAATCGCCACCAATTAAAAAATCAAATTCATTTTCAAAGGGTGAAAACTTCCCACTACTGAGAATATTCAAGGGGCACTTAGGTGGCTCAGCAGTTGAGGATCTACCTTTGCCTCAGGTTGTGATCCCAGGGTCCTGGGATCCAGTCCTGCATCGGGCTCCCTGTGAGGAGCCTGCTTCTCCCTCTGCCTATATGTTTCTGCTTCTCTCTGTGCCTCTCATGAATATATAAAATTTTTAAAAGAAAGAGAATATTCAAAATAATGTTTTGCAATGACAAAGCAGAGTATACAGAGTACAGAGGCAGTAAAATTGCATCCCAGAACCTAGATTTACCCTTACAAATTACGATACAAATAATAGTAACAGTTTATAAAAGCCATTTTATGGGATGAGATATCTTCCAAACCTAAGCAGAAAGCAGAAAGCAGACCCTAGGGGCACTTGGGTGGCTCAGTCAGTTAAGCATCTGACTCTTGGTTTTGGCTCAGGTCATGATCTCAGTGTCATAGGACTGAACCTAAATTGTGCTCCATGCTCAGTGTAGAGTCTGCTTATCCCTCTCCTTCCGCCTACTTGTATTCTGGCTGTATCTCTCTTTCTCTCTCTGTCTCTCTCAAAAAAATAAATAAAATCTTAAAAAAAAAAAAACACCTTAAGGCCTGACACAAACCTATTATAGAAATTAAAATTAATGATGTCTAGATTTAAGGAATTATTGAAAGAAGCCAGGTATAATCAATCGGGAGCTTCTGAAGGGCAAAAAAGAGTTTATTAAGTGTCCAGGATAAAGGAAACCCGAATAAGTTCTGCCAGACAAGACAGTTTAATCCTTTTAGGGAAGATTAACACATTGGGCAATTAGCTTGGTGATGGATTTCTCTTGATTCTCTCAACAATCTTTCTGAGGCCAAATTTCCTATTTAGGAAAGAATGCACAGTGGACACAACAATTTTAGTCTATTTGGCAGTTTCACTAATATTGTTAATTAATAGATTTGACATTTGGTTTGTATTTATTACCATTCTATTTTTCAGATGAGAAAACTAGTAGATACCAGAGTCATGATTTAGGAGATCTATTCTGGCTCCCAAAGGCTGGGGTTCTTCTACTGTGCTACAATGTCTCACAGTCAGTAGTGGCGAGTCTAATAAAATTTGAGTACAGAGATGAAATGGATTTTGGACCTACTAAGATCCAAAATCTGTCTGAGATCCTGTCTACGTAATCACCTGGCCTCTTTCAACCATCTCTGTTAGTACTCCCTCTAACAGCAACAAGGAGCCCTAAATGTCTTCAACGGCAGCACTATTACCGTAACAAGTATATGGTCTGCAATGGGGATAATACTTAATTGTATAGATATCCACTGCTAAACATTTCAGCCAAGTCAACAGTGTCCCAGGAACTGAGGGAGGTGCTAGGGATACACAGATGTAGCAGTTTCCATCTTCAAAGAATTTAATAGGGGACAGTCAGCAGGTTACAAAACTGCAGTAAAGTACTGTAGATGCTACAAGAGAAATAGAGGCAGGTGCTGCAAAGGTGTGTGACCCTGACTAATGCCATCCTGGACAAATCATCCCAAGGACCAGCCAATGACCTGGGACCTCCAGGAGCATGTTGCTCCCTCCCAACATTCTTGGGAATTTCCTTTTGTTTAACCACACCCTTAAGTACACCCTTAAGGCACAACATCCTTGACCTGCCCTGGAGACCTAGGACACACATCCATTAAACAGTCTCCTTTTGGGTGGCCCCTGAAGCACTCCCAACCCCCAGGGCTAGAAATGCCGGTCTTCAGGGAGGTGGGGTTGCTAAGGTTTACTCATCTTGCTAGAGACAGCTCAGTGAGTAAAGTCCTTAACAAGCCATTTCATAACAAGGTGGGCTTGTCGGCTTTTTTCTTCAGTCTTGCGGGCAGTTTTAATTTGTGGAAAGCACCTTCAATTTTGAATGAGAAATTTAGCATATAGTTCTTTTAAACACAAAATGTGCATTGATAGAGAAATGCTTTTTTTCTATGTGGAATCCATTGCCTATTTTCTCATTTAAATTTCTAAGATCAAGACTTTTTCTTAAGATTTTATTTACTCATGAGAGACACAGAGAGAGGCTGAGACACAGGCAGAGGGAGAAGCAGGTTTCCTGCAGGGAGTCTGATGCAGGACTTGATCCCAGGACCCTGAGATCACGACCTGAGCCAATGGCAGATGCTCAACCATTGAGCCACCCAGGTGCCCCTAAGGTCAAGACTTTTGAACAAATGATGATAATACACATCTCTCAAGGCCACCTCTTTCCATGAAGCTGTTACTGTACTTAACACATTACACCAACCTGTCTCCCTCACCTGGATGTAAAAACTCAAAAGGAAAAGAATCTATTTTGGCTTACCATGGAGAAATGCTTTGTTTGGCAGAAACTCAGCTGCCTGTTAAAGGTAAACAGAGCACATGTAGGCAAGCTTGGGAAGGGTGGAGAGCGTAAAGAACCTCAAACTATCTTGATTTTCTTTTTAAATATTTTATTTATTCATGAGAGACAAAGAAAGAGAGAGAGGCAGAGACACAGACAGAGGGAGAAGCAGGCTCCATGCTGGGAGCCTGATGTGGGACTCCTGGGTCTCCAGGATCACACGCTGGGCTGAAGGCAGCGCTTAAACTGCTGGGCCACAGGGGCTGCCCCTATCTTGATTTTTATGTTTGGATAGTCTGCAAACTTCTACCAAACAAAAGTCCTTGAATATTCCGTGTCCATGAGTATATCATCTAAGTTCTTCATACTAACACAAGGCCTTTCTGGTGCAATCCTATACCTTCAACACCTAGTAAGTAGAATACCTACCATATAGGTCTCTTTAAAGAGCATTTGGTTGCAGAAAAGCTTACACAAGAGCAGAAGGAAGAACTTAAAGATCAAACTAACCAGAAACAAATGGCATTAAGGTAAATGTCTATATAAGACTCATTTGGATAAAGGCTCATTTCCCCTGACCTTTCTTTCTTTCTTTTCTTTTTTTTTTTTTTTAAGATTTTATTTATTTATTCATGAGAGAGAGAGAGACAGAGAGAGAGGCAGAGACACAGGCAGAGGGAGAAGCAGGCTCAATGCAGGGAGCCCGACGAGGGACTCCAGGATCACGCCCTGGGCGAAAGGTGGCGCCAAACCGCTGAGCCACCCAGGCGTCCCATCCCCTGACCTTTCTAATTAAATATTTGCAGACAGACCCCACCCAGCAGCAGCCGTTACAAACCAGTGAAGTATAAAAGGCTACCTAAATCCAACATTCTAAACTAAATATTTCCACTCCTGCCCCCTAACAGGCCTAGGTTTTCACCTAGAAAATGAAAACAATTCATATGTAGAGGAAATTCAGGCAAAAATAGCTATAACACAGGGAATGTAAGAAAGGAGCTGAAGTAAGGAAGTGAAGCAAAGCAGCAGCTCAGTATTTAGGTGACTGATGCAAAATCTGGCTCTTATGGTAGTTCCATAAATTAGAGGACCAATTCCTCTTCACATGGGAAATCAGGCTCCTTTGCCGCTTTGAAAACTCAACTGTCCTTCAGGGCAGAGTACTAGGCCTGGCTCTTCAATCAAGCTTTTGTCTAAATTATTTGGAAAAGGGACACTTGGGTGGCTCAGTGGTTGAGCATCTGCCTTCAGCTCAGGTCGTGATCCCGTGGTCCCAAGATCAAGTCCCACATTGGACTCCCTGCATGGAGCCTGCTTCTCCCTCTGCTTTTGCCTGTTTCTCTGCCTCTGCCTGTGTCTCTTGTGAATAGATAAATAAAATTAAAAAAAATAAACTAAAATAAATAAATAAAATTATTTGGAAAAGACAATTGTTGAATAACATACTATATGGTTAAATCCCATCATTTCTAAGTACATTCCATGAAGAGCTAATGCTTTTATAAATAATATTTAAAAGCAATCATCTGGGATCCCTGGGTGGTGCAGTGGTTTAGCGCCTGCCTTTGGCCCAGGGCGCAATCCTGGAGACCCGGGATCGAATCCCACGTCGGGCTCCCGGTGCATGGAGCCTGCTTCTCCCTCTGCCTATGTCTCTGCCTCTCTCTCTCTCTCTGTGTGTGTGACTATCATAAATAAATAAAAATTAAAAAAAATAAAAGCAATCCTCCTATAAGAAGAAAAAACAAATACATATAAAGCAAAAACTACTAAATATACACTTGATAATTTAAGCAACACAAATTTTTTTTTTAAGTTTTTAACTCCAGTTAACTAACATAGTTTCAGGTGTACAATCAGGTGTACAATATAGTAATGCAACACTTCCATACATCATCCTGTGCTCATCAGGACAAGCACACTCCTTAATCCCCATCACCTGTTTCACCCATCCCCTCACTGTCCTCCCCTCTGGTAAGCATCAGTTTGTTCCCTATAATTAGGAGTCTGTGTATTGGTTTGTCTTTTTCCTTTGCTTGCTTCTTTTCTTTTCCAAGATTTTATTTATTTGAAAGAAAGAGCAGGAGCTGGAGGGAGGGAGAAGCAGACTCCCTGCTGAGCAAGGAGCCTGATGCAGGGCTGGATCCCAGGACACCTGGGATCACAATCTGAGCCAAAAGTAGCCACTTAATCAACAGAGCCACCCAGATGCCCATTTATTTCTTCAATTCTTAAATGAATGAAATCACATGGTATTCATCTTTCTCTGACTTATTTCACTTAGCATAATATTCTCTAGCTCCATCCATGTCGCTGCAAATGGTAAGATTTCATTGTTTTGTGGCTGAATTAATATTCTAGTGTATGTATATACCACTTCCTCTTTTTTTTTTTTTTAAGATTTATTTATTCATGAGAGAGACAAAGGCAGAGACACAGGCAGAGGGAGAAGCAAATTCTGGGATCACAACCTGAGTTGAAGGCAGATGCCCAAACGCTGAGCCACCCAGGCATCCCTGTACCACTTCTTTATCTATTCATCAATTGATGGACATCTTGGTTGCTTACATATTTTGGCTACCGTAAATAATGCTGCTATAAACACTGGGGTACAGTATCCCTTTGAATTAGTGTTCTTGTATTCCTTGGGTAAATACTCAGAAGTTCGATTGCTGGATCATCAATAGTTCTTTTTTTAACTTTTGATGACCCTCCATACTGTTCTCCACAGTGGCTGCACCAGTTGCATTCCCAACCACAGTGCACGAGTATTTCTTTTTCTCCACATACTGGCCAACAACCATTGTTTCTTGTGCTGTTGATTTTAGCCATTCTGAAGGTGTGTAAGAAGCATTATAATTTCTAGCAGAATTTGTAAGGATTAAATTTTAAATATATGCTATCCCACAAATTAATAATCCCATTAAATGCATTCTTCAGATTTCATCAAGAATTTATATCAAACTGCTTCAAATTTTCATTTAGATAAAAAAATCAAATATATGCAGTCCCAGAAAAAAACAGTAAAGCACAAAATCAAAATTATAGGAGCTTAATGTTGGCTGAACACTTATTCTCACTTTGCATGTGAGGAACTCTGCTGGAGAAACACTCTTGGCATATTCTCCTATTCTCTCATTCTCTTCCTCAGGGAAGATTTTCTAATGTGTTATTTCAAGAGCAGGTACTAGACATGCATGGATCATCCCTTCCCTCCTTCCCTCCCTCCCTCCTAACGGCTTGCCTACAGGAAGTACACATTCTGTTGCGTTCCTATATTTGAGTCTAAAAGAAATGAGAAATGCTCACTCAGAAATGAGCATCTGGCAACATAAAGTTGGCTGATAACCTTGACAAGAGAATTTTTAGTGGTACAGTGGGAGACAGAATCCTGATCACCATGGGTTAAAGAGTGACTGGGAGATAAAGATGTGCAGACACAAAGTACAAACACTTTGCTGTGCCGAGTAAAAGAATGGGGCTGGATGGGGCATAGACATCTAAGGAGTTATTTTATGTTAGGATACCAATGGAAATGATTGGTGGAAAAGAAGATTAAAAGTACAAAAGACAGAAAAATGACCAGAGGAGTGGGAACACCTGTAGCAGTAAAATCCTTAAGGAGGAATGGAATGGAAGAAATCCGTATTTAAGTGGAGAAGTTGCACTTTCTTTTTTAAAAGATATTATTTCAGACGCCTGGGTGGCTCAGTGGTTGGGCATCTGCCTTCAGCTCAGGGCCTGATCAGGGAGTCCCAGGATCGAGTCCTGCATTGGGCTCCCTGCATGGAGCCTGCTTCTCCCTCTGCCTGTCTCTGCCTCTCTCTCTGTCGCTTGTGAATAAATAAATAAATAAAAGATTTATTTGAGAAGGAGACTGTGTGTGCACTGAGGCACACATGCTGCATGCTATAGGGAGGAGCAGGAGAGGGAAGGGGAAAGAATCTCAAGCAGATTCCCAGTTGTGCATGGAGACTGGTGAGGGTGGGGGGTGTGGGGGCAGTTCATTCTTAGGACCCTGACATTATGACGTGAGCCAAAACCAAGAGTCAGATGCTTAACCAACCGATCCACTCAGGCACCTCAAAGTACTCTGAAGTTGCTTCTAAGAAGACAGATCACATTCTATGCCATAAAACAAACCTCAACAAATTTAAAAGAACTGAAATCATATAAAGTATGTTTTTAACAATGATGGGCACAGACTACAAATCAGTAACAGAAAGACAGGAAAAATTAAGGGAGTTTCTGTGAAATTTTTTGTTTTCTATATGACACATGAAGCAAGGTAGAACAAGGGGAGAGGGAAGAGAAAGATACGAAATTTATCCACTAAATAAACAATTACTGAATGCCTACTATGGGCTAAATATTGTTCTAAACACTGGGAGTAAAGGAGTAAACTCAACAGACAGCGAAAAGTCTGCTCTATGACCCTTAAATCAACATAAAATGTCAGGTGTGCTAAGTGTTAAGAAGAATAAACAGGGTAGGGGATCCCTGGGTGGCTCAGCGGTTTCGCGCCTGCCATTGGCCCAGGGCACGATCCTGGAGTCCCGGGATCGAGTCCCGCGTCAGGCTCCCGACATGGAGCCTGTTTCTCCCTCTGCCTGTGTCTCTGCCCCCCTCTCTCTCTATCATAAATAAATAAATAAATAAATAAATAAATAAATAAATAAATAAACAGGGTAAAAAATAAAGATTAACAGTAGAAAAGGTAAAAAATTGGTTATTTTTTTTTTGGTTATTTTATTATAAATTGTAGTCAAATGCAGATCTTTAAATCAAGGGATTATTAAGTTTTCCACTCGCTACCTGCTCTACCATAATTCCATCTCTAGAATCTGTTAAAATATTTTTTTGCAACTTTAATTTCTTAGAAGACCCTGTATACAATGTCTTTTCCCTAATACTCACAAAATGTGGGAATTATTTACTGTTTTTTAAAGTTGTAATTCTAGTGAATTAAAATTTTAAAGTAGTTTACTTCAGTTTCTTGGGCTAGCTTGTGACTTCAAGTATCTTCCTCAACATGATGCCTCAAAGTAGAACCCATAAGGTACTGCAGTAATGTGCAAAGGAAGATAACTGTGTCCAAACGAATTAAGTGCTAGCCATCAAGTATCCAAGAACTCTTAAAGGAAGAGAGATTCACTTAGCTGGTTTTCTTAACAAAAAGGAAAAAGAATAAAGTAGCACCTATGGCCCAGCGCCTTATCCTCCCCTTCACCCCTCTGTCCTGGTAATATGAGCCAGGCAATCGGCTTAGAGTCTCCATGCAGACCTGGCAGGTCAAGGATGTGTCGCTAAATTCTTTGTTCAATGACTGGGCTGTGCTGGGCTCCCATTTTTAAGATACTAGGCTTGTTTGTTTGTTTTAAAGATTTATTTATTCATGAGAGAGGCAGAGACACAGGCAGAGGGAGCAGCAGGCTCCACGCAGGAAGTCCAATGTGGGACTCAATCCCAGGACTCCAGGATCACGCCCTGGGACGAAGGCAGGCGCCAAACCGCTGAGCCACCCAGGGATCCCTGATACTAGGCTTGTTTTGACTGCAAAAGTCATCTGGGTTTAACCTTGGTTTCAAATAATCATTTAAATAAGTAAAGTTTTAACTGCAGTGGCTCTAAACTATGGCCAGCAGGTCAAATCCAAAAGTTTAAAAGTAAGTTTTATTGAACACAGCCATACTAACTTGTTCACCTCCCTATGGATGCCTTCACATTAGCACTGCAGGACTGAGTAGTTCTGACAGAGACACCTTAGCCTGCAAGGCCTAAATACCCTCTGGCCCTTCACAGGAAGAGTCTGTTCACTCCTCTTAAGAATACTGCTTCTCTCCCCAACCTGGATAAGAGATCCTTCCTAATCCACCTCTACCTATTTCTCAGGTCTCCCTGCCCAACCCCACTCTCCCTCACTAGCTTTGTTCCAACTACAGATCTACCTACAGTTCCCCTAAATAAGTCCTCTGCTCTTGAGGCAGAACCCACATTAAATGCTACTCTCTGCTTTGACTGCCACCCCCTCCTTACCTAACATATTTCACAAGGTTCTTAAGACTTCAGTCATTGCCTCCTCCTAACTAGCTTGTGATACCTGCCCTTCTACTAGACAGCATGCTCTACCACACAGGCTGCATTTCTTTAAAGTCACCCTCCCTTCCTAGTTTGATGGCAGAAATTGTTGCTTTTGCTTCTTACTCCCAAGTTCCTTAACCAGTGGTTGACACATAGTAATAAGCACTTGACACTTCTTGGTTCAATTCCTGAATAAATTCTTGCAGGACGTCAAAGAACTGGCATGGTTTGGGAGGAACTTAAGCTGGAAATGCAAACTGGGCCGGCCAGGTTAAACCCAGATGCCATAAGCAGAGACATAGGAACTAGAGGGCGAAGGGGAGGCAACCTACTCAAGTACCTCCTGTCCTGGATAACGGCTATAAATTCTCCAACTGGCAATCCCCCCCCTTTTCCTCGGTTCTGTTGCGGGTTTACTATTTCTAAAGCAGTTAACATGTGACAGCTCTGGATCGTGCACCTTGCAAGCAGAGATGAGGAATGGCACACCTATCCGTGTGCGCAGCGGGAGATGAGGCATGGTACACCTATCCGTGCGCGCAGTGGGATGGAAGAGGAGGAATGGCACACCTATCCGTTCGCGCAGCAGATCAGGAATAGCACGTCTATTCGTGCGCACAGCGGGAGATCAGGAATGGCACGCCTATCCATGCGCGCAGTGGCATGGGAGACGAGGAACTGCACACCTACCTATCCGTGCGTGCAACGAGAGATCAGGAATGGCACACCTATCCATTCGTGCAGTGGGATGGGATATGAGGAATGGCACACCTATCCGTGTGCGCAGTGGGATGGGAGATGAGGAACTGCACACCTATCCGTGCGCGCAGCGAGAGATCAGGAATGGCACACCTATCCGTGCGCGCAGCTGGAGTGCCCATCTCCGCCTCGGAGCGCGCTCGTCAGCCCTCCCACCTCAGGGGACTTCCGGTCTTGGGAGCCCGCCCCGGGGGGCAAAGGCGGGAGCGGGCGGCCAGAGGGGAGGCTAAGAGTCCCGCCCCGCTCGCCTTCCCTCCGCCGAGGGCGCCGCGCGCTCCCCGCCAGGGCGCCCCGCCCCCCTTCCCCCGCCCTCCCGGGTCCCACGCCCGCCCACCGCCCCGTTCCCATCTCCCTCGCGTCCGTCCCGGCAGCTCTCACCTCCGTCCCAGACTCGGCCCTGTGGAAGTCACTACACATCGCCCCGAAGGCTGGGCGCACCAAGCACTCAACTTTCCCGCCACCAGCGCCATTTACCGTGACAGACCCGCTGACCCGCTGACCCGGAAGGGAGCATGCGCACTGCGCCCTTCCTCAGCCAGGGAGGCAGCGGGCATGCGCAGCAGGGCTGACGGGCGTCCCTCGCTCAGGTGACGTCAGACCCCGTCTCCTAGGAGACCCGGAGACCGCTGGTGATTTTTTTTGTCTTCTCTCATAAACTACAATTCGTTTTTATTAGGCAAGACTAGCATTATGTACCTTTTTTTTTTTTAATTATAAACAAAGCAGTTACTGAGCACGTAGGGTTTTTTGTCCAGTTGTGGGTTAAAAGTCTGTGGCTGGCTGTACATGGGATTCATGGTTAATTCTGAAAACCAGGAATCACAGTAAGTTTGCAAGAATCTATGTAATTAAGAAATAAGTATTATAATAATAGTAATTACAGTTAACACTAAGAGTGGTTAGTATGTGTCCTTAGTGCTTTGCATATAATAATTAACTTAATCCCACAGTCCTATGAAGTAGATACTATTATCCCCATTTTACAGATGAGGAAACCGAGGCACAACTGTGGTGCACGTTACTCTGATGACCATAGTGTAGTGAATCAGCACATTAATGAGAAATAGGAAAGAGCATGAATACAAACAGTTCTTCAAAGAAACATGGTTGTGAGGGAAGGAGATAACTTAGTAACAAGAAAAATCAAGGAAGAGTCTTTTAAGAAGGCAAAGCCTGGGGCATTTTAAATGCTGGCAGGAAAGAACTAGGAAACCTACTGGTTAAAGAAAGAGGAAGACTACTTGATGGAGTCAGGACCTAGAGAAGATGGAGGGTGTAGGTGTAAAAATTAGCTTTAGATGGAGCACCTGGGTGGCTCAGTGGTTGAGCGCCTGCCTTTGGCTCAGGGCGTGATCCTGGAGTCCTAGGATCGAGTCCCGCATCGGGCTCCCTGCATGGAGCCTGCTTCTCCCTCTGCCCGTGTCTCTGCCTCTCTCTCCGTGTGTCTCTCATGAATAAATAAAATAAAATAAAATAAAAAGATCAGGTTATTGGTTGCCTAGTGTTGGAGGGTGTGGGGGAGTGTTGGTGAATAATGGCTAATGAGTACTGGGTTTCTTTTTGAAATAATGAAAATGTTCTAAAATTGATGGTATAATGAAGGCACAACTATTGAATAAGCTAAGAGCCATTCAACTATACACTTTAATAGGTAAACTGTATGCATGTGAGTTTTTCAGGAAAGCTGTTGAAAAAGACTATGAGATAAGACTTTTAGAGAAGTGGATGTTGGGAATGGACTAGGACAACATTATCTTCTTTATTTACAAACTTACTATTTTAAAGATTTTATTTATTTATTTATGAGAGACACACAGAGAGGCAGAGACATAGGCAGAGGGAGAAGCAGGCTCCCAACAGTGAGCCTGATATGGGACTTGATCTCAAGACCCTGGGATCAGGACCCAAGCCAACTCAACCACTGAGCCACCCAGGTCCCCCAATGTTTTATTATTTTTACAGACAATTAATTACACAGACCTCAGTTCATTCCAGAAGAAATTTTTATTTCTCAGAGACTGCTTTTTTACCCATCTGTATATCTCTTTTGGGTCTTAGAGAATAGGATTTCCAATGCCCTCTCTTATTTTCCTTTTCATTTATAGAATGAAATATTATATAGAAATTATAGAATCTATATTTATATAGATATATATTAAAAGCGTTGTTATAATAAAATCTGTTATGTAGGTGAAGATGGAAATAGTAGATAGAATTCTCTCATCTTTTTAGGTAAAAAAAAAAGTCAAAGGAAATTCAAGAAAACTATCCAGACTGAATTAGAATAATCATTTTTGGGCCGCAGCTCTCAGAATTTTGGGGCTCAGGAACACTTTGTACTCTTAAAAATTATTAAGGATCCCAAAAAAACTTCTATTTATATGGGATATATCTAATGGTAATTGCTGTACTATAAGTTGAGAAAATTAAATATATATATTTATTTATTTAACCTGTTACATGTCAATATATTTTATGTAATATATACATTTTTAAGATTTTATTTATTTATTCATGAGAAACACAGAGAGAGGCAGAGTCACAGGCAGAGGGAGAAGCAGGCTCCATGCAGGAAGCCCAATGTGGGACTCAGTCCCAGGACCTGGGATCATGCCCTCAGCCGAAGGCAAATGCTCAACCATTGAGCCACCCAGGTGTCCCCAACACATTTTATTTAAAAAAGTATTTTGTTAAATCAAAAATTAGTGAGAGGCACCCAGCTAGCTCAGTTGGTAGAGCATGCAACCCAGGTCCTGGGACTGGTTGTGAGTTTGAGCCCCATGCTGGGTGTTGAGATTATTTAACAAAAATAAAATCTTTAAAAATTAAATTAAATAAAAAATTGGAGAAAAGAATAGCATCATTTTGCATTTTTTGCAAATCTCTTTAATGGTTAATCAGATGACAGCTAGAATCTCCTATCTGCTTCTGAATTCAGTCTGTTGTGATGTCGGCACAGTGCAAATGCCAACACAAAGAGAAAGGAAGATAACATCTTAGTATTTTTATGAACACAGTGTTGATCTCATGAACCCCTGAAATGTCCGGCGATTGCAGGAGCCTCAGATCATAGCACACTGACCACTGGTTTAGGGCTAAAATTCCTTATAATGGTTGCTTTGACTAGGTTTCCCATTTCATTTTAACAGAATCATTATTTAATAATTACATTTCAAAATATGTGCACAGATGCCTAGGAATATGTACAAAAATTATGTAACAAAGGACGTGCCTCACAACTAAACATTTACTTTTGTTCTATGAAAATATAGAAACCAGGGTCACCTGGATGGTTCAGTTGGTAAAGCATCCAACTCTTGACTTCAGCTCTGGTCATGATCTCAGGGCTGTGGGCTTGAGCTCCATGTCAGGCTCTGAGCTTGTCCCTTTCCCTCTGCTCCTCCTTCTGCTCTCTCTCTCTCTCTTCCCATGCCTCTAAAATAAATAAATAAAATCTTTTTTTAAAAAAAGCCATTTTAATTACAGAAGAGGAGTGGCTAACAGAAAAAGGAAATCCCTCACAATGCCATGATAGTCTTACAGTTGATGACTTTAAATGCAGAGCCCATTGCCCTTCTACTCAACTTTAGGTATATTTTTCGGTAATCACGATTGCTGAAAAGCCCAGAAGGAAGCTAGAATGTGTCACTAATGGTTGTGAAGCTTTGTGTGAGGAAGTGAGAGAAGGCAGGAGGGGAACAGGTTTAAGTCCAGGCCAGAGTCAGTATATGTGCTGCCGAAGCGAGCACTGGGCCAGAGTCAGTAATACAGGAGCAAGAACTGAGGTAGTACTGGTCTCAGTAATTCTGGGGGTGATGATACAACAGGTCTAAACAAACCCATATTGCTGCAACAGTTGGTATGGCCACGTACAGAGCCTGGGTACCAAACAAAATGAACTTTGAATAGATGGATCTGGAAAATGATCTTATAAACACCACTGAAAATCAGGGAAATAAAACTTAGGGTATGAGCCAGGAAATAAGAGGCTACACTCTGTTTTCACATATATTAAAGAACCACATATATTAAAACACAGAGGTGAACTGGCGCTGTCTTCAGAACATGTCCCTCTACTGTGGAGACACACGCACCAGTGGGGAAGATGGCGGGAAGCATTCGGGAAAGTAGGGACGGAGGAAGGGTGCTGGAGGTTGGTCGGAGGGCGAGGAGACCACAAACCACCAGACCACACAGAAAAAATGAGTCATGTTTTCCTAAAATGAAATGCAAAACCAGCACAAGAAAAAGAAAGAGGATTGAACCGTCTGCTCACTGATAGAAGCCTCATTCTGTTGAAAGCAGAGCCTCAGATACATCCTTTCCCTCCTTTGTCGGAGATTAAAGTGTTCAGATTTAAATGTTAGATGACAGGAACCTCTATATAGAACTTAACTCTGACCACATGGAAAGGCAGCAATGGAAAGTGACTGTATTTTAGAGGAAACATGGGTCTAGTCAGATAGGTCCCAGACTTAAGAATAGTAGAATTCCAGTGGAGGGGCGGGGGGAAGCTATAACCTGTGGGTAGACAATGGAAAAGTGAATAGGGCCAAAGGAAGATGGCTCTAAAAATGAGTCAGTCTCTTATAGAGTGGAATTATCATTAATATATATATATATATATATATATATATATTTTTTTTTTTTATTTAAAAGAGAGCACACAAGTGAGGTAGCATGAGTAGGGGGAGGGGCAGAGTGAGAAGCAGCAGGTAGCCCTCCCCCCAGCAGGTAGCCTGATGTGGAGCTTGATCCCAGGACCCTGGGATCATGACCTGAGCCAAAGACAGATGCTTTATTGACTGAGCCACCCAGGCACCCCTGATATATTTTGATTAAATCAAGCATTTAATAGTTTATTAATAACATAGAAAAGTAAAAGCGGACAGATAGAATGTTCACTACTGTGAACATTCTAAAAGGTTTAGAAGAGTACAGCCGATACCCTCGAACCTATCAATTCCCCTCCAAGAAGCCATCCCTTGGAAATATGAGCCCAAGTACATAAAGAAATATGTGCCAGGTAAGTGCTGAAGCTTTGCTTGTAAAATCATACCAATGTCTATAAATAGGTGATTGATTTAATAATTATGGTATTTCACATCAGGGATTATTTCATAGCACTCAGAGAAGAAGGGAGCTGTATATATGGAAACGGAAAAGATTGGGAGCATAATACTGTTGGGGTGAAAAGCAAGAGGCAGAGCTGGGTGTGGTCAGAGGCTGTGAGCACAAGGGGAGAGCCCAGCACCACTGAAGACAGAGAGGCTGGAAGAAAACCAAAGACAAAAGAAACAGGAGACAAGTGTTAATATTGGCTTATCACGTGTAACAAATATACCACAGATGGTAATCATTGCTGAAACAGGGTGTCAGGTACCTGGGTACATGGGTCCAGGTACATTTTGTTCTATCTTATCAATTTTCCTATAAATGTAACAGTATTTGTAAAAACTAAAGCCTAGTTAAAAATGTATGTGTACAAGGATGAGAATTTTATAGATGAAAAGATGCTTTTTGAAGTAGCAATTTAGTATATCTTATCACCTCCATATTAACAAAAATGAGGGGTAAAGTGTGAGAAATAACACAATATATTTATAGTTACATTAGAAAATCCCAGTAAGTCATGGTAAAAGACTGCAACGTTTCATATAAATTACATATTGCTTATAATTTATAAATTGATTTTTAACTCCTGGTAGCAAAGGAAAATTCTTTGCCTTGTTTTAGATAAAGTAAAGCTAAACTGAGAAGCTCATTTTTACCCACTGTAGACTCAAAACTATTTTGTTCCTGCTGCTCTCCCAAAGCCTCCTGTCAAGCTCGAATATATAACTTTTCTTCATTTTTGATCTCAGCATTTGTAAGGGATAAATAATTGATTAGCACAGGAATTCTGGGACTATATTCAGCTTATGCTCAGCACTAAGCTATTTCTAAATGTCCTTAGGCCTCACCCAAAATGTGCATCACAAAGATGTCAGTTGAAGCTGGGAAGTTCAGTGACAGTATGGATTAGAGTCATGAAATGTGAAGTGCAACCAGAGGAATAGTTGACGTCAGTTTCACTGCTCCTTAAGCAGTGTACTTGGCTACATAAAAAAATTCCCCTCGGTGTCTCTCCAGTAAAACTATAACCTCTTTGAGGGTAGAATCTTCCCTTCCAATTTTAACAAAATCTGTTGAAAACAGAAACTTCAAAATGCATTGAAGAAAAAGTATCATATATACATTTTTAAATTTATTATAACACAACATGAGATCTACTCTCGACAAATGTTTACGTGTATGATGTTGTACAGCAGAGCTCAGGAATCTATCCATCTTGCATAACTGACACTTTAGGCCCTTGATTAAAAGCTGCCCATTTCCCAATCCCTGTAGCCGCTAGAAACCAATGTTCTACTCTCTGACTCTGAGTTTTTTATTGTATTGTATTGTATTGTATTGTATTGTATTTATTTAATTTAATTTTATTTATCTTATCTTATTTTATAGAAGGAGTAAGGGGAGGCACAGAGGAAGAGGGAAAGAGAATCTCAAGCAGACTCCCCACTGAGTGCTAAACTGAAGTAGAGCTTGATTTCTTGACTCTGAAATCATGACCTGAGCTGAAACCAAGAGTCAGATGCTTAACTGAGCCACCCAGGTGCCCCTAAAAATAAAATCTTTTTTTTTTTCTTAAATAAAATCTTTAAAAAATTCCATTGTATGTACATGCCATGTTTTCTTTACTCATCTACCAACAGGCATTGAGATTATTTCTACATCTTGACTACTGTGAATAATACTACTGTGAGCATTGGAGGGCTAATAACTCTTTGAAATCCTGATTTAAATTCTTTGTATAAATACCTGGGAGTGGGATTGCTAGATTAGATGGTAGTTCCATTTTTCATTTTTTGAGGACTCTCCATACTGTTTTCCAGAGTGGCAGCACTATTTTGCATTCCCACCAGCAGAGTAGAAGAGTTCCCTTTCTCCACATCCCTGCCAACATTTATCATCCTTTGGAGTTTTTGATAACAGCCATTCTGACAGGTATGAGGTGGTATCTCATTGTGATGTTGATATGCATTTCCCTGATGATGAATGATGTTGAACATCTTTTCATGAATCTATTGGCCTTTTGTATATCTTCTTTGAAGAAATGTCTATTCAAGTATTTAGCCCATTTTTTAAAAGCTTTATTACATTGGTCTTGGCAGTGATTTCTTGGATATGACACCAAAAACACAGGCAACAAAAACAAAAATAGACAAGTAGGATTATATCAAACTAAAAATTTTCCACCCCACAAAGAAAACAAGCAATGAAATGGAAGGTTAACCTAAAGATGGAAGAAAATATCTATACCATCAAGTAGTAGGTAAATTGGTAAATTTCCAAAAAATTCATAAAACTTGGGCAGCCCCGGTGGCATAGCGGTTTAGTGCTGCCTGCAGCCCGAGGTGTAATCCTGGAGACCCAGGATCAAGGCCTATGTCAGGCTCCCTGCATGGAGCCTGCTTCTCCCTCTGCCTGTGTCTCTGCCTCTCTCTCTCTCTCTCTATGAAAAAATAAATAAAAAATCCTTAAAAAAATAAATAAAATAAAACTCATAAAACTCAAGAGCAAAAAAGTTAATAACCCAATTTAAAAAGGATGATTTTTTAAAACTTGATTTACTTTACATATATAAAAGGGTAACCTCTGTCTGCAAATGTTTCATACATAAAATTGTTTCTTTTTATTTAGTGTCAAAGATCTCAGGCCCAGCTCAGGGTGTAACTGAGGAACACCGTGAATACCATAAACCCAGGATGAGCCTCAGTTTTCACATGCTCAGAAAATAGCTTAACCTCTTTTATCCCTTCCTTCTACACCCCAAGGCATTTCTGGGATCCATTCGATTTGTGGCATATCCTGAGAAATGGGTCCCAGGGGCAGCCCCAGTGGCGCAGCGGTTTAGCACTGCCTGTGGCCCGAGGCATGATCCTGGAGACCCGGGATTGAGTCCTATGTTGGGCTCCCTGCATGGAGCCCGCTTCTCCCTCTGCCTGTGTCTCTGCCTCTCTCTCTCTCTCTCTCTCTCTGTGTGTGTCTCTATGAATAAATAAATAAAGTCTTAAAAAAAAAAGAAAAGAAATGGGTCCCAGTTAGGTTCTTCTGTGCAGTTTTCTTGTTGAGGATCTTATCCTGGCTTGCTACTGGTGCCCTGGTTGAACAATGATTTGACTGGACCCAGCTGTCCTCTGCAGGTGTTTACACTGAACCCTCAGAGGGCAAATGTACAAACTATGGTGGATAGACTTCCCACCAGTCTTGTGTTGTAGTCTCTCAGCTGGAACTCAGAGCCATGCAGCTGTCATCCAGACTTCTACCAGCCAGAGCCTTTTGGAAATATGTTTCTTCCACGTTGAGACCTTGCCCCTCAGTCAACAGCAACTGGGAACATAGGCCTAGCCATCTTCTCTCTTTATCTCATTTCACCCATTCTGTCCAGGCATCCATGCACGCCATACCATATCCCCCTCCTAGCTTTACAGACCAAGACCGCTGTTCATATCATCTCATGCCTATAGGGCGTCTGGAAGAATCTTGCACATGACCATCCATTATAAATTCTAGTTACCAAGGATCTGTTACATACTTCTAAAGCAAAGTCTTACTTTCTAGATATGCTGGAAGAAGGGAAGCTTGACTAGCTCACATCACTGAGCTGCATTCATCAATTATTAAGAATATACTTAGCTTACCATATGTAGTATTTAATTGAAGGCATAGAAAAGAATATGAAAAGGGCTATATTATTTATTTTTATCCAATTATGTTTCTTTTTAAAAATATTTTATTTATTTATTCATGAGAGACATAGAGAAAGGCAGAGGCACAGGCAGAGGGAGAAGCAGCCCGATGTGGGACTCGATCCGGGGACTCCAGGATCACACCCTGGGCTGAAGGCAGATGCTCAATCACTGAGCCACCCGAGCGTCCCTCCAATCATGTTTGTATCACTGGCCTCACCTCTCCCCCCAAACTAATTGTATCATAAGTGAGTGTCTGTCATAATCGGGAGTTTTAGAATTGGCATCTGTAAAACTGTCAGCAGTCCCTGTATACGGCTGGACCACAGACCATAAATTCAGGAGTTAGGGGGTGGCCACAGTTGGCCTTTTTACTGGAAAAGAGAAGTCCAGGCTTCAGAAGGATAGCCAAATGAATGCAGAAAGTAGAGAAGAAAGAGGAGAGATGGTACTTTGCCCATTTCTACTAATTTTCTTCATTTCATTTGGATCCTTTCCTGTGGCCCTGTTGTCCTTAAGTTTCTTGGTATATGCCTGTGTCTTTAGAAAAATCCCACCTTTTTTGCTTATTCGACATAAAGTTGAATTCTGGCACTTTTAATCAAATAGCCAATATTTACTAACAGTTACTTAAAATTCCAAGGGCTGTATGGTACTAAATGTTTTGCATATGCTCACTTAATCTTTATAAGAACATAGCGAAACAGAGAAAGATCATGCTCGTACCATTCTGTTTCACAAAGAATATTGAATAATAAACCCTGTGTTGTAATTAGTGATTTCTCTTGGCTGTCTCTCCCATTGACCTGTAAGCATCTTGAAGTCAGGAAATAGGATTTATTTATCATTGTACTCATAGCACAATGTTAAATGATTGGGTTAGGTCACTGATCATGGCTTTACTTTATTACAGTGCAAATATTTACACCTTCTCTCTCAATACATCTAACGTCCTGCAGGGGAGTAAGGGAGAGTATTATATCATTTGGGAGATGCTTTTAAAATGACACACACCTTCAAGTTCTGATGTGTACCCTTGAATCCCCACCTTCTTCAAGTTGCTCTGTGAGGACCCCCCCCCCCATTAATGCTGGAAATATGTTATGTAGCTCAAGTGTGGAAAGCTGTTGAGCAAAGGGTTGAGTACCATTATTGAGCTTCTTGAATTAAGCAATGTGCCTTTTAATTGCTATACGCCCATTGTCTAACAGAGTCCCTGGCACACAATGGATGCACGATATGTACTGATTGAATGAATTAGTAAGGTTGCTTTTTATCAAGTAGTTTCTAAATCTTTTTTTTTTTTTTAACCACTTCAAAGATATTTCTTATCTTCTGGATTCTGTTGTTTCTATTGAGAATTCTGCCACCAGTCTTAGTGTTATTCTTTTGAAAGCTTCTTTTCCTCTGGCTGCACTTGTGTATTTTCCTCTTTGTTTTTGGTTTCCAAGAAGTTCTACTGTGATATATCTACATGGAAATTTTTCTTTGTATTTATCTTGCTTGCGGCTCATTGGGATGATGGTATCTGTAGCTTCATATCTTTCATCAATTTTGGAACATTCTTTAGCATTATCTCTTCAAATATTGCTTCATCCCCATTCTCTTTTCTCTCTTGGTACTCTATTTACACATATTTTAATCCCTTCTGCCTCTTCCTCTTACTTCCTCTTCTTTTTTTTTTAATTTTTATTTATTTATGATAGTCACACAGAGAGAGAGAGAGAGAGAGAGAGAGAGAGAGAGAGGCAGAGACATAGGCAGAGGGAGAAGCAGGCTCCATGCACCGGGAGCCCAACGAGGGATTCGATCCCGGGTCTCCAGGATCACGCCCTGGGCCAAAGGCAGGCGCTAAACCGCTGCGCCACCCAGGGATCCCTCTTACTTCCTCTTCTATGGTTTCTTACCTTTTGTCTCTCAAGGCTCATGCTAGATATTTTTTTCCTGACCTCTTCCTAATTTATTCCCTTGTTAGCTGTGTCTAATATGAGGTTAAATGCATATACTGAATTCTTATAATAATAACCAAAGTTATTACTTTTTTAATTCTATAACTTTCATTTAGTTCTGCCTTATAGTTTCCAATGCTCTTTTGAGTTGTTTTTCGTCTCTTGGAACATAATCAGCATAGTTATTTTAACACCTCTGAGTAAGAAGAACTCCACTATTTTGATCCTTATGGGTATATTCTATTGTTTTTTGTTTCTCTAGGTTTCAGCTGACTTGACTCCTCATAAACCTATTTCTTTTTTGTTGTGTACAAGAACATTGTATATCAATTATTACAGAAATAATTTAAATCTGATATAATGTTATCTTTTGCTAGAGAAGATTTGTATTTGCTTTTGGCAGGTGGCTAGGGATACCAGGAATTCCAGATCAGATTAATTCAATAGAGGCCTTAAGATAATTGGAAGCTGAGCTTCAGTTCATCCTGATTTCTGGGATCTGCTCCTTGAATTTCCCAACCCACAGTGGTGTGTGTGTGTGTGTGTGTGTGTGTGTTTCTCTAGCACTCCCCCTCAGAGATCTCCCTCACAAAGCTATTAAAATATCTGCTGAGCTTTTCAATCTTTCAGTTACTTTTTTTAGTAAGACAGGTGCCTTGGGGGAATAGTAGACCTAATGCTGGATGTCACTCCTTGGGTTTAATTCTTCTCTAGATGCCAACCCTGTAATTTTTTTACTGTGTTGTTAATTCCCCTAATGCCTTCAAACAAATTATTTCTATATTTTGAGCAGCTTTTCTAATTGTTCTCAGTGGAGGAGTTATTCCTCATTATCCAGTCTACCATTTGCAGAAGGTATCGAATTCAATCCTTATTAAAATTTTATCCTTACCAGATAAGTTAATAGTAAAAACAAAACAAAAGCTTTTATTTTTTTTAAAATGTCATTTACCGTTTCTTTACTCATTAGTGAAGATGCTATTAAGCACTTTCTAAATAACTGAGAGGCAAGACAGGTGACTAAACAAGATAAAGGAAAAGATCTAAAAAAAAAAAAAAAAAAAAAGGAAAAGATCTGGTTGGTTCCCAAATTGTATAGTTAGCCTGAACAATGGAGATAAGAGAAACATTCCCCAAATTAGGTTGAGCAGACATTCTCCCTTTAAAAAGGCAATCCCATTCTCAGCTTTCATGTGTTATGTGTTACCTGAAGCAAACTTCTCTTTATGCAAAGCATAAAGCAATCAGGTATTTCATCAAAGAGGACCGAACTTATTTTTCCTTCCTCAATGACCTGGGGTTGTGCACACCATATGTCATACCAGGGGTGTAGGGGACACTGGGTTAAAGGTGCAAGCGAGGAGGTGACCTCTTAAGAAAGGTTATAGCTAAGTCAGTGATCAATACTAAATATGTCAAAGCCTGGGCCAGGTTGGGCCAGAGTGAACACGAGCAGAGGAAGCAAGATGGTGTTGGCAGTCAACCGGCCACAGTGCCCGAGGGAGGTCAGCAGAACTGGCTAGGGCAGTGGCAGCTGGAAGGATCCAGTGAGACATTGTAACTGGGACAATCTGCTTTCATTTCCTTCTTGTCCAGAGCCAGCCTTATTCTCAGTGGAGCCCAGAGGAATGCAAGGGAAGAGAATTTCACTCTGGTTTCTGTGGCAGAGGGAAGTGGAATTTTATACCTCTCCTGAAAGAGGCAATTACAGCCTCTAGGAGCAAAGCCCAGGTGGTATTTCCCCAGAGTTGATCCTGTTTCTCTCCCAGGTTGATAACTACCTCAGGGCAGAGATAATAGTTGTTGATACTATCTGCCACTGTGCTGATGTGAAGCTAAGAGATTAAATATACAAGCAGAAAAGTATAAGGAGAAAAATCAAGACTATGTTGCAAGCATCCCTCTGCTTCTGGTAACCATCACTGATTCTGCATTGGTGCACACCTGGAAAGCTAACACCCCTTCTTTCATGGAAACTGGAAAGAAATGTAGTGCATGAAGTCCTCCCCACTGTCTCTGGCTCACCTGCCTCATCTACCTCCACCACTCTAACCTGTTCATAGATCTCTAAATTGGAATGGAACTTGGAATTTTGTCATGAACAGGTCCTCACCCAGAGCAAGAATTCTTTTCAAAGCAATCCTATCAACTGGTCGACAAGATTGTGCCCAACCACCATCAGAATTAGAAAAATTACTGAGGCATTCTTTTTATTCTCATTTTATTACACATGAAAACACATGCAGAACAAAAGAGTATGCTGAGAGGATAATTCTCCGTCTGTTCAGTGCCCCTCACTGTGGCAACCATTGTACCTGGAGGGTTTTGTACACATATTTATATGATTGTTGTACCCTTCCTTCAGACAGCACCACACATATACTTTTTATGTAATCTGAATAAGAACATAATTTAATGTTAAGTTCCATTTTGAGCACTCTAATGGACAGAAAGTTGTGCCTAAATTGAACTGGAACTTATATCATTTCAAATTGTTTAGTCCTTGTCTTGGTTTCTAGAACTTCACGGAATGAGTGGAACTCTTCGATGCAGTGATGGTTCTGCAAGGGCTTCAAGACAGTGCTCGTCTCTCTCCCAGCACCCGCCAAAGTATTTTGAGTATCTTTATTTCTCCTATGGCATCGTAGAATTAAAAATAATTTTACTTATTCCTTGCCAGTAAAAACATCCAGAATAGTAAGCTTGCTTTGGGTTAAATAAAACCAGTTAATCACTTCTGGTGAAAGGATGATTGGTTTGTTCCTGTTCTTATAGCATTATTATGCCATTATATGGCATCATTATTGCTGTTATAGCATTTGGTTATATGTGGTTATGTCCCGAAGACTTTATGCATCTCAATTATCTTAATTTTACTTGCCTAAATAAGACATTTTATGACTTGGGTTTTTTTGCACCTACAAAAGTAGACTTTAAAAATCAGGATAACTTTTTTTTTAAAGATCCTATTTATTCATGAGAGACACACAGAGAGAGGCAGAGACCTAGGCAGAGGGAGAAGCAGACTCCCTGTGGGGGTCCGATGCAGGACTCAATCCCAAGATCTGGGATCATGCCTTGAGCTAAAGGCAGCTGCTCAACCGCTGAGCCACTCAGGCATCCCCAAGATAATTAAAAAAAAAAAAATGTATAGACAGGGTGGCTGGGTGGCTTAGTCAATGAAGCAGCTGACTCTTGATTTTGGCTCAGGTCATAATCTCAGGGTCTGGGATCTAGCGCCCTGTTGGGTGCCACACTCAGCAGGGAGTCTGCTTAAGATTCTTTCTCTCCCTCTCCCTTTGCCCCTCCCTGGCTTGTCCTCATTCTCTCTCTGTTTTACCCTAAAATAAATGAATAAATCTTTAAAGAAAATAATACAAATAAAAATGTATACACTATGTCTCCTAAAGTAGAAAAAAATTTATTTATTTATATTTATTTTTTAAAGATTTTATTTATTTATGAGAGACACACAGAGAGAGAGGCAGAGACACAGGCAGAGGGAGAAGCAGGCTCCATGCAGGGAGCCCGACGTGGGACTCAATCCCGGGACTCCAGGATCACGCCCTGGCCTGATGGCAGCACTAAACCGCTGAGCCACCCGGGCTGCCCAGAAAAAAGTTTAAATACATTTTATTGTATAGCATGTTTATAGATATTATCAAATTTACTTATTGAAATGAAAACAATGGATTCGACGGAAAGGCATTGAAATCCCTAGCTAAATAAAATCTTTATTAATTGGAAATCAGTTAACTGTAGTCACAAATTAGGCTTTCTTCCTCAGAGTCATGAAAATGGAGCTACTACTGAGACTACTATATTTCTGAAACTATTGGTGCTTTAACATAAAGGTGAAAATACAAGATTGCAGGAGATATTTGGGGACGGAAGGACTTTGGATTTTTTTTGTACGTGTAAGGAAGAAGGACCCTGGATCAGAGTCGTAAGACTACAGTTTGTTCAGATTTACCTCTGGGTAGTTGTTGATCTAGTTGAGCCACAATTTCCTCAGAGTGCCATCATCTTCATGAGTGACGAGTACACAGTGCTGCCACTGTACAGGTGCCTTCTGCAGCTGATTTATGTGATATGTATATTAACCCTATGAGGCTCATGCTCTCATTAACCCCATGTTACAGATGAGACACAGGCTCAGAAGGGTTGACTAGCTTGCCCAAGGTCACACAGCTCAATGCCAGGGAGTGAGAATTCACGGGCAAACAGCCTGAGGCCTTCTCACCTGACTCAGCTGTATTTTGGGGTGACTTTTTTTAAATCTTTTTTTTTTTTTTAATTTTTATTTATTTATGATAGTCACACACAGAGAAAGAGAGAGAGGCAGAGACACAGGCAGAGGGAGAAGCAGGCTCCATGCACCAGGAGCCCGATGTGGGATTCGATCCCAGGTCTTCAGGATCGTGCCCTGGGCCAAAGGCAGGCGCCAAACCACTGCGTCACCCAGGGATCCCTGGGGTGACTTTTTTTTAAGTGCTTCTTTGCTCATATTTCATTCATTCTCTTCTATAGATCTTCCCATAAGACATTTTTCAGCTCTTTTCTAAAAATCTGGACTGGCTCTTTAACAGGCACCTGTTAAACTCCGTATTTGCTTACCAATGACTCATCACTTATCCTGCAGAGCTTAACTACCCGCTGGACCTGAACCCGACTTGTGCTTTCCTACTTTTGTTCTGTTTCCTCTGAGAAAGGCCTCTGTGAAGTGCCATCCTTTCGTGAAGTCGGATTATTCCTGTGTGAAGGGATCTCTCCCTACTCCACCTGGAAACCCTTGGTTGTGGGTGGTACTGTTCATATCATCTCTTTAAACACACTATCACCTATAATTACTTGTGCATATGAACTACCTCCTTTAAGATCCTGTAAGAAGATAGAAGCTAACATATAGCTCTTTCTAAGCCCATTCTGGGAACTCAATGACTATTTCCAGAGGACTTGGATTGTGGGCTTTTTCTGGAAGGAGAATTGGAGGGATCTGTGGCCCTGGAGAGGGTGGGATGGCCCAGGAGGCCTGCTGGGAGCTCTGGTGAGTATTGCTATCTTCTGTCGGTATCAATTCTATTTTGTCTTGCCAACAAAGGAAAGCTGGTAAGCCTCGGGGCATAGGAATCAAACAGGAAATTCCTCTGGTCAAAGCCAGTGTCGTGAGCATCATTGCAAAGCAAATTTAGTTTAGAAAAAAAAAAAAAATCTAAGCTCTCCTTCAGTTCCAGGACAGTTATTCACAGGAGAATCTCTTTCAAATCCTTGAAACTAGAATTTGACCCTGTAGTGTTAGGTTGAATGATTTATGTTCCAGTTAACCCGGGCACCCTGCAGCCAAAATTACCTTTACATTTTTCTTTTGCGGGTCCCTGCATAAAGCTCATACATTTCCACTGCTGTGAGGTAGACAATTAAGACAGTCCCCTCACTTCTTTAAGATAAAGATTCAAAGTCCTTTAGCAAATGGAACTAAGGGGAAAAAAAATCCTCATAGTGCAGCCTACAGACAACTAGACAACACTGCCTCCTAGTGTCGAATACAGGCACTGCTGGATGTGTGGACAGGCGGCCTCGGTCAGTTTGGAGAGGAAGGTTTCCCAGCAGGACTGAGTGTGGATTTACCGGCCAACATAAACACTATGGAGGTAAGTGCTTCATCAAAAATGGATCCCAAAACAAGGGACTTTTGACTTTTCATGATCAGGATTAAAACCAGGTCCACAAACTCATATGCCTCCATGACCCTGGCAGGTTGTTGTTGGATCACAGGAGCAAAGTCATGTCCCTTATAAAGGCATCCTCTTTCCTTGAGTTTTAGAATGTTGTAGGAGCCCCCAAAACACCTCCAAGGGCTGCATCAGTTTGCATTGAAAGGATTCTAAATGGGAGAGAAGAGAATATTTTTTCCTTTTTATTCTAAGAGATTGCCAGAGCTGTGAACTGAGCTACAGAGTTTGCAAATATAGGCCAGTGTGTGTGTACCAGGGAACGATGGGTGATACCTGGGTGGGTCTCACTGGCGCATGACCTGTGCACACGGGGCTCCACTCTGAGGACGGGCCTGGCCTTGGTAAGACACTACTGACATGTGCTTGACATTCCTAATACTTTTTGAACCAGGGCCCCATGTTTTCATTTTGCACTGAGATCTGAAAACTATGTAGCTGGTCCTGCCTTTCCTCTTCCCCCCATTTCCTGGCCAATTCTGTATTCTTGGAGCCATGTGAGGCCCCAGCATCGAGACTAAGAGTGTGGGTCTTCTCTTGAGAAGAGTCTCCAGTGGTCATCATTGCACCAACCCACAACCTGGGTGGCAAGGCTCAAGCATTATCGTGCTTTGTCTTATTTATCACCACTTACTGTATCCTGTGTAGTAACCAGGTTTATTCTTGCTCCCCAGCTGTATTTTTTTTTTTTAATATTTTATTTGAGAGACAGAGAGAGCCCATGTATGAGCAGGAGGACGGGCAGAAGGAGAAGGAGAGAGAGAGACAATCTCAAGCACACTCCCCGCGGAGCACAGAGCCAGATGCAGGGATTGATCCCAGGGCCCTGAGACCATGACCTGAGCTGAAATCAAGAGTCAGACCCTTAACCCACTTAGCCACCCAGGTGCCCCTCCCCAGCTACGTCTTTAAACAGTTACTCTGCTGGCAAAGCCAGTTGCCAGGTACAAAAGCACCTTAGGCTGATTGCTCTTTGGACCAGGGAGCTATTATGCTCCATCTTCTTTACATCACAGATTTCCTTGTGCTTCTTGTCATCTCTTGTCTCCCTGCCCACGACTAGTGGGTTTGTGTCTGCCTCTGTGACTGTCTATCCAGCCACCTGTCATCTTACCTACCCGCCATCCTGTCCTCTTCCTGCCTACCCAACTTGAGGATCACACTCGGAGCTCCAGCTATATGCCAGGCTCTCCTAGGAGGCTCTATATACTCATACCCTTTACTCTTTGAGGTAAATAGGTTATTTCTTCATTTTCCACCTGAGAAAATGGAAGCTTCCAGAGAAGCTAGGTGAGGCAACCGAGCTGGAACCTGACATCATGTTTTTCTGAATCCAAAGCCCATCTGTACTGCTTTCTGTACACCAGCAGTTTACAAAGGGTGGGACGCAGGCCAGCACGTCAGAACTGATTAGAAATGCGAATTCTAGGCTCCCTGTCCAGACCTGCTGAATCAGGGACTCTGAGGCAGAGTCCTTAGGGGACGTGCTCACTCAGGCCGGTGGGACCTGCTGTCCTACACCACAATGCACCCCCTCTCAGTCTGCCTTCCCCTCTCTCTCCATCCTCGAGCTGGTGATCCAGATTTTGGGCCATCTTGTGGTCCCTCCTTGAATCATGGCCTCTTTCCTCCTGCTCCATCAGCAGGTGTCCACACAGAGGGAGGATTGACCTGGCTCCAGGTCCCTGCCTTCTGGTCTTCTCTCTACCTAAGAATCTGTGCTGCTCCAGGTTGGCACATCCCAAACCCAAATCATCCTTTCCTACCTCAACCATGCCGTTCCCCTTCTTCGTTTGGGTGAATTGTTTCCAGTCTTTCCTGTGTACTCAGACTGGAAGCCAAAGTTCTCTGAGACCCTTTGCTGTGCAGAAGCTCTCTTTCATCCACTCCTGCTCTTCTGGCTCTAACCCAGTTCTCGCAGATTCTCACCACTTCCAGGCCTCTACCTCTGCCCCTCTGTCCTGTGAATGGCTGTAAGAGTCATCTTTCTAAAGAGCTGAGCCCACCAATTAGATATAAAAAATGTCAGACCTTTGGTCTTCCCCTCCCCCCATCCCCGGCTCTTTATGCTCCTTTTATGGCCTCTTCTTTGAATCGTAATAATTTGTGTCCCTGTCTGATGTGATGGCACAGTAAGAAAATGAGACTGGTTTCCAGAAGCCATTCAATATAATCAGCTTTAGTGCTTTTTTTTTTTTTTTCTTTTAGTCACATCAACTGACTGATTAGACATCTGCTATTGGAAGAGAACTTGATGGGCATTACCAACATTTTTGCAGACCAATAACGAACATTCCCAATGACCCAGAACAAACTCTCAGTAACCCAGAAACCACTTTTCAGTGACTTTCAAAAAGAAAAGCTCTACTCGTTGAAAGCAGAAAGCTTTTTTAATGACCAAAGAACCACCTTTGGAAAAGTTGCCCTAGGGCCAATATAAGAAGTAGACAGATTCTCAGTATTAAGGCCTTAATGACACAATTACCACCACCCTCCTTGTTTCCTCTGATTCATTAAGCCTTTGGTTTCCATTAACTGAATCCAGTCCTTTTGTTTCTGGTTGAGGTAATAAAGAGTGAATGGCACCTTTCTCCAGCCACCCATTTGATTAGCTTAAAATGACCTCATACTAGTTTTACATACTAGCATGACTCAGCCTGATGTCATATAATCCCGCTAAATGACTGTTACTGCTTCCCCACGGCAATCAGCACCTTCCCAAAAGCTTTATTGGAGAAGATTCTTAAAAGCCTGCTTCTCCAACTCTTTTTTTTTTGGATGTTGTATAATAGGCTTTAGCATTGAGTTAATTGTCTCTGTTGACATATCAAGTCTTTAATTTATGGTGTCTTACGTACAAACAACTTGTTGAGAATGAGCCACCCTTACTCATCCAGTTTTAGTAAAAACTATGGTCCCATAAGAGTAAATGGAATAAAAAAAACTCCAAGAACCAATTTCCTCTGGTTAGGGAGTGTAAGTCAGCATTTCAGTTTATGAATTATTAATAATAACACCTGACATTTGTATCACTCTTCTCGATTCATCAGAGCACTTTCACATTTATTATCTCACCTGACCTTCCCATAGTCCTTTCTGGTATATGGGGAAGGCATCATTAGCTACCCTTGTTGACAGCAAGGATGAGTGAGTTGACCAGGGTCAATTAGCTAGTAATGGCAGAAATTTCAGTCTTATGGTCCATGTAAGAAAGAAGTGGATACTAAGTTTTTCTAATTATTAATAAAGTAACACCTTAAAACTTTTTTCAGTGGACTGGTGACCTCAGAAATTAGAAGAGATAAGAGGAGGACAGATGAGGGAAGGAGAGAGAGTAACGTGGGAGAATGTCAACGGACATCAAATCTTAACTGTGCAAACCTGTGGAGAAATATATTAGCTTTACAAAATTAATGAGCATCAGTGGTTTCAAATTCACAACCTCCTCTTGTTACAGTAAAGTTCTAGATTTTTTTAACTTTATTTTTTTTTGAGACTTGTATAATTGCTGCATCCAACATGGGGCTCGAACTCACAACCCTAAGATCAAATGTTGCATGCTCTACCAACTGAGCCAGCAGGTACCCCTCAATTTCTGAATTTTTAAATTATTACCATAGAGAACAGCTAGAGTTTAAATGGTGGGGATATTTTAAAAATTAAGAACTGTGAGCTCAATGAGAAAAAAGCATGCAACATGGGGAGAGAGTATTTCTGTGCAGCAGCCAGAGTCCAGCTGACTTTAAGGAAGAAGAGGGGTTCTACTCTGTAAGGCCCCAGCAGAACACACTGCAGTACCCCCAGTGGCTCCCATCTCCTTCTCCAGGTTATCAACTGGCTGTCGGGTGGTGAGCACCCACACATAGCTGTTCGTTATTCCTCTGACTTCCCCCTGCCCATGCTGGCCCATTACCCAGTTACTCTCATGTAAAAACTGTAAGGTTGAGTTGGAAACCTAGCAAGATTGACAATTTGGCATTGGTGTTGACAATCACGTGTTTTTGTTTTTTAAAGATTTTATTTATTTACTCATGAGAAACAGAGACAGAGAGGCAGAGACACAGGCAGAGGGAGAAGCAGGCTCCACGCAGGGAGCTGGACATGGGACTCGATCCCAGGTCTCCAGGATCATGCCCTGGGCCGAAGGCAGTGCTAAACCACTGAGCTACCAGGCTGCCCATTAATCATGTGTTTTAAAATAACTTGCACTGGGGGTGCCTGGCTGGCTCAGTTGGTAGAGCATGCAACTCTTGATCTCAGGGTTGTGAGTTCAAGCCCCACATTGGTTGTGGAAACTACTTAAAAAAAAAGATTTATGCTGAATATGCATCTTTTTGGGGATTTCTGAAGCAGCCTGGCTGGCTGGTGAATAATGATCAGTCATTCAACTGTTCAATGAACATTTATTTAGTGGCACCAGTAGTAAAAGCTTACATGTGGCAAGTGCATCACTCATTTCTAAAGCTTGTTCATAATTATTTCTAACTTCATTGCATAACCACTGACATAGGCCGACATCATAGGTATTATTCTTTTCGGCATGTGAATGAAGGGACTTGGCTAATGTCTCCATTTGCCAGTTAATGATGAAGATATGCCAGGATGTGACTATTTTTACTGACTTCCATTGTCTGGGTGTGTCACTGTGAAAGGTGACTTTTGTTTTTGTTTTGATTTGTTAATCATGGACTCTTTAAGGTAGGGAAGAAGCTACAGACTTGTTTAGAGTGAAAGATAAGACAAATTGCAACCAAACTTTAACCCAATTTGTAGACAAGTTTGTAGGGTAAATATGAAATGCTAATAAAAAAATGAGTAGGGGCATCTGACTGGCTCAGTTGGAGCATGTGACTCTTGATACTGGGGTTGCGAGTTCAAACCCCCTGTAGGTGTAGAGGTGTATTTTTACTTAAAAATAAAATCTTGAAAAAAATTTAAAAATTTTAAATTTTTTAAATTAAAAATTTTTTAAAAGAGAAATGAGTAAGAGTACCTTAGCATGGTAACTAAGGATTGGAAATGTGGTGTTTAAATTTATCACTTTTAAATCTATCCTATATTACTGGGATATGACATCCATTCAGTATACACAGTTCAGTGAATTTGTTCATATGTACTGTGATGTAATCACCCTCCAGAACAAGATCTAGACTATTTCCAGCACTTGAGAATGTTGTCTCATGTTCCTTCCCAGTCCATACCCACCTCCTCTAGCTGTAGTTAGGAGCTGTTCAGAATTCTATAACCATCACTTTGCCTATTCTTAATCTTCATATGAATGGAACCGTACTTTTTTATGATTGGCTTCTTTTGCTCAGCATGTCTGTGAGAGTCATTTATGTTGATGTGTGGTAGTGAGTTGAATGAAATGTTTGACAAGGATTCCTTTTACAGTTACATGCAAGTTGTCATTTTATTTTTTTGAAAATTGTTCACTAGTTGAACTAGATGCATGACTTTGGGTTTCTGACTCCAGTGGCAAGCCGGACAGTAGTAATTTCCCACAGAGGGAAGACTGAGTTGTTGGCAAAGATAATCATTTATCTCTCTGGATGTGCTTGAACTGGAGCTGCCCTTGGGACACCCAGACAGGAGAGGAAAGAAGTAGGGGTGAGGCAGTGGCAATTTTGGACTTGGAAGCTCTAAACAAGTGACTGAGCATGATGAGCAGCACACAGAGGCAGGACAAAGCAAGCACTAATTGGAAATTTTTCCTGCCCTGGAATAGAGTGCTCCTCAAGCTTCGTATAACTGGGAGAATCTTCCAAGTAATTTTAAAATCAACTTAAACAGCAGAATAATTACTTTCTACCTATGGATATTTGGGGAGTTGCACTTGACAGATTAATATAACCCTCTGCTGCAACTGTGTAATAATCAGACTAAACATAAGGAGACCAGCCTTTTCTTGTCACCAAAATAAATAACAGAACACTAATCTGCCAGTATTATTTGTCAGGGGGGAGGAGACTATTTAAAATTTTTTCTGGGGTGCGTGGGTGGCTCAGTGTCACTCTTGGTTTCGGCTCAGGTCATGATCTCAGGACCCGACCTCAGTGGGCTCTACCCTCAGTGGGGAGTCTGCTGGAGGTTCTTGCTCTCCCTCTGCCCCTCCTCCACCTGCTTGCACGCTCTATCTCTCTCAAATAAGTAAATAAATAAATAAATATTTTAAAAAAATTAAAAATTGGGCAGCCCCGGTGGCTCAGCGGTTTGGCCCTGCCTTCAGCCCAGGGCGTGATCCTGGAGACCCTGGACTGAGTCCCACATCGGGCTCCCCACATGAAGCCTGCTTCTCCCTCTGCCTGTGTCTCTGCCTCTCTCTCTCTCTCTGTCTCTCATGAATAAATAAATAAAAATCTTTTAAAAAATTTAAAAATTATCCAAAACTTGAAAATAGCATCCAAAAGTGAGTGGCATGTCCTTTCAAAGGCATAGAGCTCACCCAGGGTTTATCCAGGGCTATGCACTCTGGCTCAGGCTTTACTTCTCAGTACTCTAGGATAAGGCTCTAGCGTAAGTGCTTGGCACTTTGCAGGAATATGCACTGTAAATTTTTCTTCAGTTATAAGGGTTTTTTTCTTCACTCATTAAATTTTCTAAATGTGGGATCCCTGGGTGGCTCAGCGGTTTGGCGCCTGCCTTTGGCCCAGGGCGCGATCCTGGAGACCCGGGATCGAATCCCACGTCGGGCTTCCGGTGCATGGAGCCTGCTTCTCCCTCTGCCTGTGTCTCTGCCTCTCTCTCTCTCTGTGACTATCATAAATAAATAAAAATTTAAAAAAATAAATTTTCTAAATGTTATTTAAACCAGTTTTTCCCCCACAAAAAGCTCTTGTAAATTGAGGGTGTACCTTGTGATTAAGGAAATATTGTACTATTTCACTTGAATTTTACTTATCTCCTTGTAAGTAATCATGTGAACTAATTCAATGTTCTAATTTTCAATTTATCCATCAAAGACATTGACCGACAGTAGAATGATATCAATGGCTGACAGCAATCAATCAATCAATTATAAAGCACAATTATGAGAACAAGGCTTGTCAGTGGATTTTAATTCTCTTCTCCAATGGAGTGACTGTTTTGATTGCTAGGTATCATGAGCAAAAGATACACAATATTTGATTTTGATGGAGCATTTAAGTTCCATATTTTGAATAACACAGTAGCAACTATAAATTAAAAAAACAGATATTAAATTTAAATGCCTTTGGATCCATGCTATTGTTCTAGATATGATGTCATAAAGTAAGAGGAGCAAATGGTTTCTTGCTAGTTACATGTCTTGATTTTGAGACTAATTCAGGCTTCTTGTTTCTCTTCCTCTTAAGAGCCAGTGGGATGAGAGTTTAAAGTTATTAGGATTTCCACTTGAAGGTGGGCTGAGAATAGACAATAAAAGTAACCGAAAATTAACATTGCTGCTTTTTAGTATTTCTGAGAACAGATGGTTATAATAGTCAGTGAAAATACATGTTTCTCCCCCATTTCATGTCAACAATGGAAAGCAAACTGTAATACACATGAACATGTTCTGAGTAAAAGGGAATATTTGAGCAAAGACTTGCAATTTCTTGTCTACTGTTTACAGGTAGTAATGAAATCAGAAACTACGGGAAGGTTTCCTTCAGGAGAAGAGAATAGGATGTTTCTTGAATATCTTTGTCCACATTTTTTCCAGACTGTTTTTATTCCTTTGGAGTGAGATGCCCATACTTGCTATTGATATGGCAAGTGTCTGTGGCAGCTCTGGTTTAACTCGGTGTCAGTTATTAGGAGTCCAAAGCAGGAAGAGTTGGTGCTGATAGACAAATTCAGCGCCTGGATTTAGAAAGTGAGGATAAAGAATACAATTACAGATTCCAGTCCAGTCCACTGAATTGCAATTCCAAAAATGTTCAGAAAGCCACTTGCAAAAATCTCAAATGTTGAGAAACAATAAGTGTTGGTGAGCATGAGGAGAAAGGGGAAACCCTTTTTCACTGTTGGTGCGACTGGAAACTGATGCAGCCACTCTAGAAACAGTATGGAGGTTCAACAAAAAGTTAAAAATAGAACTACCCTATGACCCAGCAATTGCACTACTAGTTACCTAAAGGATACAGAAATGCTGATTTGAAGGGGCGCCTGCTCCAGTGTTTATAGCAGCATTATAAACAATAGACAAATTACAGAAAGAACCCAAGTGTCCGATTAATGAATAGAGGAAGAAGAGGTGGTGTATATAGACAATGGAATGTTACTCAGCCATCAAAAGGAATGAAATCTTGCTATTGCAACAATGTGGATGGAACTCTTATGGTATTATGCCAAGTGAAACAAGTCTGTCAGAGAAAGACAAATGTCATATGATTTCACTTATATGTAGAATTTAAGAAACAAAACAGATGAACATGGAGGGAAGGAAAAATAAGATAAAAACAGAGAGGGAGGCAAATCATAAGAGACTTAACTCTAGAGAACAAACTGAGGGTTGCTGGAGGGAATGAGGGTGGGGGATGTGTTAAACGGGGGATGGGCATTAAAGAGGGCAGTTATTTGGATGAGACTGGGTGTTACATGTAAGTGATGAATCACTAAATTCTACTCCTGAAACTAATAGTACATTATATGTGTTAACTAACTTGAATTTAAATAAAAATAATTTTTTGAACTTATACTATAGATTTATTTTGTGTATATGCCCTATACACACATACATTGCCCTATACACACATGCACATATATGCTACTGTGTTAATATTATTGTAAAACATTCACAAAAAACAGAAATATAAAAGAATGAAATAATTTTTAAAAATATTTTATTTATTTATTTGACAGAGAGATAGAACACAAGCAGGGGGAGTGGCAGGCAGAGGCAGAGGGAGAAGCAGATTCCCCTCGGAGCAGGGAGCCGGATGTGGGGCTTGATTCCAGGACCCTGAGATCATGACCTGAGCTGAAGGCAGATGCTTAACTGACTGAGTCACCCAGGTACCCCTGAAATAATATCTTTAAATAATTCATATTTATTTTCATCTATTTAAATTCATCTATTAATGAACAAAAAGCATTTTACTTTGTGATCGATTATGCTTCACTATTTCACAAGATCTTTATTTAACACTATGCTAATTATTCAAAGTCTGGCATCAAATTTGGTTTCCTTCTGTGCTTGTTTTCATTACTGAAACTTGCCTGCATTGCTGAAAAAGATATTTTTCACAAAAATGGAGAAATGAATGGCTTGTCTTTAAGCTCAAAGATTCTTTGAAGTACTCTACAATGAAATATCCACTGGGCCTATGTGCAGTACAAAATATTTTCAGGGCCGTTCTGCATCTCATCACAAAACTTCTGTGGCGAATCACACAATTTAAAATAGTGCCATCCATAGTCCCCATGAATGCAAACAGGGGACTTCACAAGGGCTGCTGTCAGCTCCTGCGAATGCCCACTCTTCTTCCACTTTCTATCCAGGACACACGGCCAGCTAAGGCATCGGCCTGTATCCACCAAGCTATTAGATATTAGCAAAATTGTGTTTGTTTCTGTTTATATAAAAATAGGGACAATCAGACCAATGCTCCAGTAAAAGGGAGGTGGTCAAACACTCAATAGGTTGTAAAGGGTCCATGCACCAAGCTGGTCCATGCACCAAGCTTCGGGCTTTGTAACCCAGCATGATGATGGTAGCTCGGCAGGCTGCCAAGCCCCAAGCCATAATGCAATGTGCACCAGGTCCCAGGAGGGAAGGCAAGTGAACAAATTCCTCACCCACCCACCTGGGATGAATGGAACTCTAATAGTTTTTAGTTTTTTTCTCATGAATTTAGGGATTAGGCAGGACCAAATTTAATGGTCACAGACGTTCAATTCTGCACTTGGACAAAGCTATTGATGAGACGTTCAGTTCTTCACTTGGACAAAGCTAATAATAATAAGTCAAGAGAAAATAATTTTGAATGTCCTTTATCAGTTTCAAAATATGAGATGCTAAGCAAAGCACATAGCCTCCTTAGGTCTCAGCTTCCTCATTTGCAAAGTGAAGGGGTTAGAAGAGGCAATCCTGCTCAAAGAAATCCCTTAATTCTACAAAATGAAAAGATAGTCTATGTTAACTACTTCTGCAAATTTAGTTCCATTCATAAATGCTATCTGTCCCTTCTTAATCCTTTATTTCAAACACTGCAAAGAGAAAATATCTAATAACTTTCTACAATCCTTTATCCATACCCTGTCATAGGAGCTGTATCTCAGAATTCAGAACTGTTTGGACATAAAAATGGTGCACATATTGGCCATTATGTAACAGCAGCAGGGTCTGGAGCAGACCCGGTAATCATTTACGCTAATATTTCTGCAGCAGAACATGTATTTTTTTACACTAAGTAGGATAAAGGCTTAAAAACAGGTCACGTTTTACAGCCAAAAAGTTTGCCAGGGGGGCAGAGTGGGGCCTGGAAACCCAGCTTTGCCAGCTGGTTTGGGCACCTGCAGAAATCTCTATTCTTCGTAAGACTGAATACCAGTTTCTAGAACATTTCATACTCTTTTATATTTTTGCCTTTATAGTCCTGTACCTTCTATTCCCCAGACAAATAGCAAAGCCAAATACAAGGGGTAGCTGTTTTTCCACCTAGCAACTCATTTCTCTGACCCAACCGATTTAGCCTGAGAACATGGACTGTGTTTGCCTTTTGCCAACTGTGGGTAATCCCAGTGAAGGCTGTAGATGCAACTGAATTATTGTGAAGAAGGCTACTGCTGTTGGCGGGGTGTAAATGCTTCTGGTGACCTGTCTGCCTGCGTGCTGCTTGTGGGGAAATTCTAGGTAACCTGTCATGATAAACTTCCTAAGAATGGAGAGAAGAACAAGAAGGCATTATCTGACTTGACAATTCTGGCAGAATCCTTCGTCCTTACTGCTGAGCTGAGACTTGTGCCACCAGAGTAGGGGTGGCAGGCAGAGGGGTTATTGCTATTTATTGAATGTGTAGCCAATGCAGGCACACGTATGTTCTCCTTAACTTCCCATTTTTTAAAAAGTATGTTATTTATTTATTCATGAGAGACACAGAAAGAGAGGCAGAGACACAGGCAGAAGGAGAAGCAGGTTCCCTGCGGGGAGCCCGATGTGGAACTCTATCCCAGGACCCTGGGATCACGACCTGAGCCGAAGGCAGATGCTTAACTGGTGAGCCACCCAGGTGCCCTGACTTCCCATTATTTCCCCATTTTACAGGTGAAGGTATTACATTTCAGAGACAACGAGAAGCTTGCCCAGGGTAACTTAGATTGTAAGTGGCAGAGTCAGAACTCAAACCCACAACCCTATCCTTAATCATGCCTCATACCACCACCTGTGAAGACAGCGCCCAGAAATGCCTTGTGGATTGACCATCTCCTCTCCATCCAGGAATGGAAACAAGTGAATACAAGTATCCTGCCCAGGGAGCATGCTGTTTGGAGTCTGATCACTGTATTTGAACCTCAGATCCACCACAGCTTCCGCGTCTATAAAGTGAACATCACAATGAAGCATCGATCTCACAGAGCCGCGGTGGGGATGGAATGGAATCACCCACGGAAAGCATTTAGTGCAGTGACGTGTTTAAAAGCGTTCGCTGTTTTTATTATTAGACAGCTGCCAACTGACACATGGATTGAGCTCCAAAGGCTCATTTTCCATTCAGCTCTTTGAACTCAGAACGTATTTGCCCACATAAAGAATATTGAGCATTTGATGTGATGACCCATGAATACTACCTAGTGTGGCTGATGGAGCATCAGCCTGGATTTGCATCCAGAAGAGAGGGTGGGGGTGGGTGGGGCTGCTGCAGCGTGGGAAGGTACGTACCCCAGGGATGTCCTCCTCAGGGTGCTGAGTGCAAGAGCCCTCACGCCGCCTCCAGCTCCTGCTCTCCTGCAGGTTTTCTGCCTCAATATGATTTCCTTCCTGCCGGGGTAATGAAATATTCAGGGCCTCTGGCAGTTGGCCAGACCTTAAAAAAATAAACACCCCTCTCCTTCCCATCACCTTTCCCCTCTGCGCCCCATGGCTGGAGATCCCATTTCCTTGGTAGCTGGCCTAGGGAGGCAACCACTAATTTATGGTGATAGGTGAATGCCCCCAATCCCTTCCCCTTCCCAAAGTTGTTGACATTTTTAAAGAAATGGAATCTAGAATTTCAGGTGGTGACACAGAGAGCGAGCCCAGAATCTGTGTCACTGGGACACTTAGCATGCCCTTCCTACAACATTGTTTTGCAGCCCCTCTGACAGGATCAACTTGATCCTCACCTCCGTTTCCTTCATAACACCTTGGCCGATGGTACCTGGAAGCTGACCAGCTGGCCCCTGGGGATCCTCTCCCCTGAGCAGGCCTCACTGTCCTCTTCACCTCTTTCCTTCTCCCATTCCCCCCCCCACTTTTTTTAAAGGTATTTATTTATTTATTTATTTATTTATTTATTTATTTATTTATCTATCCATGAGAGACATACTCAGAGAGAGGCAAAGACGCAGCAGAGGGAGAAGTAGGGTCCTTGCGGGGACCCCGATGTGGGACTCGATCCCAGGACCCTGGGATCACACCCTGACCTGAAGGCAGATGCTCAGCCGCTGAGCCACCCAGGTGCCCCTCTCCTATTCCTTAAAGCAGTTTTCCCAGAGCCCCTGCAGTTTTTCAGATTGCTGCAAGGTAGAAAGACTCTGGCAGACCCTGGGACCCCTGACGGGGTTTGTGCATCGTCAGTGGCTGAGCCCGGGATTGCCCATTATCTGTGGGACACAGGAATACATTCAAGCCAGTGACAGAATGTGTGGGTTATGGATAACTGATGACTTGGGTACTTGTATTGTCTAAGCCCCGAATTGGGACACGCAATCTGACAAGAACAAATAAATTTACGGGGACAATGGGGCCGAATCATTGAAACTGGGATACGGGCCAAAGAGATGGCAGCTGAAAGAGCTGGGCAATGGCTGGCAAGGGCGGGTGGCAGCGCAGTGGGCAGGACTGTGACATTTCTGATCCCACGTCTAGACAGACACAGGGATGGGCGACCCAGTCGTGCCTCGTGCCCCTTCCAAACATAACAGAGAATTAGTTCGTCTTTTTTTTTTTTAATTTTTATTTATTTATGATAGTCACACAGAGAGAAGGAGAGAGAGAGGCAGAGACACAGGCAGAGGGAGAAGCAGGCTCCATGCACCGGGAGCCCGACGTGGGATTCGATCCCGGGTCTCCAGGATCGCGCCCTGGGCCAAAGGCAGGCGCCAAACCGCTGTGCCACCCAGGGATCCCTAGTTCGTCTTTTTAATGGTGGTGGAGCTGTGACCAGTGCGTGGTCCTCTCTGATTAGCTCCTGGCCAATCTTTCTAACTGCTTCTTGAGCATGTTTCCCCGGACGTCCTAGAAGTGCCTCAACATGATCCTGCTCATCCTTCTCTGGGTTCAGGTCATGGCTTCACCATGCGCAGAGCCATCTGAGCTAAAAATAACAATGAATTTCATCTTCCTCCTCCTCACTTATTATTATTATATTATTTTTAACCTAATTATTATTCCCTGAGACCTTTTGTTTCTACCTCAGAAATATCTCGTTTATCCCCTAGTGCCATAAAGATCCTCTATTGAGACTACCTTGGTGGTTTCCTTTTTTTCTTTTTTTTAAAGACATATTTATTTATCTATTTATTTGAGAGAGAGAGAGAGAGAGAAAGAGATAGAGCACAAGTGAGGAAGAGAGGGATAAGCAGGCTCCCTACTGAGCAGGGAGCTGGGAGCTGGACATGGGGCTCAATCCCAGGACCCTAAGATCATGACTTGAGCTGAAGGCAGATGCTTAACCAACTGAGCCACCCAGGCATCCCCCTCTGTGGTTTCATAAATAATTTCCTGTTTTCCCCACCTCTTTGAGCCACACACATATCCCTCCCTCCTAAAAAACCTTTGCCTGTTCATTGTCTAGAATAAAGTACATGTGTCATAGGATAGCATCGAAGATTTTTCCCAACATGGTTTCAAATCTTCTTTCCAATTTCATCTCAGTCAATGCATCCTGTGATCCCTCACCCTGGACTACTAGCCATTTCCTGAAATAAGCTTCTCTGCCTCTGCAAATGCTACTCTTCTCTTCCCAGTTTCGTTATTTTATTTTTAATTATTTCTCCCTCAGTGGAGCTCATCCTAGTTCTTCTAAGCAGTATTAACTGTTCTCAGGGCATCTGGGTGGCTCAGTGGTTGAGCACATGTCTCCCTTGGGCTCAGGGCATCGTCCCAGGGTCTGGGATCAAGTCCTGCATTGGGCTCCCTGCAGAGAGCCTGTTTCTCCCTTTACCTGTGTCTCTTCCTCTCTCTCTGTGTCTCTTGTGAATAAATAAATCTTTTTTAAAAAAAGAATTGTTCTGTCCCTGTTGCTCCCTAAAATGTCCCCCCTCTGTCCTCTCATGTTAACAGACCCACTTGTGCACACATCATCCTCTATGCACCCTTGTGGCTGTTCATCTTTAGACCCCAATCCCAGCATTTAAAAGGGACTTAATAAATGTCTATAAAATGTGTTGAAAATCTTTTACTTTGGCAGAGAGCAACTGCATCTTGGGGACACCTTCTTTCATATCTGTGAAGTTTGGGCCAGAATCTGCCACCCCCGAAATATGCCACGTTGGCTTACAATTATTTTGAGCTGAAGGTGATTAGGTAGCAGCAGCTGCAGGAGGAACTCTTTGCTATCTCCCTTTCTGCTTAAAAGCAGGACATAAATTTCCTTCTGTGCAGGTGTCCCCCCTGCCTGCCCCCCACCCCTCTCCTGACTCAAGAGGAATGGAGCAACCCAATCCCAGGAGACAGAAAGTCAGCACTGAGATGAATCTGCCTAAACAAACCTTACTAAATAATCCTTGTTTTCCATTAATTTCTCGGTATATTTACCTTCCCATAATTGACTGCCCAGAGAGGCCCAAACCTCTTTTATTCATCTTGTCACTTTCCCCCATTTATTGCCTTCTGTTAACATGGTATATAAGCTCTCAGGCCTAATTGGTTTTTAGGGTTTTCACTTCTTTTTTTGGTGAGGCTCCTTGTGTGTATATGAAACAAACCTTTCTCCTGTT
Source organism: Canis aureus (assembly GCF_053574225.1). Classification (NCBI taxonomy): domain Eukaryota; kingdom Metazoa; phylum Chordata; class Mammalia; order Carnivora; family Canidae; genus Canis; species Canis aureus. The sequence continues at coordinate 50,284,798 of NC_135625.1, read as the reverse complement.
CATCGTCTTCTGTCCATTTAATTCATGTGTCTCAGTCACAAACCTAAGAGGGTGGAGGAACCATTTTTTTCTCTCCCCTACACTTCCAGCCGGGCAAACAAATATTGACATACACGGTTCTCTTGTCCCTTACTTCCTGCCTCAGGGTACAATCCTCCCTTCTAGCCATGTGGCCCTTTTTAATGCCTGGTTGGGGGGCAGCTCCTTGGGGCTCCAAACTCCCCAGTGTGGGCCCCATGTCCTCTCACTTGCCCTTCACTGTGTTCTGACCATTGTCTCTCAAAGATGATTCACTTCGTGCTGATTCCTACTCAGCAATTATGGATAATAGGTTGATCTCAAGATAACCGCATTGCCATGGTGGGCTCTTGGAGAACTCATTTCTTGACTAAAACCTGCAAAGAATGGTGACGCTGGAGCGCTATGGCCAGGCTAGAGGACCAGATGGTCTGCATTTGGGAGGGGAGAGATAAGGGTGAGTTCAGGGGCAAGAGAGGTGAGGGACAGAGTGGTGGTTCTCAGGGAGGCTCAGGCAAGTCAAGCAGCAACCACAAAGGTGAGCTGCGGGGAGTCCAGCCTGGAAGCTTTGCCAGTGAGTCTTGAAGGTGGAAACTGGGGAGGGACTCTTGAAGCAGAAGCTCAGGAAACCGTCTGTAGTGGGAGAGAGTATGTCCTATTGGGCCGAGTATGTCGGATCTTTGCGGATGGTGCATGGTAGAAGGGGGTGCGGGGTGCATCTGTTCTCCAAGTGGGTGGCTGCCTTCAGGCCAGTCGGTACACAAATCCATGAAGTGGCCAAATACTGGCCAGTTAAATGGGCTTGTTAAGGGGAAATTCACTCCGTATCCATGAGGAGGTGACTCTCATTTGAGTAGACACTGTCAGGTTTGGTTATGGTTCTCAGGCAGAAGACCCCTGCCCCTCCTTTACTTCATGTAACAAAAAGTGAGTTATTTTTCTTTTGGGGAGTGTTTAATGAAAATGGTGCTTGAGTGAAGGGTGGCTGGGTGGCTCAGTCACTTAAGTGTGATCTCAGTTTTGGCTCAGATCATGATGTGGGATCAAGCTCTGAGCACAGTGCGGAGTCTACTTGGGATTATTTTCCCCTCCCCCCTCTCTCCCCCTCTGCTCTCCCGTCCCTCTCCCTCTGCTCAAGCTCTCTCTAAGCTAACTAAATAAATAAAATCTGGGATCCCTGGGTGGCGCAGCGGTTTGGCGCCTGCCTTCGGCCCAGGGCGCAATCCTGGAGACCCAGGATCGAATCCCACGTCGGGCTCCCGGTGCATGGAGCCTGCTTCTCCCTCTGCCTGTGTCTCTGCCTCTCTCTCTCTCTGTGACTATCATAAAAAAAAAAAAAAAAAAAAAAAAAAAAAAAAAAAAAATGGTGCTTGAGTGAATCCTATAGTCCTTTCCTTCTATTCTCTCCCACTCCCCCACCTCCTTCCCTCCACAAAGAGTTGTTGGTTTGCATCATGTGCCAGGTCTCTGCTGGGTGCTGGGGATTGATTCAGAGCCAGGCAGGGTAGGATCCCTGTGTCCAGCAGCCTGACCTCCATTTCTACCATGCCAGCTAGGGATGGAAATCAGGGTGACTGTCCTGGAAGGTCACCACTGTGACACCAGGTGCTAGGACCAGCCAGCAGAATGGAAGAGCCAGGCCCTTTGTTAAAAAGATTATTAAGAATTTTGGGTTGGGGGCAGCCCCGGTGGTGCAGCGGTTTGGCGCTGCCTGCAGCCCAGGGCATGATCCTGGGGACCCTGGATCAAGTTCCACATAGGGCTCCCTGCATGGAGCCTGCTTCTCCCTCTGCCTGTGTCTCTGCCTCTTTCTTTCTCTCTGTGTGTCTCTATGAATAAATAAATAAAATCTTAAAAAAAAAAAAAGAATTTTGGGACAGTTGCAGAAGTGGAGTCTTAAACTGCTGCTTAAGAGCATGGGGCCCTTCAGAGGGTGGCCAACACAGCCAGCCCTGCTGTGCACTGTGTTCCTGCCCAGTGACCCCAGGGGCAAAAGGGAGTGGGGAGGCAAGAGAGAGGCTGTAACAAAAGGAGGGGGAGAAGAAGGTAGCTGAAACCCTCCTCAGCTTCCATCCACACTAACCACCCACAAAAGGCCCATTGTCTTTTTTCTTACAGTAAGTGTCCTGATCCCTTGGTTATTTGCAGAATCACATCTCCACAGGGCCTTCTGTTGTCATCCTTCCAGTTTTTTATCATTTCATATAGGGGAAGACACTGTCTTCTGATTTCTATGCACCAAAGCTGGGTCAGGAGAAGGGAGCGCGTGGGGAGGGGTGTGAGGAAGGGGAGAAAGTTCTGATACTTGACTGAAGATGACATCTTCTAAAACTGGCCAGCAAGAATTTGATTGGCAGCAGTTCTGTTAGTTGACTGAGTGCTGAATGGAGCTGTGTATTCAGCTGTGAGATGGATGTCCCTACACGGGTGACAGGGTTCACTGTTAATAGACCAGAGGTGACCAGCTCCTGTGGTAGGCAGGTTTGTGGGAACCACGATCTGATTTTGTGAACTTGAATATCCAGACACTTCAAAAGTGTAAAACTGCAGTTGTACTAACTCCTGAGTGATAGAGAAATCTGTATCATGATGGCATCAATATTCATATTTATATATGAACTGTGGGAGAGAGAGAACATGAGCAACCTCCTCTTTGCCCAATAAGGAGAGTGTTGGGGAGGATTTCAGCTAAGACTAGTCTGAGCTACTGCTGTTAATAACCATTTTCTTCTGGAAGCAAGACCTACAGACGGGAACGGAAAAGATGAAACTTACTACAGTCTCTGTTCTAAAGTTAATTTTATGTGGGGTGCCCAGCTGGCTCAGCTGGTAGAGCATCCAACTCTTGATCACAGGGTCTTGAATTCAAGGCCCACGTTGGGCTTAGGGCCTACTAATAACAAAAAGAGTTAAAACTATTTTGTCTGATATACGTATGGCGACTCCAGCTTTCTTTTGACAGACATGATAAATATTTCTCCATCCTCTCACTTTCAATCTGCAGGTGTCTTTAGGTCTAAAATGAGTCTTTTGCAGGTACCATATAGATGGGTCTTGTTTTGTTTTTTTGTTTTTTGTTTTTTAATTTGTATTTTTTTATGATAGTCACACACAGAGAGAGAGGCAGAGACACAGGCAGAGGGAGAAGCAGGCTCCATGCACCAGGAGCCCAACATGGGATCCCGGGTCTCCAGGATCACGCCCCGGGCCAAAGGCAGGCGCCAAACCGCTGCGCCACCCAGGGATCCCTGTTTTTTTTTTTTTTTTTTTTTTTAAATCAATGCTGTCACCCTATGGCTTTTGATGGAGCATTTAGTCCATTTAAGTTCAAAGTTATTGATAGATATGTATTTATTGCCATTTTATTATTTGTTTTAGGGAGAAAAGACAAAACTCAAGAACTAGATGGGTGAATTTTGCAAGGACAAATTTACTGATGGGAGAAATGAGTAGTGGTAGGTCTGTGTGGGCTGAACTGGAGCTGTGGGGTGGCAGACTGAGAATGAGCTGGTGGGAGGGGCTTTGGGCCAGTCTGCAGGGTGGGGTCCTGGAGGCACTCACGCCCATACCTCTCTTTCCTGTTTGCTTAGGAGGTCGCCACTTGCTTTAGGCTCTAAGTGATTTAGATGCCTGACCAAGGCTCCTCTGGACGGGACTGCTTCCTAGGTGAGCACAAGTAAGCCCCACAGCCTTTTGCATGTTACGAGTGTAGAGCAACACACAGCTTTCCATGGGTGCTAAGTGCTTTTAAGTAGAGCTTACTTTCCTTTTCAAAGCAGAGATGAGGTATTCAGCTTAGAATGACTGAGAAATTTTCCACTGGATGGGTTGAAAACTAAGTACTGGGGCGCCTGGGTGGTTCAGTTGGTTAAGTGTCCAACTCTTTTTTTTTTTTTTAATTTTTATTTATTTATGATAGTCACACAGAGAGAGGGAGAGAGAGGCAGAGACACAGGCAGAGGGAGAAGCAGGCTCCACGCAGGGAGCCCGACGTGGGATTCGATCCTGAGTCTCCAGGATTGTGCCCTGGGCCAAAGGCAGGCGCCAAACCACTGCGCCACCCAGGGATCCCAAGTGTCCAACTCTTGATTCTGGTTCAAGTCATGATCTCAGGGTTGTGAGATCCAGCCTCTTGAAACATGCTCCATCCTTGGCACATAGGCTGCTTAATATCCTCTCTCTCCCTCTCCATCTCCAGCTCCCCACCCCCACCCCTGTGCCTGCATGCGTGTGCACATTCTCAAAAACAAACCCAGGGGCACCTGGGTGGCTCAGTGATTGAGCATCTGTTTTCGGTTCAGGTTGTGATCCCCAGGCCTTGGAATCGAGTCTTGCATAGGCCTCCCTGCATGGAGCCTGCTTCTCCCTCTGCCTGTGTCTCTGCCTCTCTCTCTCTCTCTGTCTCTCATGAATGAATAAATAAAATCTTAAACAAAAACAACAACAAAAAACTCCAAGTACTAATGAGGTCAACCTGAAATACTTGATTCCCATATAGCAATAGTAATTATAGCATTATAATGATAATAATTATCATTTATTTAATACCTGTCAGGTACCAGGCACCATTGTAAGTGTTTTACATAAATTATCTCTTTATTCTTCGCACCAGCCCTCAGGAAGCAGGTGATATTATTTCCTTAATTTTACCAAGATGGAAATTGAGGCACAGAGAGATTAAATAACTTGCCTAAGGTCACAGATTTGTAAAATCAGTGCTGAAATTCAAACTCAGGCCATTTGACTTCAGAGCCTATACCTTTTACCATTATAAACTATTTAGCTCTGAATTAGACAAGCTTTAGCATCATGAGAATTAGATGACCTCGGTCATAGGGAGAGCTAGTGAGAGGACACAAATGACTCAACACAGCTCATGTCTTATGAATGGCAAAATGTCCCAAATCTTAATAGTGAGGATCAGTTCATTTCAATGATTTTTAATACCTTAGTTATCATCCAAATAGCCAGAATAGAGGCCATAGATTGTGGGCACATAAATCTAAGAATATGAGAATCACTGATCAGAGGGGAACCAGGACAGTGACGACAGTGTAATGGTGCTTGGCATTTTTGTAAACTCACCATGTGGCTCAGAAAAACCCTTCCTTACCAATAAGGAAACTAAAGCTCGGAGATAGTAAATAACTCATGCAGAAAACATATTTAAGTTTCTGAGATGGCATTTGAACACACCCACAAAGACTTCAAAATCTGGGCTCTGTCCATACTCTAAGAAGTTAAAGCTAATTTTATACATTTTTTATTGTTATAAAGTAATATAACTGAAAATGTCTGGATTAAGAATACAGCATGATTTTTATGTTAACTGATGGCTATTTGTTATCAGTTACATGTACCAGGAACACGGTGACTCTTTTTTTGCAAACTGTTCTTGCTTAGAATTCATCTTGCACCTAAGGCCAGCACAAGGAATAGTAAGATAAGACAGAATTCAGATATGCATTGTTGTAACCAGAATTTTGGCTGATGGAAAGACTTAGCTCGCCGGGGTCTCACTCCCTACTCTCCCACCTGCCACTGCTCGGTGCTCCACATCATTCACTATGACCTCTTTGAGTTTTCCTGCACAACATCTCCGGCCCAAAAGGACCAAGTTAACCTGTGGTGAAGATATTTTGAAGTGGCACAGTCTTGCTTCGTTCACTCTAGTCACATAAGAGACCCTGCTGTGTTGCTTCTAAAACAATGTTCTAGAATGAGCATCAATAAGAAGAGAGGCCCCTGGGCAACCGACTCCTCCAAAACCTGTTGCTTGCGAGGTTGCACAACTGCAAGAGACATTTGGACTTTGCTGTTGGCGGTACGCTCTGTCCAGAGTGCTTGGTGTCCAATTACACTGCTCAGCAGTTTTATTCCTATTGGTAAAAGAATTAGGTTTTTATTGGATGCTACTCAGTCTTTAAACATATAGTGATTGCCTAATGGAAACCCGTGGGCAATTGTTATTGGAAATAGAAAATATTCAAGGTGAAGAGCTCAAAATTTTCAAAATGTGTTTGGAATGTTCAAAGGACCAGGTCAGTCTGAAGGGCAGGCTGTTGGGATCCTTCCTGGCTCCCATACACATATTCTCTCTGTGCTTCCCAGATGCTGGCATTGTGACGTGTTAGCATTTCCCTTTTTTCTCAAGAAGGCCGAAAGAAGGTGCCCAGAACAAAACTGAATCTTTGATATATCCTAATTTGAAAAGTATGAGCCTCAGTTTTCTTATTTGATTAAAAGAGGTATTCATGGGATGTTGTACTGAAAATGCTTTGTAAACCAATATATTATCGTTATTCAGTTCACCATAGGAGTTGAATATGACATTGTCACAAATGAAATTATAATAGTATTTGGTAGAACAGAGGGCCTTATTAATATGCACCTCTATAGATGGTTTCTAGAGTCTGACTGGCATCATAGAACTAGTGATTGATCTGATTAGAGACGTAAAGACGTACTTGCCCTATTTGACAAATGAAGTAGTTTCTAATTGAAATTGAAGGATGGGTGAACTTTAAATGGAGTCTTGGCAGATGAAGAGGCTAGGTAGGGGAAGAAGAATGTTCTAGATGGACCTGATGATACAGAGTGTTTGGTGTGTGATCTGGTGTGCCCTAATGTGTTAAGGGCATAATCTGAGATGAAATTAGAAAGGTAACCCAGGAGCAGATGGTGGAGGACCTTGAATGCCACAGTCAGAATTTGTGTCAAATTCCCTGGTAATTCATAGGGATTCACCGAAGGCTGTGGAGAAATGTACAAGTCTTCTGTATTTTGCCATGATGCCTCTCATGTCAAAATAACTTGCCCAAGAGATGTCTTGGACAGGCAAAGCATGGAGACAGGGTGGCTCATGGGAAGCCACTGAATAGTGCTGCAAGATGAATTCTAAGCAAGAATAGTTTGAAAAAAAAAAAAAAAACAAAAAAACAGAAGCAGAGGAGGACTTCCAGTCTGGAGGTGGGAACACAGCAGAGTTGGTCCGAATACACCCACGTTCTAGGTGATTTCCTTACCCGTCCCATGGCTGGGGTCTGTTATCAACTCTCTGACACACTCAACGCATGCTGTGGCCAGTCAGCTCTGGTTTGGCCCATTTTCTCCAGCTGTTGCCAAGACCTCCAGGAAGCCCATTGAGTGCAGTGACAGGCCCTTCCTCTTAAAGGAGAAAGCCAGCTACTTTCAAAGGAATGGGTACTGATTTTTTGGTACTCTTCTCTTTTTGTGATCTCATGGCAACAGAGAACACACAGATCACTCCTGCTTAGAGCTCTGCGATTTAAGATTCACAGAGCAGTTGGGTGGGCAGTTTTTGAAGACAGCCTTTGGTTTTTGTTTTCTTTTTCCTTCTTGGCCCAGCACAACTAGTTGAATACAGGAAATTAAGATCACATTGTCTGGTTGCTCACTGATTAAACTGCATTAGATTGACAATCTTTAAGCCCTGATTATTTTGTTTTAAAGTCATCTTCATGTGCATAAATATGCATCATTCCTAGCCTCAAAAGGTGTTTGTTAAAAATTCTTTTGAAAGTAGTCCTGGGGCGCCTGTGTGACACAGTCAGTTGAGCCACCAACTCTTGGTTTTGGCTCAGGTCGTGATCTCAGGGTCCTAAGATCAACCCCCACATTGGACTCTGCGCTCTGCGTGGAGTTTGCTGCTTGTGATTCTTTTTCCCTCTCCCCCTGCTGCTCCTGCTCGTGCTCTCTCTCTCTCTCTCAAATGAATACACTTAAAAAAAAAAAAAAAGAAAGTAGTCCTGAGTTATTCAGGATTCAGAGTAGCAGTTGTAAAAATAGTCACATTATGTGCCGTGAAAGAGATGCTGAACTCTATACAGGAAGCGTCCTGGCTTCCCCATTTCTGCCTGTTGGGAGAAAGTGGAGCAGGAGCCCTCGTTGGGGAGAAACATAATAAAGAGATGTCTCTTTCTGCTTAAGAAAGCCAACTACAAATAGAATGAGTATAATTTTGCAAAGTATGTTGGAAGGAATAAACCTCTTTAGCAATATAATTAGTAGATATTGTACTCGAAGCATTCCTTGCAGAACATGAGGTTTGTTTCTCTGTGGGTATTTTGTCCTACCACTGTCAAAAGTGATGCTATTGGTCTCTGATGTATAGTTTATAGCCTAAGAAGAATAACACAGAAGGACATGTTATAATATATGGGGAAAACAGCAAAAGTACAAACATAGAAATTACGTCTAATGTTTGCTTTCATTTTTAATCAATGTTGCCTTTTTTAAAAAAATTATTTATTTATGAAAGACACACACAGAGAGAGGCAGAGACATAGGCAGAGGGAGAAGCAAGCTCCATGTAGGAAGCCTGACGTGGGACTCAATCCCGGAACGCCAGGATCACGCCCTGAGCCAAAGGAAGACGCTCAACTGCTAAGTCACCCAGATGTCCCTGTTGCTTTTGATGACAACAAAAAAGTAAATAAAAGCAAATATAATGTGTAATTGAGCTTTAAACATTTCCTGATGGCTTTTATTTATTCAATAATCATTCATTGATAGTGGCTATAGGATGCTAGGTAGTGTCTAACGAATTGGAGATAGAAGTATATAGACATGGCCAACATGCACATGAGAAAATGCTCTGCATCACTTGCCATCAGGGAAATACAAATCAAAACCATAATGAGATACCACCTCACACCAGTGAGAATGGGGAAAATTAACAAGGCAGGAAACCACAAATGTTGAGAGGATGCGGAGAAAAGGGAACCCTCTTACACTGTTGGTGGGAATGTGAACTGGTGCAGCCACTCTGGAAAACTGTGTGGAGGTTCCTCAAAGAGTTAAAAATAGACCTGCCCTACGACCCAGCAATTGCACTGTTGGGGATTTACCCCAAAGATACAGATGCAATGAAACGCCGGGACACCTGCACCCCGATGTTTCTAGCAGCAATGTCCACAATAGCCAAACTGTGGAAGGAGCCTCGGTGTCCATCGAAAGATGAATGGATAAAGGAGATGTGGTCTATGTATACAATGGAATATTCCTCAGCCATTAGAAATGACAAATACCCACCATTTGCTTCAACGTGGATGGAACTGGAGGGTATTATGCTGAGTGAAGTAAGTCAATCGGAGAAGGACAAACATTATATGTTCTCATTCATTTGGGGGAATATAAATAATAGTGAAAGGGAACAGAAGGGAAGGGAGAAGAAATGTGTGGGAAATATCAGAAAAGGAAACAGAACATAAAGACTCCCAACTCTGGGAAACAAACTAGGGGCGATGGAAGGGGAGGAGGGTGGGGGGTGGGGGTGAATGGGTGACACGCACTGAGGGGGGCACTTGACAGGATGAGCACTGGGTGTTATTCTGTATGTTGGTAAATTGAACACCAATAAAAAATAAATTTATTAAAAAAAAGAAGTATATAAAAGACATCAACTACCAGGGAGCTCCAGCGTATGGGAGTGATGGAAGTGTAGCTATCACATCACGATGCCACCAAATAAGGCAAAGGTGGAAGGGTGCACTAGGCTCTTTGGGAGCACAGAGAAGAGAGCGATGAGCAGAGGGAAAGCTTTACGGAGGTGGCACAGCTTGAGCTTGGTCAACACAGATGACTTGTTTCAGTGACAGTTCCAAGCAGAGGCGAGAGGGTGAAAAGGCATAGAATGAGTTGAGAATATATGGTTTAACTGGGAAAATTATGAGCAAGGCAGCAATTATTGATTGCCATTCCCCTTCTTGTTGTTCAAACCCAATTCCAGCTAGGTATTGGCAGCCACAAGCTTCAGAGATGCAAGGTCCCTTTAACAGTGTAAGCCCATTGCAGTACATCAGTTCCCCTTACGGATGATCTGCTTTCAGTGTAGGCTGCTGTTATGAGTTGAACTGTGTCCCTAAAAAGACATGCTGGAGTCCTAACTCCTAGCGCCTGTGAATGTGATCTTTGGGAAGAGGGCCTTGGTAGATGTCATCAAGTTAAGATGATGTCAATAGAGTGGGCCTTAATCCAATATGACTGATATCCTTCTAAGAAGAGGAGAGTGCCATGTGATGATGCAGACACAGGGGGAGAACACTATGTGAAAGGTAGAGGCAGAGATTGGAGTGATGCATCTAATAAGCCAAGGAACACCAAGGATTTCTGGCAACACCAGAAACAGAGAAATGCATGGAACAGATTCTCCCCTAGAGTCTTCAGAGAGGGTACAGGGTTGCCAACACCTGATTTTAACCTTCTTTACTCTGGAGATAATAATTAAAAAAAATATTTTATTTATTTATTCATGAAAGACACAGACAGAGAGAGGCAGAGAGACACAGGCAGAGGGAGAAGCAGGCTCCATGCAGGGAGCCCGATGTGGGGCTCCATCCCGGGTCTCCAGGATCACGACTTGAGCCAAAGGCAGACGCTCAACCGCGGAGCCACCCAGGTGCGCCAATCAATTAGTATTAAAATCTATTCCAAGCGCTGTCAATGAGAGCAAGATAGAGAAAGGTGCAGGGAGGGGACCCAGTTGGGGTGGTTAGGGACGACTTCCGGAGAAGGTGACGTTCTAGCCGAGATTTAAAGGATGAGAAGGCGCCAGGCCCCGGAAACGGTGTCAAGTTTACCCTAAGGCAGTTAAAAATAGCCCCCTACCGCTCCGGCAGCCTTATTGGACGACCGCGCTAGGCGGCGTCGCCGCCAGCAGTAAAGATGGCGGGCGGGCGGCGGGGCGGGGCGGGGCGTGCCCGCGGCCTGATTGGCCGGCCGGGCAGCGTCACGTGGGCGGCCGCCGAGCATCCGGGCTCCCGGCGGCGGCGCTGCGGAGGCTCCCGGGAGCGGGCGGCGCGGCGAGCGGACGGCGGCGGCGCCTCCCGGGCCGCCCGCGTGGGCCAAGCGGCACGCGTGCCGAGCATGGCGGGCTCCCTGCCTCCCTGCGTGGTCGACTGCGGCACCGGGTAAGAGCCGCCGGCGCCCGCCCCGCTTCCGCGCGGCCCGCCCCCGCCCCGGCGCCGAGCACCTGCTCCGCCGCCCGCCCCGGCTCACCTGGCGGGGATTTACCGCAGAGCGCCCCTGGCGGGGCCGGACCCGGCCGGGCTCTGCGCTGGCCACCTGTGCGCCCCGCCCCCTCCTCTCGGGCCCCGGCCGCGCGCCGCCGCCGCTCACCTGGCTGGGCGCGGCGCTCGGCATCGGCGCGCGCACCTGGCCTGGCCTTGCTCCCGCGCGCGGGCCCAGGCGGACCTTCCACCTGCCCGGCCGTGCCCCGACCTGTGTCCCCCAGTGCATGGCCTTTCTTGCTCGTCCTTCTTGACCACTTGTGGAGGTTTTCACGTCGCTCTCCCGACTTGACACCTCGTGTGCAGCATGCTTTGCTGCCTCCGAGTGTTGAATGCCTCGCTCGGCTGAGCTCTTGCTTCAGTTTGCGTGCACTTGCCTTCTCGCTTAAAAAACACGTTAAAAAGGCTCCATTTTGAAAAACAAAGGCTAAATTTGGGAAAGCCTCTTTGTGGTGTAGTTTTTTTTTTCTTTTTCTTCTTTACTTTTTGGTTGAGATGGTGTCTTTTGATGTTACAACGTGCAGAAGAGCTAGCTCTAGCTACCTTAGGAAATCTCCGGTTCAGTGGTCCAAGCTCAGCTGATTGTAGGAACGTGAATCCGTCTAGCTGGTAGTTGGGAAATTCAGGCATGCCTCCTTGCTTTGTAGGTTAAGTACTCAATGAAATAACCCAGAAGCAGATTTAGTCTCCTGAAGATTTTCCTACACGGGATTTTTACAAATTTTTGTCAGAAAATCTTCCATGGCATGTTCACCTTAGCCTTGATTCTTTTCTGTAGAAAAATGCACTTGGTTTGGTTTCCTTGACAACCTTGTGGGGGTGTCTTTAATTTGTTACAGTCCATCTCCTACTGATCATGCTTTCCTTTTGCTGCTGAAGCCTGTACTATTGGTTCCAGGCTGGAAAAAGCTGCCTCTTGGCTTGTGCTAATGTTTTTTGAGATAAGTGTTGTATCAGAAGTTTTGTGGCTCTTTATTTTAGAAGTTGTTTTGCTGCAGAGAACACAAGCCAAAATCAAAATTGATGTGGGAACCTGCCCCCTGCCCCTGAGTTTTTGGCTCCTTATGCATTCCCTCATCCCCTGGTAGGGGTCTTCATCCCATGCCCTCCTGATGTCTGGTTGTATCTACAGTGAAGGCAGCAGGTGAACCTGTTTTTTCCACATGTGCATGTGAAATTTTTGCTTTTGTATTTTCAGTCTTGTAAACCTATTGAAATCTAAAGCATTTTTGGTAGTAGCACTAGGTAATGCCCGCAGAGTTTGTCAGTACCTTTAATATTAGTAAGCTGGAGGCTTCACTCCTTGTTCTTGCTCTAAAATGTGGTGCTGTTTTGACCTTTTGAGGTAAGTGGGAATGTAACTTGGCTTACGTGGAGATACAACTTCATTATATCAATGTTTTATGACCCCCAAATCAATGCAGTTTTTTTTTTTTTTTTGTCTGGTGTGGGCTTTGGCAGTCTGGTAGACAGTGGCAGGGAATCTTCCCACTATGTTTCACGCGGATGTGTTCTGTTGTGGAAGTGACTGTGATTTACCATGAATATCCAGGGTCCAATATTTGGTCAGAAGGAGCAGCCTGGGAGGCCATATCAATACTTATTAGTTCTTATATTTCTTTTTTTTTTTTTTTTGTTCTTATATTTCTCAGACAGTGGAAATTGTTTTTGGATTAACTTTTATGTCAAAATAGGATTCAAAAAGGGTAAAATAGATGTAAAAATAACTAGGACCAAGAAACAGATCTAGGTAGTCATCCTAAACTGTAGACCACTGGTTGCTGTAGATGGGTCTCACATTTGGCCTTTGCCTGTCTGACAAAATTGTTGGCGTCATTGTCGGTTATGCAGTTCTTGTCATCAAGGAGAAAGAGAAATAGCCTTCTTGGGTGAAAAGGCTTTTTGTCTAGCACTAAATTCTAACAGAAAATTCACGTGGAACTATAAGTAGTTATTTAGTAGACCATGTACCAAATGGTATTTTTTTAATAGTAAATAAATTTATTTCATCCTTGTAGCCATGCATACTCCTCTGATAGTCGCTGAAACCAATTCAGTGACTGCAAGTGTGCCAGGGGCCAGGATAGTGTGGACCAAGGTACCTGTTTGATCCAAAGATAAAGCTTTGTTTATTTAAAAGGATTACTATGGGCTGCATAGTTTTCAGAGAATTTTCCACAAATTCTAGTTTCACTTCTCTTGTCTTTTTTTTGCATTTTTTTTAAAAAAAGATTTATTTTTTTTTATTTTTTTTTATTTTTTATTTTTTTTTTAAATTTTTATTTATTTATGATAGTCACACAGAGAGAGAGAGAGAGAGAGGCGGAGACGTAGGCAGAGGGAGAAGCAGGCTCCATGCACCAGGAGCCCGATATGGGATTCGATCCTGGGTCTCCAGGATCGCGCCCTGGGCCAAAGGCAGGCGCTAAACCGCTGCGCCACCCAGGGATCCCTATTTTTTTATTTTTTTACGCAATCTCTACACCCATTACAGGGCTTGAACCCATAATCCTGACATCAAGAGCTGAATGCTCCACTGACTAAGCTGGCCAGGTGCCCCTTTACTTGCATTTTTAAACTTATTTTGAAAAAATTTCAGATCTACTGAAAAACTTCAAGAACAGTACCAAAAAACCTACTATATATGTATATATATTTTTTCTTTTTGGGGGGGTGGGGAGTGGAGAGAGAGAGGCAGGTGCAGTAGGATGGGCAGAGAGAGAATCTTAAGTAGGTTCCACACTGAGTGTGGAGCCTGACGTGGGGCTGGATCTCACACCCCTGAGATCATGAAGTGAGCTGAAATCAAGAGTCGAATGCTTACCCAACTGAGCCACCCAGGCCCCCCCTCTACTATATATCCTTCATCCTGTTTCACCAGCTATTAACATTTGCTTTATCATTCTCTGGATAGTCTATGCATATTATTTTTCTGCACTGTTTGAGAGTAAGTTGCAGGTATTGTGCCCTTTTGTATCAAAATACTTTAGGGCATACTGAGAAGAGGGGTTTCCTTTTATCCAATCACAGGCCAGTGACATTTATGTGGTGGTGTTCTCTAATATGCTATCTAAGACTCCCATGAGTGGTCTCATTTATGTCTTGTGGACTCTTCTTCCCCTTCCTTGTCCAGCACTGCCTCTTGTTTGGTTGTCAGCCAGTCTTTTAGGTCTCATCCGACTGGACTGGTCCCTTAGCCTTTCTCTAGTTTTCAGGATGCTGACATTATTGGGAGCCAGTTGCTATGTATATTGTCCCTCAGTATCAGCTTGTCTGGTGTTTCCTCATGATAGATACAGGGTATGCATTTTGTCAGGAATACCACAGAAGTGACACCAGTATTTCTTAGTGCATCCCACCAGAATCTTCCCACCCCCAGCATGACTGAGATTTAATTGACATCTAACATTGTGTGAGTTTAAGGTATACATTTTGATTTATTTATATATTGCAAAATATATAAATGTATAGCTTTAGCTCACACCTCCCTCACATCGCATAGTTGCCATTTCTTTTTTGTGGTGAGAACACCTAAGTTCTATTCTCTTAGGAACTTTAAGGTTTATAATACAGTATTATTGACTGTAGTCACTGTACTGTACATGAGATCCCTCTAGTTGAAAGGCTTAAAATAATGGTATGCCTCCTTTTTGATGTTCACTTGAATTATTTGGATAGGGTGATGGCCATTAGATTTCTCCACTGCATAGTTTTTCCCTAATAATGTCATTTACGGAGAATTGTTTTGAGCTTATGTAAAATACCTGTTCTTCCGTAAACTTTCACCCAGTAGTTTAGTATTGATTGGTGATTTTTGCTGTAATTGATAATTGCCATGATGGTTGCCAAATTGTGATTATTTAACTCCAGTGATGTATCTACATTTCTTAGTTAATGTTTTACTATAAGGGGATACTTTTACATTCTTCTCATCTATTTATTTATCATTTGTGTGGGTTATTACTTTACTCAAAAGGTTATAATCCATTATGTCATTCTTACTATATTCAATGGGTTATTATCAGTTATTGCCATTATTTGTTTTGAATGCTTAAATTGTTTGAGATTTGACCAATAAGAGCCCATTCAAACTGTTTTCTGGCATTCCTTGGGCATGTCCCTATATTTTTTGAGCATGTTGTTATTATTAGTAGACTGCAATGATAGTCTTGTGCATGTGTACACTTTTTTTGTATTTTTTGCTGGGTGTCTCTGGGAATGTGTTCTAGAAGTGGGATTTCTGGGTCAAAGAGCAATTGCATATATAATTTTGCTAGTCCGTGAAATCCCACTCAGCAGTGTGTATCCTCACCAGCAATGTATGAAAAGTACTTGTGTCTTCTTACAGACTAACAGTATATTGTCAAAATTTATTTTTATTTTTATCCATCTAGAGAGTAAGAAATAATACTATAGTTTTAATTTGAATTTCTTCTTATGTGGAAAGATGGGCATCTTTTATTTTGGTTAAGAGGCATTTACATTTCTGTGTTCTGTCTCGTCATTTCTCTAGCCCATTTTCCTGTGTGTTTTTTGCCTTGTGCTTTGATTTTGGAAGCTCTTCATGTATTAGGGTGTGTTGGAGATTCCGCAGACCGCTTCAGTGATTTGCTAGGATCGGTTCCAGGACTGTAGTGAAAATCAGCCAAGGGAAAAGGCGCATGAGGCCGAGTAAGGAGGAAACCAGGAGCAAGCTTCCAGAGTCCTCTCGCACTGGAGCCACATAGACGCGTTTAATCAGCATTCGGTTCTGACAACACACCACAGAAGCTCAGTGAAGACCTGGTGCCGAGTTATCAGGCTGGCCATGGCACCCCTGTCGGGCACAAACCAAAATTTTAGAGCCCCAGAAGGAAAGCAGTTGTTCAACTTAAACTATTGTTTGCATGGTTTAGGCACAGCGATAGGAATGGTAGGAACCCTCCTGAAACCGGGGTTTCCAGGTGCCAGCCGGAAGGCCAAGCTTGCAAGCAGGACTTTCTAAAGAGAGCAGTCTTGGGCCTGTTAACTCTTTTCTGCATGTTGGGGCATTAGCTCTTTATGATGTAAGTCACAAATGCATTTTCTCTGTGTATTATTTGTCTTTTGCCATGCAAGGATTTTTTTTTTTTTTTTGAAGAACCAAATTCATTTGTTTTTTCCTTTTTGTTTCTAGATTTTGAGTCATAGTTAAGAAAGTCCTGTCCCCCTCCATTCCCAAGCTATATGGTGTTTTTTTTCTAATGGTTTCATTTTGCCCTCTGTATTTAAATCTTTAATACATTTGGAATGTTTTCTGGGATATGATAGGAGGGAAGGACCCAGTTGGAACTATTTCTGTCTTTTTTTCCTTCTGGCTATCCCATTTATCTCAACATCATTTATGGAAAAAAAAAAAAAAAACCTCTGTGCTTGAAGATGCTGCCTTTATTATATACTAAATTTGTCTATGCAGTTGTGTTTATTTCTAGATTTTGTTTTGAGTTGCATTAATCTATTCACATGCCACCACCACCACAGAGTTTTAATTACTGAGGCTTTAGAATGATTTTATACCTGGTGGGGCTGGCCTCTCCTACACATCTCTTTCTTTATTTAGGGCTTTCCAGTAAATTTTTGCTTGTTCCTCCAAATGGGCTTATAGTCAGCTTCTCTAGTTCCAGAGGGAGAATGCCTGATGGCATTTTTATTTGGATTCTATTTAATTTAATTTAGTGAGGGCCATCGTCTCTGTGATGAGTGACTCCTCCCGTGGAAGAACATGCATCTCTGTCCACTAGATCAGTCTGTTTTGTGTCTTTTAGGATACTGTGTTTCCCTCAGGTAGATTTCTTGTTAAGTTTATGCCTAGGTATTTGATTTCTGCTTTGCTATCATAAATGATGTCTTCTTTTTCATTATGTTTTCTGTTTTTCTTGAATAAAGGGTTTTAGTTTTTTTTTTGTGTTAATTTTGTAAACTGCTATTTTACAAAATACTGTTGGGTTGTATGATTTTTCCCTTGATCTTTAGGGTTTTCCAGATATGAAATCTTTGGCAAACAGAGAAGGTTTTACCCCTTTCTTTCTGTTGGTAGGGACTCTATATTCTTTTTTTTGACACACTATAGTGACCATTACTTCCAAAATAATATTAAATAGGAATGGAGTTAGTTTATTTTAGTGGAGCAGCTTCTGGTGTTTCTAAAATAAGATACTGACCTATGGAATGGGAGAAGATATTTGCAAATGACATGTTGCAAATATCTATAAAGAATTTATCAAACTCAGCGCCCAAAAATCCAGTCAAGAAATGGTTAGAGGGATCCCTGGGTGGCGCAGTGGTTTGGCGCCTGCCTTTGGCCCAGGGCGCGATCCTGGAAACCCCGGATCGAATCCCACGTCAGGCTCCCGGTGCATGGAGCCTGCTTCTCCCTCTGCCTATGTCTCTGCCTCTCTCTCTCTCTCTCTCTCTCTCTATGTGACTATCATAAATAAATAAAATTAAAAAAAAAA
This sequence comes from Canis aureus, assembly GCF_053574225.1. Taxonomy (NCBI): domain Eukaryota; kingdom Metazoa; phylum Chordata; class Mammalia; order Carnivora; family Canidae; genus Canis; species Canis aureus. The sequence continues at coordinate 50,267,277 of NC_135625.1, read as the reverse complement.
AAAAGAAATGGTTAGAAGTCATGAATAGACATTTCTCCAAAGAAGATCTACAAATGGCCAACAGACACATGAAAAAAATGCCTCCACATCACTCAGCATCAGGGAAATAAAAATCAAAACCACAATGAGATACCACCTCACACCAGTCAGAATGGCTAAAATGAACAAGTCAGGAAATGACAGATGTTGGCGAGGATGCAGAGTAAGGGGAACCCTTGTACACTCTTGGTAGGAATGTAAATTGGTGCAGCCACTGTGGAAGACAGTGTGGAGGTTCCTCAAAAAGTTGAAAATAGAGCTACCCTACAACCCTACAATTACACTTCTAGGTATTTATTCAAGGGATACAAAATATATATAATGGAATATTATCCAGCCATCAAAAATGAAATCTTGCCATTTGCAATGACAGATGGGACTAGAGGGTATTATGCTCAGTGAAATAAGTCAATCAGGGAAAAATAAATAACCATATGAGTTTACTCATATGTGGGAGTTAAGAAACAAAACAGATGAACATAGGAGAAGGAAAGGAAAAATAAGACAAAATCAGAGAGGGAGACAAACCAGAATAGACTCTTTTTTTAAAAAAAGATTTTATTTATTTATTCATGAGAGATAGAGAGAGAGGTAGAGATATAGGCAGAGGGAGAAGCAGACTCCATGCGGGGAGCCTGATGTGGGACTCGATTCTGAGACTCATGCCCTGAACCAAAGGCAAAGGCTCAACCACTGAGCCACACCCAGGCATCCCCAGAATAGACTCTTAACTCTGGGGAGCAAACGGTCCCTGGAGGGGAGATGGATGGGGTAACTGAGTGATGGGCATGAAGGAGGCACGGGATGTGATGAGCACTGGGTGTTCTATGCAATGGATGAATCACTGAATTATACCCCTGAAACTAGATGGTAAGCTATATGTTAATTAAATTGAATTAAAAAAAATAAGATGCTGGCTTTTGGGCTAGTGTGTGTGTATGTCTGCATGCACACATGCACACACATATATATCATGTTAGTCTGTTTCTATTTTTTGGAATGTTCGTATGGGTGTTGGACATTGTCAGAAACCTTTATCATAAATGGAATGTGTAGTTTTTTTCCTAAGCCAGTTATGATGATGGGTTATGTTAATGGATTTCCTCATAGTGAACCACTACTGTATTCTGGCATAATCCTCATTTGATTATGATGTATTTTTAAAAATTTTTAAAAAAGATTTTATTTATTCATGAGAGACACACACAGAGAGAGAGGGGTAGAGACACAGGCAGAGGGAGAAGCAGGCTCCATGCAGGGAGCCCAATGTGGGACTCGATCTCAGGACTCCAGGATCATGCCCTGAGCCGAAGGCAGGCGCTAAACCACTGAGCCACCTAGGGATCCCCTGATGTATTATTTTTTGGTGTGTAGGTAAATTGTTAATATTTTATTTAGATTTTTTGCATGAAATAGAAGTGAGAGTGATTTATAATTTAGTTTTTTGGTTCACTGCCTGTCAGATTTTGAGATCAGTGTTACACTCTCTTTATAAAGAAATTAAGAAGTTTCCTTTCCTCTTCTGTTCTCTGGAATAGTCTGTTATAGTATTGGGATGACGTTTTTAAGGTCTTGCTAGAATTTCCCCATGAAACTGTCTAGACTTGGTGCTTGCTTGTGGGGAGACTTCTGCTACTCTATTTCTTTGAAGTCTGTTGGACTTTCCATCTCTAGTGGAACCAATTTTGTTGTGTTGCATTTGTCTAAAAATTTTTCATTAAATCTAGATTTTTCAAGTGTATTGTATATAGTAGTCTCATGATTCTAAAAATATCCTCTACATTTATGCTTATTTTCCCTTTTGTCACTCACATTTATGTGTTTTGTTTCATCCTTTTTCTTGATTTACCTAATTTGTCCTGTGTATCTTTTTTCAAGGAATGAGCTTTGGGGTTTACTTATTAATTCTGTTTTTTTTTTTTTCTGTTTTTTTGACTCATTTATCCTGCTTTTATCTTTATTTCTTTTTTTTCTACTTTCCTTTGTTTTTGTCTTAGTGTTTGTGAGTTGGATGTTAATTTTTATTTTTTCTTTAATTGAAGGTACTTATTACTACAGAATTTTGGCTGTTACGTCTTAAGCTGTATCTTTCCTTTAGATTTAGATACATTTTTTCATTATAAATTTCAAGAGATTTCTATATTTTTGTTTTGAGTTTCCCCCATAACTCAGTATTTCTATGGTAGCATGTTTTAAAATGTTCAGGTATAAGGGCCTGTTTCTTTTCTTTTTTAAATTTTGGTTTTAATCTCTAGTGTTACTGTGTTATGTTCAGAGAATGCTGTTAGCTTTATTTCTATTCTTTGGACTTCATGGCGGCTAAGGCCTGATCAGTTTTGTGCATGTTCTGCACTACGTGAAAATCTGTTCTGTATTAGTATGTCCAGAGGTTGACGTCTATCTATGTACGTGAGCTACCTTATTAATGATTTTATTTAGGTCTTCTGTTTTTTTTCCCCATCTTCCTCTATGTTGGACTGAGCAGGGTGTGTTAGGTCTTCCATTATTACTTCCCCTTGTTTTATGAAAGGGACTGTTGCCTCGTTGAGTGCCTGTGTGTTAATATTTGTGTCTCCCTGAGCTGTTGCTCTAGTGTGGTATCCTGTTTCGGGGGGGGGGTCTCTCAGTGCCCTGAAAGTCTGAGATCTACTTTGTAAAGGATGGTTGAAAACATACCAAACGCAAACTAACAGAATGCAGGTGTATTATATAAACACAATGTAAAAAGTTTTAGATGAAGCAAGTAGTTCATTTATTTATTTTGGGGTTCACATAATAAAATTTTGATTTTATCATAGTATGCACATTAATTAAGAAACTCAAAAGGTGCTCGGAAGCTAATGTGAAAACACATGGAGTGTTGTTCTGCCTACTATTCTCTGTCTTTGCCCAGAAACAGCTGCTTTCAGCTTTTAATTCTGTATCTTCCAGCCTTTATGGATTTCCATGTTTCTAAATAGAGTGCACTTCAATCTATCGATTATCAATTTTTTACATCATCTGTTGATCTAATGTTGTTAGATGATGGTTTAATTCTCTCATCCTGCATTTGCCTTCTGTTTCTCCTTCCCTGTCCTCCCAGTAGAAATGTATTATTGCATTTTCCAGTTGATTTGTGATCAGAGTTTACATTACTATGCCTATGCAAACCTGTCCTCATTCATGAAAGTGTACTGTGTTTTTTCTCTTCAATTTTGTTTTTATGGAAGTTAATGATTGCCTTCCTTGTTTTATTTTCCTTATATCCACTGCCCACTATTTTTCCACGTTTTCAGGTAGCCTGTGTCTCAGTGCTGTTTTCCATAAGGTTAATCACATTGCAGATCCAGTTGGTTTTTGCGGACATCTGTCTTTTGCAGCCCTCTGTCTTTGTCTCTTGGGTGGTTGCTTCCCAGGGCTGCCAGTCTGGGACTTTGCTTACAACCTTGTAGGCCTTTCCTTTACCTTTCTCTTGGATTGAATCTGTTTCTCACGTCCATTCCTTCCTGCTGTCTGCTTTGGTCCCTGCTGGTGGTCCTTCAGTAGCCAACTTTGTGAGGCTGGGAAGGTAACCCAGTGGGGCAGTGGTTCTTGGTGGCTGCCTTTGACGTGCCTGTGTCCTGAGTCTTGCCTCTGCCCATCTGACTGGTGCACATTTGTCGTCCTGGCATCTTCTACCATCATTCCAGGCGTTCACAAACCTCTCTCTTGGGCGTTCTCTTCCAGGTCTTCTTTTTTGGTTTTCTCCTTCATTTTGGTAGAGAGCATCCTCCAGTAGCATCCTCTGAGAAATGATGTGTGGGAGGTAAATTTTTAAAATGTCTTGCTTTTCTGAAATGTTTTATCTCTAATCCCTTACTTGGTTGAATTGTTGGGTGTAGTATTCAGTGTTGGAAATAATTTTCCTTCAGAATTTTTAAGACACTGATTCTTTGTTTTCTTGCTTCTGGTTTTGCTGCTGAGAAGTTAGAAGACTTTGTAAATGACTTTGATTATCCCGTTCTCCTTTCTGGGAGCTTTTAGAATTTCACAACGATGTGCCTTGAAGTGGGTTTGTCTTCATTGTGCTGGGTGTTTTTTGAGCTCCTCTAGTCTGGAGACTAGCCTCTCTGAATTATGGGTAATACTTCCAGATTATTTCTTCCTCCGCCAAGTGTGTGTGTCTGCATGTGCTTGTGGGCATGCTGTGTAACCTCTGGTTCCCGTGTTGAATTCTTGGGCTGTTTCTCTGATTTTCTTGTCTTTTCTCTCATTTTCCATCGTCTGGTCTCAGTTCTTTGTTTCTAGGATATGCCTCGCCTTGTCTTCTAGCCCTTCTCTTCCATTTATGCTCTTATTTTCAATTTCCAAGAATTCTTTTTGTTTTCTAAATGTTCTTTTACTAGTATCCTCTTGTTTTGTTTCTTGGTTATGGTATCTAATCTTAGAGGTTTGAGGATGGTGATTTTTTTTGGTGGTTGTGCTGGTGAGGTCTTTCCCTATGTAAGTTTTCTTTTAAGTTTTTTTTTTTTAAAGACACTTAAAAAATTTTTTTTTAAAAATTTATTTATGATAGTCACAGAGAGAGAGAAAGAGAGAGAGGCAGAGACACAGGCAGAGGGAGAAGCAGACTCCATGCCGGAAGCCTGACGTGGGACTCAATCCAGGGTCTCCAGGATCATGCCCTGGGCTGCAGGTGGCGCTAAACCGCTGCGCCACCGAGGCTGCCCTTTTAAGTTGGTTTTTGATTTGTGTGTTTTCATCTACTTTGTGGTAGAGGCTTTCCTCAGATGTTGGTAGTTTCTGGCTGGCTGCTCATGATGAAAAGTCAGAAAATTAAAAAGCTCATTGGTAAAAAAAAAAAAAAATTAAAATAAAAAAAATAAAAAAAAAAGCTCATTGGACTCTCTGAATGTGTAGGTTGACTTACTGATTTTGAGCTTCACCATGGGTGATATAGGCAGGTCGTTTACGGGGGTCTCCTGGCTTTTAGGGTCTTCCAGTTTTTTCTTTTGAACTGCTCATTTCTCCAGAGACTGTACTTGGGCTCCTTTGCCTGGAGGGCTGGGTCTGGGTGCTGGTGTTCTGAGAGCTGAAAGGGGGAGAGAGGAGGAGATGGGACAGGGTGTCTGAGCCATCACTGTTTATTATGGATGCAGTTGGGAAAACCTTTGTTGTCAGGATGCTGATGGTTTCACCCATGCCCAGTGATTTTGAGTCCAGAGACCCTTCTCCAGAGAGTCAACATCCAGAGAGTGCTGGAGTCAGGGAGGAGCCATGGCCCCCAGCAGGGGAGGGACGCTCACTGGGTCCCGTGTGTGGACCCTTCATTTTCACTTCTACAGGCTGCCGTGCAGCTACCAGTTTTGGAGCCTTTTCAGATGCAGTTGCATGTGTTGGGCTGGTTTGCAGCTTTTGCCTCTGTTTTCTTCTCCCAAAGCCAGTTAACACTGATCCTTGGCTCTCCAGGACCATACCTTTGGTTTTGCCTCCTCTTCTTTTCTTCTTATTGTTATGGCTTCATATATCAAAAAAATCATTTTGAGTTTGATCGTATATTAATTTACAGTGTACAGTGTAGAGAGCGTATATGTTCTTTAGAAACTATAATTGAGATCTGGGGATATTTTTAGTTTTATCAGAACCATATTCAAGGCAGTTATAGTCACTTTTTTTAACTGAAAACCTTAGGAAGGAGTAGAGCTGTTTTGGCTGAAGTTTGGGGTTTGAGACTGGACTTCATAAGGGGTCTCAGTCAAAAGAACCTCCCTACAGGATACAGTTTGAAAAACACTGTTCTAGGATGTGACATTTCCACTTTTAAACATAGATTAATTGAGCTTAAGTTGTCACCTTCTGCTCTAGACACATGGTTGTAGGAGGAATTTTAACTATATATAAATATGTTGAGTTGACAGTAGTCAGATTAATTCTCTTGACGGCAGAATTGAAAAGTCTGTGTGTTACTGCTGTGGAAAAATAGTGGCGTTTAACAGAAGAGTGAAAGAAGCTTTGCACAAGGGCTGTTTAAAACGGTTGGGGCAAATGAGGATATATTTTATTTACAGAAAGAGACTTTGGAAGGATACATAAGAATAGGAGGTGGTGTAAGGCAGGAGTGGGGTGGACGGTATAGGATTGGGAGTGGGACTTCTGAATGGGTACCTTTTTAGGGTGTTTTGAAGTTTGAACTATGAGAACATACTCGTTTAAAAGGCAGAATTGTAACTTGGTATTGCTTTATGCAGCTATTCACTCTGTTGCCACGTGGGAAAGGGTCTCAGGCCAGGGTCTCACAGAGGCACTGAGTTTGAGAATGTGTGTTTTTGAGAATGATTGCCTACCTTTACTGTGCTGGCTATTCTTTTGGAAGATAGTGTTCAAACAAACAAAAATCAAAGGCTTTTACCATAAAAACTGTTGGTTTTGATTCCTTATGTACACATTTGGGAGAATTTGATTGACATGGCTCTTCCCTTTTGGATGAAAAGATATACATAGAACTGGAAGAGAAACAATATGAAATTTTAGTATAGCAAGAGGCTTTCACAGTGAAAACTACACAGGAAGTTATTCGGGAAGATAATTGGTAGATTTGATCATCTAAACTGTCAACAGTTATATTCCAGGAAATGTGTAACTGGGAAAAATTGGTAATGTGTAAGAGCAAGGATTTGTATCCTTGGTACATGAGGGTTTGCGCAAATTGGTAAGATACTAAGGTCCTAGTAGAAAATTATCTAAAGATAGTATGTGGAAAAATATAGATGGCTCATATACCTCAAATAACATTTAAAAAATTATTTATTTAGAGAGAATATGTTTGTGTGTGCACGCATGTGTGAGCAGGGGGAGGGGCAGAGGGAGAGAAACTCAAGCAGACTCTGCCAGGACTGTGGAGCCCGTGTTGGGGCTCAATCTCACGACCCTGAGATCATGACCTGAACTGAAATCAAGAGTTGGATGCTGAACCCACTAAGCAACCCAGGTGCCTCTCAAAAAACATTTAACAGTAAAGAGAATTATCAAATAATGGATCCTTTTACTTTTTGAATTATTTTGAAATATTTTCTGGAAATGGTAGTATTTAATATTAGATAGGGATTATTGTGATTAACCTTTTATGGTTGAAGAAACTGAAGTATGGAGGGATTAATTTACTTTCCTAAAGTCACATAGTGCTGTGTTTTGAACTCAACACTGCAAGCCCCATTAAACTCATATCATAAATATATGCTATTTCAAGCAGTATAGAACGCCTATCTGTGTATGGCCATCAATCTGCCTCATTTTTGATGGCTATATAGCATTTTATGGAATTATAATCATTTACCTACTATGTCCTCTGTTGACGCATTTGGGTGTTTCCAGTGTTTTGTTGTTGTTTTGCTGTTGTACTGCAGCAGTGGATGGTTTCTCTTCCTATCTTTGCCTACATCTGAGAGTGCTTCTGCAGGTAAAGTCCTAGAAATGTGCCATTTGGACAATGGGGTATATGTATTTAAAATTCTCATAGATAATGTGAAGCTTCCCTGTAAAATGACTCTTCAGCCTTTTACTACCACCCACGTATAATTTACTACCACCTTCTTGAGTATTGGCCCAAATTTATGGGTGAATTTAATGATATTTGATGTTTCTTAAAAAAATATTCTTCTTATGTGAGAGTAAGGCCTGTCTCAATTTATTTGCCCACACGTATATCGATTGTTCTTGGCACACATCTCTCTACCCATGTCCATATCTCTCTCTGTCTGTGTAGTTTAGTCTTGAAGGTAGCATGATTCCGTGTTGTTGCCATTGTGAATGGGATCCTTCTATCCCATGTGTATTCTCACTTCTTGTCAGGAAAGTTGTTAATTTTTGTCTTTTATTTAGCAACTGGCCATCTTACTGGATTTCCTGTTTCCTTTAAATATTCTACTGAATTTCCTCAGACTGTCCAGGTCTGCAATGATCATGTACAAATAAATTTTTGTCTCCTCCTTCCCAGTGTGACTCCTTTTATTCTTTGTGATTCATATTATCTAGTGATTTCTAAGCACGTTGACCGTCAGAATCATGGGGTTGGGACAAGAGGTGTAAAACATGCAAGTGCCCAGGTTCCTTGTCTGGAGATTTCCCATCAGTGATTCTAGGACAGGTACTAGAAATGGGTATTTTAGAAGTTTCCCTGGTGATCTGTTCAGGTTTGGTACATTTTTTCTGGAAGCCTACCCAGGTGATCTTAAACTTACTTGCCTGCCAGAAAAAGTAGACCATACTGCAATAAAAAAAAAAAAAATCAATTTGAAATCCTCTTTCTAATAGGTAAACATTTTGATGAGTACTTTGAGGATTGGGGCCCTCTTTCTTAGTATCCACATAGTATGCCTGCTATCTGTTTCTAGCTAGTAAACTACTTGGGTTAAAAAAATGCTTCGTTTTCATAAATGATGTCTTGAACACAGTCCATATTTAATAATTATGTTTTGCTTGTTGATTTTTTTTTGGTTCTGCCCCTGAATGGTTGAGCCTCTAAGATTGCCTCTTAGATTGTCTCTAAGGGGGCATGCTAGTTAGCATTGGATTGTCCTCCTAGGAGAGGATTTTAGGATGAGCACTTTTTTTTTTTTTTTAAGATTTTATTTATTCATTCACTCATGAGAGACAGAGAGAGAGAGAGGCAGAGGGACACAGGCAGAGGGAGAAGCAGGCTCCATGCAGTGAGCCCAACGTGGGACTCGATCCCAGGTCTCCAGGACCACGCCCTGGGCCAAAGGCGGCGCTAAACTGCTGAGCCACCCGGGCTGCCCAGGATGAGCATTTGTTAGATTACATTGACAGTGTTATATTTAATGTGTTCTCATTGAAGTTTGGTATGAGCCTGGGTTGATGAGCATTTTATTAAAATTTTGAATGTCTTTTATTTTTTTTATTTTTTTATTTTTATTTTTTTTATGATAGTCACAGAGAGAGAGAGAGGCAGAGACACAGGCAGAGGGAGAAGCAGGCTCCATGCACTGGGAGCCCGATGTGGGACTTGATCCCGGGTCTCCAGGATCGCGCCCTGGGCCAAAGGCAGGCGCCAAACCGCTGCGCCACCCAGGGATCCCCTTGAATGTCTTTTAAAAAAAAATCTTGTTAGACATTCATTACATTGTGATTATTCAAACTAACAACCTTAAGTATATTTGATCCTCTGTAAGGAGTTGCACAGAAAAATCTAAAAGATATGAAGTTACCATAAGTGATCTGAATAGCTTATGCTTTTGCCACTATTTTTAATGGTTTCAGTTTTGATAGGGCGATAGGGGAGGATTTCATAGTAATTTGTTTATACATAAAAACATTAATATATCTTAATGTTAGTTTCCCTCACTCATGAAAATCGTTGTTTGCTTATTGTTGTCAATGCTCCGTTATCTGTGTGACTCTGTGACAGAGGCATCCCTTGAGGGCTGTCTGAGAGCACTGTGCCTTCAGGGTCTCAACATTCCAGGACCTGCTGGCAAGTGGCACCTGGTGATAGTGACATCAGTATCCAGTTGAATTTTGGAGCTGTGGGTCTAAATGTGCACCAGCCCGTTTCTGTGGTCTGACCTTTGCTGCTCTGGGCCATAGTTCATGATTTCGGGGGACAGTTGGGGAAGGATATCTGGGGATCTGCAGGGTTTACCTTTGTGCATTTTATTTCCACCACAACTTAAGGTAGTGTGTCTGTGGTGTGTAGAGTTGTGTACACCAGAAAGATGGAACGTGGCCACAGAGGATACTACGTGTGTGTTTTCTGAGCTTTTCAAAATTTTAAATTAGGAAATATTTCAAATGTACAGAAAAGTAATAATAGTAAAAAACCAAAACTTATGTAGATATAGCACTGTTCTAGTGCTTTCTCTGTTTCCCTATTTATTTATCAAACTCACCCTGTGAAATAGGTTGTATTATTATCTCCGTTTTACAGATGGAGAAACTGAGATACAGATAGGTAAAGTAACTTGCCCAAAGTCACACATTTGGTAAATAACAGAGCTGGACTTGAACCCGAGCAGTCTGGTGCCAGAGTGCATGCCTGGTCTTAGCCAATACAATACATTCTTGACTTTCAGAAACATAAAAAAAATATAGAAATGATACTTAGTACCTGATATTAATAAATGTTAATATTTTACTGTATTCCAGGTTTTTTTCTTTTTTGGAAATAATCTCATCACACAAACAAGTATTTTGTCATCTATAAATGAAAGATTGTGCTAGATGATGGGTCTGGCCTTTTGTGGTTCCCTCCCCTTGTTTCTGACTTTCAGCATCCCCCCTCCCAGTCCATTCCTTTCCCCAGCAGTTAGACAGCAAATATCTTTCCTTACATTGGTAAGAACTCATTCAGCAGATATTTATGGAGTGCCTGGCACCATGCCAAAGGTGGAGGTACATCATACAACTTGTAATCTAACGTGGGAAGACAGATTTTTTTAAGTCCAAATTGCATATTTTTTAGAGGGGAGTGATATGGCCTTTTAAAAAATACAGTCTTTATTATTTATTTATTTATTTATTTTTATTGATGAGTAGTTAATTTTTTTTGTTATTTTTATAAATTTATTTTTTATTGGTGTTCAATTTGCCAACATATAGAATAACACCCAGTGCTCATCCCGTCAAGTGCCCACCTCAGTGCCCATCACCCAGTCACCCCCACCCCCCGCCCACCTCCCAAAATACAGTCTTCAATTTGAGGAGTTTAGTGATTTCTGACCTACTTGTTTCTTTAGCCTTGGGTCAGCAGTTCAGTTTATTTATATACATTTTCTGGAATATACTTCCAGAATGGTGATTGAATTGGGAATTTTAAAAAATTGAGTGTATATTGCCTTCCTCCTGGAAAGTCCCTGGGCCTGGGTCAACTTTGAAACCTCCCTTTGGGTCTGGTGAGCCCTGGAGTGGGGTCCACTTGGTTTGTGTGTTAGGTAACTTGTGGGACTTGGGGGCCCTCAGGTGGGTCTCAGAAACTTCTTGTAGGGTCCAGTGGGTTTCAGAGCTCTGCCCTGCCTAGATTCTTATGGCACCAAGACGTCGGATCCTTGGAGACTGAACAGTAGGGCGTAATTTAAATGGAACTGACTTGCCATTTTTGGCTCACCAAAGCTCATTCATTCACTATGTGTTCAAAATTAGTAAAATTAGCATATGGCAAAATACATAGAAAAATCATAAAAATGATTTATTAAATTCGGAATGCAATACTGCATCAAAAATTTTTAGTATTGAGCATCTTGAAAGAATTTATAAACTAGAATGAGTTAATAGAGCTACTTTCCACACCGCTGAGCAGTGTTTTTCTTCATTACAGGCATTACTGCAGGATGATGGCTCAGTTGTCCAGACTTTACTATTCATTACAGTAGCCTAATAAAGGAGGAGCTGATGAGTCTTTTCAGTTTTCAATTTTTTATTTCCAGCAGATGGTTCTCAGTGGCGGTCTCCCCCTGCTACTTTTCTTTCTTTTTCTTTTTTTTATATATATATATATTTAAGAGATTAGCAAATGCTTTTGGAACAGATAGTAGTATTTTGGCATTTGTTTTAGTTAAGACTTTTGGAATCCATCACACAGAGTATCTTGACAGAAAATGGGCTCCTTCTGAAATGAGATGATAAGAGATGCTCCTGTCAGATATTCTCAGGAGGTGGCAGTAGCTGTTTCTAGACATATGCCATGACATTTTAAGAAAATTATATAATCATTTTTAAGCCCCCCTCCCCCCAAAAGTTCATGAAGTTTGAGAAGTACACTTCTTTGAGAGCCAACTCTGGGATTTAGCCTGCATATTTAGATTGCTTTTTTTTTTTTTTTTTTTTTCCACCAGCTGCTTGGCTTTTGGCAGCCGAATTAACTTCCCAGTACCTCAGTGTTCTCATCTGCAAAATAGGGATAATATTTACTTTCTTGACAGGATTTTTGTCAAAAAAGTAAAAGAGTGTAAAAGCACTTGTAAAGTTGGTAGGAATACACAATATAACATGTGTTAATGCATGTGTGCAAGATTTTTCCCAATAGATACAAGCATAACATTTTATGTTTTGATAACAGCTTGCTTGTCTGAAATGAGTGATTCACAGTCATCATAAGCTTTATTTATTTATTTATTTATTAATTAATTAAATTTCAATTGGATATTCTGAGGCTTGATATTTTAGGACTTGGAAAGCTTATAATTAAAGACGCTAATGGGATACAGGGGAGAGTATTATTATCTAAACCTGTGTTGATGACTTTGTGCTTTTAGGTATACCAAGCTTGGCTACGCAGGCAACACTGAGCCACAGTTCATTATTCCTTCATGTAAGTACAGCTCCACCCTCGCATTTCTAAAGGATTGGGGTTCTCAACATTCTGATTGTTTTTCCAGGCATATTAACTGACTTGCCATCTGCTTTTAGAAGACTGTTGTGGTGACTGGGGAGGGTTATTAATGTTGACACCTGGTTGCTGAATATGCTGTGGACTGTAGCTGTACCCTACCCTCCCAGTCCCCCCAACTTTCTGACACTTTGATTGTCTTCTGTTAAGCCCCTTGTCCCTGTCATTAGAGTTTCCACTTTGGTGGTTGGCAGGGACTTTTCATTCAGCCATAAATGTCTGAGCTACTTTGAAGAGGTATATCTAGTCCTTTAAGGTTAATTTGTAATTTTAAGTAAGTGCAGTTTTTTTTTTTTTTTAAAGATTTTATTTATTCATGAGGGACACACACTCACACACAGAGACAGAGCCAGAGGCAGAGGGAGAAGTAGGCTCCATGTAGGGAGCCTGATGGGGGGACTCAATCCCGGGTCTCTAGGATCACGGCCTGGGCTGAAGATGGCGCTAAACTGCTGAGCCACTGGGGCTGCCCTAAGTGCAGTTTTATTAGCAACTCCATGGACTGAATATCCATTGTACTGTACTATTCACTTTATTGAAAGATCTTTTTTTTTTTTTTTTTTGAAATGAGAGGGCTGATGACTGTTTTATTGTGTTCAGAGTGTCTGCTTTTGTTCAAATTTTAGTCGCTAAAGAATGATAAACTTAAAAGAAGAAATGTGCTCACATTTTGGCAGGAGTGCCCCCTACCCACTCTTTGTTTCCCATGGCAGCTTCCAGGGTCAGGTTGTTTATAGGGCAGAATTTTTTCCTGAAACTATTTAAATTCCGAATTATTATTTGGAGGCAGTTGACCAGAGTAACGTATATCCATCCAGAGTGAAGGGAAACTCTGTCTCCTAAATGTAACTCTTGTGAGATGAGTTGTGATCTTAGAAATTGAGTTGTTACAGGGTCAGTGACGTTGTAATGACAGGCTCTTGTGAGCAGTATGGACCATGGAAAGCTTTGGAGAGCTGAAGACAAGGATCTTAGCATTTATTCAAGGGAAGACTAAAGCCTCTGTCGGGTTCCTTGAGCACATTTCATTTACCTCATTCTACATCCTTCCTTGCTGGACGAAGTTAATCATGAATTTGATTTCTAGGTTTGAATACTTTGGTACCATGATGGGGTGTCCTCAATAAGAGGCATGATTTGTCTGCTGTATCTTTATTCACAATTCATAATTTAGTGTAATCATTCGCTAGGGCTGCCATTACAAAATACCATTACAGAAATATATTTGATCACAGAATGGAGGCTTAAAGTCTGAGATCAAGGTATGGTCAGGATTGGCTTCTGGTGAGGCAGATGACACCTTCTCACTGTGTCCTCACATGGCCTCCCCCCCCCCCCTTTTTTTTTAAAGAAGAGTTTAATTTAATTTAATATTATATGTTCCCCAAGTTTACTTTCTGTACACCACCACTTTTGGGACAATGAATGGCTAAAAAATAATATTCCACAATTTGTTAGATTCTACTCTAGATCATCTTAAAAAAAAAAAAAGGGGGAACAACACGAAGTCTCTAGAAGTTCAAAGACTGGTTGTTGACGTCCTCGCCCAACAGATGAGGAAGCTGGTCCTAATTTTCTTCTGTTAGCAGATTCTCTGATTTCAGCTGGGCCTTCCTGGTGCTGTCCAAGTTCAGGTGTTGGTGTTTTCTTTTAAAAAAGCCACACTCGAATAGGATGACTGTGATCATAATCAAAGCCAAAGAGAGGGCAGCCCTGGTGGCTCAGCAGTTAAGTGCTGCCTTCAGTCTAGGGTGTGATCCTGGGGTCCTAGGATCGAGTCCCATGTTGGGCTCCCTGAATGGAGCCTGCTTCCCTCTGCCTGTGTCTCTGCCTCTCTCTGTGTGTCTCTCATGAATAAATAAATAAAATCTTAAAAAAAAAAATTGTTAAAAGGCCTTTAAAAAAAAAAAAAGCCAAAGAGAGATCTCTGTTGTTTCTTCCTCTTCTTATAAGGCAACAGTTCATTTAGATTAAGGCCCCACTTTATGACCTCAGTTAGCTTTGATTACCATAGTCTCCATCTTATAGTCTCCATCTCCAAATGCAGTCACACTGAGGGTAAGGGCTTCAACATAGGAGTTTGAGGGGATACAGTGAAGTCACAGTTGGCACTTTGTAGGCTAGATCGGTCTTCTGTGAATTTTATTATCACGAATGCCCTGGAACTTGATCATTCCATGCTGGATTGATAAATTGGACTTTCTGACTTCTCAGAGCACATTGGATTTTAACCTTGTTAAATGCCACAGCGCGAAAAGGCTGACCTTGCACCTTTTGCTTTAATGTGCTGCCATTTAAAACTGCCAGCAGCATTCAGCTGGCTGGCCCATTTAACCTGTCATCATTAACAGGGAGGAGAACTGAAGTCACTTATTAGCAGGATTTCATTCACTGTCAGACAGCAAGGCAGCTCTCAGATTGGTGCTGTCAACCTTCACAGTAGCAGAAGCTAGAAAGAGCATAAAAATGTCAGAGGTAGGAGTAAAAGAACAGTTATATTGTTGGCTACATTTGTTGCAAGAGATGGAGAAGCCCCAGGAGGCGAGGTGAGAAGATGTTTGGGCAGAAGTGAAGATGTTGGACTAGGTAGAGGGCTTGGTTACCGCAGGCTGTTGGCTTCACCGCTTGCCTTAGTTCTGGGAGCTGAATCATGTTTCTGGCTCTACAGGCTCTGTTTACAAGGTGAAGTTCAAGTCACACATGCTGAGGTGGCACCCACAGAGTAAAGGTGGAGCTTGTGTGGATGTGTGGTAAGGCTCTCTGATGCTGCTGGACTTGGAGGCGATACACATGGGGCATGTGAAGAATAGTGTTCCGCTGGTGTTGGAAGTCCCAGCTCTGAACAGACAGTGGCAGGAAACGTGGTTGGAAATGTGGAGGAGGGCCAGATCATGAAAGACTTTGTTCTCTTAAGGAGTTTTAGTTTTATTTTGCCTCTGGGAATTTTCAGATTGTTCCTTGAGGGGCTCCCCTGGGCCTGGCCCCCTGGACTGGAGAGGTACTGAGCCCCGTTTTGTCTTGTACCTGATTTGTTTGCACTTGTGTGCAGGATTTTCTTGATTGTTTGAAAGGTTTTCCCTACCTTTTTTTGTCTTTACATTGTTGGAGTATATTGAGAGTCGTTGAAAAGTTTTCTGCAGAGGGATAAGTATATGTGGTGATCACATCCATAGAAGGAGCACGTGGGAGGTGCAAGGAGGGATCAAGGGAAAGTAAGTACATTTTAGACATTCTGTGTTTGAAGAGTTCAGTTGTAAAGGTACTATAGGCGTCAGGTGAAAGGTGTCATGCTCAGGGGAAGGTCTAGACCAAAGATGGAGACTGAGCCCAGAGATGTTTTCATTTTTTTTTTTTTTAATTAAAGAGTTCTTTAAAATTTTTATTTCAGCCAAAAAGTTTTGCAGAAGATGATATTGCATAGACCCATATACCCATCATCCTGAATGAACAAATGCTGACCTGATTTCATCCTGTACATATGTATTAAACACACGCATCAGCGTGGGTGTGGTCCTCTTCCTCTGCCTCCAGCCCATCCCCTTCCTTTCAATCCCTGCTCTGCCAGGTACTTCCTGTGGCCGGTATGTTCTACCCTGATCTTCTAGGTGCAGAGCTTCTTAGCTGTACATAGCATTGGTCTGTCGTTTAAATATTTACAAATGATACCGTACTGTAAACCACTTTCTGCATTGTCCTTTAAAAAGAAATCCCTCAATAATGTGTTTTTAAGATTTATCAGTGTTAATATCCTCAGTTCTCCATCAGAGTTCTAGCATTTGAATCTCAACAATTTTTTTTTTTCACTTGGGCATTTTCTAGTTTTCTCTATTATACAAAATGGTGCAATAAACCTCTCTTTATCCACATGTGCTAGTTTCCCAAGAGAAAATAATGCACATGTTGTCCGGGTGTGCACCTCTTCAGCCTTCTCAGCTGTTGCCAGGCTGTGCTTGTTGTGTTGATTTAAACTCCCATCACCGGTGGCAGAAGGTTTCTGTTTCTGCACAGCTTTGACAATAGTTGATGTTGGTAGACTTAAATTTTCACCAGTCTCATGAATGTGCATTTCTCTGATGACTAGGTTTTATAAATTTGCATTTATAATATCCACTTCTCTAATGACTAGTAAGGTTGAACACCTTTCTTTTTTTTTTTTTTTTTTAAAGATTTTATTTATTTATTCATGATAGTTACACAGAGAGAGACAGAGAGGCAGAGACACAGGCAGAGGGAGAAGCAGGCTCCATGCACCGGGAGCACGACGTGGGATTCGATCCCAGGCCTCCAGGATCGCGCCCCGGGCCAAAGGCAGGCGCCAAACCGCTGCGCCACCCAGGGATCCCCACCTTTCATTGCCTGTTCACATCTTTGCCCATTTTTCTGTTGCATTTTTCGGTCTTTTTTATGGAGTTTTATGGGGCCGTATTTGTATACTTTGAATATTAATTTGTTGCAAATATTGTCTCCTACTTTATGACATCTTTTTAAATGATTTTTTAAATGTAGAAATTTAAAATTTTGATATAGTTAAAATATTCAGTATTTTCTATTTATAATTTCCATTTTAAAAATACATTTCTGTTCCAAAGTCATAAAGATTTTCTAAATTTTCTTCTGATAAAATTTTGAGTTTATTTGTTGAATATAGTGTGGGATACTTATTTTACTTATTTTCCAAATGGAAGGACACTTGTCCCAGCACCATTTATTAAAGAGTGAATTTTAATTTGTCATTCCTTTTCAATCATAGGTACCGTATATGCTTGGGAATATTTCTGGTCTTTTATTTTGTTTCATGCATACATTTGTTTATCTCTGCTCCAAATTCATGCTATCTTAAATACTATTATTTTAGCAAGTGTCTCGATATCTGGTAGGTGTGGTTCTTCTTTTTCTTTCTCAGAATAACCTTGGCTATTCTTAGACCCTTACTCTATATAATAGATTTTAAAATCAGTTTAAGCTCCCTGAAAAATTGTAATGGAGTTTTGATTAGAAACACATTCAGTTCATAGATTAATTTGGGAAAAATTTTGACATCTTTATAAGTTGAGTTTTTCTATCTATGAATGTGGTATATATGTTGTATTGTTTATTCATGATTCTCATGTTTTTCAGTAATGTTTTATAATCTTCATAAAGCTTAAACCTTTTTTTTTTGAAAAAGATTTATTTATTTGTTTCAGAGTGTGCCAGCAGAAGGAGGGTCAGAGAGGGAGAGAGAGAATCCCCAGGCATTCTCATACTCCCCACTGAGCAGAGAGCCCAGTGAGGCAGCCCCATTCCCTTGAGATCATGACCTGAGCCAAAACCAAGAGTCAGCTGCTTAACCAACTGAGCCACCTAGGCGCCCCAACTCATATACTTTTTGCTAGATTTAATTTTAGGTACCTTTATGCGTTTGTTCCTGTTGTGAATTTTCTAAAAATACATTTTCTATTTAGTTATTGCTAGCATATAAGAATGCTATTGAGGTTTTTTTTTGTGTGTGTGTGTTTCAATCCAACAACTTCTCTTATTCTATTAGCTTGCAGATTCTTGTAAGTTTTCTATGCAGACTGTTAATTGCAAATTATGGTTATTTGTTTCAATTCTAGTATTTCATATTTTTTTTCTTGGTCTTTTGTACTGGCTAGAACTTTTCTGCCATAGTGACTAGAACTGGAGGTTCTAGTGGGTGTTTTTGTCTTTCTGATTTAATTTTTAATTTTTAAAAAACTTTTGTTTTCAAAGGTTTATTTATTTGAGAGAGAGAGTGCATGTGTGTGTGCGAGTGTGAAGTAGGGGGTTAGGAGTGGGAGAGGGAGGAGGAGAGAATCTCAAGCAGACTCCCTGCTAGGCTGAATGCGGAGCCCATTGTGGAGCTGGATCTTATGACCCTGAGATCATGACCTGAGCCCAAATCAAGAATTGGATGCTCAGCAGACTGAACCACCCACATGCCTGTCTTTCTGATTCTAAAAGCAATGATATTAGTGGGACACTAGTGATTACTCTTGGGTTTGTGGAAATGTTCTTTTCAGTACCCTTTCTATTCCTAGTTTACTAAGAGTTAAAATTAAAAAAAAAAATTGTGGATGGATATTAACATTTAAGGCTTTTTGTGTATCTATTGAGATGATCATATGGTTTTGGACATTTAAGCTCCTAATATGAATTATATATGAATATATATATATATGAATTACATTAATATATTTTCATACATTAAACAGTCTTTTATTTCATTCTTGAGATAAGTTCTACTTGGTTATGAAATACCACTACATGCTGGATTGTATTTGCCAATATTTATTTGGGTTTTTGCATCAATGTTCAAAAGTGAGGTTGGTGTATGATTTTCCTTTCCTGTACTTTTTTGATTTGGTTTGAAAATCAAAATTATACTGGCCTTAAAAAAAATGAGTTTTTCAGCTTTCTTTTCTGTTCTTTGGAATAATTTATGTAAGATAGGAATTATTTATTCCTTGAAGGCTTAGTCAAATATATGACATTCTTTTCGGAAATGTACTGTATATATTAATTACTGTTTGGTAATTATGTAGCAAGTGTTTCTAAGATACGGAATTTATATCTATCTCTTTAGATGCACTCTGCATTAAACACACTTTTCTGATAATCTTTCTTAAATTACCCTCAGATGACTTTTTGGCATTGGGAAAATAATCCATCTCTTCTGGTTACCCTCATTCTGTACTCATACAATTTTTTAAAAACCTGCATAACATTTACATTTTTCTTTATTAAGTTTAATTTTATGAGTTTTGGTTCATCATGACACTAATGACACTAACTAGGGGTTTTATTTTTTAATTTCTTTAAATAGTTTACAAATTATATTTTATTTGTCTTCAGATATGTTATTTTGAAATAATTACAGGCTCACAGGTAGTGTAAAAAACAGTTTGGAGAGGTCTCATGTACCTTCTCCCTGTTTCATCCCTGGCTACATCTTACATGATTATAGTACAGCATTTTTTTTTTTTCCTTCCGACTGCTATAACACAGCATTAACACCAGGGACCAGACATGAATCCAATGTGTATGCAATTCTGTCATTTTATCCCATGTAGATTCCTATAATCACTACTACAGTCAAGATGTAGAACTATCACATGATAGTGCTATTTCTTCATAATTACACTTGTCTTCCCCTCCACCATTCCTAAACTTTGACATCTACTAATCTCTTTCTATAATTTTGTTTTTTGAGAATGTTTTATAACTGGAATCATGCAGTATGTGTCCTTTTGAGACTGACTTTTTCACTTGGCATAATGCCCTTGAGATCCATCCAAATTGTTGTATGTATCAGTAGATGGTACTTTTTTTTTTTTTATCTGAGTAGTGCTTCAGTGTATGAATGTACCACAATGTTTAAACATCCATCTACTAAGGGATATCTTGTTATTTCCAATTTTCAGCTATTAAAAATAAAGCTGCTATGCAAATCGTTTTAAAAAAAAAGAATATTGTATACAGGTTTTTGTGTGGACATAATTTTTCATTTCCCTAGATAAATGCTGTGTAGTGTAATTGCTGCATTGTATGACAAGTTTATGTTTAGTATTATTAAGAAACTGCCAAAGTCTTTCCCATAGTGGCTATACCATTTTGCATTTCTGCCAGCTGTGTATGAGAGCCAGCTTCACTGCATCCTTGCCAGCATTTGGTATTATTACAGTTTTTTATTTTAGCTGTTCTCATAAATGTGTAGTGATATATTATCATGGTCTTAATCTTCATTTCTCTAATGACTGGTGATGGTGAATATCTCATGTGCTTATTTTCCATCTGAGTATCCTCTTCCATTAAATGTCACTTCATATCTTTTGGTCATTTTCTAACTGGCTTGCTTATATTTTTACTGTGAGGTTTTGAGAGTTCTTTATATATGCTAGATATAAGTCCTTTGTCAGATATGTGGTTTCCAAATAATTTCTCCCATGGACTGACCCTTTTTTTTTTTAATGTTCTTCTCTATCTTCTCTTTCTTTGCTATAAAGTTTACTTTTTCTGAAGCAATATAGCCACTCATGCTTCCTTTGATTAACGTTTGTGTAATATCTTTTCCTGTCCTTCTACTTTCATCCTACATATAGCCTTACAATTGAAGAGAGTTTCTCGTAGACAGCATAAAATACAGTCAGGTTTTTTTAAATTACCTCTGCCAATATCTTTTAATTGATGTAGTTAGACCACTTACATTTATTGTAATTATTGATTAGTGCTTTTCCTGTTTGTTCTTTCTGTTTTTTGTTTCTTTGTTTTGTTTTACCTAAGTTTCTGGAGATTATTTGAACATTTTTAGAATTTTATCTTGATTTATGTATTTTTAAAAAAGATTTTATTTATTTATTCATGAAAGACACGGAGAGAGAGAAGCAGAGACATAGGCAGAGGGAGAAGCAAGCTCCATGCAGGGAGCCCGATGTGGGATTCAATCCCAGGACTCCAGGATCATGCCCTGGGCTGAATGTGGGCACTAAACCGCTGAGCCACCCAGGCGTCCCTATGTATTGGTTTTTTGAGTGCATCTGTTTGTATAGCTTTTTAAGTGGCTGGTCTATTACATTATTTATACATAACTTTCCTAATTCTACTGGTGTCAACACCTTACCTGAGTGAAAGGCCCTTTATCTTCCCATATTTCTAATATAATTGTCTCAAATAATTCTTCATACATTGAGAAGGACATCAATGTTATGATTTTTGCTTTAACTGCCAAACATAATTTAGAAAAACTCGAGAGGAGAAGAAAAGTAATGCTTATTTTTGCTCTTTCCATTTTTCTTTCCTCCTGATGTTCCAAGATTCTCATTTCCTCTCTGTTTAGAGAACTTTCTTGAGCCATTCTTTCCAAGTAGGTATGCTGACGACAAATTCTGTTGGCTTTTGTTTATCTGAGAATGTCTTGATTTGCCCTGCATTTTTGAGGGATATTTTGGCTGAATATAGAATTCTGAGTGGACAGTTCTCTCAGCAAGTGAAAAATACGCCATTTTTTTCTGGGTGCCCCAATTTCTGATGTGAAATTTGTTGGAGGCTTTCAGAATTTTTTCTTCAGTCTTCAGTTTTTAGAAGTTTGGCTGTAATATGTCTTGGCATGGGTTTCTTTGGGTTTATTCTGTTTGGGGTTTGTTCAGTGTTGAATCTGTAGGCTTATGTCTTTTTTTAGTCAAATTTGGCAGATTTTTAGCCATTATTTCTTTGAGTACGTTTCCAGCCCCACCTCCTTTTTCTTCTCCTTTTGGGACTTGGAATGCACGAATGCTCATGCTTTATTATATATCTTACATGTTCCTGAGGCCCAGTTCATTTGCTTTTTAGTCTGTTTTCTTTGTTGTTCAGATTGGATAATTTCTATTATATCTTTGAGATCAGTGATTCTTTTCTCTATCCTTTTCTTTTCTTCTTTTTTTAAAGATTTTATTTATTTATTCATGAGAGACAGAGAGAGAGAGAGAGAGAGAGAGAGAGAGGCAGAGACACAGGCAGAGGAAGAAGCAGGCTCCATGCAGGGAGTCTGATGCGGGACTTGATCCCAGGACTCCAGGATCACACCCTGAGCCAATGGCAGGCGCTAAACCGCTGAGCCACCCAGGGATCCCCTCCTCTATCCTTTTCTGCTATTGAATTCATCCACTGAGATATTTATTACAGGTATTGTGTTTTTTTAGTTCCAAGATTTCTGTGCAGTTTTGTCTCTGTCTTCTATCTTTGCTTTTCATGTTGTGTTTCTTTGCTGAGACTTCCTTGTATTTCCATTGTTTCGAATGTGTTTGTAATTGCTCATTGAGGTGTTGTAAGATGGCTCCTGAAATCTTGTTTAATAATTCCTTTATCTGTGTCATCTTGGTGTTGGTATTTGTTGATTGTCTTTTTTCATTTCAGCTGAGGTGTTTCTTGTTCTAGCTATGGTGAGGATTATTTTTATTGAAACATGGACATTTAAGATATATTCTGAGATTCTGGGTCTTGTTTAAATCTGACATTTTAGCAGGTCATTTCTGATACTGCTCCAGCAAGGAAAGGGGGATGCCCCATGTGGTTGCCAGTTTGGGGTTGAAGCTCAGGATCTTCTCTTGGCCTCTGTTGACACACTGTGGGAGAGGGCTCCTTGTTACTGCTCACTAAGATGGGAGCTCAGCCTCCACACTCGGCCTCAGCAGGTAGTATCCTGGCCAGGAGGGACGGGGGCACATGGTGATGGAAGTCTTGACTTTCTACTAGGCCTTCTCTGAAGAAACTCAAGCATGGAAGCAGAGGGATGGGTTGATTCTGCTGAGTAGGATGGAAGGCCAGCTTCCCTATGGAGCATCTGTGCTATGGTGTTTGACTAGAGTCAAGCAGATATTGTTTAGAAGTTTATTATTATTATTTTTTTAAATCTTTTTAGATTGCCCCTTTTATCTTCTTTGGCTGGAGATAGCAGGATTTTTTGGAGGTACCTTTTTTGTTTATTTTTATTTTTTTTATTTTTATTTTTATTTTTTTTTTCCTTTTTTGTTTTGAACTCATTGGTGGTCCTGGGTTGCCAGCTTCCCCAGCACCCAGTATGGACCATATGAGATGAAAAAAAGACCCAGGAAACTCACCACTGTGTTGGTCCTGGGGTCCTGCAGTCCCCAGCCAGTCAGCCTGCTCTTCACTCTTCAGCCTCTATGTTTCTTTTGTACATAAAGTCCAGGGATTCCGGCTGTATTTAGTGAGAGCAGCAGAAAAATATGTTAACTCTATCCTTGCAGAAGCAGAAGTCCAAGTTTAATTAATTTTGTAGATAATATATTCATATACCATGAAAGTTAAATGGTATAAAGGATACACACAGAAAATTAACGTCTCCTACTAACTTCCCCTCTTAGATAACAATGGTCATTTCTGGTTTCTTGTGTGTTCTTCCTGAGATAATCTGCACATACCAGCAGGTATTCACAGACATCTTTCATGCATATCCACTGTTTTGCACCTTGTGTTTTTTCACATAACACCACACCTTAGTGATCCTTTTAAAATAAATATATGAAGACCTGCTTCATTTTTTTCCATGGCTGTATTATATTCCATTGTGTGGAGAGGCCACCTATGTGTAACCAGTTGACTCCATTATTTGTTATATTCATTGTCTTCCGATCTCAGAGTCTTCCCTACTCACACCTGAGTCAGGGTCTATTACCATATGTTGCGGAAGGCTGGAGATTGCTGCTGGGGTGACGTGGCCTTACTCTGCAATGAGTCACACAATCTGAATACTCATAGATAAGTCTTTGATAGCTACTCTCTTAGACACAGTTCTCTGTCATGTTCATAAGGACTGTTTGGACCACATCTTGCTTTTCATGGGCATAAACAAAAGATGTTGAATATAAGCTCTATATACCTTTATTCTGTTTCATGGATTCAGTTGCTTCATGTATAATAGTTAATAATGTTTAAAAGAAGTATACTTCATGGTTTTTAAAATTTTTCTTATTTCTGATGGCCACTAAAACATAGATCTGCTATGATTTGGGGCCAGAGTACTTTGTTGTTGTTGTTGTTGTTGTTTTTAAAGATTTTATTTATTTATTCATGAGAGACACACAGAGGCAGAGACATAGGCAGAGGGAGAAGCAGGCTCCCCGTGGGAGCCCAGTGTGGGACTCAATCCCAGGACCCCGGGATCACCACCTGAGCCGATGGCAGATGCTCAACTGCTGAGCCACTTAGGCATCCCAAGGGCCAGAGTACTTTGCCTTTTTCGGAGGGATAAGATTTACCTTGTTTTCATTTAGGTTTTTGAGTGTGGTAGTGTCACCTCACAAAGTTTGGCATTTTTTCCCTCAAGGTGGTGATTTTTTTTTTGTGGTTAATATATTGCCCCCAAATTCTTGGTAAATTTGAATGATGTCATGAATTGCGGAATCTTTTTGCCCTTGTCTCTTCACAATTTTTTATTTTGACTTGGCAGTTTAATTCTAAATTCATGCATAATTAAGTTTGATCTTGCCCAGAGGATAGAATCTGTCACTTGTACTGGCACACTGCATGAAGACTTTGAGGTCTGCTTCAAGCCATCTTGCTAGGGGCCCTTTGTAATACATGATGTGTGCATCAGATGGTTCTTTTTTTTTGGGGGGGGACATCAGATGGTTCTGTGTGAGGTCTGTCCCTGTGCCATTGAGTGGCGTGGTCAGTTTTTGGAGGTCGTTTTGTTTGTTTCTACAGATCGCCTCAGTCAGGTAGGGCCCATCAGACTTTTCTGCCCTGTTGCCAGCCTCAGGGCTCTGGACATGCTTACCGGCTTTGGCATGAACACACTCACTAGGCTCTGCCCCTGGCATTTTCACACCACACCTGCTTCTTCAGTCTTGCAGAAATCCTGTCCCTTACATTTGTGCCCCCTTTTGTAACTCAGAAGCTTTGAGTCCAAACGTGGCAGTGAGTTGGAGTGAGGAAAGGAGGTGGGAAGAGTGGTTTCTTTCCTGGACCTTTTCCTTTTCACCTCTTCCACCTGTTACTGCAAACAATGCCTTTCTGAGGAAAAGAATTCAAATTCAAATTCACTTGTATATCTTTATTGTGATTCTTCATTTGTAATAAATTGGGGATTTCAGATAGTCTGCTTTAAAAATAATTTGGAATAAATTTGGTGAAGATGAGTTAATGGGAGCTCAGCGGTTAGACCAGAGGTTAGGAATTTATTTATTTGAGATAGTGAGAATGAGCATAAACAGGGAGAGGGGCAGAGGAAAAGGGACGCAGACTCCATGCTGAGCAGGAAGCTCAATCCCAGGACGCTGGGATCATGACCTGAGCCGAAAATAGACGCTTAACCAATTGAGCCACCCAGGTGTCCAGGGGTTAGGAATTTAAATGGAGAATTGAATCTTTGTGAAGCTTCCACATTTCATTAGATGTTAAATTCTAGAGTGGAGTCCTGTGTGTTTATTTACTAAGTATATTCCCAAATGTCAAGGTTAAACTCTTATTACAATAATGTATCATAAAAGCATTGATACGTTTACCTAATACAGCTGTTTGATTATTGTACTTTTCACAATGGATATTCACCACCAATCTCTTTATTTTCCTCCTAATGTAATCAGTTATCTTTCTATAATAAGATTAAAAATACATATTTTAAATCTGTCTGATACAGAGTTTTGGTAAAATGACTTAGAGTGTATAGGTATTATTTTTCAGTTTTCTCTTTTTATCATATCTTTAACTTTGTCTACTTCTGTATTGTATTTTAAAATTTGGAGCCTATAATACAGTCCATGGGCATTTCATTTACTATCTTGAAGGATTTCTTTAGGTGAAAGTAAGAGATTTAGTGATGTCATTTCTGTCTGATTAAAGGCAGATCAGCTAAGTTCCTTTGTACCATTTTAAAAATAACACTGCAACATAAAACTCGTTCCTGTATTTTATGTACTCATTGATATTGTCTTTTCTGTGAACTGCCTCCACCCCCAATAAAACCCTAACATTGAAAATGTGCTTGTACATACATGGGGATTATATTATCCTTTAATGTGAATAGTGATGGAAGTCTTTGTGCTTTTTTTTTTTTTTTTAAGGTATTGCCATCAGAGAGTCGGCAAAGGTAGTTGATCAAGCCCAGAGGAGGGTGTTGAGGGGAGTCGACGACCTGGACTTTTTCATAGGGGATGAGGCCATAGATAAGCCCACGTATGCCACGAAGGTGAGCTCCTCAGAGGAATTTACTTCTTTAACTGTGTAGCCAAGAGCAGAGCAGTGGAATGAATAATGCAGAATGGCAGATTATCTAGAAATTGTTTTTTTTATTTATTTTATTTATTTTATTTATTTTATTTTTTTTTAGAAATTGTACTTTATGGGCTATGGGTATATTTTTATTTTTTATTTTTTTAAAGACTATTTATTCATGAGAGAGACACAGAGAGAGAGAGGCAGAGACACAGGCAGAGGGAGAAGCAGTCTCCAAGTAGGGGGCCTGATGTGGGACTTGATCCCAGGTCTCCAGGATCACACTCTGGGCTGAAGGCAGCGCTAAACCGCTGAGCCACCCAGGCTGCCCTATATTTTTTATTCTTATGTTTTAAAAGAAGGTTTGTTGTTTTTGAATGGGGTATTTTTGATGCAGGGAATCCAGTGAACTTACAGAACTCTGGAAGGTAGAACTGACACAGGCAGTGCTGGGTTACACGCAAAAACAAGATCTGCTCCTGTGGAAAATTTCAGGTTGATTAATTAACCTGTCAGATATGGGAAGTTACAGATTGATTAATTTAGGGGAAAAAAAAGGACAAAAATTAAGTAGACATTTGTTCTAGAAAAAAAAAAGCTCCAGATTGAAGTGCGCAGTGGATGGTGTGCACTTTTCCATCTGTTACCCACAGTAAAGATGGTTCTTCATGCTTAGAGGTGGGCACAGTAGAGTATCAACTGTAGTATAGTGAATGTTTCTGCTAATGTGCCTCTTATTTCTTCCCATGAATGAGCATCAGTGCCTGTGCACCAGGCCGTGCTGCCTACCAGGCCAGCCTGTCCTGGGCCAGCGTTGTTGGGCTCCTGCTCTTACTGCTGTGAGCTCAAGCTTGATGTGTTCTGCTCTCTCTTGCCATAGTGGCCAATAAGACATGGAATTATTGAGGACTGGGATCTTATGGAAAGGTTCATGGAACAAGTGATTTTTAAGTATCTTCGAGCTGAGCCTGAGGATCATTACTTTTTAATGGTGAGTAACTGCAGCTAAGAGGACTATATCCCTCAATATTCCAAGTTACTTAGATTTTATTTTTTCAGATTACTTAGATTGTATTTTTTATTCTTATTTATTTTTAAAATTTTTAAAGATTTTAAAGATTTTATTATTTGAGAGAGTGAGAAGGATAGTGAGAGCGAGCATGAGCAGGGGAGAGGAGCAGAGGGAGAAGCAGGCTCCCGTTGAGTAGGGAGCCCCATGCAGGACTGGATCCCAGGACCCCGGGATCATGACCTGAGGCAAAGGCAGACGCTCAACCACTGAGCTATCTTAGATTTTAAACTCAAGATATTCTTCTCTGGAGAGTTTTTAATTCTTGTTAAATCTATTTGTATGAATTGGGTGCTTTTTTGGCAAGTAACAGAAGGCTCAACAGAAGCGTCTAAAATCTGAGGGGGCTCATTGTCTCTCAGCACAGGAAGGCCAGAGTGGGGTGGTTCCCAGGCTGGGTACCCTAGGGCTCCAGTGGGGCTTCTTGTGTTGGTTTTCTGCAGGCCCCCAGGGTGACCACCCAAGCCCCTTTGTGCCACCTCTTGGTTTATATACTTTCAGAGGTTGAAGCACTTCGTAAGAATTAGGAGTCCCTTTTAGTTTATTTAATTTGTTTATTCTTAAGTAATCTCTACACTCTGTGGAGCTTGAACTCATGACTTTTGAGATCAAGAGGCTCATGCTCTTCTGACTGAACCAGCCAGGTGCCTCAGGGTTTAAATCTTACTATAAAATAAAGTTGAGCTGAGTTATGGGCCCTGATTACGGTACTTAATTGGTCTTGTGCAAATAAAACATTGCAGAGAAATGAGAAATGTCTCTTGGTTATAGAATCTTTTCTAGTTCTACTCAACATTATGTGTTTCCTCCCATGAAATGTTCTTTTTAAGTTAAAATTAATTACATGTTCATAATACTTTAATATATATAAAGAGCAGTTGCATGTAACAGAAGCTGCATATTAAAACATATGTAATTTAGCTTTGGATTTTTTCCATGCAAGTATATTGTCGTCAAATGGTCCTAGATCCAATTACGTAATTCTTCCTAATGTTAAATATGGAGTGTTCTTTAGAATCATCAGACTTAAAATGTGGTAGCTATAAGGCTATTATGGTAGTTAGTGGAATCTCCATATATTTAATATCTATTTTAAAGCAAGTTCTTGAAAGTAGAAAGTGCTCTGATCTTTTTTCTGGTTGTACCTTCACAACTGGGAATTGCCAACTATGGGTCCTGTGTTTTACAGGCCATTGTACATTTTCTACATTCTGTGTATATAGTGGTTTATGTAAGATATTGGAGCCAGGAAACTGACAGTGTCTGAGTGGCTTTGTCTTTATAGCCAAAACAAATCACAGGTTCCCACCTGTCATATTTGGCATTTTTCCTTCTCCTGCACATCACATAACTACCTGTTGGATAGGATTTTAGGGCCAGGCATTGTGCCCAGCTGCTTCCTTCTGTCTGCCCTGGCTTGCTATGCTAGGAGCCATCCTTCTCACTCTAGGCAGAGCAGGCCTGTGGAGCAAACATGTACCACCAGGAAGTAGCCACACAGGAAGTTTCTCCTAAAAGAAATTTTTTTCTGATTTAGCTGGCATAGATATAGGCCAGTAAGGTAAAAAAAAAAAACACAGGAAATGGAGGTGTTTGCATATGGAAAAGCAAACTTTTGCCAAAAATGAGTATCTGTAATGAATGTTAAAAAAAAATCAAGTTTATTAAATTGAAGATAAGAAAATATTATACTCTGTTCATTGTGCTTTCAATTCTGCAAGTCCATTTGTTGCAGGAGGTGCTTGAGGAAGTGGTGAGAATGGTAAATTTCTTTCAGGTTTATACCCTTAATCATCAGTTAATGGGACAGTTAAAGGGAAGTAAAGCAAGAATAGAGATTTATGGCCAAGTCACAGAAGTTAATTGAAGACATTTACTGAACCGCTGCATCAGATGAGAGGTTTTTGGTGTTAGGGAGTCTCAGAGGTATAGATTATAGGTCCCTCAGTAGCTCACAGAATTGTTCTTTCTGACTGCAGTGAGCAGACATCTGAACATACAGGGTGAGGATGAGCTCATTACAGCTTATATTTTTCAAGAAGTTTCAGAGACTCAAGTCAAATTGGTCATGTGGAATGAGCAGATAGCAAATGGGAACTGTACTCTTTTCAATACTGAGTTGCCCAGAGTTCAAAATAGAATCGTGTATTTTAAAGAATTGCAGTGCTTTTGAGTAGAAATTGAGTTATAACTTCAGAAGAGATTTGCAAACTTTTTGAATATGAATCAAGCAAGAATGAGCAAGCAGCACATGCTGCTCAAGAAGCCTGAGAAAAAGGAGCTCCAGTGTCCAAGAGCAGGGAGGATGGACATCCCAACTGAGAGGGTGGGGAGAGGGAGGGAGAGGCAGGGGGAGAGAGGTAAGGTGGGAAGGAGGAGGGAGAGAGAGAGAATCACCCATCTTCTGTCTTTTTGTTCTATTCTGGTTGCATACACATTATTGAGGACAGTTCTTAGTCGGCTGAATGCTAATCTCCTGCAGAAACAGCCTCATAGCACGCCCAGAGATACTGTTTAAACCAGCTCTCTGTGCATCCTTAAGACCAGTGAAGTTGAGACATAAAAGTAATGGTCACACATGGTACTCCTGACTTGTTATAATAGTCTCCTTCCTGGTTCTCAGGATGATTTGGACCTGCTCGTCCAGTACAGTAGCCACCAGCCAGTGCAGAGCTTGACTTAATTGGGTTTGCTGAGTTAGTCACCACTGGCCATGTGCTTTCCAGATTCCAGCGTATTTTCCTCTCCCACTCTGCCTTTCTTGAGGATTTATATTTTTAGAAAGGTTTCTTTATTGCCGTTATAGAGGCATATGGGAGTGGAGCAATATTATGTACATGTGTTTATTTTGCTATCTTTATCTAGAAATATGGGTTAATTTTTATGGTACTGATTAATTATTCATTTCTAAATCAATACCAGATTATATTTTACCATTGTTATGGATAAAAACATTTATTTGTGTGATGTTTTAATCATATGCTTCAGTATTTAAAGATAATAAAAACAATACTTGTATTTTAGATCTTGTTCTACATAATGTTGGGAAAGTTGTATTTAAATTGATCTGTGCTAGCTTTGGCAGAGTGTACACTAATGTGGTAATGATACAGAGAAGATTAGCATGGCCCCTGTGCAGGGATGACATGCAAATTCGTGAAGTGTTCCTATTTAAAATAAATAAATTGATCTCTTAAAGGAACAGCTACTGGTAGGAAGCATAGGAGAAATGGAGGATTGAGGAAGAAATGAATTTGTGATTGTTTCTCAGAACCCTTGAGGATGTTGCCCTTAATGCTGAATTTGATTCAAGAACCAGGTGAACCTAATTATACCATAAACATTCCCTTAAATGGAAATACATAGATTTTAGTGTAAATTCTTCACTAGTGAATTGTTTGGCAGCAAGTAATAGAAGTGTAAAAAACAGTCATTTAAACAAGTTAGGGGTTTTATTTTTCTTTGATAGAAATAGTAGGGGGGCCAGTGCTGGTATGGTAGTTCTCTGGTATTATTGGAGATCTCTGGGCTTCAGTATCTTGAGCATATGGCTTCTATTCTAAGGATGCCTCTTGATCACAAGTTGGCTACTGCAGCTCCAGTCATCACATCTGTATTCCAGGAGAGAAGGAGGGGTTAAGGGTAAGGAGGAGTCTACTCCTCAAGTCCTAACTTTATAAGGAGCTTTCCTAGAAGCCATGCACTAACTATCAGCTATTGCTTCTTATTGGCCTGAACTTGCTCACTTGGTCGCCCCTGTCCACAAGGACATGTAGGAAATGCTTTTCCTGTGGGCTCGTGGCCACCTCCTATCTATGAGTGATTGCTGTTTCGTCAGTGTGGCGGCGGGGAGAATGGAGATAACGTGACCACAGGTGTGAGCACGGTGGCAAAGGTGGCAAAACAAGAATCTAGCTGTTTCTGAAATCTTGGCTGGATGCTGCCTGTACAGAGAGCGCCACCTGCCCTGGGGAGCCCACAGGCCACGGTGTGCTTCCTCCTGTGCGGTGTGCTGTCCTGCCCCTGTTGCGTCTCTCCCGGGTGTAGATCTAGCAGCAGTCAGGAGGTTGTCTTGGGAGTTTCACTGAAACTCCACCCCCCCCCCCCCCCCCAGCTTCACCTGCTGTGGCAAGATTTTCTTCCTTTACAGATTTGTGGGCAGGACAATGTTCAGAGGTGCTCTCTGGGATGCTGCTTGGAATTCTTAACACCTGCCATCTTTCCATGTAATGTAACCCTTGCGCTCCCATGTGCAGATGATGCACACGCAGCACATGCCCCATCTCTCCCCCTCCCTGCAGGGCTTCCATCTGTTTAGGGGAGGCTTCTTGTCTGAGTCTGGTGAGCGGTTCTGCTCTTTGTAGATGTTTACTATGTTTCCAGTTTCTTGATTTTTACTAGAAACTATCTTGGCACATACAGTTTCTACATTTAGAACATTTTTTTTCTATAACTCTGTGTTTGATTTTGGGGTCTAGAAGTATTAATACCGTATGAGTCTTCAGCTTACCATCTCATGCTCTACCTGCAGTGTACAGAGGCCACTGTGCGCACCTGTCAGTGTTGGTTGATACCATTTTTCATTATTTGATGTGATAAAGATTCGATTTGTTTTTAATTTGCATTTTTTGAGAACTTGGACCATAAACATTTTTTCATGCATGTATTAGTTTTATTTCCTCCCATGAGTTGCCATTCATGTTCTGTGCTCTTGTGCATTTCAGCATCGCTGTTGCTTCTCTCACAGCTGATTCCAATGAACTTTTTTCTTAGAATTCTTTTTTTGTGATAGAAGGTACACACTGTAAATTTTATCATTGTAACCATTTTGTAATGTACAGTTTGGGGCATTAAGTACATTCACACTGTTGTGCAACCATCATTACCATCTCATCCAGAACTTCTCATCGTCCCAAACTGAAACGGTCCCATTAAACACTCATCCCAGTCGCCATCTGCCAGCCCCTGGCCCTCACCCTGCTACCCTCCGTATCTGTGAAATCTGACCGCTCCAGGGCCCTCACATACATGGAATCACATAGGGTTTGTCCTTCTGTCACTGGCTTCTGCCTCTCAGCCTGATGTCCTCCATGTTATAGCTGGTATCTGCATATTCTTCCTTTTTAGGACTAAGATCCCACTGTATGCATGTTTTGTCTGTCCTCTGAGCTCTTGCATATAGTAGGAAGGTTTTGTCAGCACCAGATGTGTTTTTCTCAGTTGATTTTTTTTCTTGCCTTTGTAGGCTATGTTTTTTTGAACATCTATCACTTTAACATATATTAAACACAAATCTTTATCCATTTGGGGTTTATTTGGAACATGATTTGACACTGGACTTAAAACCCAGGAAAGATCTTGGGAGCCAGAGTTAATCTGTAGGCTCACCTTTTGCTCCAGACCACATAGGGAGCTCTTACCTGGTGGGCAGGAAGCACTCCCTGACCTATGTGACCTGTGCTCATGCTCTTCAGACCTTTTAAACCTTTTCTCTCCCAATGCTGTCTCTCTTCCATTAAATGCCGCCACCCCCCCCCCTTTTTTTTTAAACAATTTATTATTACAAGTGCTTAGATTCCTGTTCCAGGTGAGAAAAAAAGTATAGAAAAAAAGTATAGATCTCTCTAGTCAATGTATGTTATTTCTGCTAGTATGAATAGCATTTTTTGACACTTATAGGTGAATTTCTTGAGTATGTGCTGAGTGCCCAGGCTTCACCCTCCAGTGTTTACACATATTAACTCATTTATTTAATTCCACCAACAACCTTGAGGTAGATACATATTAGGCCCATTTTTCAGGTGGATAGGAAGTTCCTTAAGCAAGAGATATTGTAGCCAATATTGTTGGACTGCTGCCATTGATCATGTGCTTTAAATGAAAGAAATCTCTAACAATAAACACTAACATTTATAGCATTAACCATGTGCTGGATACTTTACAGGTATTAACAAACTTACTCTCCACCCTTTGAGGTGGGTACTTCACATATGTAGTACAGTGTTGAGTGACTTTCACTTGATCTTAGCCAAAAGGCCCAGAAGTGATTGCTGAGTGATTTTCAGATTCCTTATTTACAACCTGCTTCTGCGTATGATTTCATTATTTCTCTCCTGTGCTTTAAGATTGCTTTCTCTTTCCCTTCCAGGGAATACATTGATTCTAATTACAGTGATTAAAACTTCTTTGTGGCAGTGTGTTTGAGCTTTGTACCAGTTGCTGTGCAGGAGTCTACACCAGAGCAGGCAGCTGGTGGGTTGCTAGATTTGTTTGATGAGGTAATACATGCATAGAGCATAGAATTCAAAAGATGCAGAAGGATTTCCAGTGTAAATTATGTCCCCGTCTCACCTCTGTTCTGGTTCCCAGACCCTCTTCCAAGAGGAAACCACCTTTTTCCATTAATCAGTTGTTTATCTTTCCAGAGGTAGTTGTGTGCACGCATATGGATTACACACAAACTCTTGTTTTATACGAATGGTAACAAAATATACAACTTGTACACCTTGTTTTTTCTTTCTTTCTCTTTCTTTCTTTCTTTCTTTCTTTCTTTCTTTCTTTCTTTCTTTCTTTCTTTTTTTCTTTTCTTTTCTTTTCTTTTCTTTTCTTTTCTTTTCTTTTCTTTCTCTCCTTCCTTCCTTCCTTCCTTCCTTCCTTCCTTCCTTCCTTCCTTCCTTCCTTCCTTCCTTCCTTCCTTCCTTCCTTCCAAGATTTGTATTTATTTATTCATGAGAGACAGAGAGAGAGAGAGGCAGAGACATAGGCAGAGGGAGAAGCAGGCTCCATACTGGGAGCTCGATGTGGGACTCGATCTTGGGACTCTGGGATCATGCCCTGAGCCAAAGGCAGACGCTCAATCACTGAGCCACCCAGGCGTCCCTTGTTTTTTTTTTTTTTTTTTTTTTATTTAAGAAAATAAATATGTGACAAAAATGTTTTTAATGTGAAATTTACTCTCCTGATTTTTTTTTCATTTAATTTTATTTATTTGAGAGAGAGAGTGAGTGAGAGAGAGCATGAACAGGGGAGGGGCAGAGGGGGAAGCAGACCCCCGGCTGAGCAGGGAGCCCGATTGGGGGGGGTGCTCCATCCCAGAACCCTGAGGTCACAACCTTTTTATTTTATTTTATTTTTTTTAGATTTTATTTATTCATGAGAGACACAGAGAAAGAGGGGCAGAGACACAGGCAGAGGAAGAAGCAGGCTCCATGCAGGGAGCCTGACGTGGGATTCGATCCTGGGACTCCAGGATCATACCCTGGGCTGAAGGCAGGCGCTAAACTGCTGAGCCACCCAGGGATCCCTTGAGATCACAGCATGAGCGGAAGGCAGATGCTTAACTGACTGAGCCACCCAGGCACCCCTCCCCCTATCATTTTTAAACCTGTCTTTCGATAGTGTTAACTGTTCACATTGTTGTGAAGCAGAACTCTGGCCCTTGTCTGCTTTTGCAGAGCATCCTCTGAGCCTGTGGAATTCCCTGTTTCACTCCCCAAACTCTGTTTTCTGAAGTTTTCGTTAGAAAATCACGGACACTGAAGAACACTTAAGAATGTAGACTACATGGAGACGCCTTTGTCTTTTCTGTAGCAGTTTATCATGGATTGTTTTGTAACAGTGCAGATAGAGCTAATTGCTGCAGTGTTCTACATTATGGACATGGCATAAGTTACTTAATTGTTTCCTTCACAACGGCATTTAGGTTGTTTCTCATCCCCTAATATGCACAGTGCTGACCTTTGACCTCTCTGGAGCATCTTGCTTTAGGTGGCTCTCTTACCTGCGGAATGTAATTTGATTTTGTTTCATGGTCTTAGCTGAGAGACTTTTTTTGTTTTTAGTAGGTGAGTTTCTCACTTGTGTGTGCTGAAGATTTTATTTTAGTAATAATAACTCACTTTCATTGAGCACAGTCCACATGCCAGGAGTTGATATAAGCAGTTTGCTTTGACTCCATCTTTCCACCTCTGTGAGGTAGGTGCTAATTTCGCACAGAAAGAGAAAATCACTTTCCAAACAGTAAAATCTAGGGCTGGGGTTTAACCTAACTGCCAGGACTTCAGAGCTCTTGTTTGAACTCCATAGATCTGGCATGCTGCTCTGTGACAGACATGTTTGCTCTTTGATGAGCTATTATACACTATGTTATACTTTCTGTGTTTAAAGTGTTTTATTTATGTATTAATTTTTTAAAACTCTGGTTTGGTTTTCTCTTTGCTTTGTAGTGAGTATGTATGCTTTATAATAATTTGGTATTTTTTAAAACATTTTTCAGTGTAACTATGATTGTATATACTTACCCTGTATTTGTTTAGGGGTGATTAACTATTCCTGCTGTGATTAATGAGCAGTTTGGTACATTTCCAAAATATGGACATATGGAAATATGAATTTCCATATTTTGGAAATGTACCAAATTTCCATATTTGGTACATAGTCCATATTCCTTTCTTCTACCTTCTGCTTTTGGTTGGAGCTTGTTTTGATATCGACATTTATAATGTTAGGTGTACTAATGCCTCTGATACCTAATCAGTCTAAAACAGTATGTTTGATTCCATGATAAGAGGGTATCATTGTTTTTATATTCTCTCCTGTTACACCTTTCAGCTTGATATTATTTCTGCTGTTTTAATTTATAACATTTACATTCTGTTCTATAAATCCCAGAAAAGAGCAGTCTTTAGGTCTACATCCTAAATGGACTAATTGCTCACTGTAAGTCTTTGGCTGTAGTTTGTGCATTTTTCTTGTTTGGCCGAACTTTATCATCTAATAGAGTTAAATCACCAAGGGCTTCTCCAAGTTCTTGTATGTTTACGGATGGTTTTCTTTTTGTAATGTGCTTGATTGGCAGTGTGGCCAGTTGTAGAATTCTTGGATCAGAAGACTGTAAGTATGACCCCAAGTGTTACATGAAGTCATGCCAATAGCTGGGACCAGCTGTACTTTCCTCATTTGAAAGGTATCAAAGTCTGTGCAGACTGCTGTAACAAAATACCACAGGGTGGGTGTCTTAACAGGCATTTGTGTTCTCACGGTTCTGAAGGCTTTAGGTCCAAGATCCCAGCGTTGTCAGGGTTGTGTCTGGTGAGGGCTCTCTTCCTGGCTTGCAGGTGGCCACCTTCTTGCTATGCACATGAGGTCTTTCCTCTGTGTTGATATGCAGAAACAGAGCTCTCAGGTATCTCTTCCTTGTCTCAGGAAGGCATTGGTGCTCTACTCTTACGCCCTCATGAAACCATGGTCACCTCCTGAGAGGCCATGTCTCCAAATATGGTCACTTTGGGGGTTGGCTTCAACATATGAATTTTGGGGACACAGTTTAGTCTATAATAAAGGGTAATGTGGACTTTTTTGCCAAAAGGCCCAGAGAATTTTCATTTATTCTTCTTTTTTTCTTTTTGCAGCATTAAGTATGTGATGTATGTCCGTATTTATTGACATGGAAAAATGTTCACACCGTATTGCTGAATGACAAAAAGCAGGTTTATTTATTCTTTTTATCTTTCTATAATCCTCCTATTTGATTATGGGGATGATGATTTCAAAATAGATATTTGAAGTTTTCGAGCTGTTCTTGGTCTTGATTTGTATCTGCTTTGCTTTGTCTTTATGTCTTTCTGGGCATGTGTGTTTTGTCTGCCGTTCGTTTTTCCTATTTTCTCTTTCCCCTCTCATTTCCTTTTAGCATTTCCATACGATGTCTGGCTGGTTTCTGCGCACCCTTTCCTCACCTCTGAAGGGGAACAATTCTTCCTGGACTCACTGTGTGTATGAGTTCAGGCTGGTTTGGGGACCGGGAGACTTCTGGGTAAAGCTCCCTTGCCTGCACTTTCCTGCCTCCTGCCCTGAGGGCAGGTGGGGTTTGGGAGGCTCCTCAGGCTCTTCTGTTCAAACTGACCTTCTTGTTCCAAGCCAGGGCTGGCTGCTTTTGCTCCTCTGTGGAGAGCTCTATTCTTCGCCTGGGACTCAAGAGTCACTTGTGTTCCCTTTTAGTGTCTGTCTTCGCTTGTCTCGGTTGAGTTTTTTTCTGCCATTGGCAGCTTACTGCTGGTCTTTTCCATTTCAGGGTGTCGTAGGTGTTATGTTATTGAAGAAGGAATTTCCTTTTCTGTGACTTGTTCTTGTTTTGGGGTGGTTAATAAGAGCAGAAATGTTTAGAGAGGTCTTTGCCATCTTAAAGCTTTTAAGACCTGCAGCCAGATTTCTTTAATTAATCACTGTAAATGTACTCTATCTGTAAAATTAGGGAGTTGTACAGCATCCTAATTAACATGCTTTTAGGTTAATTTTTTTATGTCTCTGATGTAATTACAGGAAATTTGGGTGAACACTAAATATAGCAAATGTTTTCTTACAGACAGAGCCTCCACTGAACACGCCAGAAAACAGAGAATATCTTGCTGAAATTATGTTTGAATCATTTAATGTACCAGGACTCTACATTGCGGTTCAGGTAAAAACAACGTTATTTTTACAATTCCCAGCACACCTTAGCTGTCTTATAGTGGAAGAAACAAACGGTGATTCCAAGGGCTCTCCATGGGAGAGTTGGGCTGTGTGTGCCTTCTTCTCCCTCTCCCTCCACCCACACCCCACCCCATTTGGGTTTGAACTCAAACGCTGTAGAGAACATGTTCTGTGGTTTATGTTTTTATGTTTACACTGTCCATACAGGACTTACCTGGCTGCTTTCACATGCATTAAAACCTAATGTGTTTCCCTTTAGGTGACAAGAATGGGATGTAGATGTGTGGTTTTTTTTTTTTTTTTTTTTTTTTTGCTTCTTTCACTCCTGATCATAATAGAGGAAAGATACTAAGGAGTCTATTTAAAAAGAAAATAAATGCCTTTAGGGGTTTATACTTGTAGGGGTCCCCCCCCCCCCATGGATTTTGGGCTCCTATGGTTCCGCGAACTTAGAGAACTTCCTTTGAAGTTACTTGTTCACAGTGTGGGGGTTTTTGTTGGTTTTGGCCGTGGTTATTTGCCTGTGATCCTATATAAAGGAATTGGCCGAAATTTGGGGCAATAATGAGATAGGTGCTTCCCAAAATGTGTTCTGCATCATACTAATTCCTTTTAAAGAAAAGGAAGAGGAGTTGCATAGGAAAATAATTTGGGAGATCCCATGCATGGTAGCCTGCACGTGGTGATTCTTAGTGAGTAGCATTAGTAAAGGCCCTGAGAATGCCTGCATTGAAGAAATCTGTTTATTCCAACACTTCCAAATTTATTTAACCAGAAATCTCCTCTTCCCCTAGGTTATTTACATTGCAAGGAGTAGGGAGATACTTAAGAAAACACTGAACCACAGCCAAGTGCATCAAGGCTGCCTGGAGAGTGTTTTATATAAGTACGGATTCTCAGGCTTCATCTCAGACCAGGGTTTCCGGAACGGGCAGTTCTCTGTGATGGAGGCTGTCCTGTGTGTTGCAAGATGTTTAACATTTCTGGCCTCTACCCCCTAGAAGAAGCACTACCACAAGCCTCCCCTTCCCTAAGTGACAATCCAGACTGGTTCGAGACATCACCAAAGATTCCCTGGGGGATGACATTGCCCCTGGCTGAGAACCGCTGCCCTAGTCCTACCAAATTAGAGTTTCTGGGTGTGAGGCCTTGTAATCTGTTTTGTTTGTTTGTTTTTTAATAAATTCCACAAGTGATCTTCTTACTGCAGCCCATCTGTGGACCCACACTGGGAATGTTCCTGGTGGTTTACACATTAAAATCTTCTTACTCTGTAGTGAAAGTTCCTTTTTCATGGGCTTTCCTTTGTAAAAATTTGATTTATTTTATTGGAAACTTGACCCGTCCAGTTTCGGTAGACTAATTTGTGTGTTGTGCAATTTGGAATTTGAATTTGGGGAGGGCAGAGATGGAGGGTTGGGATGGTTGAGGGTTACTTGGACTGAGTAAGGAAGAACTATGGATGAGCCTGAGAAGCAGCAGCAGACTTGGGAAATTTCTCTGTGTGCTAATGGTTTCTGGGTCTTCAATCCAGGCAGTGCTGGCCTTGGCTGCATCATGGACATCTCGACAAGTTGGTGAACGTACATTAACCGGGATCGTCATTGACAGTGGGGATGGGGTCACTCACGCTATCCCAGTGGTAAGCAGGATATTCAATGCTTCACTCTCTGGTAGGCCTCACCTAATTTTGAGGTAAGGGAAGAAATTAAAGAAAAAAATTCCTGTAATTAAATGCTTTAAATGTCATGGCTGTACTCAGAAAAGGTGATAAGTTTTAAACCCAGGTAGATGAGAAAAGACAGATGCCCTTTAACTGTGGCATTGGCAGTTTTAAATTTGTGGTGGCAAATGTCTGCAGGCAGGATGCCGGCCGTGGTTTGGACTCCGTGGCCTCTGCTTGCTTCTCCAGGGGTAGCGTCACCCGTGGAATTTTCCCGGCTTATATGCCGCACTGCTGGGGTCAACATCATCTCGGATCTAAGCTTGTTGGTGTGATGCACGATCATGTGAAGGATTCTCGCTGTGTTCTGTGACAGGATATGTATGGTTTTGACCACCTTATGCTTTAGAGGAATTACTTCTTGTTTTTTTAAAAATGTATTCAAGAACGAAGAAGGAGAGACTGACTGTACATTTTGACTTGCAGAATGCTCTGCAGTGTCACTTTTTGGTTTTAATTTTCAAAACATTATAGAAGTGATTCCTAATTCAGGCTTCAAGAGACATTTGTAGTCAGGAAGAAGAAAAACCACATTGTCCCATGCTCCCTCCTGGGGCCCCTGAGGGAGAGGGTTAGGGTGAGACGGGGCAGGAGCCGATGACATCTGCAAATCTGAGCTGGGAGCACCTTCAGTCCCCTCTCAGCACACTTCCTCCTTTTCTGGGTCATTGTGAAGTGTTAGTGCCACTTGATGTGTGATGCTGACTGGAAAATCCTGGCATCGGCCTTTGCTCTGAGGTTGTGCCCTCAAAGCTTAGTGCAGACCAAGCCCTGGGGGTACATGCTGGAGGGCCTGTTGCTTGGCCCATCCCATGTCTTAAATGAGGAGAAGAAAACAAAACAGTTTTCACACCGTGTACAGGCCCACAGAGGAAGTGGTCCTAAAATTTTATCTGTTGTCTTTTTATCAGTTTTTTTCTGATTATAAAAATTACATTTGTTGTACAAAATTTGTATAAAACAGAGAAATGTGGAGAAGAAAATGATATGATCCATAAACCTGCCCAGAGAACCATACTATGCTTTTGTTTGGAGAGCTTTCCTGATTCTATTTCTTAGGTGCACACATATGCACATTTTAGGCAAAATTGGAATATTCTAAGTCTACTTTTGTATCTTAATTGATATGATCTTGAAATCATATTTTGCTTATTGACTTATCCCTAATGTTTCTTCTTATGGTTAAATATTCTGTAAAGAAATATTTAATAATTGCATGATAGCCCATCATATAGGTATGGGGTGTAATTCACTCATTTGTTTTCTTATTGTTGGACGTGTAGGGTTGTTTTTTTTTTTTTTAATGTTTTTAATGCTGTGATGAAACCAATACTTAATACTGGTCGGCTTCATTTTAGAAAATGTTACATGTAATGCATAGAAAATAATAATTGTGAGTAGTTTGTGTTAGCTAGTATTCTTGTGAGTTTAAGTTGATCATTTTATTTTAATAATTTGTGCATATCTTCTATTTCCATCTTAAAATATTTCATAAATATCTTGGACTCTGTGGAGAGGCCCAATCTTTTACTTCTAGAGTTCAGGTACATCAGAAAACACATGAGAGGATTTCAGGCACCTGTCCTGACAGCTTAACTGCTGACTGTGTTGTGTCTAGTACTGGCATCATTAGCTCCGATTTGCCTGTGAGGTGAGGTGAGCTGGCAGCACAGAAGCCAGTGCTGTGATGTGGAACCTGGGGTGTCCCCTCTTTCTGCTGGACCCGTGGGAGGAAGCCCTCCACTCTGGCTACCAGCCCCCGGAGAGCGAGTGGGGTGTGGGCCCAAGCCTTGGCTTCCAAGCTGTGCCCTCAGGGCTGATGAGGGCTGGGCTGGGGCAGCCTGTGCATGAACTCCTGGCTGCAGTTCCCCTGCTGGCACCCTAGACGTGCAGCCGAGCCAGAGGGTCCCAACCCCTGACCAACACTGGCCTCAGACAGCACAGGGCTTAGGGTAACTTAGCAGAGTTATGTCTCACGAGTGCACTAAATGGGACCGCATAGCAAGTACCGAGTACATGCTCCCGGATGGTGCTACGTGCCTGCCTTACTCTTTCATTACATCCCCCTTGTAAAGCACGTGCAGGACTATTTGCCCATATTGTGGTGAAGGCCTTGGGTGACCTGGCTGACCCACTTGTCCGTGGTCACTCAGTCATAGGACAAGGATTTGAACTCGGTTGTCTGAGTCTCATCCCTATGAACTTAACCAAATTGTTGACTGTTAAACAGAAGTAGGTTTATAGTTGGTTTAATAGTTTATAGGTAAAGCTTTTTCCTTTTTGTTAGAGGAACATAAAAGTCTCCTGCTCTGACAACATGACTTTTTGGAAATGAACTGGTTTTTCCTCTTTTCGTTCCTGATGTAACCATTTCAGGCCTTACGGAGAGTCTCAGGTTGTGTTCACAGAATGGTGTGGGCAGTTATTTGAAACAACCTCTGGCCCTGAGCGCTGCTGCCCAGAGGCCCAGAGTGGGATTCCGTAGATGCTTGTTGTACCATGAGGGCCGGGAACCAGAGCCCTGGGAGCTCTTCCCTGCTGGAGTTACTCATTCCCATTGTTCTGCCTTCCTTCCTCCCCAGGCAGAAGGTTATGTCATTGGAAGCTGCATCAAACACATCCCGATTGCAGGTAGAGATATTACGTATTTCATTCAGCAGCTGCTAAGGGAGAGGGAGGTGGGAATCCCTCCTGAGCAATCACTGGAGACCGCAAAAGCCATTAAGGTAAAAACAGATGGGAAATGGGCCTGTTTGGGGGTGAGAGAGAAATGTTGTTTGGACACTTCCCCTTGCTACTGTCACCCCTGCTCCCACCTGCCCTCCCCTTCCCTCCCCTCCCCTTCCCTCCAGAGAATGTGGGTCGTACTCTGTTTACCACTTGAGTTAAGGGGCTGAAAGCCTCAAAGCTTAGCCTTTTCCTGTAAATGTAAACACTGTGGAAGTTCCAGCTGTAAGTGAGGACAGCTTGGTAGCTGGCGTTGAGCACAGGTGCACGGAGTAGGGCATCATTTAATTGGATGGAACCTTCAGGTAGTGGAGGGCACCTTCCCTCTGGGCTTCACGTCTGGATTAAGGAGCCAGCACCAGCAGTATTGGGAGTTCTGCAGAGTCAGCCAGTACCCAGGCTGTGGTCTAGCACCTGTTGTGTGAGGTTCTGTGCCCTGAGAATTACAGGGGAGAGTGATACTGTTCTTAAATCTGAAGTTGTTAAACAAAAACCATCTGTATTTCCTAGACTCTGGTTATTCAGCTGGAGAAGTTACAGGAAGTTTTAGAATTTAAATCCGTATGATTAGAAGAAAAATGGCTCATTGGTTCTTATTTAAAAGGTCTATTTGACTTGACCCATCAGTTTAGTCTTTTTTTTTTTTTTTTTTTTTAATTTTTATTTTTGAGAGAGAGAGAGAGCACAAGCAGGGGTAAGAGGGAGAAGCAGACTCCTTGCTGAGCAGGGAGCTGGATATGGGGCTTGGTTCCAGGACTCTGAGGTCATGACCTGAGCCAAAGGCAGGTGCTTAACCGATGCCATCCAGGTATCCCCTGATGGACCCTTTTTGAAGTAACTTCTCTTTCTAGGTTTCAAAAAAAGGACAAATTATTTTTTTAGCCAAAATGCAAGAGATTTTTAGTAATGCAAGAATAATTACCATGGGCATGAAGAGGAGAGGGTCTTGTTTGTTTTTAGAGAGAAATGTAATTGTGAGGTGTGACATGTGATCATGAGCATCTCCCATGTCATGAAGACATGCTTGCTGAGCACAGTGGAATTTAAGGGGAGGCCAGCCTGAACCCCCTTCCCTCCCATTGAAGTACCAGTAATAGGCAAGTTGGAAGAAAGTCACCAGAGAGGACTCCCACGTTTTGCATGCCACTCTTGGTAAAAACAGTGGTACTTTTAGGACAAGGTCACTGGGATAGGCCAGGGCTCCTGCTAGTAGGGTGGCCAGCTGCCCCAGTGTCCCTGGGACTGGAGTGTCCAGGATTGAGTACTTCCAGGGCTAGAACAGTTTGCCCTGAGCAAACCCGAGGGCAGAGTTTAACAGAAGTATTATAAGACTTTGTTTTGAGACCAAAATATTTCCCAAGATTTTCCCTTTTTCCATGCCTTTCTTCAATGAAAGAGATTTGGATATTTGACCCATGTTCCTTCGTCACCTGTATCTATTACTGATGTGAATCAGGATCAGACTTCTTTCCCTGACATTCAGGGGCCAGTCTGGTGAGCATGAGAGTTCCATTTTTAGTCAAGATTTCTGAGTGAAATGACTTGTGCATCCTGGTCCCTGTGACAATATTTACTTTACTCACAGGCTGTCTGGGGTCCAGTTGTGATTCTGAAATTGCCATTTAGGTTATGACCATG
This sequence comes from Canis aureus, assembly GCF_053574225.1. NCBI lineage: Eukaryota > Metazoa > Chordata > Mammalia > Carnivora > Canidae > Canis > Canis aureus. Next base: position 50,223,534 of record NC_135625.1, on the reverse strand, counting down.
TGTCCTGCTCAGGTGTGAAGGCTGGGAGTCTTCCCATACTCTCCAGATGTGCTATGCTGGCCCGGTTGTGTGGATTAGCCCAGTGTTTGTTGTCGCCTCTCAGCTTCCTGTAAAGGAAGAGATCCTGGAAAGAGGATGGTACCCCAGTGCCGTGTGGCTACTGTGGCCATCTCCCATGCTCATGGGCAGGCCTGAGGCCGTGGAGCTCATGGCACACCATCCTTGTAGCATGAGTCCAGAATTTAAGACTCACACTGCCACACTGCACCTGGCTTTCCTACGGCATTTCGTGCCATCGGTTGAGCAGTTGAGATGCCATGAGGAACCGATCAGGCCTCTGACAGCTGAACGTCCTTGTTTCCAGCTTGGTAGATTTAACGTTGTATTGACTGATTCACCGTCTCTAGCATCAGGGAACCCAACGTGGTAACACACCTTGCCTTCTGGTCGTCTAATTCTGATAGAGTATATTAAGGATGGTATTAGAATATGTTTCGGGGATTCTAAAACACTTTGAACTTAATATGAGGAAAACACCTGCTCAGGAAAACACCTGAGGAACTTCCAAAATGTGTAATGAGCACCAGCTGTGTGCCTGACACCGTGCCAGGTGTTGAACAGCCCACGTGGCTCTGCCCACAAGAAGCTTACTTTCAGAAGCTGGTACCCAAGTGCCACCTGTTGGTTTGCTGAGGTTAGCTGTGAGGACAAATGGCACACCCGGAGATTCCCAATTGAGCATTACCAGACGCTGAGGGAATGTTGTGTACGTTTCAGGTTGGCCGCTAATGCCAGGATGAAGATTATCCACAGGTTCTCTCTCTCTCTCTTGCAGCAGCATATAGGACCCCCAGTCCTCCTGGCTACATCTGACTTTACTATTTTTTCAGTGGCATCTATCACCTTATGCTGTGTCATTTACTTATTTATTATGGCTGTTGCTTATTGTTCAGCTCTCAGAGTGTGTGCTCCTGGGGTCAGGAATTTGTGTGTATGCTTGTCCCTTTGAACCTCCCGTGTGCCTAGGCACCCAGTAAATACTTGTCACAGAGCCCATGGCTGTGCCATGTCAGACTGCATGGCAGGTTAACAGCCACATCATTGATGGTGGTGGGCATCAGGATTAGTCTACTGCACTCAGTGAGGGTCTGCTGGTCCAGAGGAGGACAGCAGTGAGTGCCTGGGTCAGCACCATGGGGGACCCCAGAGGAGTAAGGAAAGATGACAGGAGACAGGACACTTGGTAGACATGTTTAGACATTGTTTCAGATGAAATGGCAACAAAATCTAATAGAGGAAGGCTGAGATTTCTAGCTGAGTTGCAAAGAAAACAGACTTGCATGTTCAGAATCAAAGCCCAGTCCTGTCTGCTGTGAAAGACAACAGAGTGGGAGGCCTGATAACGTGTCCACACTGGAGTTCTGCTGTGTTTAATGCTTCGGGTCACTGGGTATTTGTTGGAGGGAAGGCACTCTGCCTCATTAATCCTTGGTGACGTCTTTGTGTTCCTGGCTGCAGGAGAAATACTGTTATATTTGCCCTGACATAGTCAAGGAATTTGCCAAGTATGATGTGGATCCCCGGAAGTGGATCAAGCAATACACGGGTATCAATGCGATCAACCAGAAGAAATTCATTATAGATGTTGGCTATGAAAGATTCCTGGGGCCTGAAATTTTCTTTCACCCAGAGGTAAGAGGTTTGCCTTTTGAGTTTGCCAAAGTAAGGCATGCGTAGAGCAATACTGCCACCTCATGTGCGTTGACATCAGCGCTGGGTGCAGGCCTGTCCTGAGGAAGACTGGTGTGCGCGTGGGTGCTGTGCGAGCAACATGGCGCCCTCGTGTGGTTTGTCTGTCTGGCTGTTACAGTTTGCATCTGCACAGACACACCTGATAGTTAAATAGTGATCCATCATACATACCATGGGTGGTTGGGAAGAGTAATGGGATTGTAATGGAATTACAATCAGTCTCACATGAATATGAAAATTAGTTGGTCTCAGGGACCAAATGAAAGTTGCGTCATTCTTAAAAAGTGGGGTCACATAGAATCTTTCCCTCTTTTGTGACCATCCTTTCTAATGCCAGTTTCTAACCCAGGACAGTTTGTCCTGCAGGGCAGTTAGAGCTTCTGTGGGAGGAGGACCAGCCTTTCCACTAGTTACATTATTTCCAAGAATTACAGATGTCATCATTTTGACTATTAGTCACGAAGAATGATTACTTTTGCAGGAGCAGTAATGAGGCAACATTTTAAGTTTTATTTGTATTCTGGTGGAAGTGGCACAAATGTCTGAGTTACTGTAATCTAATAACATGCTCGTTCACCCGTGCCTTTGGTGATACTGACTTAAAACAGACATAAAACTGACGGTGTCTGGTGAACAGCCAGAGAGTAACTAAATGTTACCTTCCTTCCTTGAGACTAAAGTACTTTAAAGCTTTTCTTGATTTTTAACATGTGCTTAAAATGTAATTGAATTGTTTATACTTTAGCATATTCAGCTTATAGAATTAAGTATAAGGCTGTTCACTCAGTAGCTTGATTATGACCATGTCCATTGCCTCATTTTAAAGCTTTTGTCATCAGGTCGGGGGCACCTGGGTGGCTCAGTTGGTTGTGTCTAACTCTTGATCTCAGCTTAGGTCTTGATCTCAGGGTCATAAGTTCTGAGGTCAGGTCGTGAGCTGGGTGTGGAGCCTGCTTTTTTTTTAAAAAAAAAGCCACCATCATCAGATATGACACCCCTCCTCTGATCTCCTAGCCCACCACACTGATCTTTCGTTGACTGTGGTTTTTGTTTTTGTTGTTGTTATATCTTGGCTAATTTTTTTTTAAAGATTTTATTTATTTATTTATTTATTTATTTATTTATTTATTTATTCATTCATTCATTCATTCATTCATTCATTCATTCATTCGTGAGAGACAGAGAGAGAGAGAGAGGCAGAGACACAGGCAGAGGGAGAAGCAGGCTCCATACAGGGAGCCCAATGCGGGACTCGATCCCGGGTCTCCAGGATCACACCCTGGGCTGAAGGCGGCCCTAAACCACTGAGCCACCCGGGCTATCCTAATTTTTTTTTTTCATAATGTGTATATTCATAAGCATTATTCTCATTATGTACTCATGGTGTTTCTCCTTATATATGCACACCATGCACAGGCTTTTATAGTCTCTTATCAGCATGATACACCATGTATTCCTAATGCAGGACTGGTCTCTTTGTTCAGTTTGATGATTTCCCTTCACTAAACCCACCCATCTCCTCTCTCGAGGGGATGTCTTCATCCTTAGACACAGTCACATTTAATTCATTTGACATATTATACATTCCAGTGTGAAGTTTGTAGGGGTATGGTAGATTCTGTGTCTGTTAAAGTTACTTTTTCAAAGAATTTTTCTTTTGTCCTATTGAGAGAAATGTATAATGTTTCTTTTGTATTTATATAAAATTTAGTTTGCCAACCCAGATTTTATGGAGTCCATCTCAGATGTCGTTGATGAAGTAATACAGAACTGCCCCATCGATGTGCGGCGTCCGCTCTATAAGGTATAAGCTGCCTGGGTAAGGTGCTTTGATTCACTTTAGCATTAAAGACTATCAGACATTTATGCAGACATTCCTATTGCACTCTTGTTTGATAGGCTTTGTTAAAGGCCAGTGTGAAGGTAAGATATTTTTCTTAGAGTGAGGATGACCTAAATATTTGGATGTATGACTCAGTTAACTGGAAATATTTAAATATTCTAGTATTTTCTACTCTTACCTGGCAAGCTGTATTTTCCCTTGGACACTTGACCATGTGTGTTAATTGAAAGATAAGAGTGATACTTCCCTCTCATGCTTTCCGTGAAATCCACTGGTCCTGTTTCTTGCATATTTAGGTTTGGTGCCAAGTGTGGTGTTGCCAGAAGAAGTTAGAGCCTGAGATGAAACAAAGAGAAAATGCTCATGTAATATTTGCTCCAGAATTCTTTGATTACAAGGAATTTTGGAACTTGAAATGAGAAAAAGCCCATGTAATTATAGGATAAAAGGAAATATTGCTGAGCCACATATTGAGAGCAGAACGTGGAGGTCTGTTGGCTTTTGTCGTGAACTGACTTCTGCCTGAGAGTGTCCCACTGTCCGCCAGGGGCCCCGGCTCCGGCCTACCTTACCCATGCTCCAGGCGTGGCATGTGACAGGACAGAGAATCCGGCTCAGTGATTCTTGTTTCATGTTTACAGTGGTTTTTGAGGAGAGTGAGGTAAATCAGGCTAACTTCAAATGGAGTGATGTCTACAGTGTGTATTGTTCAGTGAGAAAGCACGTTACAAAATTTACACGTGGTATTACCATGTGGTATAGAGTTTGTGTGTGCTCATAAGAAAATGATTTGAATGATTGTGCAGGATCTTTGGGGGTGAGGAATGGATAGCTTTTACTTTCTACCTTTTGTATTTTAAAATTATTAGAAATTTTATAGCTAGACAAGCTGTATTTTTATGATTGGAAAAAATTCACTATGTAGAGAACTTTTTATAGGTGAAAACAAAGTATAATTCTTTTTTTATTTGTTGCATATTCTTAACATCTTTCTCCTCCAGTGAAAAGTGCAAGGAAGGGGAACTGAAGGCAGACCAGGGGATTAAGGCTTCCCGTTTTTACTGTGAGCATCACCCAGGCTGATCCCCCTCCTTAACTCCCACTAGATGCTGCCGGCTGTGCCATCTCCTCCCCAAAGGCGAGGAGCACGTGTGCACCATGTGCAAGTGTGCGCAGCTTCTGCCAGTTGCTGTGGATTGCTCCTCATGGGGTTACATTTCTCAGGACAGTTTAGTTCATGAGCAGTGGATTTCTAGGCTTCTTGAAGAAGAGATGGCCTCGGAGACTGTGTGGACCGGGCCCCAGAGGTGGGCCAAGTGGAGCAGATGGTGCTCAGGCTTTCTTTGGCTCCACTTGCCATCTCCTGTCATAGGACAGGTGCGGTAGCCCCAGTGACTGGGACTGTAAGGTTGGGCAGTGGGACAGTCTCTGCTGCTTAGAAAAGACGCGACCATCTTTCCTTTTCCCTGGGGTCACCTGGAGGAGTCGGCCGGCCTCTCGTCTCTTTCCTTGTGGGGCGCCTGCTGCTTCCTGTGACCAGTAATTACACTGGGACGCCGTTTCCAGGTGCAGAATCTTTAAGTTGCTAACAACAGTGTGCTAATAACAGAGTCATCAGAGAGAAGGATTACAAGTGGGAGAGAGTATGACTTATAAAGTGGAGGAGGGAAAAGGAGTTTTGGGGGTTGGGAGTGAGAAAGTCTTCTGCAGAGGCTGTTCAGATCCGGATACTTTGTCTCCTCACCACTCAGGGGATCTAGCTTCCAATTCTGTCTGCTTTTTAGACATTTCCAGGTGACTTCCCCATAGCTGCCACAGAAGCTACACATGTGTAGTCCCTGCTTACATTTTGTCTCCTAAATTGCTAAGTTGACCTCCCTGTCATCACCTGACAGAAAGGTTGGGCTGTATCACCAGCAGCCCCAGGCTGGTGAGACCTGGTGACTCTCATGGAGTGAAAGTGAGGAAATACCAGCTAGTCACTTCACTTCATGGTCATCCGCCCAGGGGGTGTGGGGTGAAGGTGGGTGAGAAGTGTGGGGAGACCTTCCCTTGGTGCTGGTGGCTGTGCCCATGGCTGGGCTGGGGGCTGGAGGTGGTGAGCATAGAGCCTGTGTCGAGGGTCGGGCAATGGGATGCAGAGGCCGCTGTGCAGTGTGGTTGGGGGACAGTCAGGACCGGCAGTGACACTAATGCAAGGACATTAACCCTATTAATATTTCTCAATTTATTATTATTTTTTAAGATTTTGTTTATGTATTTATTTACAGAGAGAGAATGAGTTGAGGGAAGGGCATACAGAGAGAGAATCTCCAGCAGATACCATGCTGAGCGTGGAGCTGGCTGTGGGGTTGGATCTCATGACCCTAAGATCATGTCCTGAGCCAAAACCAAGAGCCGGTTGCTTAACTGACCGAGCCCCCCAGGGACCCCATACCAACATATATTTAAAGTTTCAGATTTCTATCAGTGCTGTGCTCAGGAAGTTGGAGAAAGTGCTTGAGCTGCTAAGTGTAATTTTTTAAATGATTGGAAATTTCAGATTTGTTTTGTGCCTAATTGGTATCTGGGTGCCCCTTACCTTGTTCAGAAACAACCTTGAGCATCTCCATCTGTGAACAGATTTCTCTTGAAGAAATTACATCATTTGCATTTGGTAAATAGTGATACGAGCTGAGAACTGGATGAAACATGTTCCTCACAGCCTTGTTGTGAGGTAGCTGTGGTTTCTCCTCCTGTGAGGTGGCCGCTGTGCCTGGCAGCCCTGCTGTGTCCCAGAGGCCTGTCACCTGCAGGGACTTGGTCTTTTATTCCTCACATACGTGTTGAGGACGATGATCTTGTTTACAGATCAGAAGATTGAGCTTTGAGAGGAGTTAAGTGCAGGAGAGTCATGTAGCCACTTAGTGGTGCAGCTGGATTTTGAGACCAGGCTGCATCCCACATCTTTGAAAACTCATCTGTGTTTCACCACGTGACACTGAAAATTATGTCAAATGTGGGAGGGGAATGAGTCTCCAAAGACAGAAGCCCTGTCCCTGACCACCCTTAGGACTGCCATCTCCCCGTGGCTTGGGAGGGGCCGCAGTTATTGTGTTGGTGCTGAGTCAGACTTGTGCACCCTCAGCCACCCAAGTTTTTCTGTGGTGGCCTCTGCAGGGTTATCGCAGCCTTGCAGGTGGCCTAGAATTCAAGTAGGGTTGATTGGGGGCAGGAGGCACTGACCGTGCTTTTCTCCTTTGTCATGTGGCCAGGCTCTGTGCCCCGTGGGGAGAGGGGGACACAGAGGGCACCGCACCCCTTTGCTGCTTTCATGAGATACCAGAGTAGATTAGAATGCATCACAGGGAACCCTGCCCCTGAGATCCCTATGCTCAGCAGTGAAGGTTTCTGTGTTTGCTCAAGGGACACATCGTGTGGGGCGGCACCACCTAGAGCATCGCCTTACTGGGCACCTGCGCAGTGCTGGCAGGCCACTTCGGCTGTTCTCCATGGCATCCCTGGGCTTGGGCGGTGGGGAGGGGTGACTGAATGTCTGCTGGGCACCCCAGCTCTACCTGGCCACCACAGAAGAGACTTGTTTCCAGAACACGGGGCTTGCTGGGTGCGTCGAAGTTTAATAGAGAAGCCTCCAGATACCTGCCAGGTAGTGGCTGTCACAGCACATTCTCCTCAGGGTGATTTTCCTGCAAAAGGCCAGATGGTAGAGGTTTCCAGCTTCCAGACCATCCATTCTGCTGCGTTTACTCAGCTCTGCTAAGGCTGCTGGGATGATGTGCGGCTGGCCGGAGGTGCTGTTCCCAGGAACTTGATGGAAATGGTCAGCCTGTTGGAGAGAGAATTGCTTCTGAAAGCCCAGCATCAGGACGCCTTCCCGACGAGGTCTCACAGGCTGCATGTCAGGTGTGGCCTCGGTGGGCCACCCTGAGGAAGGATGTCGTAAACAGTTCCTAGCAGGCTCCTTTCGCTTCCAGGCACTCGGGGCTCCCACCAGCAAAGGACAGAGTGGACTCAGTTTCCTGAGCTGCCCCTGCATGGTGTCATGAAGGGGTTCTCCTGGGGCTTCATGGTTTTGACTCCTTCTGTTCTTTTGGTCCCGCTTTCCTCCCTCCCCTCCTGCTAAGTGTGGACTTGGCTTTGTCACGGAGCCTTTCAGCTAAGCTTCTGTGTTCGTGAAACGCACAGATGTGTGCATTTGTGGGTTTGAACAACTAGATCTAAGATACTGTTAGTTGGAAGATGCACTGTAGACACTGGAGCAGAACAGGCAGTGGCCTTGCTCAAGTGCCATGAGGCGGCGTCCTTCCAGCTCAGTCTTCCTGCTCTGCCACTCTCTTCCCATCACCGCTGCTGCTTCCCACCTGCTGGGCCTCCTTGTTAGTGGCTTCAGCACCTGCCACGAGCTCCAGCGGTGTTGGGGAGACCTGGTCCTCACCTACAGAAGCTCATGACTGGAAAGAGGAAGTATCCCATGTGCTGAGCCCTGAGGGACAAGCTGCCTAGGTGGGTACCCCCCAGGTGTAGGTGTGGGCTCCTGACCTCACAGCCACTGTGCGCCGTCCCCACCGTTCCCACAGCCTCACTCGGGCCTTTGTGGTGGCCAACACAGTGGCAGTAGGGCCCTAGAGACCTAGCAGAAAGGAGTACTGAGCCAGCCCTCGGCTTTAGGGGAAGTGGCCTTCCCTTTGGCCAGCTTGGTCCTGGTGCTGCTGTCCAGTCCAGCCGGGCCAAGACTTCTGTTGTTTACCAGATGCAGTCTTGGTGACCACAGGGGGTTTCTTGGAGGAAGGGAGTGGGGGAGGCCTTCTTTAGGCTCTGTGGAGACACCTGAGACATTCCTGGTCCTTGCATCGGCACCTCATGCAGGCCCGTAGACAAGAAAGAGGTGGTGGATGAGTCAGAATAAGAGGTGGCTGTAAAAATTTAGAGTCTATAGAAACAAAACAGATTTTCATTTTTACCTTTATTTGCCTTTTAAAATATTTTTATTCTTAAGTAATCTCTACACCCAACGTGGGGCTTGAACTCAAAACCCCCAGATCAAGAGTTGCATGTTCCACTGACTGAGCCAGTCAGAAGCCCCATAATTTTTTGACAAAAGTAATCATAATCTAATTTTTTTTCGTCCTGGCCTGTAGAGTAAAAGGATAGGTGTTCACACGCCCCCCATTCTGTATTCAGCTGCTATATTATGGAGGTGGGGGCCTGGCGGTGGGGTCTCCCGTGAGGCCCCAGGCTTGCTTGGGCCTGTGGTTTCCCCAAAAGGCCAAGTCATTATAAGGAGCGGGTGCTTCTGGAAACCAGAAGTGCTCATCCCTGGCTGCCTGTGGCCAGCACCTGGAGTGCTAACATATCCACTTGCCCGGGTCCCACCCTGGAGATTCTGATAGAACTAGGCTGGGCCTGGGCATTGGGAATTTAAAATCTTCCCAGATGATTCTAATGTACAGCTGAATTGAGAACCACTGTTAGTGACTTGTTCACTCCTGGATTCGTCAGCGTTTAGTGACTTTTATGCTTTACTTGAGGGCAAAGCCAAGCTTGAGTTCTTTGTAGTGTAACTGGATGTCTTCTATTTCTGCTCTGTTTGTCAGCTGAGTGCACCACTCAATACAAGACCCTACTGTTGCTAAATTAGAAGATGTGAGTGTGTCTGAGAGGTGGTTCTTGTCTTCAAGAGCTTATAAAAAAGCTACAAATAATACTGAAATGATTCTAATGGAACCACTACAAGCTAAATGTCATTAAAATGAGTCATGCAAATTATGGTAATTGAGAGAAGGGACCGATTGCATTTAATTAGAGGGAATCCTGAAAGGCTGCAGAGGTGGCAGTTGAGCAGTGTCTGAGGGCTCAGCCTGGGGGGTGGTGGGGGTGAGTCAGGAGACAGAACTTCACAGGTAGCAGTGGGAGGGAAAGCAGGGCAGGTGTTTCAGAAACCTGTTTTGGGTGGATTCTAAGGAGGCACTGATGGTAGTCAGAAACAGATCTAGTCAGAAACAAGGCAAGGCCAGCGATAAAATACTGGTAAATGTGCTTTAGCAGTGGGTTGGGAGTTGTTAAAAAGTCTTATTCAGTATGTTTGTCAAGCAGATGTGAATATATCTTGATATAGATCAAGGAACAATTTTTCTGTAACAAATACCTTGAATTGGGTATATGTATTTTAATTATGGTAATGTCTTTTAAATCAGAGAAGCATGTTGCAAAGTAAGTGAATTATATTTATTATTTTCATTCTTTTTTTTTTAAGATTTTATTTATTCATGAGAAAGAGAGAGAGAGAGAGAGAGAGGCAGAGACACAGGCAGAGGGAGAAGCAGGCTCCACGCGACGCAGGACTGGATCCTGGGTCTCCAGGATCACACCCTGGGCTGAAGGCGGCGCTAAACCACTGAGCCACCTGGGCTGCCCTATTATTTTCATTCTTAATGTTGAAGAAGTTCAAATATCTTTAGTATTTAAGAGAGAAAAAAATATATTTTAAGGTATTATTTTTTCCATCCCTTTTCAAAATAGGCCTCTCAAAATAGATGAGATCCTGATTCAAGTCTGACATGTGAACGGATATGAGGGAAGCTTCTCTGTTTGGGGAAAGGAAGTGGGCAGAGAAGGTTCCAGAGCTCTGCTGGTTCAGCCCTGGCATTATGCCTGTGTACCCCGTATCTCTCTGTGGTACATCCTGCTGATGTGGCCAGAGCTGCACAGTTCTCATGTGTCTGGGGAGGAGCAGTGAAACCCACCACTGGATATTGACTTGCCAAGCTGAGGACTTTCGGAAGCTCATTTTACCCGAGTGGTGAAGGAATCAGTGATGTGTCCACTGTTCTGACATCTGAGTAGATGTGCACTGAGCACCTGGAAAAGGCCAGATGAGCTGTGAGGGCGCGGAAGGGGATGCTCACTCACTCCGACAGAGGGTGAGGGAGAGCTCCTGGTGAGCGGCATCTGAACCCACACACTCTTGATGCACTTTTCTGCGATGGTGGACACGGTCTATGTCTGTGTGGTTTAATATAGTTGCCACTAGCCACGTGTGGCAAGATGAGGGTGGAGAGGCGAGCAGCCTGGAAGGAGTTGGGCAGGAGTCAGATTACAGCAGTCACAGGCAGGAAAGGGGTCACAAGGGAGAGAGAAGGTGTGCAGACATTCTTGGGAGACCTTGTTTGGAGTTGTTTCATCCCCCGGGTCAGGCGGCTGTTCACAGCCAACCCTGGAAATTCACTTGGATTTTCTGTAGGACACTGGATGGCATCCTGTGGCCCACGGTTTGGAAATAGGCTCGTTCAGACTTTGCTGGAATTGCAGGTTCCGCCTGAGAGTCGAGAAGCTCTTGTCCCTAAGGAGGGACATTCTTTCAAGAATACAGTGCAGGTTGGTTACCAGGGGCTCCTGACGGTGCTTCTGCCTCACCTGCAGTGAGCAGCTGTGAACACTCCTCTGCCAGCATTCTGCTGTGCACTGCAGTGCAGCGAGCGGGTTAGACTTACACAGCATGGTGGGTAGGTGGCAGTGTCTGTCTGTCAAACTGGGTGAAAATAAGAAGAGTCTCCAGCCTAGAATCTGCTTAGCATTACAGGAATGTGAGTTTTTGTCATTTTTAATGCCATATTAGGTGTTAAATGAATTTCCTGGTAATACATACTTGATTTCAAGTCTTTCTGACTTAGGCTTCAGGTGGCAAGCAGGTTATGTGTAGTGTTTATTTATTTTTTATTTTTTAAAAAAGATTTTATTTATTCATTCATGAGAGAGACAGAGAGAGGCGCAGAAACACAGGCAGAGGGAGAAGCAGGCTCCATGCAGGGAGCCTGACGCGGGACTGGATCCCAGGTCTCCAGGATCAGGCCCTGGGCTGCAGGCGGCGCCAAACCACTGCGCCACAGGGGCTGCCCATGTGTAGTGTTTATAATGGCATCTGCTGCCATGGTCTTTACCAGCAGAGAGGAAGGACCCTTCTGTTTCTGGAGGTGTGTTATTTTATTTTTTTAAGGATTTTATTTATTCATTTGGGAGAGAGAGTGAGAGAGAACAAGCAGGGTGAGGGGCAGAGGGAGAAGCAGATTCCCTGCCAAGTGGGGAACATGATGCAAGGCTCCATCCTGGGACCCCAGGACCACAACTCAAGCTGAAGGCAGATGCTTAACTGACTGAGCCACCCAGGTGCCTCATGTGGAGGTGTTTTATAATTGAGACTTTTATTTGACATGAAACAAACACTTGTGCAGCCAAGTAAGGTATTATTATGATTGCTGAGGGCTACTGAAAAATCCAGCCACCACAGCTACCTGAATAAACAGATGGTACAGTCATGTGAAGTGTGAGGATTTGAGTCATCTAGCAAGTCAGAGGACTGCACGGTAAGATACAACTTTAGTCTAGAAAGCTTAGACTCTTTAGATGAGCAAAGATTATTATTTCCAACTTAAAATGCATTTAGAAAATTTGAGAAATACTGAAATCTTCCATAAAGAAAGCAGAATCACTTCTCATTGCTTATCATTACTTTGACTACCTTCCTTATTCATGTTTGTGAAACATGAATAATAGGTAGATATATCATGCTACATGTATATTTTGTATCCTGTATATTAACTTAGCACTATGTTGTGAACATTTTCTTAAGTACTCAGCATTCTTCAAAAACATTATTTTAGTGGGATCTAAGGCTCTGTCCTGTGTCAGTTTCTGTATCCAACTCTTTTCTTACATTAAGGGTTTTAGGGTTTTGATATTTTGTAGCTTGGGTCAAGATCTCTTTCTTTCCAGGATGTAATGTGACATTTACAGCGGCATGTTACTAGTGATGCTTTCTGAGCTGGCTGGTTCTGATGGGAGAATTTGTGGACAGGAGCCCAATAGGTGCTTGTCTGGGTCAGCGGGTCTTTGATCACTGGTGGATTTCTAGTCAAAATCCCAGTGGGCTTGCAGGAGGTATACTGTCGGGTACTGATTGGGAAGGTGACTGTCTAGAGTGTCCTGACTGCTGGCACCCAGGAAATTGACTGTTGCTTTCTCTGCAATGGAGAATCACCTGGTCTGTTTTCTAAATTAAACTGCCTTTAGAATGAATCACATCGAATGTTGGCTTTTGTATGACATTTCTGGAAAAGTATGCTTAAGAGTGTAGGCTCCAGGGACGCCTGGGTGGCTCAGTCTGTTAAGCAGCTGCCTTTGGCTCAGGTCATGATCCTGGGGTCCTCAGATCCAGCTCCCTGCTCAGCAGGAAGCTTGCTTCTCCCTCTCCCTCTGCCCCTTCCCTAAGCTTGTGCTCTTTCTATCTTTCTCTCAAATAAAGAAAGAAAATACTAAAAAAAAAAGAAAGAGTGTAGGCTCCAGAGCCAAACTGCCGTGTTACCATTTTGCTTGAGCCACTTGGGAGCATCATGACAGGGCAGCGATTATTCTGGCTCTCCCAGCCTCTGCTTCCTCTGCTGTAGGATGGGCATAATTAAGTGACTGTCTCATGGAATTACCATGAGGATGCGCTGAGATAATCCTGACAGATGATAAAGCACAGTACATACTACAGTTAATACTAAGTAAATATTATTATTTTATCATATTCTGTTATTCTATGGGCTTTGGAGTCAGATGTGCAACTTACTAGCTGTGTGGCTTTGGGCCAGTTATTTGACTACTTTAATCTGTAAGGGTAAATAAATAATAAACTGATATGTACTTAATGTTGTTATGAGGCTTGGATGGGGCAGTTCCTGCTGTAGCATGGTAACTGCCCTCTGCTGAGTGCATGAATGTTGATTACTGTTCATAGTGGGGCAGACCGGGAATTGGATATGACAGGTTATTGATGTGGGTTTAGTTCAGAGGAAATGCTGCAGTTCTGTTTTATTCCAGTAAAGTAGTTGTATGAAATATGCATTTTTCTATTTGAATTGACTGAGTTACGAGGGAAGGGAGGGATTCTGTGACTTAGTAAATCAGCAGTCAGACTTGATAGGACTTTCAGCAGATTAGTGCATTTTGAGTTTTTCTTCTTGGCCTTAGTAAAGACTATGCAGTAAGAAAATACAAGGGGGAGAGATTTCTCCTCAGCTGAAGCCGAGTGATTGAGTCCAGGGCAGGAGAGCCTTTCACCAGTGGGAGAAGGGGTGGCTGAGGCAAGGGGAGGCTCTGAGTGATCACCCCTCGGCAGGGGGATGCCTGGTGGCTGCATGGGCCCTACATGGTCCCTCAGTTCACATACTCATTGAGCAGTACTTGTGGGGAACCCGCTGTGTGCTGGTCATTGTTCTGGGTCCTGTGGGGTCAGCTGTGACCAAAACAGGGAAAAAAAAATCCCTGCCATTGTGATGGTTACACTCTTGTGGGGGCATTCAACACAAATCAGTACGTGTGTAAAATACGGAAGTGCTCAGGAAGCTGGAGCAGCAGAGGATGGGGGTGGCGGGCTTGGGGCATGGCCAAGTTAGTCTCCAAGTAGTGGGTGACATGGACTTGCAATTTCCATGTGTCATGAAGTATTATTCTTGTGCTCCCCCCCTTTAGAAATGCAAAAGCCATTCTGAGCTCCTAAGCTGTACTAGAATAGTCACTGGCCCAGTTTGGGTTCATGAGTGGAGTTGCCAACCCTTGGTCTAAGTGAATGGCAGTCCTGGAATTATGCAGTGCACAATCTGCATAGTGCCCGTGGGTCTTGTAAACTGTTGGAAGGGCTTTGTCTTAAGCCCCAAGAGAGCTGAGAAGGCCCTGGAGGGGTTTAAGTATGGCAGTGACCTGATACGACATGTTCTGACACAACAGTCGTGGCTGCCATGTTGGAAGTAGAATGTAGGCTCAGGACTGAAGGCGCGAACAAGCTGGTAGGTTACCCCCACTGCCCAGAAGACATAGTCATGGAGGTCTTGTGGAATGGTCAGATTTGAGTCCTGTTTTGGGGTTAGAACCAACAGGATTTTCAGAAGTAGATGTGCAGTGTGAGAAGCAGAAGGAATCATCATCACTAGCTAGATGTCATGCCTGTGGTGTCATGCCACATTCCAGCTGTGGTGGCTAATACTGTCACCTGTTGTTTTGAGCACATCACGTCTTCAGGAAACCTGCTGCTAGCTCTTGTTGCTCAGTGAGAAGCGCATAAATCACAGTCACGCGTTAGAAAGTTCTCTTGATATTTTTGATTTTTGATAATTGTTTTTCAGCATAATTGTTTTCCTTGGTGATCCTACATATTTTGTTTTATGCATTTAAGAGCATTATTGTGGGGAGGGGTCTATGGCCCCCGAAGATCCACACCTTCTGCCTTAGCAGCCCCTCCCATTCTCACCTGTGGCCCCACCCCTCTAGAAACTTGAGGATGCTTCCCCCTGAACGTCACTCCTGTGGTCGCCCCTTGCCCTGGGGCTCCTTCCAGTCAGCTTGGAATAGGCCATAACTTCTTGAAGCTGTCTTAGCCCTCTGCACCTGCCCGCCCCCTCTGCACCTGCCCGCCACCCCCCCCCCCCCCACGCTTCTGCAGCAGAAGCCCTGGGAAGCTTTTCTGTGCACTGGTCCTCACATTTCTCTCCTCGGCATATTCCAGACGTGACTTCACCCTCATGGCTCTCCCTGCGCTGCTCCTGCATGGGCACTGTGACCTCCATGTGTTAGCAAGGGCACCTGGGAGCACCCCCCACCCCCCGCACACCTTCCTGCCCTGCTGCTCCCCACACGGGGCTCCTGGGCCCTTCTCTTTGTGGCTCTGTCCACTCCCTTGTTGTGCTGTACTGTTCGTCCTCTGATGACTCCAGACTCGGGGCCCGCAGCCTAGACTGCAAGCTTGTCTACCAGCTGTCTCTTCCACCCCCACGGGCGTCTGGCAGACCCTGAGCTGAGTTTTCCATCTTCCCCTCAAACCCCTTCCACCTGTGGTTAGTGGTAGCTCCACCCTTCCAGTGAGGTTTTAGGCCAGAAACTTTGGAAATTGTCTTCTTGACTCCTTTTATCTCTCATACTGCACATTACCCCTCATCAGGTTCTGTTATGTTCTCAGGCCATGTGCAAACTAAGCATCTCTCACTGCCAAGTGTGCTGCTACCCCGGTGCCAGCCACTGTCATCTCTGGCCAGCTAGATTAGCGTCCTTTACTGGGCTCCCTTCTGACTCAGCCTCAGTGCAGGGCCAGACAGGTACTGTTAACATCTCAGTCAGATCAGGCCCTGTGACAAAGACCTTCCAGAGCCTTCTTGGCTCTCTCAGAGCCCAGGCTGGTCCTGTAAGGGCTACACAGCTCCCTGTGACCTGGTCTGTTAATTTAGAAGCCCACGTCATGCTCTTCCTGTCTGCCTCACTTCACTCTGTCTGGACTCCTCTGTTCCCTTCTTGCTGTTTCACAAACACACCAAACATGCTTCCACCACAGGGCCTTTGTACCTGCTGCTCCTTTTGTCTGGGAAATTCTTCCAGGTATCTACCTGACTTCCTCAATACCTTCCACTCCTTGTTCAAATGTCATCTTCTAACGAGGCTTCTGACCATGTTGAAAGTAGCATGTCTGCCCTGCTCCTACACCTATTTCACCCTCCCTTGCCCTGCACAGCCCTTATCTCTGGTGTCTTCCCCGTTTTGACCTGTTAGCTTCAGCCCTGACCAACAGTTTCTGGTGCACAGTAGGCTCTCAGTAGGTATTGCTGGACAAATGCATGGAGTACGGAGAGCTTTGTGAGCTCAGAGACGGCCACCTTTGCTGCTTGGGCAGAAGGTGGGAGGGAGGTATTGTGAGTCCTGAAGAGGTGATGAGCACTGGCTTTCTGGGACAGGTGCTGCACAGCCACGGAGGCCAGGTGGGCATGGCCATGAGACAGCTGGGCTCTAGACTCCAGCGAGGTCAGGACGGCCTTTGTAGGGGCACCTGGGGGGCTCAGGGTCATGGTCCCAATGTCCTGGCATCGAGCCCCGTGTCGGGCTCCTGCTCAATGGGGAGCTGGCTTCTCCCTCTCCCTCTGCCGCCTCCCCATCTGCTCAGGTGCTCTCTTTCAAGTAAATCTTAAAAAAAAGGGGGGGGGCTTTATATGTGCTCCTATGGAGTTTGGGCTTAATTAAGACCAAATCTAGAATCTTGGTGAAAAACATGTTTCGAAAACCAGGCCCAGTAAAGATGTGTTAAGCTGTTAAAATAAACGTTGAGTTCAACATCTTACCTTAAGGGGTCATGTTGACCTGTGCTTTGCAGACAGTGAAAGTAGTGATAGACACTGTTTTTTACCTGTAACTTTGCAAGTGATGTTAGATAAGTTGGGCATGTTAAGTGCTTTCTCTGTGCTGGGTGCTTGCTGTGAGCTCTCTGTCTCCTTCATGGGTCTGTTTTTTTTTTCTGTAAGTAAGGGGGTTGATTTGAGAATATGAAAATTTCATTATTTGTGGTAACCTGTGGACAGAATGGAGGATGTTTACTTACTCCTCCATGTGGGAATGGATCGGGAACACCATGCGGCGTTGCTCGTACTCTGAGCACAGAACCATCTCTGTGAGTACTGTCACTGTGGCCTCTGCAGTGAGATGGCGAGGATGCGTTTATTGGTCCTTCCACCGATTCCTCTCTGTTCCTGCTGCCTCTACCCCCCGCCTCGCTCTGAAAGTGAAACAGGCAGTAAACTGAACAGGTGCTGCCTAAAAGCAAAACTGAAATGTCGGGATAGCTCTCTGAACACTCACTTGGGTTGAAAATAGCAAGTTCAGGTAATCTTTTACTGCTCCTGAGGCACTACTTAGGAAATCAGCTTGTTTGCTCGCAGGCCGCAGGTGGCAGGTGGGAAGTGCTGGGGGTATCCAGGCAGAGGGCGCTGCCTCCTTGTGGCTGCCTGCTTCTCCTGGGAAAGGCTTCCGTCTGTCCTGTCTGTCCCATTCTTAGGAACCCCCGGGATATGTGTCAAGCGCGAAGGGCCAACTCTTAGCCGTGCCATTTCTTGGCGGAGTGGGTGGTCCATTGGTGAGAACGACGCGGTTCACACTGCGGAGTGGCCCGGGGCCAGTGTGGCCGAGGGGCTCAGGATGGGCTCCTTGGGCTCCTTATGTGATTTGTTTCTGGCGTCATCATGCACAGGAGCAGCACGATGACAGGTGACAGCTGGCTGGCCTAAAGGCTGGCTGGCGAGGTGAGGTCTGCCTTCTTGTCTTTGTAGAAAAGAACTCTTCCACTCAAAGTTTGGTTGGGGTGGGGGCAAAGGTACATTTTTATAGTTGAATGTTGAGATGAGAAAGCTTTTTCTTGGTTAGTAGAGGAAAAAAATCAATTTTTGATTTCCTGTTTGTAATGTCCAGCCGGTCGACGATTGTGAGAATTCATCCGTCCTCTTTCCTCCGGACGGACCTGAGTTACTGTGTCCTCTAATCCCTGCTGCTTCGGCTGTGGTGGCTGTGTATCCACGGTGAGCGTTTTGCTCTTAGAAGGTGGTAGGTCAGTTGGCTTTGGCTGCCCCAGGCCGGACTTGCTTTCCCCCTCTACAGTTGTAATTTTTGTGGCTGCGCCCGCCCCATTATGCTATGCTGTGCTGTGCGCGGGTGGGGGTGGGGGCGCTGTGCAGGAGGCTTGCTGCCCGGCTTCATAGCGTGTGCCGGGGGCATCCGGTTTTGGACCGGTTCTGTGGAGCTGCTCTTGCAGAGAGGTTGAGGGTCCTGTGGGACTTGAGAAGGAAGGTGGTGAGGAGCCCTGAGGGCAGTTTGGTTGAATGGGGTGGGCGGTGGTGTAGGCGGCCAGACCCAGTGCAGTGGCAGGCGGGCCTCAGCTCCTGGTCCCTCTGGTGCAGCAGGTCCACGTGCCCTGTCATTGGAGGGACGCCGCGAGCACTGGGGTCTGGGCCTCAGGGTTTGTTCAGTTAGGTGACCTTGGCAGCTGCTTGACCTCTCCGGGCCTTGGTGTCCTCACCAGCAGGTCTGTCAGGCCGGTCCCCACCTTGTGCCGCTGTTGGGAAGGTGTGCGAGTTGGGATGTGGAAGTGCTTTCGCCAGCACCAGGCCGTCAGCACCGTTGCCGTGTTCTGTTGAATGACCACCGGCAATGTTCCAGATGCCCCTGCACCCGGGCCAGGTGGATGGGTCTTCAGTGTCCATGCAGGGCTCCAGCTAATGGACTTTTCTATTTTTCAAATTCCCAGGGATTTTCCTAGTTTCCTTGGCTCTCTCTTTGCAGCAGCTGCTGTTTTGGGGATGGTTGTTCAGCTGGGATTAGCTGCAGAGTGGGCACCCCTTCCCTGATGCCCCCTGGGTTTGCTGCTATGCAGGTCTCTTTGGTTTTGTTGCTTAGCACCGGAGCAGAGTTTCCTAGCCTTGGTGCTCTGGACATTTGGGCCAGATCCTCTCCTGTGGTCTGCCCTGTGTTACGCTGAGAGGGTCCACAGCCTGCCTGGTGTGTACCTGCTGGGTGCCAGGAGCATCGCAGCTTCCGCCCTATCACAGATGTCTCTGGACAGTCCTTAATGCCCCCTGGGGGCAATCTCATCCTGTGCCTTGGGGAGGAGCATGAGATTACTGAGGTTCAACAACGCAGTAGAGACCATCAGTTATTCTTATCTGTGGCTCTTGAATTACTTGCTGGAGTCCATTCTCTTCCCTTTCTCACTTTATTCCAGAGTCCAGTAAAGCAAACACCCCTCACCCTTGGGCCCCTCCACTCACCCACAAATGTTTTGTTCAGGACCGACTGCCTGCTGTGCCCTGTTTTGAGTGATGGAGTGCAGAGAGTGTAGATGGATCTCGGGGGCTGGACAGATGTGTACTGCTCAGTCCTGAGTGTGGCCCAGGGTGGGTGACAGTCCCACCAGTGTTGGGAGGCATGAGTGCCCCTGCTCTGGACCAGCCCCGTGCCAGGTGCTGCTCACACATCACCTCCTGCAGTTTTTTTTTTTTTTTAATTTTTATTTATTTATGATAGTCACAGAGAGAGAGAGAGAGAGAGAGGCAGAGACATAGGCAGAAGGAGAAGCAGGCTCCATGCACCGGGAGCCCGACATGGGATTCGATCCCGGGTCTCCAGGATCGCGCCCTGGGCCAAAGGCAGGCGCCAAACCGCTGCGCCACCCAGGGATCCCTCCTGCAGTTTTCTTAAAAACCCTGTGGGCTACATGGTCATGTTATTTTGCAGATGAGGAAATTGAAGTCTGGAGAGGTGAGCCCTTTGGTCTCAGAACCAGTGGAGGAGAGGGTGAGCCCCATATAGACAGGAGTGTCATTCTTGGCGCTTGTGGAGTGGGACAGGGGTTGGGGTTCAGGCTGGGAAGAGCTTGGAATGCCTGTTGGGAACACAGCATCACTCAGATCCGTGTTTGCTCATTTTGTAGAATGCAGTTCTCTAGTCGTTTCCTTGCTCTTGCCACATATTCCTTTCAGGCAAAAGGATTTCATAGCCTAGCTTTCTGCTGTATGCAGTATCAACAGTAAGCATATCTTCCTTTAGACTCTGTCCCCCTCCATTCTGTGTGGTGGGCTTCCTGTGCCCTGAGAACCGCTGCCAGGCCGCAGGGCCAGGGAAGCAGTTGTCTCAGGGTCAGCAAGAAGGGTGCTGTGGGTGGGTGTTGCGCCCTGGCCGCCCAGGGGCAGTGAAGCCTTTATCAGTGGGATGCTCCTGCCAGGCAGCTCTGTTCTTATCAGCCTTCCATGGGACTGGTCACCCTAGTCTGTGCCCACATGGGGACCTCTCTGGCTTGGAGGCTTGAGTTCTTATGCAAAATAGAACTTAAGTCCAAGGGAAAGCCTGCATTTTAGATAGAAGTGCAGCATGATGGCAAGGAGAGAATTTAGCAGCAGTCGCTGAGTGGAGGAACCCGAGCTGGGTCCACGATTATGGGAGAGTGGGCTGGGATCAAGGGTTGGTTCACCATAAGTCCATTGAGGTTACTGGGTCCTGTTAGAATTTCTCAGCTCAGAGCAAGGCTTGGAACTGGAGTGAGGCCTGGAGCTTGCTCCTGGGTGGGCCTGAGCCACAAGGCCTGTTTTTCTTTTTCTTTTTTTCTTTTTCTTTTTCTCTTTTTCTTTTTTTTCTTTCTTTTTTTTTTTTAATTTTTATTTATTTATGATAGGCACACAGTGAGAGAGAGAGAGAGAGAGGCAGAGACACAGGCAGAGGGAGAAGCAGGCTCCATGCACCGGGAGCCCAACGTGGGATTCGATCCCGGGTCTCCAGGATCGCGCCCTGGGCCAAAGGCAGGCGCTAAACCACTGCGCCACCCAGGGATCCCAAGGCCTGTTTTTCCATTGTGCACAGCAGCACATGGGAGTCAGTGTTTAGTACACTTGGATTGGACCATGTGCTTCGTTCCTCACATAGCAGATAGTAATGCAGGGAGGAGCCGGAGACCAGGGAGCCTCACCCCTTGGGTGAGTCCTCCATTCACCACAATCCTTCCTCCATCACTTTCTATTACATTGCCCTGTTTGTAAAAATTCAACTTTGGATTCACCTGGACGAGGTCCCCGTCCCCACCCTCAGCCTAGTGCTGCAGAGCCCTGACCTGCTCCTTGTCACTGCAGGTCAGATTTGACTTTCTGGGGTTGCATGCCAGTAGAATCATACAGGTGTCCTCTGTTTCTGGTACTCAGTGCTTTGGGCCATAAACATACCACTTAGCACCTGCTGTATGATACCTCACAATGTATCTTCCCCACTGGTATGTTATTTGGCTTGTTTCCAGTTTTTGGCTACCACAAAAAAATCTGCTCTGAACATTTGGGTTCAAGTCTGTGTGGATATATGTTTTGTTTTCCTTGGGCAAATACCCAGGACTGCAATTGCTTTGTCATACGGTAAGTGTATGTCTAACTTTGTAAAGACCAGCAGATTTTCCCCCAAGTGGCTGTGCACTTTACGCTTCCACTGACAACGTGTAAGAGTTTTGTTTGTTCCTATCTTAACCTGAACTTGGTGTGTAGTGGATTTGATTAGTATGATCCTGATTCCAGAGTCTGTTGACTGTCTTTTCATGTCCTTATTGGTCATTTGTATACCTTCTTTTAGGAAATGTTTAACCTTTTTGCCTATTTTATTATTTGTTTTATTGAGTTATAAGAGTTATTTTTAAAAAGATTTTATTTACTTAATCATGAGAGACACAGAGAGAGAGGCAGAGGCACAGGCCGAGGGAGAAGCAGGCTCCATGCAGGGAGCCCGACGTGGGACTCAATCCCGGGACTCCAGGATTGCGCCCTGGGCTGAAGATGGCACTAAACCACTGAGCCACTCGGGCTGCGCGATAGTTATTGTTTTATTCTGGATAGAAGTCCTTTGCCAGATACGTGTATTGCAGATATTTTTTTCCTAGTCTCTGGCTTGTCTCTTCATTTTCTTAGTGATATCTTTTGTTCATTTGTTTGTGTATTTATTTATTTACTTGTAATCTCTACCCTCAACGTGGGGCTTGAACTCATGGCCTGAGATCAGGAATCGCTTACTCCACTAACTGAGCGAGTCAGGACCCCAGTTTTGTGGTGATATCTTTTGAAGAACAGAAAATTTTCATTTTATGAAGTCTGATTTATCAGACTTTATTTTTATCTTTTATGGTCAATGCTTTTTTAATGTGCCATCAAGGAAATTTTTTGCCTACATCAAAGTAGAAAATATTTAACATTTAACATTTAATCTATATCAAGATTAGAAAACCCTTTCTTCTAGAGATTCTATAGTTCTAGCTTTTTCATTCAAGTCTAATCCATTCTGAATTACATTGTGTACATGAAGTACCTGTTGAATGAGTGTTCACATCCTCCCATGGGTATCAGTTATTCTAGCCTCATTTGTTGAAAAAGAGGGTTCCTTCTCTATTGAAGTACTTTGGCAACTTTGTCTAAAATCATTTGGCTGCACGTATACAGTACCACTTTTATTGCATGAGTGGAAAAATAGATCTTACATATTCTTTCTCTGAAGGCAACTCAAGATCTTGCAGTGTTTCTAAAGTATCATAATGAACATCCATGTTCATACTCTGGTGAATTATTTCTTAATTAAAAAATCTGTTACAAAAAAAAAAATCTGTTACAGAGATATGGCAAATAATTGCATTACAGAGATATGACAAATAATTGCAATAACCCTAGACCGGATCCTGGACTGGAGAAATAAAAATGCTATAAAGACTATTAATTAGGTCAAGTGACAAAACCGGAATAAGGATAATAGATTGGACACAAGTTTTGTGTTCATATAAGTTTACAAAGTTAATAGTTGTGCTGTGGTAACGTAAGAATGTCTCTATTTTTATTTTATTTAGTTTTTATTTTTAAGATTTTATTTATTTGTTCATGAGAGACACATAGAGGCAGAGACATAGGCAGAGGCAGAAGCAAATTTCTCACAGGGAGCTCGATGTGGGACTCGATCCCTGGACCCGGGATCACACCCTGAGCTGAAGGTAGATGTTCAATCGCTGCGCCACCCAGGTGTCCCTCTATTTTTATTTTATTTTACTTTATTTTTTATTTTTTTTTTATAAATTTATTTTTTATTGGTGTTCAATTTGCCAACATACAGAATAACACGCAGTGCTCATCCCGTCAAGTGTCCCCCTCAGTGCCCGTCACCCACTCACCCCCACCCCCTGCCCTCCTCCCCTTCCACCACCCCTAGTTTGTTTCCCAGAGTTAGGAGTCTTTATGTTCTGTCTCCCTTTCTGATATTTCCCACACATTTCTTCTCCCTTCCCTTATATTCCCTTTCACTATTATTTATATTCCCCAAATGAATGAGAACATACACTGTTTGTCCTTCTCCGATTGACTTACTTCACTCAGCATAATACCCTCCAGTTCCATCCACGTTGAAGCAAATGGTGGGTATTTGTCATTTCTAATGGCTGAGTAACATTCCATTGTATACATAGACCACATCTTCTTTATCCATCATCTTTCGATGGACACTGAGGCTCCTTCCACAGTTTGGCTATTGTGGACATTGCTGCTAGAAGCATCGGGGTGCAGGTGTCCCGGTGTTTCATTGCATCTGTATCTTTGGGGTAAATCCCCAACAGTGCAATTGCTGGGTCGTAGGGCAGGTCTATTTTTAACTCTTTGAGGAACCTCCACACAGTTTTCCAGAGTGGCTGCACCAGTTCACATTCCCACCAACAATGTAAGAGGGTTCCCTTTTCTCCGCATCCTCTCCAACATTTGTGGTTTCCTGCCTTGTTAATGTTCCCCATTCTCACTGGTGTGAGGTGGTATCTCATTGTGGTTTTGATTTGTATTTCCCTGATGGCAAGTGATGCAGAGCATTTTCTCATATGCATGTTGGCCGTGTCTATGTCTTCCTCTGTGAGATTTCTGTTCATGTCTTTTGCCCATTTCATGATTGGATTGTTTGTTTCTTTGCTGTTGAGTTTATTAAGTTCTTTATAGATCTTGGAAACTAGCCCTTTATCTGATACGTCATTTGCAAATATCTTCTCCCATTCTGTAGGTTGTCTTTGAGTTTTGTTGACTGTATCCTTTGCTGTGCAAAAGCTTCTTATCTTGATGAAGTCCCAATAGTTCATTTTTGCTTTTGTTTCTTTTGCCTTCGTGGATGTATCTTGCAAGAAGTTACTGTGGCTGAGTTCAAAAAGGGTGTTGCCTGTGTTCTCCTCTAGGATTTTGATGGACTTTTGTCTCACATTTAGATCTTTCATCCATTTTGAGTTTATCTTTGTGTATGGTGAAAGAGAGTGGTCTAGTTTCGTTCTTCTGCATGTGGATGTCCAATTTTCCCAGCACCATTTATTGAAGAGACTGTCTTTCTTCCAGTGGATAGTCTTTCCTCCTTTATCGAATATTAGTTGACCATAAAGTTGAGGGTCCACTTCTGGGTTCTGTATTCTGTTCCATTGATCTATGTGTCTGTTTTTGTGCCAGTACCACACTGTCTTGATGACCACAGCTTTGTAGTACAAGCTGAAATCTGGCATTGTGATGCCCCCAGCTATGGTTTTCTTTTTTAAAATTCCCCTGGCTATTCGGGGTCTTTTCTGATTCCACACAAATCTTAAAATAATGTGTTCTAACTCTCTGAAGAAAGTCCATGGTATTTTGATAGGGATTGCATTAAACGTGTAAATTGCCCTGGGTAACATTGACATTTTCACAATATTAATTCTGCCAACCCATGAGCATGGAATATTTTTCCATCTCTTTGCATCTTCCTCAATTTCTTTCAGAAGTGTTCTATAGTTTTTAGGGTATAGATCCTTTACCTCTTTGGTTAGGTTTATTCCTAGGTATCTTATGCTTTTGGGTGCAATTGTAAATGGGATTGACTCCTTAATTTCTCTTTCTTCAGTCTCATTGTTAGTGTATAGAAATGCCACTGACTTCTGGGCATTGATTTTGTATCCTGCCACGCTACCGAATTGCTGTATGAGTTCTAGCAATCTTGGGGTGGAGACTTTTGGGTTTTCTATGTAGAGTATCATGTCATCGGCGAAGAGGGAGAGTTTGACTTCTTCTTTGCCAATTTGAATGCCTTTAATGTCTTTTTGTTGTCTGATTGCTGAGGCTAGGACTTCCAGTACTATGTTGAATAGCAGTGGTGAGAGTGGACATCCCTTTCTTGTTCCTGATCTTAGGGGAAAGGCTCCCAGTGCTTCCCCATTGAGAATGATGTTTGCTGTGGGTTTTTCGTAGATGGCTTTTAAGATGTTGAGGAATGTTCCCTCTATCCCTACACTCTGAAGAGTTTTGATCAGGAATGGATGCTGTATTTTGTCAAATGCATTCTCTGCATCTAATGAGAGGATCATATGGTTCTTGGTTTTTCTCTTGCTGTTATGATGAATCACACTGATTGTTTTACGAGTGTTGAACCAGCCTTGTGTCCCGGGGATTAATCCTACTTGGTCATGGTGAATAATTTTCTTAATGTACTGTTGGATCCTATTGGCTAGTATCTTGTTGAGAATTTTTGCATCCATGTTCATCAGGGATATTGGTCTGTAATTCTCCTTTTTGGTGGGGTCTTTGTTGGTTTTGGAATTAAGGTGATGCTGGCCTCATATTTTTATTTTTATTTTTAAAGATTTTATTTACTTATTTGAGAGAAAGAGAGAAAAAAGCACAAGCAGAGGTGAGGGGCAGAGGGAAAGGGAGAAGCAGATTCCTTGCTGAGCCGGTAGCGTGATACGAGACTCCATCCCAGGACCCTAGGATTGTGACCTGAGCCAAAGGCAGACACTTAACCAACTGAGCCACCCAGTCTCCCTGAGAATGTCCCTATTTTTAATAGATACACACCGAAGTATTCAGGAATAAAGGACCATAATGCATATAACTTACTCTCAAACGATTAAAAAAGAGTGTGTTTGGTGTGTGTGTGTGTGTGTAGAAAAAGAGAGTACAAATGATGGAGCAGATGTGGTAAAGTGTTATTAGTAGCAGGTAAATCTGAATAAAGGGTGTGTACCACTTTTGCTACCTTGAAATTATTTATTTCCAAATGAAGTTTTTTCTTTTCAAATAAAAAGCAAAAAAAAAAATCCATTATATCAACTTGTTTGTCTTTTCCAAAAAAGTAGGATCAAATATATTAAAATAACCATTAACTGATTTTTTTTAAAGCTAGTTTACTGTGCTTATCTTGTTTGAAATGTAAGTAGAAATTTACTTGAAAAATAAATGGTCATTCTAGATGAAGTTTGATTGATGTGATGATTTAAAATTATTAAGAGCCCTGTGCACAGATTCCTGTGTATACCTTAGTCAAGAAGATAGAATCATTGTTAAGTTCAGGCATCACTCCTGAGACTTAATGTCAACCTAGCTGTGTTTTACCAAGTACTGTATTTTGTATTTAATCTATTTTCTGCCACAACAAAATCAACAGAAGAAGCCTTATAATCTGCTAGATACAGATGACCTATTCTAGGGCAGAAATGGGGAAAGATTTAGAGTGAAATCACAATAGCCAGTAAGGTCTCATAAAGTGATACTTAGTTGACCTGGTGAATGAGAGCCATCCTCAGTCATTACTGTGGTCAGTGAAAGCCAGCTTGTCCACTTACAATGGTCGATGAGAACTATATTGTCCACCTGTCCTGGTCAATGAAAACCATCTTGTCTGTTTACTCTGGTCACTGAGAGCCATCCTGTCCATTTACCATGGTCAATGAGAGCCATGTTGTCCATTTACTATAGTCAGTGGGATCCACCCTGTCCACTTACCATGGTCAGTGAGGGTCATCCTGTCCATTTACTATAGTCAATGAGAGCTATCCTGTCCATTTACCATGGTCAATGAGAGCCATCTTGTCCACTTACCATGATCTGTGGGATTCATCTTGTCCGTTGATCAACAAGAGCCACCCTGGGGGGACACGTGGGTGGCTCAGTGTTGAGTGTCTGCCTTTGTCTCAGGTCATGATCCTGGGGTCCTGGGATCGAGTCCCACATCGGGGTCTCTGCATGGAGCCTGCTTCTCCCTCTGCCTGTGTCTCTGCCTCTCTCTCTCTGTGTCTCTCATGAATAAATAACTAAAATCTTAAAAAACAAAAAAACCAAGAGATATCCTGTCCACTTATGGTCAGCGAGAGCCATCCTGCCCACTTCCCATGGTCAGTGAGAGTCATCCTGTCCACAAGGGGGACCTATTGGTGTTTTGTCTTACCACTTGTCCCTTTGAGTGTCTTAACTGACTTAGTTTAGGGACTTGCTTTTCTTCATCTCTGGTCGTACGGTGAACTTTAAATATACATTGACACAGAGCGTTCTATGTAAGTAAATCTCAGTACAACCTGAGTTCAGACCACCCCTAATTCAGTCTTTTTAGTTCTGCTCCTTTGCTATGTGTCCTATTCCACATTCCTATCATTTGCTGAGTACTTTCTGTGCTTATAACATTATTTTCTGAATTTTCTGGCTTCTCCCGAATCTTCCTGATGGATAGGGCTATCCTGATCTTGTCGGCATTCACGCTGGTATTCTCTTCAGGTTTCCCTGTGTTGTGTGGTGTCTGAGTTCACCGACTTTGACCATAGTAACTGTGACAGAGTATAATAATGGTGTGGATGGAGCTCTAGCCCATTATGAAATGAGGATGAAATAATTCCAGATAACAAGCAGAGCTGTGGAAAAGGGGCTTGTTTGTCTTTTACCTGTCATTGGGTGTGACCTAGCCTTACGGATCCTCTTGAGATGGACGCCTGCTCCCAAAATGTCTCATCTCTCTTTCAGGGGCCTGTTGGGTGGGTGCACATATGTAGCTCCCGTTAGAGGTGGTGGGCGGGTGCTTGGGGGGAGTGCTGCTAGGTGCAGGGACCCTGCTCCTGGGGCCACATCACTGCCGGTTGAGTGCATCCACAGCTTGACCTTGCGGGGACCTTCCTGGGCACCTCAGGCAATAACAAAGATTCAGTCACAGAGCAGTTTCTTATGTAAGAAACAAACAGTTCCGTTTCAGAGAAAAATCTGAAATGAACAACTTTAAGATGCTTTCAAGAGATGTAAAATATTAACTTTTTAAAATGTAAATCTCCACAGTGATAGGAAGTTGCATTTTAAAATTTCATCTTTTACATCTTCTCGCTTTTTTGAGATCTCAGGCCCCTTTGAGAATCTCTAGATTCCAGAGGTTCGGACACCTTCTTCCAGCTTGTGAATGAACCTCCACCCAGTTACAGTTTCTGCTCCACAAGGTATTCTTGTTGGCCCCTGTGAGAACAGGTGTGCATGGAAGAGCGTAGGAGGCCCCTGATGCTTACAGCCGACTCCAGGCTGTCGAGGTTGGTTGTGCCAGGAAGGGAGGAGGAAAAGAAGGAATTCAAAGTAAGATGAGGCATTCTTTTGTAACCTCATCTTGTCTGGCTATTTGCCCCATTCTCTGTGCTTCAGCTTCCCTGTGTTTGTCTGCCCCCCAGCAGCTTGCCACCCGCCCACCCCTCAGCCAGCAGAGTTTGAGGGCAGATGTATCCAGTGGAAGAGCAGTAGGGTGAGGGAAGATGGGGCTCACTGAGTAGCACAGCAGGGTGGGACAAGGACAGAGTGGACACTGCATGCTTCTGTCCACACATCAGGGAAGGCCTGTCACTGGAGCACAGGGCCTCTGAGGCATGTGGTCAAAGCCAGTAAGTTTTCCTGAGCCTGAGACCCAAGAGAAGCTGCCTTAGGCCTTCACGGACTACCTTATGCGCCGTGTCCATGTGAGGCCCTGTCCCTGGCCCATTCTGAAGGTGGGGAACCTGACTGACAGTCGTCTGGGCGGACAGAAGTGGGAAGGCCCTACATGTCCTTCAGGTTCCCCCTAGAAGAACAGCCACTGATTTAGAGATTGGGTTGATATCAACTCATATCAACCTTCTTGGCCAATACTATTGGGTGTTTGGTTAAAAGCAGTTCCGTATCTTTGATAGTCATTCAAGGGCTGGATAAACTCACAGAGGGGCCACTGTGGCCTCTTGCCCACACCGAGGCGGGTCGGTGGGGTGCTCACAGACAGCCTGGGCGACCTCAGGAACCCTTGGGCCATCGCATGCCCCGTGGTTGCTTTGAGCTCTCTGCCGCAGAGCAGGCCTGTAGGAGTCGTAGCCTGGAAAGGTTTTAGAGGAGTTGTCTGTGGTGGGATTTAAAAATAAAAGTAACTGGAAAACAATAGCAAAAAACTAATCGCTAAAGGCACACTTAGAATTGTCACTTGTCGGGCATATGCTGTCCCTGCCCCTCCCCCAGTTCTTGCTTAATTCTTCCTTGATGTCAGCTGAGGGCTTTCCTTCCAGAAGGTGGCCAGCCGGACTGACCAGTGTTCAGAAAGCAGGACCATTGCCAGTTGAGGCTTGTTCTGGCGTCTGATGACCAAAATATTAAGAGTGCTTTCAAGTTGTGATTGTTTACGGCAAACAGATAAGTGGTTTGTGTCACCAGGTGACAACACCTCTCTGACAGGAGATAGGGTCAGAAGACCGTCATTCTGCTTTATTTGGGATTGCCCTGTCAGGGACTTGGTCCTGCGGACCTCACCTCTTGGGGTGTAGGACATGAGCGTCAGCACCTGGGTGACCCCAAGTCTGTGTATCCATAGCTGCGGCTGTGGTGGCTGCCCCTGGACTCTGACAGGAACCAGACAGTCTCCTGTTGTTCCTGACACAGTTTTCCCCAAGGAGATGGAGTGTGACAGTGATTCTTCATGACGTGGATCGTGGGGCAGGATGTTGCTCGAGACATCAGGGTTTGCAACTTGTGGGGAACAGACAGGTGCCTGAGTCTGTGTGTCTGTGGGGGGCGGTGGCAGTGGTGTCAGTGGACGAGTGCCCCTCACGATACGGAAGAGGCAGCAGGCTGGGCTCCCTGGGCGTGGAGCCCATGGTTTTCTGAAAGCAAACAAGTTTACGCACACTAATGTGCACGGGTGAAGGCTGGCTGTGTGCACACAATTCTGGGGGGCAAGGAGCCCTTACTGGTGCTTCATGTGGTGTGTTTATTACTGGGTGTTCTTTGGGGAGGGCCCCCCAGCTCAGGGGTCTGCCGAGGGCAGCGTCATTTTCCTTTCAGTAGGAGGTTGGAAGGAGGGGGTGCAAGGGCCACACCCTGGTGTTGCTTAGGGCCTGGGCTCCTATTGGGCTGCTCTTGGGGAGGGCCGTGCACACCTTAGCTCAGAATCACCCCTCATTCCTGGCTGTAAAGGCCACGCTCAGGTTCTCTTTCTCTTCTTAAGATTTATTTACTTGACAGAGAAAAGAGAGAGAGAGCGAGCGCGGGGGCACGTGAACAGGGGGTGGGGCAGAGAGAGAGAGACTCTTGAGCTGACTCCACTGCGCAGTGCAGAGCCCGAAGCAGAGCTGGATCTCATGACCCTGAGACCCTGACCTGAGCTGAAATCAAGAGTTGGACCCTCACCCCCCTGAGCTGCCCAGGCGCCCATGGATCCTCTCTTAAAAGTAGGCGTACGTGAGGCTTTGAAGGTGTGAGAACATGTTGGTTCAGTTTTGTGACTGCTCCTTGAGTTTCCCTGGCCTGTCCCCAGCTAAGGCGGCTGGCAGCCTTGGCCTGGTGACCGCCGGGCGTGTGCTGGTGGACGGGCAGGCCGCTGAGGGGTCATGATGGTGCCACCTCTGTGGCGCAGACCCCCAGGCAGGAGACGCAGCCCTGAGCCTCCGCAGGGTCTAGGGTGGCCCACTTGTGAGTCAGCAACACGGGGCAGTCTTGGTCCCCTCAGCACTGGCTCAGGAGCTCGGTGTTGTCCTGTCACCTGTGACTGGGTCAGCAGAGATGGGAGGGGAGGCTCCCCCTTCCTGTTCCATGACAGCTGGGGAGGCGAGCTCCCTGAGGAGGTCTGCCTGTCACCCCAGTGCTCAGGGCATGACCTTGGGGGGAGCCGGGCAGCTCTCCTGTGTTCAGTGGGCATGCAGGATCTTCAGCTAGGGCTTCCTGGCTCCAGGAAGGGTCGCTTCATTTTCCATGTATACAGCTTTCTCAAGTGATGTTTTCTGTTTAAAAAAAAAAAAAAAAGGTTGTCAGATATACTCACTTTTGCTTTCGTGTCCTAAACAATATCCTGTAGCCCAAGAGCACATGACGTTTATGTCCTGGAAATCTGATAGGGGATGTCACAAGTCCCCCTTTTCCTCCTGCCCAGGCTACTGTTTGGCCACTGAGCAGCCTGTGGGGGGAGGCCAGTGGGCAGCCCCCAAGGCACTTTTGTCCCCGGCTCTAAGCCAGTTCATATAGTAAATGAAAGCCCACCCTCCCCCCCAGTAATTATTAAGGCAAAATAACTAAAGAGACTGCTAATGTGGCCTTAGGTCATCATAGCAAGTCGGTGTGTTAGTCACAGTTTGGCCCAGTGCTGGTGACGCTCTTGTCCAGGGAGTGTGTGGAGAACCACCCTAGGCCACTGCTGGGTGATGGGTGCCAAGAGTACCTGCACCCTGCTTGCCTAGGCTTTGCTCTGACCGCCACCTTAGCATGGTTGCGGTGTGGAGGTGGGAGCAGTGGGGCGGGTGCCAGGCCAGAGTGGGGGTGATGTCATCAAAGGAAACCCTTCTGCTTGTGTCTTTTAGAATGTCGTTCTTTCAGGAGGTTCCACGATGTTCAGGGACTTTGGTCGGCGGCTGCAGAGAGATCTGAAGCGGGTGGTGGATGCCAGGCTGAGACTCAGTGAGGAGCTGAGCGGGGGCCGAATCAAGGTAGGAGGGGGACGGGGCCTGAGACCTGACTGGCCTCTCTCCCAGGGCCCTCCCTCCCTTTCTTCCTCTTAGGCCTGCTCACCCTCCCTCCTCCCTCCCTGCCTCCTTTTCTCCTGGGCCTGATCACCCTCCCTGCCTCCCAGACTCTTCCTCCTTCCCTCCCTCCCTCCCTCTCTCTCCCTCTCTCCCAGGCTCTTCTCCCTCCCTCCCTCCCTCTCTCTCCCTCTCTCCCAGGCTCTTCTCCCTCCCTCTCTCCCTCCTTCCTTCCCTCCTGGGCCTCCCCTCACCACCCCTCCTCCTCTCCCTCTCAGGCTTTCCTTCCTTCCCTCCCAGGCCCTCCCTGCCTCCCTTCTTCCTCCCAGGCTTTCCCTCCCTCCTTCCTTCCCCCCCAGGCCACTAGCTCTCTCTCTCACAGAGTACCAGCAGGGCCCCCTGTCTATGGCCTAAAGTAGGCACAGGTTCATCAGTCTTTCAGCGGCACTATGAATTACAGTCAGAGATTTGTTACCTGAACGGCTACCAGGAGTGTAGCCTACCAGGAGTGTAAGCGCTAAGGCTGGTGGACCTGCTGGGCTGGCTGCAGCCACCTCCTGGCCAAGCTGACCCCCGTGTGCCACTGTCTTGCCTGCAGAGTTTCTTTGTATTGCAGGGGATCAGGCCTGTTGTGTGATGAGGGGCATCTAGGGAGAGGGGATCAGTTTACAGGGAGGGTCTTTGATGTGCTTCAGAAATGTTCTCATTAAACAGAGATAACTGACAGTAGCAGGGCCATAGCATGTGTGTTCCTCTAAGATAATCACCCTTAGTGAGCTGGATTGGGCTTTGGTATGGAGTCAGGAGAGCAAATACACACTCTTGACAAAGGGGTATTTCTCACAATAGTTTTGGGACACTTGATGGTATTTGGGATTTGCTGTGATGCTAACATATCTTGTTTGTTTAGTAAAAAAAAAAATCAGGTTAATGGCTTGGATTTTTTGCTGTTTAAAATGCCTTCAGCATGGTGAAAGATAAGCCCTCTTTGACTTTTGTGCTATGTTCTCTGCAGCACCTGGGCTGGGGGTTGGGGGCTGGGGGTTGGGCAGCTGTAGGGAGCTGGGGCCAGGGTTGGGGGTGGGCTGGGGGCCTGGGGGCTGGGCAGAGTCACAGCAGGAGCTGCTCAGAGCCTTCCTCAGAGGCCACATGTGGCTGAACATAAGGGATGAGCCTCGTGCCATGGGTTGGGCAGAGGCCTCACATTGGTCAGCACTTGAGCACAGCGTCCTCTTTCTGCTGAGAGGCTATTAGGGGACCTGTCATCTGCCTTGGCAGGTAACTGTTTGTTACTCTACTTTCTAGCCCAAGCCTGTGGAGGTTCAGGTGATAACACATCATATGCAGCGCTATGCAGTGTGGTTTGGAGGCTCAATGCTGGCCTCAACTGTAAGTCCTTTTCTAGATTATTCTGTATTTTCATTTCTGCGTTCTTTGTTGAGTTTGAATAAATATTGTCCTGTGAAGGTTAAATAAATAGCGTGTGTTCTAATTGTGCATGGCTCTCAACGTGGCACTTGTAGTTCTAAGAGACATAAAACATAGTGGTGATTCCCACTGCACAGCAGGATTCGTCCTTGCTAATTAGGGGTTACAGGTAATATGGATAAGTGAATTCCAGAAATAACCTCAGATGTCTTGCATTAATCATTAATTCCAGTGACTTTTTAAAGCAATTATTCCTTTTTCTCCTCAAATTTGTGAATAACTAGTAAATTGCTCATTAGGGTGAGCACGTGGTTGATCCCAAGTGGAAGTTGGATATATTTTAAAGAAATGAAATAAACTCCAGCACTGTAGCCCAGGCCCTCAGAGGGGCACAAGCCTTCCCGCAGTGCTCTGGCCATGGAGCAGGGGTGTCAGGTCAGGAGAGTCCCTCGCTTGTGGCATGGTTTATGAGTCTTACCTGTTCCTGGAAGGCCTCTGTATTTGCTAATCACTGCGCCCCCCCCCCCCCCCCCCCAGCCCGAGTTCTTTCAGGTGTGCCACACCAAGAAGGACTACGAGGAGTATGGCCCCAGCATCTGCCGTCACAATCCTGTCTTTGGAGTCATGTCTTAGCATTACCTCGACACGGTCACCCGGTCCCGTCGTGCTGGTGAGCAGGTTCTGTCAGAGCCCGGACAAGACCGCAGCTCCTGTAAATAATGGCGTCTGGTGTCGATGTCGAGAAGCGTGCTTGCGTCGCCAAGTGCATGAGGCAGTTCAGTGCACGCCATCCGTGTGCCCGCTGTCCGACGGCTGTCCCCTCCTGCCACTCCTCTGCCCGCCCCCCTCCCCACCTCCCCGCCTCCCCGCCTCCCCAGCTTCTAGTTGGTGAATTGAATTCTGAAGGAATTCACCTTCAACTTTCAAAATTGTAAGGAAATAAAAAAACTCAGATGACGCAAAATAGTCCCCCCCCCCCCCAGGAGAGAATATGGGGCTGCAGACCCTCCCCCCCCGGCCTATTTTTGTAAATAAAATGTTATAAACTTGAAATACAAATTGATGTTTATATTTCCTATCATTTTGTATTTTCTGGTATTTGGTACAACTGGCTGATCCTAAGCACGAATAGATATTGGTGTCATGGAGTGCCGTAAAAAAAACGTTTTTAATTGTGAGGCATGTTCTGATATGTGTGTAGGCAAACAAAATAAAACAGCGAACTTTTTTTGCCACATGTTTGCTAGACACTGACTATACTTTATTGGAGTGACATGAAGTTTCAACACTAAACACTGTTGTATGAGAATCATTACAGATAATGTATCTTTTCATCTTCCTGTTTGAACTTTCTGGAACTGTTTTATAGAAGATGCCAGTTTGCTGTTGGTGACTGTTGGATGAAATGCTGCCTTGCACCATTGTAATAAAAGCGGTTAGACTCTTTATAAAGATTTCCTGTTGTGCTGTGCCCGTCTTTTGGTTTTCCCTTTTGTGTCCTTACTTCTTTTAAAGAATGACCTCACCTCACAGGAGGATCTCGTGATAGGTACCAAGTTTGGGGAAGGAAGTTTCCCAAAGTGACAAGGACGGCCCATCCTCAGCCACCACCGTGTCCCCGGTAGCACTGTGGATGCCCACATGATGGGCGCCCCTGCGGATTTCCAGTGCCTCTTCCTGGGAATTCACAGTCATTGCTAAGCTGCTAGTAGCTGTTCCGACATTTGCCGAGTTGGTCGCTGGCTTGAAAGATCCTTTGCTAAATTGAGAGTTAGTTTTGCTCCATTCTTCATGTCATACTGATGTTACTTTACAAACTATGACTTATGCTATTTCTTCCAAGTCATGAAGTAGGTTTTATTCTCTGAAAATTTGCCCTCATAAAGAAACATTTAGTTCTATTATTTAAGTTTAGAAACAAGTGTGAGAATAATAATGTAAATTCTCTGCCCAGCCTGGTGAGATCTGAGTTTCCCATGCAGTTGGCAGTCCCTGCTGCTTATTCTTGATTGATGGTCAGTGACACCAGACTCTCTGTCTTCCCACTGGAGAGTCTCAGACCCCTTGGTTCTTACTTTGTCTGAACTGTTTCTCTGTTTCCCCCTGAGCTTTGCTGCTTCTCAGGATCACCGGACTGTCTTGGTTTCTCATGGTTTCTTCAGTGTCTTGATCACACCGAGTTCGGGCTGCTCTCTGCCTTCAGACACACATGTGCATGTGACACATGGTAGCAAGAGCGCTGTGCGAGGTTGGACTTTGCTAAGTGCAGACTACACATGACCTAATTCAGTTTTAACAGCCTAGGACATCAGAATTATATGATCCCCATTTTCTAGGTAGAAAACCATGGCTGAAAAATTCAGTACATGCCCATGAGCCCAGCTAGGAAGCAGAGAAGTCATTGCTCCGTCTGTTCTAAAGTGCTTTCATAACCATCCTAGTAGAAGTGCAAGGATAACCCCAGCCAGGTGGGGGTGGGGCAGTCAGACCCGGTGGCATGGGTCTCTCGAATGATTCCCATAAGATACTGGAATAAAAAGAGATTGGAAATGGCCACGGGGAGCTATCAAATATTCCCCGTCTAATCCAAACCCCTTGGTGAGGAATGTGTTCTAGGAAGCTATCATAAAGGACATTTGATGTTGAGTTATTTTCATTTTTGTTCATAATGCTTTGCCAATGTATGTTTGGTCATGTGCATTGACTTTGTTGTATTTCACAAGGCAAGTAAGATAAAAAGAGTTGTTGGAGCACTTAGAGCCACAATGGGCCCATAGTAAGTATTCAGTAAATTTCAGCCATTGTTATTCTGTTATAAAGCAATTATTGTGTCCTGAGAACCCTACTCATCACAACTGCATTAAAAAATAGTTTTGGCGGGAGAAAAGAATTTTAGGTTCCTGTGCTAAATGGCCTTTAGAACTTTCAGTACGAAAATATTTCTTAAAAAGCCCTCTGTATGGAGTCGTAGGATCTAAACATTACCTGGCCTTTTAAGATCACATTGTTGATGTAATTGAATCACTTTTATTATCCACCTAAAAGCCTCCCTGTGCCGCCTGTTCAGCAGCTGTCTTCCCACCCAGCTCTGTGCTGCGAGCCATCCTTTTACAACCAACACGAGGATGTCTTTGGTTTGGGTCATGCATGTTCTGCAGATGAGCTTTAGTTGAATGCACTGAGATTCGGTGCCACTGATGGTGCCAGCGTCCTGGAACCACTGGCTCCCAGAAGGGTTCCCTTTCTCAGGAGGGCCCTAGCATCCCTTCTGGACGAAGCTGCCTTTGACCTCTCCTATCAAGCCAGCTTCTCCTTGTCCATGCACCAGAGATGCCCTACCTCCCTGCCCAGACTGAGGTTCTTGAAATCGGGGGACTGACTTTTGTGCCCCCGGAACCTTCCACTGCCTAGCACATGGTAAGTGCACAGTAAATACTGAACTGGATTCCTGTTCACACAGACACTCCCTCCCTGGTTTTCCCAGGCTGTGTGTACTCTCTACTGAGAAGCATTATGTGTTTGGGTAACTTTATATGAAAGCTGGTTTTTGAGTGTCTGGGACACTATCATTACCTCAAGACTTCTAATAAAATCTCAGTCTAAAACGTAGCTTTGGTAGGTGTTCTGTGTAGCAAGAAGGTGGACGTGTGATGCTGTAGCAGGTCTCGGGGTGCAGGCTCCCCTCCACGGCAGTCATTGTCAGCGCCGTCACCAAGAAGCCAGTGGAAGAAACCGCCCTGCAGAAATCTGGAAGGTCTGGGTGTATTTTATGGTAGCAATAGCCAGTTCATTCTCCAACTTAACTAATATGAACAAAGAGCTCTCATGTGACTGAAGTACCGATCATTCTGTGATTAATTCGTTCTTTATGATCCCTCCATTCTATCTCATTTGTAAAAATTACGGTTGTGCCAAACAAGCTTGTGAGGTTAATCAAGTGCACAGCTTATTTAAAACCACAAGAGAGCCCCATTAAGAATATTTATCTGTTAAATAATTCTTAACTTAATTGAAGAATATTTCATGGTGTTTCTTTTAAAAGTTGCTGTCAGGCTTGTTAAGTAGAAATATAAATTGATTGGCAAAATAATTGTGGGGGTCTCTAATTGGCAATTACATCAATTTCACATGGTCAGAGGGAAATAAATCTTTTTAAAAAGGAGAGAAGAAACTATAGCTTGATATTGGTATCATGGAAGGAGTTTTCTCATGTTGAAATGCCAGTTCTTTCTACCCTGTGTTACATCTCAAAAGTAAGCTCTTTATCCCCTGGTTGATTTCTCAGGTGTTTACCTTTTGGTTTTTAGCTTGGGCTTCTATGGAAGACTTCTAATTATGTGTGCGTGGGCACAAATATATATTACTTTAGTAGGATTTGCTACCAAAAGTTTCAGAATTTTTAATTGATAAAAAGGAATATAATTTTAAATTGTTAAAAAGTTAATAATTAGAAACCTAAGGGTTTATGATGTCAAAAACCTAAATGATAGGCCCTGGCTATGTTTTCAATATTAAGGGGTCAGATCAGCTGTAATAATTGATCAGAGCTCCACTTAATTTACCCTTGGCTACATTAGCACTTACAGCAGATAAATGCTGAATAGTTTACCACCAGGTGTACTTTGGTCTCAAATATAATCTTTTTTTCCTGCTTCTGCTTTGTGCTTGGCAGCTGTGCCTGCGCCCTGATGATGAAGTGTTTCAGGAGGGGTTCTCTGTGTTACTAGTGCAGTGTTGCTGGGGGGATGGAGCAGAGAACAGGTCGCCTGAAATCCTGAGTTCACAGCCCCAGGCTCTTGGTCCCATTGACACCAGGTCACTTCTGTCTCCATCTACCCTCCCCCTTACCTGGTGAGCTGACGGTGACCTGGCCAGAGGGGTCTCTGGTTCCTGCTCCCAGAAGAGGAGTTTGGTGGAAAGAAGAGATGTGGGATGCCTGGGTGGCTCAGTGGTG
Organism: Canis aureus; assembly: GCF_053574225.1. Classification (NCBI taxonomy): domain Eukaryota; kingdom Metazoa; phylum Chordata; class Mammalia; order Carnivora; family Canidae; genus Canis; species Canis aureus. Next base: position 50,185,458 of record NC_135625.1, on the reverse strand, counting down.
GAGCATCTGCCTTTGGCTCAGGGCGTGATCCCGGGGTCCAGGATCGAGTCCTGCATCGGGCTCCCTGCAGGGAACCTGCTTCTCCTTCTGCCCGTGTCTCTGCCTCTCTCTCTGTGTCTCTCATGAATAAATAAATAAAATATTAAAAAAAAAAGAAATAAGCTAGCTAGAGAAATAAGCTAGAAAGGTGCAGGTGACTGGTGATATTCCGTTGACGGGTCTCGTCTCAGTTGGGCTAGTTTATGAACTTGGGTTTTGGATTGTGTGGTTGTCTTCTTGAGCTGAATTAGTACATTTTGACGTTTATGCATTAGGTCTTATGTCCATAGTAAATTAAACTTTATAGGTAATCGAAACATAATTGCATGATAGAATTGCAGGTCTCCGAGAGTTGAGGATGGTATTGCGGTAGGACACACGACTTAAATGGCTCCTAATGGTGGAGATGAGCAGCATTATAAACTTTCTAGAAAAACGCAGCTCATGTCCTGGCTGACTGTTGAGTAACTTTTTTAAATTAAGGTTTTTTTTTTTTTTAAGATTTTATCATTTTGTGGGATGCTTGTGGCTCAGCAGTTGAGGATCTGCCTTTGGCTCAGGTCGTGATCCGGGGGTCCTGGGATCAAGTCCCTCATCGGACTCCCCGCAGGGAGCCGGTTTCTTCCTCTGCCTATGTCTCTGCCTCTCTTTGTCTCTCATGAATAAATAAAATCTCAAAAAATTGTTTTATTATTTTTTTATATTTTTTCTACACCCAAAGTAGGGCTTGAACTCACAACCACGAGAACAGGCATTGCACACTCTTCAGACTGAGCCAGTCAGGAGCCCCTTTTTAATTAAGTCTTAATTTTAATTCCCGTGTAGTTAACATACAGGGTTGTATTAGTTTCAGGTGTACAATATAGTGATTCAACAACTCTGCACAGTACTCAATGCTTATCGTGATGAGTGTGCTCTGTAATCCCTGCTCTCACCTCCCCCCCACCTTGCGACCCATTTCTTGGCTTGTCTTTTTTTTTTTTTTTTTAAGATTTTTATTTTTATTTATTCATGAGAGAGAGAGAGAGGCAGAGGGAGAAGCAAGCTCCATCCATGCAGGGAGCCCGATGTGGAACTTGACCCCAGGACCGCAGGACCATGCCCTGGGCCGAAGGCAGGCACCAAACCGCTGAGCCACCCAGGGATCCCGGCTTGCCCCCCCCCATTTGTTTCTTTAATTCCACACGTGAAATCACCTGGTATTTGTCTTTCTCCGATTGGCTTATTTCGACAATTGAGCAGCTTTTAAAGAGCCAACAGCACCTGCCCAGAGACTTTATCAACAGCGTTGTTTCCAGGCGGGAGTGTGCGCTGAGGTGCGGCCACCAAACCAAGCGCGGGGATGTGTGGGATGAGTTTGCAGCGCCAGTGCCCTGAGGAGTCTCTCTGTCCGTGACGCCGTATGAGCAGGAGCCCGATCTCACAGTGACACCTGAGGAAGTGAGCTACGTGATATGGAATAACAGTCTTGATAAGGCTTAACTGCCACAGCCTAGGACAGTTTTTCAGGGTTTTATTTTTTGCTTTTCCTAAAAACAAAATAAAAAATAAATAAAAAGTAAATAGAAATCATCGATACATTCACACTAAAAGATACACATTTTTGAGCTTCTAGTTCTCTTCTTAAATCCTAAACTCGGCCTTTGTGATGGATTGCTCTGGAAAGCCTGGGGCTGTGAGTACTGGAATTCTGTGTGCTCAGTCCCTACCCAGGGACAATGCTTGCGGCCTATGTGGGCAGGAAATGGGCCGGGTGTTCTCACCCCCGTATCAGGGATGAAATGGTTTGTGGGATGACAAAATACAGAGCGTTACACCAGCTTGTTCGCCGCCCCCGGCCCTCCCGAAGACTGTGTCCCCTTGAGGACTTGTGCTGTGACCCAGGGTGCGTGGGTGCGAGGTTTGCTGGGGTGCACGGGAACCAGCCCTGCTCCTGGCGAGCTGTGGTGGGACCCGAGTGTGCTGGGTACAGCAGGGGTAGGGGGAGCGAGTGCCAGGGCCAGACAGGTTTATGGAGCCTTGTGTCTCTACACTCAAGTGCTCAAGAGCTTTGGGCTGAGAAGCACCGTGTCCTCCTGCACGGGAGCACCGTAGAGGGGCACCAGTCCTTCGTGTCTGTCACCTCGCGCCAGGCCAGGGATGGCTGCTGACCCCCGCTCCAGGGGCCACCGTTTGGGAGACCTGTCTCCCTGGGGTCCCCCTGGGACAGCTGCCTTCAGAGGGGGAGCTGGCTGTGTTCCTGCCCTTGGCGGATGGTTGAGTGAGAAAGAAGAAGTTGTTGGAATTCTGTTTCAAATACACACAAAATGCCCCAAAGGGACAGGATTTAGAGGTGCCAGCGATTCCTATGGTATCAGCCAGGTGGTAATCGCCGTGACGTCTAATTTCTATTTTTTGCTGAAAACAACCCCCTTTCATGAGCAGGATAAGGATGACGTGATGCTGTGCTGAGTCATCTTTGGTCCCTGAGTGAGAACCCTGGTTTTCTCTACATTAAGTTGTCGAATATTTGGGGAATATTCTTAAGGAGGAAAATTTATTTATTTATGGCAGCATCTGGAGAACGTGGAGGAAAATTTAAAATGAAAACTGCTCTCCTTTTAATTCTGGGAGAAATCATTTGTGGTAAAGAAGGCAGAGCTTTGTGGGGTGGAAACCAAGGAAGAACTGTATGAGAACAGTCACGGCTGTTTTATTCAGAGGGTGTCAGCGGTCATCGCAGGTGCCGGGGGGGGGGGGGGGGGGCGTGGAGGCAGGCCCAGGGCTGGGATGGCCCCCCGGTTAGGAGGGCTCAGGTGTGCCCTGATGGGGGCTGTGGGCACAGGGACACGGGGTGCCAACTGGAAGCAGGTCCCTATGGGGTGGGTGGGTCCAGGGAGTGTGCGTGGCTCTGGGGGAAGGGGACAGGTTGGGGAAGAGCCAGGGCAGCCGCCATTTGGGGTCGAGGGCTGCGGACTGTGGCCTGGCTTCCTGGCTGGTGGCTCTGTTGTCACATCCAGTCTGGCTCTTGACGGCTCCTACGTGTGTGCTCTGAACTGGAGAGATGAAACGTTGGAAAAAGGGGGGGGAGGAGGGTTGGTCCAGTCTCTATGCGTCATCACTCAAAACTCAGACGTTGACTGTGCCAGTCCCAGGTCTGTGCTGTAAGGCCTCTGTTGCTTTGTTTAAATGAAACAGTTGAGGCGTTTCTACTCTATAACACGCTTTCCCCAGAAAGAATTTGGATTCCTGACCATGGCCTCAAGAGCCGGTGACAGGGCCTCAGAGAAAACGGGGTGCCGACCTCTGGCCCCCTCTGCTCCTGGTGCGCAGCACGGTCCCGGGGAACCCCTTCCTCGAGTCCTGTTAAGACGGGTACGATGGGGGCCACCCTGTGACTCTTCCTGGAAGATCGCCACAGCCCTGGGCTTGGTTTTCTGGGACTGTAGGGACAAAGCAAGCCACGTGGGGCGGAGTCACGGGAAATGCTTGGTCTCTCAGTCTGGGGCCAGAAGTCCCAGATCCAGATGTGACCGGGCCGGCTGGCCTGTGGGCGCCAGGGAAGGACCGTGTGGTCTCAGTGGTCCCTGGGCTCGTGGCTGCAGAAGCCCCGTTCCCTGACGGCACTCCCCTGCACCTGTCGGCATCTGCACTCCCCTGTGAGGACACCAGTCACCCTGGATTAGGGCCACCTCCTCCAGTGTAACTCCATCTTCACCTAACTGGTCACATCTGCAGTGGCCTCGTTTCCAAATACGGTCACGTTCAGAGGTGCTGGGGGTTTGGGCTTCATCCGAGGAGTGTTAGGGAAGGCAGTTCGACCCACAGGATCCGTGAACGCTCGTAGTGAGTACCCACCACAAGTGCCCTTTGGGTTCCTTGGGTGACGGTGACCACGTATTCCCTGAGGGCCTGAGGCTGCAGCGGGATGGGCCTTGCCACATTACCCAGTCCTGTGAATGGGGGCGGGGGGGCCCAGAGGCACACCGCGTGGGGGTGGGGATCACGGAGGGCCTTGGTGCAGTGTCTGGGGTGCAGAGGCTCTGTGGCTACAGCTGTTAGGAACGCAGCCCGAGCTCCTGGGCTGCAGGGCTGGGAGGCGCAGGAGGTGCGCGTGTCTGACTCTGGGGTCGGGTGTGTAGGTTTGGGGCACACTCGCTTGCTTCTTCCTCCTCCTCTGGTCTCTGGAGGGTGCAGACCTTAGGTCCTGGCCTCTCTGAAGCCAGCGGACGGGAGGCTCCGTGCAGGCCGCGTCGCAGCCTCTGTCCCTTCTCTACGGCCCCCGGGCACCAGTGTTGGGGCTGCCTCTCCACACTTCTGCTCCTCCAGGGGATCCCCTGGGTCCACCCCTACAGGCGCAGCCTTGTCTGCACACAGTCAACACCAGTGCCTTTGGCCAGGCCCCTGGGCAACTGGTGACCGGTCACGGGCCCCTTGTATGGAAATTATTCAGAATTTCTTTTTTTAAAAGATTTTATTTATTCATGAGAAACACACAGAGAGAGGCAGAGACACAGGCAGAGGGAGAAGCAGGCTCCCTGTAGGGAGCCCGATGTGGGACTCGATCCCGGGACCCCAGGATCATTACTTGAGCCTAAGGCAGATGCTCAACCGCTGAGCCACCCAGGTGCCCCAGAATTTCAACACAGTGAAAGCCAATCATTGAGCCTCAGTGTAGGGTCCTGTGTGATTATTGCACGGCCCACGATGCAGCCGTGGATGCCCTCACCTAAGGCCAGAATTCCCCAGAAACAAAATGCAAAGTACTGGTGGCCTCCCAGGACGCAGAGCTTGCAGGAAGGACAGGCATGGTGCTGTGTCCTGACCTGTCACCTGGCGGGGGGGCCGCCACAGAAAGCGAATCCCTCCCCAGATGGAGGTGACTTTGCTTCAATGCTCTGGTAAGATTCCATTTATTTATTCATGAGAGAGGGAGAGAGAGGGAGAGACACAGGCAGGGGGAGAAGCAGGCTCCATGCAGGGAGCCGGATGTGGGACCCGATCCCAGGTCTCCAGGATCAGGCTCTGAGCTGAAGGCGGCACTAAACCGCTGAGCCACCCGGGGATCTCCTCCTTCGGTTCTTAATGCTGCCCCGTTATTACCGGTGCTGCGTCCCCTCAGAGGAGCACCAGAGGGACGAGCAACTTGGGCATGGAGATGCCCCGGGGTGTGCGGGCCACGATTGATTGCTCCACGAGTCTGCTGCTAACACAGAGGAGAAGAGAAACAATTATGTGCTGGAAGACACATTTTCTTAAGTGGAGCCAGTACACTTTATACCTGAATAATAAATGAGAGCAGCCGTCCTGGGCTCTTCCTGCCTGCACTGCTCAGGTGTCCCCAGGTTCGGGGCTGGTGCCCAGTTGCACCTCCCGCCCCAAGCGCCTAGGGGCCTGTATCAGTTCCTGGGGAGCTTTCGCACTGCAGAGGATTGACCCCACAGAGAGAGGTCCCGCCTCTGCCCTGGTCTCCGAGCCACCTGAATGTCCCGCCGGGTGGACTGTCCTTGTGCCCCCGGGGCCTGGGGCCACACCAGATGGTCTCTGCTGACAGCGGGATTTGGGGTGGGGGCCTTGGGTCACATGGCATGAGCTTGACCTCCAGAGGGGTTGGACCCTGAGGATGCATCCCTGAGCGCAAGGATTTGGGGCGGCTGGGGTTGGCAGTACCCTGCAACTGCCACATGTGGGTGCCGGGAGGGGTGAGCGCCGTCCACACCTGATGAATTCTGGAATATAGGTGAGGTCCGGAGCCCGCGACCAAGAAAGAATTCTTGAGTCATCTTTGGTGCAAAATAGTGGTTTTATTAAAGCAGAGGGACAGGACCGTGGGCCGAAGAGTGGCTGCCCCATAAGGGTGGCTCATTATATACCCAAGGGTTGGGGGAAGCAAGCATAAATAGAGATTTCAAAATGATTTTCATATGCTAAGGAGGACCTACAAGATCCTGGAGGCTTTGCCATCGTCAAGTTAGATTGTTTTTCCCTCTAGCAAGGCATTAAGACAACTGGAACCTCCTGAAGAATGTCCCACATTTCCCACCCTGGGTGGGGGTTGTTTGTGGGATGTCAGCTGTGCTTTGACCTCAGCTAGCCGTGCTTCCTCATCATGGCTCCCTTGGGAGAGGACTCCCTCTCCCCACCCCCCATGCCCAAGAGAGGACCCCCCCCACCCCAGGAGAGAGGGGATGGCCCCCGGGGAAAGGATGCCCCCCCCGCCCCCCCCGCGTGCTCTGCACCTGCCTGGGCCTCCTGTGGCTGCTGTCAGGCTGTGTCTGTTCGCTCTAGTGAAGCCATGGTGGGAACATAACAGATTTCAGTGAGTCCTTCCAGTGAACTGTCAAAACCAAGGGTACTCGTGGGGACCCCAAACCCTGTAAGCACTCGCTGTTGACTGCATGGTTGGGTCAGAATTCCAGGTGTTCCCAGGAATCTATTTGGCCATGTCTTAGAATCACCCGCACCCCGGCAGGTGAGGATGAAGCGTTTATCCACTGCTTCTGTGCCCCCCCACTGCCCCCGCCGCTGGCAAAGTTTGTCCCTTGGGGTGTCTGATCTCACACATTTCTGGAATGAGGTGGGCGAGTCCCTGAGCACAAGTAGAGGAGCGGTGGGGTGGGCCTGGGAAGTGGGTCTCCAGCTCCGCAGTGGTGCGAGGTGCATGGGAGGCCCCTGTGGGGGGGTCCAGGGCCAGCCCAGCAGCACAGGCTGGCAGACACTGGCTGGCACCCTCCGTTGGGTGGGCTTCTGAGCTGCCCGGCCAAGGGAAAGGAAGCAGTCTGGATGTTGGTCGTGTTGGAAACTCGGGGCTTAGTTTGACTTTTTTAAAAATCATTTTTAAAAAGATTTATTTATTCATGAGAGACACAGAGGGAGGCAGAGACATAGGCAGAGGGAGAAGCAGGCTCCATCCCAGGACCCTGGGATTATGACCTGAGCCAAAGGTAGATGCTCAACTGCTGAGCCACCGAGGTGCCCCCTTAGTTTGACTTTTAAAGGAAATAAAGCTGCTGCCTCTGTGAGCAGCTCCTACATGTAAATAGAACCAGTTAAAAAGTTGTCTCTTGACTTTTCATGCACATCCTGGGGTACGTTTTGCCCCCAGCTGGGCTTCAGCCTCGGTGTGTACACATATCGTCAGCCTGAGCAGTGACTTGGCTTCTGCCACGATTTGCTTTTGGTACTGACTGGGCCACAGGCATGTTGCAGCTTTCTTTTTTCCTTAGGTGAAAACTATAACCACCTGTGGGGCTCTTTCTGGAATCACTCGTTTATTAAAACATATTTAGTGTTTGTTCATGATGTACAAATTCCCATGGCATCTGGAGAGGTGTAGAGTACATAGTCCCTGTTCTCTAGAACCATAATCATAAAAAAAAATTTTTTTTTTAAAGATTTGTCAGAGGGAGAGGGAGAAGCCGATTCCCTGATGAGCAGGGAGCCCGACTTGGGGTTTGATCCCAGGATCCTGACCTGAGACCAAGGCAGATGCTTAGCCCACTGAGCCACTCAGATGCCCCTAGAATCGCAATCATTTTAAATTTTTATTTATTTATTTACGATAGTCCCAGAGAGAGAGAGAGAGAGAGAGAGAGAGAGAGAGGCAGAGACATAGGCAGAGGAGAAGCAGGCTCCATGCACTGGGAGCCCGACGTGGGATTCGATCCCGGGTCTCCAGGATAACGCCCTGGGCCAAAGGCAGGCGCTAAACCACTGCGCCACCCAGGGATCCCTCACAATCATTTTAAAAAACTTTTTAGGGGCGCCTGGGTGGCTCAGTGGTTGAGTGTCTGCCTTTGGCTCAGGTCATAATCCCGGGGTCCTGGGGTCAAGTCCCATACTGGGCTCCCTGCATGGAGCCTGCTTCTCCCTTTGCCTATGTCTCTGCCTCTCTCTCTGTGTCTCTCATGAATAAATAAAATCTTAAAAAAAAAACAAACTTTTTATCTTAATTCCAATGAGTTAACAGCATTACTGTTAACTCGCTAGCAGCGTTACTAGCTTCAGGTGATTCAACCCTTCCCTAAGACACCTGTGGCTCCTTGCAGCACGTGCACTCTTCATCCTCATCACCTGCTTATTCCTCCCCCCACTCTACCTCCCCGCAGGTGAGCAGCAGTGTGTTCTCAGAGTTCACTGTTAGAATCCTAATTTTCAGCCAGGGTGGAGATTGAAGGGGAGGGCAGGCCATGCAGTTTATCGACCAAGCCGGTGGCTTTGAACCATGGCACAGAGACAGTGTCGGTCACAGGGCCACTCCCAAGCGGTGGACCTACTCCCATTTCTCCACTCGATTTCATTTTCCTTTGGGTCTTGTACGAATCGGATATCTGGCTGAAACTCCGTGGTTGTATCAGAGAAGTTGGAAGGTGCAGAATTTAAAAATATGTGAAGATGAACATATACAAATTTTATTGGCAGCATCCCGAGTGGTCACGGAGCGTAGCAATCATTTACGCAGGGAGGCTTGTCTTCATAAAGTGAAGCCAGGACAGGATTTCAACCCTGGTGTCCACAGATTTCAGGCGAGAGTTTATATGAGCATTGATCCATTCAAACAACCTCTATGTACTTTTTTTACTTTTACAGGGTTGTCTTTTGATCCCCAAAGAGCCATCTGTTAGTAAGTGTTGGGGCTGGGCCGCGTTGGGGCTGTCCTTCAGAGCCGAGTACCCTAACTGGCCGCCGGCACAGCCCGTTGGTTGGCTGCGGATAGAATACTCTGAAAACGCAGTGGGTCCATTCAGCAGAGTTAGGTTGGAAGGGGGTTTTAAGAAATATCTGCCCTGAATCTTGCAAGAGTAGAATCTGTTGATGCTTTAAAATTTATTTATTTTTAAAGATTTTATTTATTTATTCATGAGAGAGACAGAGAGAGAGAGGGAGGCAGAGACACAGGCAGAGGGAGAAGCAGGCTTCTGCGGGGAGCCGGATGCGGGACTCGATCCAGGGACCCCAGGATCACGCCCTGAGCCCAAGGCAGATGCCCAACAGCTCAGCCACCCAGGCGTCCCGATACTCTCAAATATACGTGATATCCGGCTGCAGAAAGGTTTGGCCCGGAATTCCTGAAGGAACGGGCAGGGCTTTGCTTAAAAGACGCAGCCTCCTGCAGGCCACATTCCCCAAGCATCAGGGGCTCCAGTGAGCTTTCTGAAGGAAAAGGTGTTAGGGGGCTTTGCAATCCCCGGGGAGGGCCGGAGACACCACATGTGTGTCTGAGCCAGGAGCACAATTGCCAGGAGAAATGTCTGGGATCCAAACAGACATGTAGACCCCCGGGCCCAGCCCTCTCCCCCACATAGCTCTCCGATTACCTGTTGCAGAAGTTGGAACAGAACCTGGGGCTACCCCTGGCCCCAGTGCTGCGTGTGACCAGGTTTTTGGGTGTGGGCCTTGCCCATGCTGACTTCTGCCCTGACAGAGCCTCGTCTCACCCAGGACACTGCTCAAGGCCACCGGGGAAACAGCCCTTAGCTTTCCTGTCCTGATTGGGCAGGACACACGCAGATGTGCTTGGTGGGGAGTTGCGTGCGTCCTGTGCAAGGATTTCCACAAGTTTGGCTCCACAGTCTCCCCTCTGTGTCTCCATACCCCCCGTGCTGCCTCACCTCCCTCCCTCCATTCCCATGGGTGGTGTTCAGCAGAGGCCCTCACTGCTGCAGGTGCCTGGCAGGGGCAGTCTTGTGCCCATGGGAGCTTTCTCTTCTGGGGAGAAGTTTCCTGGAATTCTGGGGAATAAAAATTCCCACCTGTATATATCTCTATTATTGCCAAAAATATTTTGGTCCTCCTGAGTAGGTGGTCCTTCTGGGTAGGTGGTTCCTCCTGAGTAGGTGGTCCCCCCGGGTAGGTGGTCCCTTCTGGGTAGGTGATGCCCTCCTGGGTAGGTGGTTCCTCTTGGATAGGTGGTCCCCCAAGTAGGTGGTCCCTCCTGGGTAGGTGATGCCCTCCTGGGTAGGTAGTTCCTCCTGGGTAGGTGGTCCCCCCCGGGGTAGGTTGTCCCTCCTAGGTTGGTGGTCCCTCCTGAGTAGGTGATGCCCCGCCCGGGTAGCTGGCCCCCCCTGGGTAGGTGGCTCATTCCATTGCCTTTGAGGAAGGCCATGGAAGTGCCCAGTGGCCCTGGGCTTCCTCAGATCCTCCTTGAGGACAGTCCTGGTTCCTGTGCAGTGGGACCTGACATCCCTGTCTGTTCAGTAGGGAAAGCCTGTGAGCTCCTCCCTGGGGTGGCAGGGATGCCAGGGGCTGAAGGCAGGGACCCTGGGAATCTTTTGTGATGGGACAAGAGGCCTGGGAGAAGGAAAGATTGTTGGGGAGGAAGTGGCTGCCCTCCCGTCCCCTTTGTCAGGCAGGACACACAGATAGACACTAGTTCTAACTTTAGTTAGATTGTATTTTTTGTAGGATCAAATTCTTGACACAACTTTAGAAATCAAAATATTACCCAACGACGATGAACGAGAAACAGAGAGTACCCGGGTCAGCCAAAGCCCGAGGCCCAAGTTTGCTGTTAGATTGAAGCATAAGAGGAATCCAAGGATGAGAGCACTAACAAACCAAAAAGAAATAATTTAAATGGTTCTTATTATAGAAGCTCTGTGACCTCTCCTCGAGGGTGAGTAATGATTCCTGCCAGGCAAGTGAGAAAATATTCCCATTTCATGAATCTAATTATTTACAAACAAGCTTTCCAGAGACAGAGGAGGTTAGTTAATTGGCCTAAATTTTTTCCCCTCCACATATTTATTGGGCTGATATAGGAGTGGAATTTTTATTTGCAAATAAAAGAATCGACTTATTTTGACTGCACATGACAGAAAACCATATTAATAATAGTTTCAATACATACTTTGTTGTTGTTGTTTGTTTTCATGCAGCTGCAGATGTTTTCAACCATCATAGTTTCTGTAATGACCTCAGGGACTACTGCTCCTTGCAATGTTCCCACCTTCTAGCCCTTAGAAGGAGGGCCCCATCCTCCTAGCCCAAAGTGGTGGCTGGGGCTCCAGCTGACACGCCTGGGTTACAGCCAGCTGGTGAAGGAAGCAACAAAAGGAGCATGGCTTCTCCCTTTTCGGGATGCCTCAGGGAAACATCATTCCACACTTTTGAGAACTTGGCCATGTGGCTACAGCTGACCACAAGGGGTGGTGGTAAGTGTATTTAGGGAGGTGGCCAGGGGCCTAGCTAAGGGTCAGCGATTTATTACCAAGGAACAGATGAGTGGGTGTTGGCAGGAGTGAGGGGTCTCTGGCCTTTGCTGAGTTGAAGGCTCAGTTTTTCTAGATTTTGTAGGATGCCAAGGTCAGGGGTGCTAAGCCTCCCTCCCAGTGGCTGCCTGAGGCATCACCCAGCCCCACTCCCCTGCCCTCTCGGGGAGCCCCTACGCCAGCCCGCAGGTGCACTGATGGGTCCCTGGGCTCCTTTCTTCGACCTTGAGGAAAGACTGAAAAGCCAAAGGCCTGAGAACACAGTGCTTCTGATGCGGCCCCACCGAGAGCGGCAGCACCAGCAAGGGTCCATTTCTGCCTCAGAGCTTCTTTTCTTTCTTTCTTGCCCCCCCTTTTTTTTCTTTTTGAACATTTGCCAAAGATCTTTATCTTTTCTGTAGTAGGCAGAGTTCTAGGATGGCCCCCAAGACTTTTTTTTTTTTTTATTTAAAATCAATTAGTTAACATGGGTGTTGTATTAGTTGCATAAACCCCAGCGCTCACCCCAGTGCTCCCTCCCTCGTTCCCCGTCCCTGGGCACCCCTGCCCGCCCCTCTGGGGACCCTCAGTCTGTTCCCGAGAGTTATTAAAGCCTCATGGTTTGTGCCCCTCTCTGATTTCATCTTAGTTTACTTTTCTGGTCCCTCAGTCTCACAGTTCCCACCTCCTTCCTTACCCCTTTCCCTCCGCCCGCTGTGTAAGGCAAGCAAGACCATGTTCAACAAAGCACCGTTGTGTGTGCCCGGCCGCTGTCACAGACGCCGCGTCGGCGGGGGTCTGCGGGGCTCCGGAGGCCAGAGGCCTGAAAGCCGGTGGCGGCAGGGCCACACGGTCCCTCTGTGTGTCTGCATGTGTCTCTGCTCAGAGAGACACAGACACAGGGAGAGAGAGACAGAGATCATGAGGAGTGGGAGCAGCAGAGGCAGAGGGAGAAGCAGACACCCCACCGTGCAGGGGAGCCCGAAGCGGGACGGGATCATGACCTGAGCTGAAGGCTCGGGACGGGATCATGACCTGAGCTGAAGGCTCGGGACGGGATCATGACCTGAGCTGAAGGCTGGTGGATGCTTCACCGGCTGCCCCCCAGGCGCCCCTGGAGGATGGGACTCCAGGCAGCCTGGGTAAGCTGGAGCCACAGAGCTAAGCAAGCCGAGCTGCCCACGGGGGCTCCCCACCACCAGCCCTGGGGGCTCTGGGTGACCTCCTGGCGATGACCTGCTGCCTGGAAGGCTGGGCGCATCAATTCGATCAAGATTGGAAAATGACTGAGGACACAGGTCATCTGTTTCCACAATGGCGCTTCCTGAAATACTAATTAGTGGCAGCAATTGGGTTTCTGTGATTTTTTTTCCCTCCAGTGGAGTCTCGAAACCAATTGAGTCTTCCCGCATCCATTCGTTACCGTGAGCACAGGCCGAAGCAAGAGACCTATTTAGTCTGACTGTTGGCTCTTGGCTTTTAATGGAAAATCAATTTATTTCAGCTTATTAAACTATTAGTGCATATTGGATATTAACTCCACTTTTTCTTTAAACCGCTCTCTCCCTTCCCTTTCCTGGGCACCGGGAAGGAGACTCTGACTTCAGAAATGGCAGCGGCCATCCTGCAGGAGACAGAGGAGCAAACCAGGTGCTCTCTAGAGCCTCCTCGGGTGCTCAGGAAACTTTGTGGTTGGATCGCAAAGTTCTCGAGGTTTCTAAATTCCATATCGAGCATCAGGTTTAAAATTCCATGTCCCCGTGAGGAAGCGGTGCCAGGGATGCACGGCTGGTGCCTCATTTCAAGGGTGCAGGTGGTATTGGATCAGTATAGGTTACAGGAGGGGGGCACCTTTTTATTTTTCTAAGATTTTATTTATTTATTTGACAGCAAGTGAGAGAGAGAGAGCAGAAGGAGAGGGAGAAGTAGACGCCCTGCTGAGCAGGGAGCCTGACGTGGGACTCCATCCCAGGACCCCAGGATCATGACCTGAGCCGAAGGTAGATGCTCAACCCTTTTTTTCAGTGCCACCCAGGCGCCCCAAGGGGGCACTTCCTAAAATGGGGAAGAGTCAGGGTGATCTTACATGTCCATTTGTCTAGGCTGCGGTGCCCAGTTGCGTGGTCAAGGACAAGTCTAGATGCTATCTTGAAGGTGTTTGGTAGGTGTGATCAACATTTACAGCATCAGTTGACTTTGGTTTTTATATTTTTTTGCTCATCTATTTCTAAGATTTTAACATTTGAGTATAGTTAACACATGACGTGACATCGGTTTCAGGTGTGCAACACAGTGATTTGGCATCTCTCAACGTCATGCTAGGCTCCCCATGCATGTAGCTCCCATCTGTCCCCGTATGGCGCTATCATAGTGCCATCGACTGCATTCCCTGTGCTGTGCCTTTCATTGCCATGACTCATCCATTCTGTAACTGGGAGCCCAGAACCTCCCTTCCCCTCCCCTCCCCTCCCCTCCCTCATTCCCCCCTCTGTCCTCCAGCAGTTTGTTCTCTGTATTCATAGGTCTGTACAGTCCAAGTGAAGGCGATTACCCTCCATAATTGGGTGAGCCTCATCTAATCAGCTGGTGGCCTTTTCTTTTTTTTTTTTTTAGAGAGTGAGTGTGGGGAGAGGCGGAGGGACAGGGAGAGAGAGAATCCCAAGCAGGCTGCAGGCTCCACACCCAGCGTGGGCCCAACACAGGGCTCATTCCCACGACCCTGAGATCATGACCCCAAGATCCCAACTGGATGCTCCACCCACTGAGCTGCCTTGGAGGGTGGGGAGATCTAGTCAGCTGCTGGCTCTAAGAGCAAAGACTAAGGTTTCCTCAAGAATAAATCCTGCCTCAAAACTGCAGAGGCAGCTCCTGCCCGAGTTTTCAGCCTGCATCTGGTCCTGTATATTTCAGACTCAAACCTGCAAGGCCAGCTTTTACCTGGGTTTTCAGACTGCTGGCTGATGCTTCAAGTTTCAGGATTCTCAAGTCCTACAACTGTGGGAGCCAGTTTGTCATCTTCTTCCTTTTTAAAAAAAGATTTTATTTATTTTTTTATTTTTATTTTTTTTAAAGATTTTATTTATTTACTCATGAGAGACACACACAGAGAGAGAGGCAGACACACAGGCAGAGAGAGAAGCAAGCTCCACACAGGGAGCCCAACATGGGACACGATCCCGGGTCTCCAGGATCAGGCCCTGGGCTGAAGGCGGCGCTAAACCACTGGGCCACCCGAGCTGCCCCTATTTATTTATTTGAGAGAGAGAGAGAGAGAGAGAGAGAGAGAAAGTGATAGAGCATGAGCAGGGGGGGCAGAGGGAGAAGCACACCCCCCCGCTGAGCACCCTATCATAACCTGAGCTGAAGGCAGATGCTTACCCCACCCAGGAACCCCTGTATGAGCCAATTTCTTAAAATAAATCTCTCCCTGCCCCTGCCTCCTGTACAAGTGTATGTCCTATTCGATCTGTTCTCTGCAGAGCCTGGACACGCCCCATCTACCAACCCTCCTGCTCCAGACAGTGCGGTTCTAGGTAACTGCTGCCATGCTCTTTCCTCCCAACCCCAGAATCTTCTGGAAGAGTCCATGAACGCAGTTGTTCAGAGTTGGCACTAGAGAGGAGTCTGTGTACTGTTCTCACTTTAGGGGATACTCTTTGTGGCCGTTGGCTAATCAAACCAGTGATTGTTCTCGTATTAAGTACACCCAATTAATTTTTCAGCTAACATTTGTGGGTTTCTGATGCTAAAGTTTGGAGCATTTCCTGGCACACACCTGGCTGGGAGCTCCCTGTGTGCAGAGCTGGGGAAGGGGCCAGGGCAGCGATGACTTCACCAGTTCCCGTGACCCCTGCCACTTATGGTGTTGACAGCGGCTGGGTGGCATCGCCGATGGGGCAGTGGGAGGGGGTCATAGGCACCCCGAGGGCTTGGAGCCAGGGCAGCCTGGGTTCACCCCCCAGTCCACCAGTTTCTAATGCCAACATTCGTGGAGCAACCCTGTCCAGTCACCAAGAAAGGACAGAGATAGTGGTCACTGGGTGGGTGGAAAATTGAGTTTTTAACCAGAAAGGAGAGACAGTGGAAGAAAGACTTGGAATCACGGCTGTGCACTTGTGCACGCTGCCGTGTGGGGGGCTACGGCAGTTGTGGGCTATGACTCCAATTACAAATGATGCTGTTAATAAACGAGGAGGAGCTTTTAAATTAACAGCAGCCCAAGATCAGAGATTAATTTTTTAAAATGTATCCTAACAAGAAAAATGAAGCAAATAAATCCCGACAATTTGAAAGTAATGAAGACTTCACAAGAACAGCTTATTGCCAAAGGCAGATAAGGGAATCCAAGGTATGTCTGAAGCAAATGTACGTCAGCAGGCTCGGACCCACACATCGAGGCATGATGGGGATTGGCTGGCCCGCTTTTTGAACCCAATGGATCGTCTCTGAAATATCTTAGCGTGCAGAAAAAGGCAGTCGCAGTGAGTGGATCCCCGTCCCCCACCCTGTGGCTGCGGCTGACGGGGCACCACGCTGGCTCTGCACCCACCTGATGCTCCTGGATGCGCCAGGCTCTTGGAGGCTGGGTGGTGGCCGCTGGGGCCACTGCCAGCTTGCACCAGCAGCGAAGGACCCAGGAGCCTGGACACGGCCCAGGAGCCTGGACATGGGGACAGGTCCGGGGACTGGAGGGAGTAGCGGTGGGTCTTGGATACAACATACTTCACAGAGCAGGACCGTTTTGTGTTGTGGGCTGCTAGTGTCTACAGTTTTATTTATTTATTTATTTATTTATTTATTTATTTATTTATTTATTCATTCATTCATGAGAGAGAGAGAGAGAGAGAGAGAGAGAGGCGCAGAGACACAGGCAGAGGGAGAAGCAGGCTCCATGCAGGGAGCCCGACGTGGGACTCAATCCCAGGTCTCCAGGATCAGGTCCTGGGCTGGAGGCGGTGCTAAACTGCTGAGGCGCCCGGGCTGCCACAAGTCGTTTTTTTTTTTTTTTTTTTAAAGATTGTGTTGATTTATTCATGAGGGACACACAGAGCAGAGACATAGGCAGAGGGAGAAGCAGGCTCCTTGCAGGAAGCCCAATGTGGGACTCGATCCCAGGACCCCAGGATCACAACCTGAGTCAAAGGCAGACGCTCAACTGCTGAGCCACCCAGGCATCCCAGAGCCTGGTATTCTTTTTCTCATTTTATAGATGGGGAAACAGGCACATCATCAAGGAGGAGGAGGATTTGAATACCCCAAGCCCACTGTGTGCAGAGGCACAGCCACCCACACCCTGCACCGTGTACATAGCAGGGGCTGCAAACACCAATACCTGTGGGGTGTGGGCAGAGAGGATGTGGGGAGCTGAGAAACATGCTCCATAGAGGCATTTGTCAGGGCCTATATCATGTCCCCCCCCCAGTTCGTGTGTGCGGGTCTTACCACCAGGACCTCAGAAGTGACCTTGTTTGGAAATAGGGTCCACATGTAATCAGCAGATGGTGAGTTAGGGGGAGGTTGTGCTGGAGCCAGGTGGCCCCCCGCACTCCAAATATTTGTCCCTATAAGGAAAAGGGAGCTGGGGTGGGACACACACAGGCACAGGGGGAGCATCAGGTGAGGGTGAAGGCAGATGGCATGTGCGGGAAGGGCCCCCAGCCCTCAGGGGGGACCAGCCTTGTCCACACCTGGAACTCTTTCAGCCACTGGAACTGCGAGTTGCTGAATTTGTGTCTTGAGGCTGCTCCGTTGGGGGTGCTCAGCGACCAGCCCTGGCAGCCTAATACACCATTCGTGCTCGCAATCTTCAAGAACCTCCGCACCTGCCAGACCAAACTGAAACCAAACACGCTGACTTTTGCCACAGCAGCCTGTGACCTGCGCCGTTTCAAATGCTCGGCCACGTCCTGAATGCTTCCCGTGACCCTTCTCCCTGGATTGACCAGTGATGCCAGAAGTGGAGGGTTCTTGGCCTTTGCCCAGCCAGCCTGGAAGACAGGGACAGACCGGAACTGTGCTTAACCTTAGAACAGGTATCATCCCTTGGACACGTGTGCACAGGTAGTGATGTCCCTGGCTGGTTTAAGTGCACACAATGCCAGGCATCGTTCTAAATGCTTTCCATGAATCAATTCCTCTGATTCTCCCCCAAAACCCTGTGAGTTACTATTGTCATGCCCTGTTTTTAGACTTGGAAACTGAGGCATGGAATTGGTACTTGCTGGCTGGCAGGTACTTAAACAATGTTGATTTTAATTGTGTACCCAAAAAATCCCTAAGGAGTAGCATTTCGTTTGCTTCTGTTGTGTTTTTTACACTATTCAAATAAAATAATTCTGGCCCTCATCTCCACGATTGGTGGGAGGATTGGCATCTCGTTGGTGTTTTGATGATTTTGTGGGGGAGTGGGACATATGATTATGTTCTTCCATGCATGAAAGTTGGAAATTCACTTTGTTTTTTAAGTTGGGGATGGTGAAAGAAAGGAAACTGGGTGGAGACAAGTCAGTGAAGCCAGTGCCAGCCAGCCGCCATATCGATGGAAGCCAGTGCCAACTGTCCACCATATTCTTGTTCTTCAACATCTTGCTCCAGCAAAGACGTAAGCAACAGTCTCTGGAATGAGATACTGTTCGTGTCTGGATTAAGAGACGGGTTTGCCAGGAAGCTGCCTGAGGCTCTGATGTGTAATATGTATTTAGACAATATTTGAACAACCCAGAGACACAAGACCAGTTTCCCCACGTCTGACATAATCAACAAAGTGCACATTTTTAATGCCATTTATGCAGAAGTAGATCCATACAAGATTCATGACCATCAATTCCAAATAGGGTAAAGTATCGTATTACATTCAGGGCACTTAATGAACGTCTTATTTTGAATATGAAGAGGTATGAAATATTTATTAACAGAAAAGTAATTTCTTCCCACCTCCACTGAATAGACAGTAGTCAGATATGAAAGACTATTGCTCAGAAGGGGCACCATAGTACTAATGTTCCTGGCATAACCTCATTTGTCCATGTAGCTGTCTCACCCGTGAACTGTGCTGGCCCCGAGGTATGTGTTCATTGATGTTTCCTCCTACCTCTGTTTCTGCACACCTCACACCTCCTACCTCTGTTTCTGCACACCTCCCACCCATCTCTTCCTCACATCCACACACACATGGCCCCAGCTGGCTTTCAGATAGGGCTGCCGGATAAAATACAGGATGCCCAGTTAAGCAGACCTTTCTGATAAATAGTAAATATATTTTTTTTAGCACATGTATGTCCCATGTAATATTTATGGCACATTCCAAACATCACATGGGACATACTTATGCTAAAAAATTGATTCATTTTTAAAAAAAGATTTTATTTATTCATGAGAAACACAGAGAGAGGCAGAGACACAGGCAGAGGGAGAAGCAGGCCCCTTGTGGGGAACCTGATGCAGGACTTGATCCCAGGACCCCAGGATCACTACCTGAGCCAAAGGTAGTTGCTCAACCGCCGAGCCACCCAGGTGTCTCAAAAGTGATTCATTGTTTATCTGAAATTCAAATGTACCTGGATGTCCTGTGCTTCTATTTGCTAAATTTGGCAACCGTACTCATTAGTGCTTTGGGTCATTTCTTGGATCAAATGTGTGTGGTATGTGTGTAAGGGGTTGTGGAATTGCATGAATTACTGATTGATTGAGTAGGTTCATCTTTGTAATTTAACAGTAAGAGCACCTAATTACGAGTGAAGGCAGACATATGAACAGTCACTCCCCTGAACAGAATGCCTGCCTTGCACGCAGCATCATCTAATGCCTTGGGCAGTGCTCGGGGTGGGGGTGGGGGGTGCTGTGCCTCAGTAGCACCCTGCAAGTCCGGTGGGTGCTCTGCCAAACCAGCACAATGTGGTTTTGGTTCAATGCTTCACACCTTCCATCTGCTCTCCTCCATTCGTTAGTTCATAATCCTGTTTAGAAGCCCTGACCTGAGAATCTGGAGGCCAGGGTTTTAATCCTGGGTCCTATTTATTAATTGTGCGAACCTCGGTGTATTTTTTCACCTCTCTGACCCTCACTGACCTGGTCTCCCAGTCAGAGGATGCGTATTGAGCTGTCAGGATAGCAGGGAGAGGAAAGGCGGCAGGGATGCGAAGGGCTGGGCTGGGCCAGCGCTGGGTATGGGCCCTTCGCTCCGTCCCTCCCTCGGTTCTCTCTCTCCTTGGGTTCCAGGAGGCGGGGGCCCCTGCCCCGGGGCGGGGTTTCTGGCGGGTCAGCGCTCCTGGTGGGTCTGGCTCTGGAAGCGATTTGCAGGCCGCCTATCCCAGAGGAGGACGCCAGAGGGCGCCCCGCACCGCCGCCCGCGTCCAGGCTCGGGGCTGGTGGTCGTGCGCGGCAGGTGCCCCTGGGCGGCGGCGGGGCGGGGCGGGGCGGGGCGGGGCGGGGGGGGGGCAGGTGCCCCTGGACGCTGGACAGAGGCACTGCACCTACTATCAGTCGAGGTCGGCTCTGAGTGGAAAACTGAAGTTACCTTCACTTTGAAGTGTGTGGTCCCCTGGAGCGCTAATGAACCAGACGGGGTTTAGGTGGCAGAGGAAACTCGCCCTTCAGAGCGAATGTGCCTGGAAGACCTCTCAGCTCTGTGGAATCAAGAGCCCAGAGGCAAGGTCAAAGGGTCCAGGGCCCCACTCCTCTCTGCTGCTGTACCTGAGGCCTCAGCTGTGTGGGCTCCACCCGGGAAGTGGGTCCTTAACCCAAGAGGACTGGCAGGCGGCCGGAGGTCCCTGAGCTCCCTCTCAGACCTGATTTCTCATGCACACCTCTGACGGTCTGCCCAGCCCTGGCCTGCAAGCACCTCGGAGGGGAAGCGAAGGCTGCCCTCAGCTGCGGGGGGACCCTGGACAGTAGAGAAGGAAGAAACCCGCTGGGCCCTGCAGCTGGTGTGCGCAGGGCCGGTCCCCTGCTGAGTAGGAAGTGCGCTGGGTGCTCACTGTGGAGGAAGGCGTGAAGGCTGTAAATTTAAGAAGGCAATTAGGTTACCCTAAGACCAAATGAGTCATCTGGTAGTGTTACTTAACGCACTATCTTACTTATTGATGACACCCTGAAGCCTGAGAATTTGCTGTGTTGGTTTGTAATGACAAGCGTTGCATGAAGGTCCTCTGTGGTTTGTAGGCTTTCAGGGCTTGTAATGCTTATAAAATACTTCCCTAAGGCCTTCTGGTTGTTGGTGAGTGTTGAGATGGGGATGGAGAGGTAACACCATGGGGAAGGCTGCCGTGTGTGTGCGCGTGTGGCTACAGCAGTGACCGTTCACACTTCTGGGCACGTGGCAATGGAGGTCTCAGAGCCCTCGCTGCCGCCGCCAGGACCTCCCTCCGCTGAGATTCCCCGGGAGGAGAGGCAGCCGGGCCACCTGGGAGCCTCTTGTGGCAGCCTGGTTGTTCCAGATGGCGGAGGAGGGGTCTGACGGCCTGGCAGGAGTTGAACTATGGCTCTTCATGGATGTGTGCTCTGTTGGGTGCGTTTCCGTGCACACACACACACCTGTGTCACACAAGAACAGAGGTTGGAGAGGCAATAGCTGGGGGCTCTGAGGAGACCGCTTGCAGGCCACATGACAGGCACCCCGCGCCGGAAACCAGGTGTGGCAGATGAAACAGCAGAGTGTCCAGTAGTGACAGTGGTCAGGTTCTGTCTGTCCAGCAGCGGCCGCGCTCAGCTCCTCACCCCACAGAGGCCATTATTGCATCCACAGTGTGCGCATTTACGCTCTGCAGGGTCTGATGACCAAGGATTGCCCTCTGACCCCCCATGTCTCTGTTGTGTTGCCTTTGCAGGAGTCTGAGGGTGACCAGGAGCACTGACTGAAGCTGTCTCAAAGCACATGCAGCCTGCATCAGGTTGTTTTCATTTTTTATTTTTTAAAGATTTTATTTATTCAGGAGAAATAGAGAGAGGCAGAGACACAGGCAGAGGGAGAAGCAGGCTCCCTGCAGGGAGTCCAATGTGGGACTCGATTCCAGGACCCTGGGATCATGACCCAAGCCAAAGGCAGATGCCCAATGGACTAAGCCCCTGCATCAGGTTTTAAGTACAAACCCAGCACAGTTGGTGGGACACATTTTGGGGGCCTGTATGCCAAGCTCATGTCTTAGGCACAGGGCGATAGCTTTTAAATATATGCAGCATGGCTTGATTTATGCCTGCGGGTGGCACAGTCCTACCCTTGCAGACTTGGAGAAATCTGGGTGTTCTCTGTCACCAGCAGGTCCAGAACCAGGGGCTACAGGCAGCTGATGAAACCCCACTGCTCCTTGCCACTCATATTTGGAGATAAGAGGTCTCAGAGCCCATCGCCAGCCACAGGGGACACCCAGCATGGCCGAGGGAAGCTCTATTTTCCTCAAGATAATGAGAGATGAAGAGATCCTCACTTGTAGGATATTTGATTTAAGGCAATGAGAATGTACGTGTTAGGTGCGATTTTTACTGCTACTGTGAATGTCAAGTGGATGAGGGAACATGCCTGCAGGGTTGTGCCACCTGCATCCCCCCTGCCCCGACAGCTCTGGGCTGAAGCCCCCACAGGAATGCCTGTGCCACAGAGGGCCCCCCAAGACCATGCTTATCTCCTAGCCCCTTGGCTCCCCCTCCAATGACTCGTCCCTGCCTCAGACCCTCCCCCAGCGATGGCTGAGGTCTCGGTTCAGATTGCACCCCGGCCCAACTTCTCCCTTGGCTTGGTGCCCTCCTTCCCGCGTATGAATCCTAAGAACCCCGTGTATGCGAATCACCATCTCAGAGTTGGCTTCCCGGGAGCGGTCCTGACAAAACAGCGGAGTCAGACCTGCCATGGGGTGATGGCCGGGGCTCTGGCGCAGTGGTGTGCGCTCCCAGGACCGGGGTGGGGGGATTTTCTCAGGCATGGAAGGGTCTCTTGTGGGGGGGGTGGCGCACATCGACTTGAGAGTTTAGGGACCTCTAAGGACGCAGCAGTTTCCCGAATCGCTTTGTGTGAAGATGCAAAGTCCCAGAGACTGTGCAAAGGGAGGTGGGCCTGCAGCCAGAGCTGCGGATGGCTCAGCCCGAGGGGGTGTGGGGAGCCCGGGCTGGACATGTGCAGCCCTGACTGCCGTGCTCAGGTGTTGGGATTTTACTCTGTAGCCAGTGGAGGGGCTGCGGGAGCATCTGCAGCAGCAGAGGAACACGAGTGTGTTTTTATATAAGAAAGACCATTATCGTGAGCACAGTGCATGAAACCGGCAGGGGGTGGGGTGGGGGGGCAGGAAAACGAGGTATTCACTGACCCCTGGGCATCCCAGATCATCCCCTCTGCCAATTCGGAGATATACCTTCATGCCCCTGGGCCCCTTGGTGTGTGTCATATGACTCTGCGGGGACCCGTGGACTCTTGTGCAGGCCTGTAAACCCACTGGTTATGTGGGTGCCCCTGGCCACAGGGTGTGCTGTACTGGGACACCTCTGCTCTCTGCACAAGATCACACTTTGGTTCTTTTCATTGTGGTGAGGATGAGACTGGAGAAACTTGTTAAGGTGTTTGGGCCACCCTGGATGCCCCTGGCTGAGTCTGCTTCTTGGGCCTGCCTCCAGGCAGGGGGCCCCACAGTTCCCGAAGCAGTGCTGAGCCCCAGGGGTGCACACAGAGACACAGGGGGAGGAGCGGGGGGCTGTCTCACAGCCCAGCCACCTTCTAGCAATTGCAAATGGGCCTTCCCTCCGTTTCTGTGTTGTTTCACGCAGTCAGACACTTGAGGTGAAAACCAATGACCGACTCCCCTTTGCTCATTCGGGACACGATGTGCCTTTCTGCTCTGTCTGCTACTTTTCTCAGGGCAGAAATTGTCCATTTTGGAGAAATCCTTTCTCTATAATCTCTGGGTATCACAGAGAATGCATGGGGCTTCCTACCAAAGGTGCCGCAATCAGGAGATGAGCTGGTGTTATGTGTTCTTCGTTGGGGGATGCAGGGCCCGTCTTCCAGGCCTGTGCTTGGCCTTTGGGGGCACCTTGCTTAGGAACACTGATCACCTCTGACTTGTTCCTGGGAGAGGGACAAAGGATGGCAGAGACGTCTGCGGGCTTCTGCTCGTGGAGGGGGACTTCTAAGTGGCTACTGTCATTTATTTAGTCTTCAGATATTATCGAGGACCTACTATATGCCAGGGTGTTAGTTTGCTAGGGTTGCCATAAAAATCTGCCAGACTGGGTGGCAGCAGAGATTTATCGTCTCACCGGTCTGCAGGCTATAGTCCGAGGGGTCAGGGCATCAGCCAGGCTGGTTCCTCAGGGGCCTCCCTCCGAGGCCTGCCTTCAGATGATCCAGGGGGTCTGGCTCAAGTGAGTAGTGGACCCCCATCCAATAATATAACTCATGGATGCTGATGGGGAGCAATCACACCCCAAAAAGTGAGTTTCTGGCTCATCACTAATGACATAAAACGTGCTGAGGAGCCTCTTGGCAACTTTGACTTCCCCGCCTCAGGCCCCACGCTGGCTCGCCACCTCCAGGGCTGCCCGTCTCCTGTTCCTTTCCACCGCTCTTTCTTCAACACCTGCCTGTCACCTGACACCCCAGGACATCACAAGGTAGGTAGTTAGCCAGTCCGACAGCTGTGAACAGCGCTGACCTTAGGAGGTTGGTATTGTGACAAACAGGGCAGGTGACCTTTGTAAATCAGCGTGAGTGGGAGCCTGCCTTTATTTCAATTACCGTGGGCTACGCCAGCCAACGCGTGGCTCCTCTGAGGGTCCCGTGTGGCTGCGACCTGGCCTGTAACAAGAAACCAGAGGTTGCTGCCACCTCTGGCTGGTCCTGTCCTGCAGGTTGGCGGTAGGATTGAAATGCGTAGACAGTTCCTGCTTCATGTGACAGATGTGGCCCTGGAGACCCACACATTTCATCCGATGTTCCCCTGAACCGTCTAGGTGGATGAGGCAGCTTGTGTGGCTGTGTCTTCCTATATCTTTTTATTACTACAGTATTTTCTTTTTTTATAAGTTTCTGTTTTAATTCCAGGATAGTTAACATACAGTATCTATCATATTAGCTCAGGTGCACCATGTAGTGATTCAGCACGTCCGTTCATCACTTGGTGCTCGACATGACAGGTGCACTCCTTAATGCCCACCACCTGTTTCCTCCATCCCTCCACCCCTCCTCCCCTCTGGTGATCAACAGGGTGTTCTCTGTAGGTAAGAGTCTGTTTCTTGGTTTCTCTCTTTTTCCCTTTGTTCATTTGTTTTGTTTCTTAAATTCCACGTGTGGGTGAAATCATATGGTATTTGCCTTTCTCTGACTGACTTATTTCACTTAGCATTACACTCTCCAGCTCCAGTCACATCATTGCTAATGGCAAGGTCTCATTTTTTATTGCTAAATAATATTCCACTATACATATGGATATATTCCATCATATATATAGTAGGATATGAATATATTTATATTTATAGAAATATATAAATATAAAAAATATATAATATTCCACATCTTCTTTATCTGTTCATAAACTGATGAAGACTTGGGCTACTATAAACATAGGGGTGCAAGTATCCCTTTGAATTAGTATTTTTGTATTCTTTGGGTAAATACCCAGTAGTGTGATTGATGGCTTGTAGGGTGGTTCTAATTTTAATTTTTTGAGGAAACTCCATACTGTTTTCCACAGTGGCTGCACCAGTTTGCATTCCCAACAATAGTGCACGAGGGGTCCTTTTTCTCCACATCCTCACTGACACCTGTTGTTTCTTGTGTGTTGCTTTTAGCCATTCTCACAGGTGTGAGGGGATAGCTCATTGTGGTTTCAATTCGCATTTCCCTGATGAGTGATGTTGAGCATCTTTTCATGTGTCTGTTGGCCATCTGGATGTCTTATTTGGAGAAGTGTTTGTTCATACCTTCTGCCCATTTTTTAATTGGATCATTTGATTTTTGGGTGTTGAGTGGTGTAAGTTCTTTATACATTTTGGATACTAACCCTTTACCAGATATATCTTTTGCAAATATCTTCTCCCATTCTGTAGATTGCCTTTTAGTTTTGTTGATTGTTTCCTTCATTATACAGAAGTTTTTTGTTTTGATGTAATCCCAAAAGTTTATTTTCACTTTTGTTCCCTTTGCCTCCCGAGACATATCTAGAAAAATGTTGCTATAGCCAATGTCAGAAATTACTGCCTGTGCTCTCTTGTAGAATTTTTATGGTTTCAGATCTCACATTTAGGTCCTCAATGCCTTTTGAATTTATTTTTGTGTTTGGTAAAAGAAGATGGTCCTCAATATAGTATTTTCCACAAGTATGGATAATTATCACATGTACTAAGTGACTGAATCCACAGGGTAGGGGCCAAGAGTTCAGATTCCAGAACAGGACTAGGATCTGATTCCAGGTCTTTTCTTACTAGTCAAGAGATTTTTGGCAACTTACTTCACCTCCTCTATTCCTTTCTTCCTTTGCTTGTCAAGTCAGATAAGAATAGTATCTACTTCATAATGTTGTTTGAGAATTAAATGAGTTTGCCTGTTGTACATGCCTGGCTCATTGTAAATGCCCAATGACTTTTAGTTTAAGATGTTCCCTATGAAATGAAAGGCACTAAGAAATACATGTGCAGCTTCCTTTAGTTTTCTAGGTCTGTCAGCTTTGCTGGAAAGACATAGGTGACCCTGATAGAGAAGATGGGGTGGTGACTGGTGGTGGGTGGGTGGGAAGACAAAGGCCCAGAGAAAGGAAGGAGAGAGAGGAGGGAAAGCCCACCATGACATCATGGACACATCAAAATGACATCATCGAGACAATGGTGTTGAAGAAGGAGGAGGTGTTGTGCCTTCTTGAAGCTCAAATGTGCCCCCAGAGCAAAGATGATGGCATGTCTCCCCCTCCTGCGACTCCCTTGCCCTCTTAGGGTTTGCAAAGCCTGCCTGAATTCCCCTGCTCACAGCTCTTGATAACATTAGATTTAATGGCAAAGAGGATACCCTATGTAGTTTCTTTTTCTTCTTTCTTTTTTGTTTATTTATTTATTTAAAAAGATTTTATTTATTCATGAGAGACACAGAGACAGAGGCAGAGACATAGGTAGAGAGGGAAGCAGGTTTCTTGCAGGAAGCCTGATGTGGGACTCGATCCTTGGACCCTGGAATCACGACCTGAGCCGAAGGCAGACACTCAACTGCTGAGCCACCCAGACATCCCTCCTCCTCCTCCTCCTCCTTCTTTTTTTTTTTTTTTTAAAGATTTATTTATTTATTTGAGAGAGAGAGAGAGCACTCGAGAATGAGAAGAGGGGCAGAGGGAGAAGGAGAGAAAATATCAAGCAGACTCCATGGTGATGTAGAGTCTGATGTGGGACTGAGCCACCCAGGTGCCCCCTCAAATTTCCATTTTAACTTTAGTTAGATTTGGTTGGCAAGAAGAAAGATCTAGATCTATGAGATATTTTATAAGCTAGCAAGATAATTTATTCAGTTTGTATAGAGGCAATTTTACTCATAGGAGATTGCTCAGGCCAAAGTTACTAACAAGTTGCTAAGTGAATTCAACTATCTATGGCAAACATTGTTCATGACTTTAAGAGAATAAGCACGGTTTTCTGTAACAAACATATTCTAACATATTATTTCTTATAGAAGGCATTTAAGGGAATCTGGATTTAAGGTTACAGGTGGGTAATGAAGACTAGTTCCCTAAAGATGTAGGCTTTTTGGGGTAGAATATGCAATAGTAGTGACCAGACACACACAGCATGTTCCATTTGATCATAGGAGACTTTGTTCCCTTGGGGGGAGTTGATTCTGTTCTGCTGCAGTGCTCATTGGGTGACATGAAGGAGACCTGTGCAAGTGGCAAACAGGGCAATGTTTTCAGCAAAATGCAGAATAACGTTTTCATCAGTGATTTTCCCTAGCATGAGAACTAGTAAACAAGGAGCAAATGAAACTCAAATTAAACAGAAGAAAGAGGACAATAAAAATAAGAACAGAAATCAATGAAATGGATGGCAGATAAACAACAGAAAAAAAAAAATCAATGACACCAAAAGTTGGTTCTTGGAGATCAACCAAACTGATAAATCTCTTTAAGACTGGGTAGGATTGGGATCCCTGGGTGGCACAGCGGTTTGGCGCCTGCCTTTGGCCCAGGGCGCGATCCTGGAGACCCGGGATCGAATCCCACGTCAGGCTCCTGGTGCATGGAGCCTGCTTCCCCCTCTGCCTGTGTCTCTGCCTCATTCTCTCTCTCTCTCTCTGTGACTATCACAAATAAATAAAATAAAAAATTAAAAAAAAAAAAAAGACTGGGTAGGATTTGAGGAGCTGAGGCCCTGAACACCAACATCAGGAATGAGTCAGAAATATCCAACAGGCTCAGCACACATTAAAGGGATAAGAGAATATTATGAACAACTTATGCCAAGAAATTCTACAACTTAGATAAAATGAGCAAATTCCTTAAGGACAACCAATCAAACCCATGCAGGGAGGAGCAGATCGGCTTTGTGTACCACCTAAGTGACAAACACGAATTTGTAATGAAAAAACTTCTCATAAGGAAAACTAGAGCTTTACTGGTGAATTCTACCAAAATCTAAGAAAGACATAATACCAGTTCTACACAAACTTCCAGAAAACTAAAGAGGAGAGAATACTTTCCAGTTCATTCTCTAAAGCCAGCCTTACATTGATACCTGGGCCAGAGAAAAAGAATACAAGAAAATGAAACTACAGACCAATATCCACCACGAGCCTAGATGCACATACTCTTAACAAAATCTTAGCGATTCGCATCTAGAAATCCATAAATAGAGAAGGGCCTGAGTGGCTCAATGGGTTAGGTGTTCAACTCTTGATCTAAGCTCAGGTCTTGATCCCGGGGTTTTGAGTTTAGGCCCCAAGCTGGACTCTACACTGGGTGTGGAGCCTACTTAAAAAAATACATACAAATTGGGGTGCCTGGGTGGCTCAGTTGGTTGAGTGTCCAACTCTCAGTTTCTGCTTGGGTCATAATTTAATGAGTCTTAAAACTGAGCCCCGTGTCAGGCTCTGTGTCCAATAGGGAGTCTACTTGAAGATTTTCTCCCTCTGCCCCTTCCTCCACTCTCTCTTTCTCAAATAAATCTTAAAAAAATACTTATACATACATATATGTGTATGTATGTATAAGTATATAATGCATAATGATCAAAAGGGATTTATCCCAGGAATGGGAGGTGACCTGATGTTCAAAAATTGCCATAATTCACCATATTGACACATTACAAAAACAAAACCATATGATGATCTCAATAGGTGCAGAAAGAGCATCTGGCAAAATCCAGCTTCTATTTCTGACAGGAACTCCCAGTGAGTATTAATAGAAGTACTTCTACAACCTGACCAAGAGAATGTCCAAACTATCTGCAGCTAATGTCCTACTTAACAGCAAAAGAAACTTCATGCCAACATGCTTGAGGATAGATGTGTGACACATATGAGTTCCTGGAATGAAGGACAATGCACCAAAACTGACCAAAGGAGTCACAGAAAACAATGCATCACCTACTATTAAAGCAGTGAAAGTTAATGTTAGCACTTTCCAGCACAGCCGCAGACCCAGGTGGCACCACTATTGAATTCTATGAAATGTTTAGTGAAGAAATAACTCCAATCTACACTCTTGATTTCCCTGAATGAATGGTCTTTTCATGAAACTCTTCAGTCACGCCCTCTGAGCGTGCTGTTCATTTCCTTCTGGGACCCTGACTGACACAGTCTATCTTGAGGCAACTCATAACCAGAAATAAACAGTCTTTGGGAATGTAGTTAGCGCATCTCTATTTTATCAATCACAACATCATCGCATTTACCCCAGACTGGGTGCACCATCAGTACTGTTGATTCGGTGTTTAACCAGTGCTTGGTTCGTACAGATTTATGGGCCCCTTGTAATTATTCCCCACAGCCCTGAGCTGGGAACCCGTCACAGATCATTGGAATTCAGGACCATCAGCCACCATTGCCTTGAAAATTACCTGTGACTTAAGTCACAGATTCCAACCTGGCTGGTTAACAGAATCACCTGGACCTTTCACAGATGCTGATTCCTAGGTTCCACCCAATACCTGTTGAATTTCACCCCCACTGCCTCTGATGATCATCCGTGTTTGAGACCAATGATTTAAGTCACTGAGAGCTCCTATAGGGACTGGGGGGGTTTGGTTCATGGAAGTCTGGCTCTTGAGGATAAAGGTCAGCAATGAGAGTGAACAGTTCACTTGGTAAACTCAATGTAGTTTGCCTACCGTTGGGGCTCATGATGCTTCCTACACTTCTTCCCTTCCTGGATACATGGAGAATGTTTATCAGCCCCACAGCAGTAACCGACTCCTGCCGCTGGCCTGGGAGCAGAAGGGGCATGTGTCACTTGGGGGAGGGGCAGGAAAAAGCCACTGTGTGGCTCTCCATGTGCTTTTCCTGCTCTGCAGTGACCCTGGCATCACATGCTGTGGGGGGGACCTACTGCGCATGAATGAGCTGTCCATAGGGGACAGCTGCCTGCACAGACTCCAGACCTGCAGTGGAATTTGACTGAGTACAAGGTAAACCTCATTGAGATTGTTTGGAATTGTTTGTAATTCCAGCAAAATCTAGCTCATCTGGCTTACCATGGCTCAGCTATTCTACATTATAATTCTAAAACTACATAGCATCATGGGAAAATGCTCAGGAAGGGGGTTAGGGATGCTGACACCTACCTCACTCACCAGGAGTTTGCTTGACCTTGACCTAAATCTGCTCCCCCTCTCAGGAGAGTATTCACAGCGTTCTATGTAGATTGTGAAGGTCAAGGAAGTGGGATTGCTGGAGAACTTTCTAGAGAGAGCCTCCTTGGAGGCACTGGTGGTGTGTGTTCTGTGTACCTTGTAGGGGGTGTGGAGATGGCCACCCTGGTCCCCTTCAGGGAGGGGACAGGCTGCCCCAGATGCTGGGAGGCCTGTCAGGACTCGTCCTGTGGCAGAGTAGCCTCAGCTGCAAGGGCTCACCCTCTTCCCGGATGGCCCATCTCCAATGACCAGGACATGGAGGCTGAGCTTTAGGTCCACTGTGGGCCAACCCTGCAGGATGGCGGGCATTCAGGGCCCTGTGGGTTGGGCGCGGCCTGTGCAGAGAGCCACAAGTTCTGCTGAACCTTCTAGTACTCAGCTGTGCAGGTGTTCATGCCTCATAGGTCCCCCCCACCGGCTCCGCCACCCCTGCAGCCTCTGTGACCAGGGAGCTGGCCTGTGACTGGGGAGCGCTCCGAGGGCCCTAGGGCTTCCACAGGGGCTGGGATCAGAGACTTTCCCCTGAGGAGAAGCCATTTGACACAAAGGCCCTGGAAACTGCTGAGATGGCATTTGGTGACGGCTTCTTCCCTCGGTGATTACTCACGTCAGGCTGTATATTTTCCTGGCCGTGCTGCCCCTGACAAGATGAAGTGCATTCCTGACACACAGAATTTTCCAATAAAGATTTCATTGTCTCGTTCCCCTGTGAGAAGTGATAAGTGAACTTGATATCTCTCTGTCCAACCTTCATCAATAAAAAATTTTTCTGGTTGGGTTATTCCTGTTGATTCTTAATGAAGTGGCGTTTTATGAGGTGCCATTCAGTTCTAAACTTCAGAAAGAGTCGGGGATATATGGCCTGGCAGGGTGGATGCATTAAACATTGAAATGTGTATTAATGGCTGTGTGCATACATAACACGGTGAAATAAATACACAGTTATCAGGGATTTAATACACCTCATCCAGAAAAGGATATATCACACATTAAAACATAATTACTGGCTGGAAATAGAAGTAGATCACCTGCTAAACCAGATTCCTCAAGCTGACTCAAATATTTCACCCACTGAGCCGGATGGTGGACCTATCGAGCCTGAAAT
Source organism: Canis aureus (assembly GCF_053574225.1). NCBI lineage: Eukaryota > Metazoa > Chordata > Mammalia > Carnivora > Canidae > Canis > Canis aureus. Next base: position 50,154,342 of record NC_135625.1, on the reverse strand, counting down.
ATCGCCCTCTCACCCAGACACACAGCCGCTGATTTAGATCCATCGCACTAATATCCTAAATCGGTGACCGCCCCTTGACTGAAATATGTTGTCACTTAGTGAAAAATATCTCTATGACGGACCACATGGAGAATCACATCCACCAAATGGTCTGGTAAACTCGCTCAGAATAGGCTGTGTGCGGGTCTGGCTCCCTGGGGCCCTGGCGGGGGGGGGGGGGGTTGGGGGGGACCGGTCACGCCAGTGGGGGGCAGCTTGACCATGGAGGCCAGGGCAAGCCGAGAGCCCCTCCCTGGCCAGGGGTCTCTGGGGACGATGGGGGAGGCAGCCTCCCTCCCTGCAAGTGGGGTGACTTTCCTTGCTGGCTGCAGAGCTGGGGCAGGAGGGGGCTGGCTGCCATTGCAGGGCAGGTCTGACTGTATTTTCTGTAGAAACTGAGCTTGTGTTGCCCCCTGTCCTTAATCTCCCAGCAACTCTTTGTGTGGGAGGTGGGTGTAGGGGAGCGGAAAACCCTTCCTAGGCGCTTTCTTTGAGTTTCTCTTTAAAGAGCTTGCTTCTTCTGGACTCCTTGGTGTTCACCTGTGGCAGGTTTAACTCCCAGAGGGATGTGCATGTGCATGTGTGAGTGTGTGTGTGTGTGTGTGTGTGTCTGCTCCAGGGTGCAGGTCTGTGCACGCTGCTGCACCTGGCTAGGAGCTGGAGGTCAGCGAGGCCAGAGGTGGAGAGGGTGCTGTTGGGAGCGGCTGGCCAGGCATCTCTGTGTTTCAGGTGAGGACACTGTTCTGGAGACATGACCTGGGTCCCACTCACTTGTGGCAGGCCAGGCTCTCCTGAGTCTCAGGCCGTGGGAGGGGCCCCATCTCTGCAGGTATCAACTGAGCCTCCAGGCATGTATAGGTGTGACTCCTCAGGCAGCTGCAGGCAGAGAAAACTTGTTAAGAATTCACCTTCCTGGGTCCCATCTCCAGAGGCTCGGATTCAGTAGGCTCGGGATGGGGCCCAGCAATCTGTATTTTTAATTGGCACTTGCTGTGTACAGAACTGTGTTCCTCCCAAATTCGTATGTTGGAGCCCTTGGAACCCCCCGTGTTGTGACTATTTGGAGATAGGGCATATACAGAAGCAATTAAGGATGAGGGAGGTTAAAAAGGTGGTGATTTGATCTGATACGATTGGTGGCCTTCTAAGAAGAGACAGGAGCTCACCGGCTCTCCATCCACCACATGAGGACACAGCAAGGAGGTAGCTGTCTATAAACCAGGAGGTGGACAGCTCTCCCCAGAAACCAAATTAGCCACCACCTTGATCTTGCACTTCCAGGCTCCAAAACAATGGGAAAACCAATTTCTGATTTTGTAAAAGCTGGCTTTAATTCATGTTTATATATTTCTCTTATGTATCTCTTATAAAACTATGTGGTGGCCACAGATGGAGCCTGGATCCTCTGCCTGGAGATTCTGGCGTGGGTCTTCACAAGTTGTCAGTGAGTTCCTGATAGGGAGCAGAACATAGGCAGTCTCTTTTCAGAGATGTCTCCAGAGGTGAGATAGCTGTGGGTCATGGGAATGGCATTGAGGAGGCCTTGGCTAAGTCACCCAATGCACCGGTACAGTTCCTGGGCGAGGGGCAGCAGTCTTCAGTACCCACCAGCATCAGTAGCTTCTTGGGTACAGGGGCTGAGACAACGCCAGGGCCTTGGGGTCAGGGGTGAGACGTACCAGCTCAGAGCCCCAGTGGTCACCTGGCACAGAATGGTGTGGGGCTTGCTGGTCTTGTTCCCCCAGTAGCCTCTCCACGCAGGATGGTGCAAAGCGTGGCCAGGATGACCCCACAGATGGCAGCAGCCACCTCCTTGAAGCACTGAACACCCAGACCGACGTGTCCATTGTTGTCTCTGACAGCAGTGAATGCCTTGAACCTGGTCCGCTGGCCGGCACAGGGCTGCTTTTTCACCAGCAGAGTCTTCAAAACCTCACCCTTGAGGGATGTCCCCAGGAAAGAATCAAGGACCTCAGATTCCCTGATGGGCAGGGAGAAGAGCTGGAGCTCCTCCAGGGACTTGGTCTTCATGTCCCTGACCAGGCGGCCCAGCTTGGTGAGGGGAGCCCCTCCTTATCCTCAGTCTTACCTTCACAAGCTCTATGGCTTCGGCCATGACCATGGCCATGAGCCTGCGTGCTGCTGCCAAAGCCTTCCATTCCAGGGCCTGGGCCCTCCAGGCCCTCCCGCAGCACCAGCATCATCTGCCATTTGCTGTTTTCTCAGAGAAGCAGCCAGTTTCTGACGTTTAAGCCACCTAGTTCATGTTTGTTTATTTATTTATTTATTTATTTATTTATTTATTTATTTATTTATTTATTTTTGTGGCAGCCACATTTTTATGGGAGGCAGATTCCACACTACAAGTGATTCTGATGCAGGGTCGCTTCATAGACAAGGAGACAGAGACCTCAGAGCTGGGTGTGTTGTCAGTCAATATTCCAACCTGGGTCTGTTGGCTTCGGAAGCCACTGAGTCACTCAGCCCTTTGTTGAACCAGCACCTGATCTGCCTTTAGAGCTAGAGGTTCCTGCAAGCACGCAGGTAAGGGACACACCTGTGCCCACGGGTGCCAAGGGCTGTGTGGGTGCTTGGCACACATTCTGCTCATGCAAATCTCATGCCATTCTTTACAGTGGCCTCATGCAGTCAGTCCTGTTATCTTTGTTCAACATATAAGCACTTTAGAGTCAGAGAAGGAAAAGTGGCCCTGCTAGAGAATGGCAGAGTTGGGAGGATTCGGACCCAAGACAGTCTTACCCTTTTCATCACGTCAGGAGTCTCCATCATGGCTCTTCCCCCTTGGTGTTGCGGTGGGAGCCCGGGGCACGTGCCAGCACACAGCTGCATGTCTTCTCTGAAACTCTGAGGCTCACTGGGAGGTGACATCCCTGAATTTACTGGATCCCTTTCATGCATCTCCATCCTCATTTCCTTCTGGCTCTGCAGACTAGAAAGCAGCGTCTTCCCAGGGCCTTGGGCTTGGTCATATTTTACCAAGGCTGGATCTTCCTCTTTGCTTGTTAGATTGTTCTTTTACCTTAAGATGGAGAGCCCATTCCGGGAAGGTACATATATTTTTTTCCAATTGATTTCTTGTCAAGACTAACAAGATCAATCAAATCATATGGCCAATAAAACTGATTTAGCACTCATAAAGCCTCATGACATCTCATATGTGCGGAGGATGAATGACGTGGAGGCGAAGCTGCTCTGCACCTCTTCCCTCCTGGTCAAAGGAGGGTGTCATATCCACACGCTCACCTTCTGGGGCTCCCTTTCCACCCAGCAAGGGAGGGCCCGGGGTGGGGATGTCCTCAATATGCTGGTGGGAAGCAAAGCTCCCAAGAGGGCGGCGGGACAGATTTTATCCATGAACTAGCAGGAGGATGGTGCCATTAGAGAGGGAATATCTATCTGAACCCTTCAGGAGAAAACGTAATTGGGAAGATCAATACTTTCCATTTCCACCTTGTATTGGGGCGGTCTATTGCTTACTCCCACCCATGGTCTCATAAAGAGCAATGCTTGCAGAGCCATGATTGAGCCATGTGACCTTGTCCTCCTTGGCCATGGTTGCTTGGCCAAGGCTGAGCACCAGGTCTAGGAGAGGTCCAAAGAATCTTCCCTTTGGAATCTGAAAGTGGGCACTTAGAGCCTGAGTGGAGGGTAGAGGGAGAGAGAAGAAGCCACCACTTGCAGGGTAGCTCGTCCTGTCAGTGATGAGGCAGGAGGCTGCAAATTCATGGAACCCTTTCCCAGGGGTCTCTGGAGGTGACCCCAGACCTATTTCTTCAGCTTTTCTTGGGATTCCTGAAGCCTAGTACTCTATAATAAATCCTCCTTTTCTGGAGATAGCTGTGTGGATTTATATTTCAGACCACTAAACATATCTTGATTAAAACACATCTTTGGGGAATAATCTGCCCTCCCTCATACAGATCTTAGAGCGGAGAAATTTTACTTACGGCCAACTTCAGAGATCATGTGATTCTGGGGCTGCTGATTTGTTACCTGCAGGATTGTTTCTCGTGGGTTGCACTAACATTTTTGGGGAATATTTTTAGATGCTCGTATGGGCTCTCCTGTTTACCCCAGGTCCCGCCATTCCCTTTTGTTTTATACTTTACTTCTTTACTCCTTTCCAGCCCCTGAAGACATTCAGCCAGTGACTCCTAAGAGAGCCCAACACTTGAACTTCCCAGAGAGGTAAAATGACTTTCCCAAGGCCACACGTTAGGCATTACCATGCCTGGAGCCAGGATCGAGTTTTTCTGACTTCCACGAAAAGTGAAAATGGAATCATAGCTGTGATGTTTAATCCCTGCCCCCAATTTTATTAAGATGAAATTGACATATAAGATTGTGCAAATTTATGGTGCACAATGTGATGATTTGATACGTGTATATGTTGTGAGATGACATTGCCAATAAGGTGAATTTTATGTGCCAACCTGACTTGGTCAAAGGATGCCCAGATAGCTGATAAAATGTAATCTCTGGGTGCGTCTGTGAGGGCGTTTCCAGAAGACATTAGCATTGGGTTCAGTAGACTGAGTTAAGAGATCTGTCCTCACTGATGTGTGATCCACTGAGGGACCAAATGGAGCAAAGTGGCAAAGGAAGAGCAAATTCTCTCTCTGTTCTTGAGCTGTGGTATCCATCTTCTTCTGCCCTTGGACATGGAAACTCTTGGATCTTGGGTCTTCAGACTCAGACTGATTCATACCCACCACTGGCTTTCCTGGTTCTTGGCTTGCAGATGGCAGATGGTGGGACTTCTCAGCTTTCCTGTATGTGTGAACCAATTCCCAGAATGCATCTCCCCTCTTCTCTGTCTCTGTCTCTGTCTCTCTCCCTCCCTCTGTCTCTGTCTCTCTCCTATTGGTTCTGTTCTTCTGGAGAAGCCTGACTACTAACTAGCCCCGTGAAGGAATCCATTGTGTGTTCCTGAGTCCCTTGTACATGCCCTGGTGTTCATCACTGGATGATTTGGGACCAGGCGGTCTTCCTCTTGCTGTTCCCTCTTAGACAGTACCTGAATCTTGCAAGGCAAAGAGCTGTCCATTTCCCCTGCCTCAAATAGCTGGCTCATAAATTATGGAAACCCCAAGTGGATCTCCAAATTTCATGGTGGTTTTCTGGTGTCTGAGATGTTTTCCCAATGCCACCCTGCTGTGGGAAGTACTGCAATTCTTGTTTTAGTGCTTTGGAGCCAATGGGGAGACTTGTTTCTGACACAGATTGAGAAGAGGGGCAACTAAAGGTTTACCAGAGGGGCCTTTATGCTCGCAGGCTTTAGGAGAACTGAGTCCCTCCTGGCATCCCTGGGTGGGTACCTGCCTTCCACCAGGGGCCTTAAATCAAAGCCTATGTTCACAGACATTGACAGCTGGAGTGCACAAAGCACCCTGGAAAGCATACCCAGCAGCTGGCTCCTGCACTTTGCTGGATTCCACCTTCTGGGTCTCAGCTCCCCAATCTGTGAGGAGACTGGCTTCCTGTGCCCATGGGCCATGCCTCCCTATCGACAGTCACTCTCTGTGTGCCCAGCTTATGTTGAATCTTCAGCTGTTCCCGGGAGCAGGCATTCTGGGGGTGAGGAATCGTGTCCCCCTGTCGTCTGGTCGTCTGCCCTTGATCAATGGCTGGGGGCTCCTAGTGGGAGCCATGTGAGTCCATGATCAATGGCAGCAACTTGTCCACAGAAGGCCAGGTCCAGACAATGTGTTGTGGCCGTTTCTCAGGAGGCACGTGGCTCCACCAGCAGCCAGTGTTTGGTTAAGCCCAAGCGTGCGTAGTTTCATTCCGCTTTGTGCCCAGAGCTCTGCCAAAGATTCGGAGGTGGTCAAGAGGAAAAGCATTCCACACCCAGGACTGTGCTTACAGAGTCACAAATGTGTGTAAGTGGGAGAAATCTCAGAAACTCAAAAGCTGTCCACACCGTGACAAATGGAAGCAATACACACAGGCAAGTGATTTGGATTGATAAATTGCCCCTATGAGTTTTCGAGGACCAACAGCAGCAAATTATATATTGCCACAATTCCCAAACAACCCCTGTAACAAATAAGCTGTTTTTCTGTGGCATCAACCAAGTAGTAACTGTGTGATCTCCATCCCAGGCCCAGGTATGTGTCCCCAGCCAGCACCTTGCAGGCAGCACCTGCTTCCCAGGGAGCATCTTCACATGTTGACGTGCCTGGGGGCTTCCAGCCTGGAATGGGTGAGCCCCTTTCCCATATGAGGGCCCTCCTCTGCTCCATGACTGTCTGTGGGAAAGAGCCAGGACCTTCTCACCTGCATCTAACCCCGAGCAGGGCATAGGGAACTTGGGAGATGGTAGTACCCATCTGGGCACACGTGGTGTTACCAGACCTGACAAATTAAAGGAAAACCCTGAAGAAAGAGGACCAGAGGGCAGAGTGAGGGGCTCATGCACACATGCACACGCACACACATACACACACAGTATGAGACTCAAATGCTGAGGGCCATATAGACATGCCACACGTGGGGGCCTGTCAAATGCTAAAGTTTAATTTCCAAGTTGGCTAGAGTGAGAGTAAATTCCAGGTGAGCAGTTTCCAGAGCAGGGGGCTGGGATCCCCACCCTGAGATGAGGGCTGTTCAGAGCAGAGTGAAGCAGAAGAAGGGTCCCATGGCCCCCGGGGCTGGGTGTGGTGGCAGGGGGAGTGCCCCAAGAACTGAGGGGTTTGCTTCTGTGCAGGAGGAGGGCTCCAGGTAGCGGGATGCACCTGGTTGGGCTGGGGCTGGTTGTCTGACTTCCCACCGCCTCTGTGCCTGATAAGAGGCCCCAGGAGGGAAGAGCCCAGAGCCTGCACACCGGCTGGTGCACCGCTGGCTCTCACAGAAGATGCTTGCTCTGTCCTGGTCCAGTGGGGATGGGGACTGGGTTACATTTCATGCAAGAGACCATATACTGATGTTGAATATGCCACTGTCTTAGCCGGTTTGTTTGTTTGTTTATTTATTTATTTTTATTTTTATTTTTTCCTATCTAAAGGTGGATTTTTAAGTTTATTTTGTATTTTATTTATTTTTTAACATTTTGTTTTATTTTTTATTTAAATCCTAACATATAGTATAACACCCAGTGCTCATCCCATCAGGTGCCCTCCTCAGTGCCCGTCACCCAGTTACCTCGTCTCCCCACCCCCGTCCCCTTCTGCAACGCTGTGTTTGTTTCCCAGAGTTAGAAGTCTCTCATGGTTTGTCTCCCTCTCTAATTTTTCCTCACTCAGTTTCCCTCCTTCCCTTTCACTATTTCTTATATTCCACATATGAGTGAAACCATATGATATTTGTCTTTCTCTGATTGACTTACTTCACTCAGCATAATCCCCTCCAGTTCCATCCACATCGATGTAAATGGTAGGTATTCATCCTTCCTGGTGGCTGAGTAATATTCCATTGTATACATAGACCACATCTTCTTTATCCATTCATCTTTCGATGGACACCGAGGCTCCTTCCATAGTTTGGCTATCGTGGGTGTTGCTGCTGTGAACATTGGGGTGCAGGTGTACCTTTGCGGCAAATACCCAGTCGTGCAATTGCTGGGTCATAGGGTAGCTCTATTTACCTTCTTGAGGAACCTCCACACAGTTTTCCAGAGTGGCTGCACAGTTCACATTCCTACCAACAGGGCAAGAGGGTTCCCCCTTCTCCACATCCTCTCCAACATTTGTTGCTGCCTGTCTTATTAATTTTAGCCATTCTCACTAGTTTTAGAGGGTCATTTGGCCTTTGGTAATTTTCAAAAACTTTGCTTGCTGTAGACGCCAGCTCTGATAAGCTGCTTCTGTTGTGTGGCACCCAGTCCCCTCGCTGTCTGGCTAGTATGCAGACATGTTTGGCTAAAGACGTCCCACTGCCCTGCTTTCCACTTGTCTTGTTTTGGGAGGACAGGTGGGAAGTCAGGGTGGGGAGGGGATGTGAGAGCTCTCCCTACCCCTGCTGGGCGCCTGGATCCTCTCCCTGCAGGGAGAGTTGAGAAGCCATTGTGTGTCCCCAGGGAGAGGGGACAGGTGGTTTCAGTTCTGAGAAGAAAATGATGGAATCGGGTGCCTTCCTGCAAGCAGGTTCTGCTGAAGGAACATGGGGAGGGGGGCCCCCGGAGGGCTCCCAACACCCTTCAGAGGAGTAAGGTGGGTGCTCTAGGCAATGTTTGTGTCCCTTCCCCCCAAATGAAACCTAATTCCCCAAGTGATTGTGTGTGGAGGTGGGGCTTGGGGGGGTGATTAGGTCATGGGAGTGGAGCCCCCCCCACTGCCATGGAATGGGCATCTTTGGAGGAGAGACCCCAGAGTGCTCTCTGCTTCTCCTGCCATGAGAGGGCACAGCCAGAAGGCTCCATGCATCTTGGCAGTGCCTTGATCTCAGACTTCCAGCCTTCCGGGGGAGGAGAGAAATAAATATCCATGCTTTATAAACCACCCAGACCCTGCTGCTTAGTTTTAGTGGCCGGAACAGATGAAGATGGGGGTGAGGAGGGCAGGGCCAGCGGGGGAGACACAGGAAGGGCAGGCTGGCCTCTCTGGAATCTGGGGCCCCCATACCTCCTGCTCCACATACTCAGGGGGAAGCTCGTACATGCCCCCTGTTTCCCTGAATGATCCCATGCCTTCTGGCTCCCTCAGAAAAAGCCCCGTGAAGTGTTCTGCCCCAGGGCCGTGCTGAGGAGCTGGAGCCGGTGGTAGTAAACTCTCTGGGGAGGTGACCCGGGGAGGCCAGGCTGGCTCGTGATGCAACGTGCCTGCAGAGCAGACAAGCGCACTGATGATGAATGAAAGTAAAATATAGGCATGGACGCAATTCCAGGGGAACAGGACGTTTTATGAGGAGTTACTGCCTGGGGCCAAAGACTCAGAGGCGGGGGTGGGGTGGGGGAGGACCCCAGCAGTGGAGTGGCCGTGGAGGATTCGGGCGACAGTGCCGGAGGAGACAGCGCAGTGTCCGAGAGGCAGCCCTGGCCTTCCAGGGCCCGGTGGTCTTAAGATTTCAGCTGGAGGGACGCCTGCGGGGCTCAGGGGTTGGGTGTCAGCCTTCGGCTCAGGGTGTGATCCCAGGGTCCCTCATCAGGCTCCCTGCATGGAGCCTGCTTCTCCCTCTGCCTGTGTCTCTGCCTGGGGTCGCTGTGGGTCCCTAAACTAGGAACAGGCTGGTAACTGTTCTCGACTTTTCCTAAGTGCATGCGTGTCTGAGCTAAGTTATGAGTTCCCGGAGGAACATCATCTTTTAGGTAGATGCATGTGAAAATATGGCTGAGACTCATTATTCAGACTAATTGGGGTAAGGCCAGAGGCTCTTGCAGCCTGAGTTACAGCACTCCTTTAAACAGTCGTACTGCACCACCTTCAAGTTTATGCAAAACACTGGTGAGATGCGCCAAATCGCGTCTGTTCTTTGTAAGTTCCAAGGCTCTGTTTTTTTTTTTTAAAGGATTTTACTTATTTATTCATGAGACAGACAGAGAGAGAGAGAGAGAGAGAGAGAGAGGCAGAGACACAGGCAGAGGGAGAAGCAGGCTCCATGTAGGGAGCCTGATGTGGGACTCGATCCCAGGACCCCAGGATCATGACCTGAGCCAAAGGCAGATGCTCAACTGCTGAGCCCCCCAGGTGCCCCTCAAGGGTCTGTTTTAACAAAGAAATGGATTATTACTGATGATTCGATTTGCTTTTCGCCTGTTGTATATTAACCAGCCCTTCTCGGTATTCAAAAATAGTTTGTTCTATTAAATTAGGTTCAATCTGCATCCTGCAATCTCATTCATAGCAAACATTTACATTTATTAATATTATCCTTATTACTTCCAGAAAACTAAAAAAAAAATTCCAGAAAACTCAAAACTAAGTTATACATGTATATGTATGTTATACATATGTGTGTGTGTGTGTATATACGTGTGTGTGTATATATATGTGTGTGTGTGTGTGTGTGTGTGTGTGTGTGTATATATATATATATATATATATTAAAGTAGGCTCCACACCCAGCATGGAGCCCAACGCAGGGCTTGAACTCACAGCCCTGAGATCAAAACCTGAGCTGAGATCAAGTCAGTCAGCTTAACCCACTGAGCCACCCAGACATCCCCATAGGTTTTATATTTAATTTAAAAATTAATGTTAGTATTTTAGCAGCCCGGACCAAGGTCAATGGACACAAATCCTGACCTGAGTGAGTAGAGTCTGAGAGATAAGAGCTTGATTCTCTAGCTCGGGCTCGAGGGAAAGGGGCCCGTTTGGGTCCTGCCTGTGCCCTGCCATCCCTGAGCTGGGCAGATTCCTCCTTCCTACATCAAGCGGCTGATGACCATTAAACTGAGGAGTTTAAGCAGCCGTGGATCAAAGGGACCTTCTAGGAAGCAGGTCCTGAACCAAGTGGCGCCTCCGGCTCGCGCTGACCTGAGGCTGTGTCAGGGCTTGTGCAGCCCACGTGGATGCCCTCCTTTCTGGTGATACAACTGCAGCCCACCCAGGAAGAACATTAATGGTCTTAATAAAATAGCTTCCTCTCTTTCTCCCTGGTCTATTCCAGTGTGCTGGAGAAAACCCCAAACTGCCGAAGCCAGTGTGTGGTTGACAGGCGATGGCGAACGCCTCCTCTAGCGCTGGGGGCACACGGCAGCAGGGCGGCCAGGGGGGCAATAATCGGACGAAGCGACACTCCGGCCACGTCATTTCCCAGCTGCTTTCTGAATAGCAGGAGCCCTCCCCGCCTCCCAGAGACCGTTCCGGGCTCCAAATGGAACAGAAGCAATTACACAATACAGACGAATCACTGGCTCTTCGGGAGATCCTGGGGTATCAATTCGAGTCCCACAAGAATAAATGGTCACCCTCTTTGACTTACCTGGGATCATATTTCTCCACTAATTAAAGTTCACCCGGGGAGTGTTCCCTTGAAGATAAAGCACTCCTGGACTCCGGCAGACCCTAGAGACAGTCCCTTTGCTGGAAGGGAGCGGGGACCTCTTGCAGCTGAGGCTCTCCGCACATGCACGGTGCATGACACTTGCACCCCGTGTGTGTGAGCAATGCCACAGGGAAGGCCCGTGGCTGCTTTATTCAAGTCTCCCCTGCGCCCCTAAATATATAATCTAACAAATGGACCCGGTGCCCTTAAAGCAAAGGGGATTTTCTTGGCCCACTATTGGTCCAGGCTGTCTTCACTATTGACAGAAAGCTATACTGTGGGACATTTTAAAATTTATTTTTATTTTTTATTTTTTGGTTAATGGCATTACAATCATATCTAAATGGCAAACACAATCAAGTCAGTGATAATTTGTGTCAGCCTCACAGCGTCTTGTTACTTGGAGGATAGATTGTCTCAAAAACCTGGGCTGAGACAGAGTTGCCCTCGGTTTTGTACCATCAGGGATGGCGCCTTGATGAATTTTCATACCATTTGGTTTAAATGCAAATGTTAAAATAAATAACCGCTTTGCTGCCGGCCACGACTATCTTACCAATAAGCACACGCGTAAGATGAATGTTTTAAAGGGAAAGCTTGATGTGTTATCAATTATTTCATGTAGAAGATTTAACAGAAAAAAAATGCTTGTTGTAGCAATTTCCTCTTCTCCCATCACACACCGAGAGGCTGCTGTTCATTCCATTTGCAAAGCATGGTGACCTCTCATATGGATGGTGTTAATAGTGTTCTCATATTTAATACAGTTTCCTCGGCAAAACGTTAGTCCTCGGCTCAGTGTGTGTTAGCTGATGGGCAAAGACCTTCCCTGACGTGTGTGTGTGTGTGTGTGTTCTCTCCCCACACTATGCCACCTTCCAGAAAAATCTAATTTCTATTTTCCAACATGTCTTTGACCTACAGGTTACCTATTCACACAGACAAGAGGCCCCCTGAGCCTGTCTCGTGGGGGTCCTCCCTCTGGATAGTGGGGATAGGACCGACAGTCTTGCACCAGCAGGGCCCGGGGGGGGGGGGGGTTTGGGCGGGAGAGGGTTCAGTGCCCCTCCCTCCTGCTCCTCCCACAGTCCCTGGAGCTTCCAGCGTCTCTCCAGTCTCGGGTTCACTTTGCCACATTCACCTTTAGCACCTTGTTTCTTCCTGCAGCGTGGAGGGTTGCAAAGTTTATCAATCCCTGCTGAGTCAGACTCCGTGGGTGGGCAGCCTCTCCTCCCCCAGGCCAGGCCTTGGCGGAGGTGTCCAGCCACGGCCGTGGCTAATGGCTGTAGTCACAGGATCTGGGACCCCTGAAGTGTCAGGTGCGCCCTGGGATGCGCGCACCATCCCGAATGGACAGCACTCATTTCTGCACCAGCAGGAGAGAGGAGTGGTGCCCCACAGCACCTGTAGCCCACGGAGAGTGGGAGCCTCAGGATGACTGCTCCCTCCCACCTCTCAGGTGGAGAACTCCGGGATGCCCGAGAAATACTCATGGGAAGTGATGAGAAGATGGGTAAAGAACAGCCGACAGTCAGAGCAGAACAAACACTACAAGTAGGAACCACAGCTGGAATGTGCTGGAAGGAAGACTCTTGAGACTCTTGTCTCCATGGGTGTTTGCCTGAGGCAGTCATGGGGCGGGGCGGGGAGTGGCGGGGAGGGTGGCCGAACTGCAGGGGAAAGGTGTCTAGGAACGACCCTGGGGGGAAAGCACTGGCTCCCAAGCACTTTCTCATGAGGCTGGCGGGGCTGGTGGTACGAGATGGGCAGAGACCGTAAAGCTGTGGTGACGTGCGGGGGCAGGGATGCAGGGCAGTCACCAGCACCCTCCCCGTCCTCCAGGGCGGGTGCAGCGGGCAGGTTATCTGGTGGGCTGGGAGAGCTAGGGAGGCCCTGCTCCCAGACAGCTTTCTCCTGCTCACTGGCCCTGCCTTCCGCTTCGTAGGGCATTTGCTTAGACACTGGTAAATGATTTCTCTGCCCATTTGAGATGTAAATTTTTTTTTTTTTTTTATGATAGTCACAGAGAGAGAGAGAGAGAGAGAGAGAGAGATACAGAGACACAGGCAGAGGGAGAAGCAGGCTCCATGCACCGGGAGCCCGACGTGGGATTCGATCCCGGGTCTCCAGGATCATGCCCTGGGCCAAAGGCAGGCGCTAAACCGCTGCGCCACCCAGGGATCCCTTGAGATGTAAATCTTTTCAAAACCTTTTGCTAGTTTTACAACCCAGGCCTGTCCTTCTCAAGGACCTGGAGCCACCACTTCCAAGTCTCACCATCGGAGCGGGGCGTGGTGGCAGCCCATCCTTGGTTTCCGTTGGAGCGTGCAGCCTGACCTCCGTGGGTGCTTGGCTCCCTGTTGAAGAACCATCCCTTGACCTGGAGATGAAACGTTTACTTTTCTTTTGGGTCAAGGCAGTTGGGGATTGGACAGATGATGACACCCTCCTTGCCTCAACTCCTGAACACCCCCGCCCCCCTGCCCTGCCCTGCCCTTTGTTCCAGCTGAGTGGAGCTTAGGCTGAGTTCTGGCCTCTCTCCCCTGGTGCAATTGTCCTGAATAAAACCTCCCCTGCCTGTTTCACGTTGGCGCGATTTTTGCTTTGACAGTGGAGTGGGCAACACCTGGGGGAAGACAGCAGGTCACTTCATTTTGGGAAGTGGAGAGACAGAAGATGAGTCCTTATATCCCCAATATTTTTGTGGCTCATTTTCTTTCTTTTGTGTGATTGTCTACAGATTGGACAGTGAAAATGCAAAGGTAGTTGGAATTACTGCTGCTGTCCTGGAAAAAAGTACCTGCCAGGTAAAGGAACCAAAGCTACTCTTATTAATATTTAACCCAAAAGGACAGTGGCCACTATGTGACACCAAATTGTAGCTGGGGACAGAGGACCCCTTGGGATCTTGTGGCTTTGTACCTCCGGGGAGATGTGTGCTGGCTGTGCAGTCTTCCCCCTCCCTGACATTTTGTCATCCTACGTTTGGTGTCACTGGATTTCTTCAGCGATCTACTGAATCTAGCCCTTCCTGACTTTCTCTTTGTGTCCAGGGTGAGGGTCAGAGCTGAGCATGATGGGAGCCTGGTGCTGGTGCTGCCCAGCCCGCTTTGGGGCGATGCTGTGGAAGATTGCCCTTGCGAACAAGAAGCATTGGATGATTTTGGCTTTGATCTGGAACTGAAGCCAAGAAGATTCAACTCAGCGGAGGCACTTACATGGCTCTCCAATGAAATCATTATGGTTTTTTTTTTTTTTTCTGTTTCAATGGCCTTTCTGTGGTGTCATCTCTACATAGCCTATTTAAGATAAATCTTTTCCCCTTTGTGTGTAATAGCCTCTTAGCGTCCTATCAAATGCATACCATTTTCACTTCAACAAATGTTTCCAGTGGAATTTGAAATTAAGCCTAGGTTCTTCTGTTTTCCTTCCCTGTCTATCTGCATCACAGGGAGCATCCGGCGGCAGAAATTCCAGACTGCAGAGTGTGGACTTGAAGAATTCAGTACGTATTCATCTCCTCATTTGTGTTTGTCCTTGTGTACCATTCTGTGCATTTTTATCCTATGCATCAATTCGAGTAACTTCTGCCAAAATCAATATTCCATCAATACAAAGGACATGATACGAGAGGATCCTCGTATAGACACCCCTGCACGCACTGTGCACCCCCTGTGCACCCCTGTGCCCTGGCAACCACTTACCTATTCTTTGTCTTTGCATTTTTGTCATTTTGACAATGTTGTATAAGTGGGATCCTGTGGTTTGTGACCTATGGACACTGACTTTGCCACTAAGCCCTTGAGATCTGTCCAGGCAGTTGTGCGAACAAGTCAGCTCCTTTCTATTGATGAGTGGTACTTCACTGCATGAGCGACCCAGGGTTTGTTTCACCATTCACCCATTGAAAGACATTTCATTGTTTTTGGCCTTACGAATAAAACTGCTGTGAACATTTGTGTACGAGTGTGTGGATAGATGCCTGAGACCACGAGATGTGGGTTATATGGTAAGTGCACGTTTAGTTTTACATGCAATGGCCAAACTGTGTTCCAGAGCGGCTGCACACTTTACAACCCACCAGCGGGGTGGGAGATACCCAGTTGCTCTGTGTCCTCACCAACACTGAGTTTGGAGTGGGTTTTTTGCTTCTACACATTGGGAAAAAGATCCCCTTCCTGTCTCCAAATTTCTAGAGATGGAGACTAGGGAGAAAGGGGTAAAAACCTGATCTGCAAATGCACTTAAAGAAATCCAAACAGTATTGAAATAAATATATTTTGTACATTTATCACATACACAGTGATCCTTAATCATGGTGGTGCCGGTGGGTAGGGTGGAGGTGTTGTCTATACAGCTTCAGAGTAAGCACTATTCCTTACCTTTTCTGCTCACTTTCCACCAACCTATGGGCTGGCCTCTGCTGAAGGGCTCATCTTACCTTGTTGGGCTGATGGGAGAGTACCAGGGAAGTCATGACCATCTCCCCTCCGCCACCCATTGCTGCTCCTGTCACTGCTACAACTCCTACAGTTCCTGCCACCATCACAACCGTCATTGGTAGTAAGAATGGTGACAACCATTACGGCCACCCCTGCTGCCGCTGCTAATACCACCACTGCTGCCATTACCATCACCACAACCACGACCACGACCACCACCATCACCACCACCACCGCCATCCCCACCCTCCCCCCAGCTATTACTCCTTGTACCACCATCACTACCCCCAGCTTTTACCATGAGTCAAACACTCCGAAGGCATTTAAGATATATCATCGCATTTACCCCTCTTTGCAACCCCATGTCAAGTTACTGTTTCCTTGTGGACGTTGAAAGACTCCAGGTCTCCAGAACCGCTCTTGGGCTCAGCAGCGAACGGGCTGCGGGCGCCACCCTGACCCTGCCACCCAGGAGCTGGCTTTAGGTCTTACTCGCTTGGCCAGTTTCTTTCACTCCTTGGTTTGCAGACACATTTCTCCATCCGTCCACTGCCCCACCCGTCACCCAGGCTGGTAGTGCATCTACCATGTACAGGCTCTGCGGCGGCTCCTGACGCGCCTCCATCTGGAAGGAGAGTCTAGCGGGAAGGGCAGGTCAAGACAATGACCAAAGAACATAAAAAGTAACAGCAAAACATGAACAAATCTCTCCTTTTCACCTGCTCCCTGGTGCCAGGCTGCCTTGCCTTGTACTCTGGTCTTTTGGGAAAACTGATTTGTCTAAATGATTGACCTTTCAATTAACTTTAGGATTTCTGAACCTTTATTGACTTTCTATCTTTATCTCTGCCACCGGGGGGACCATCTCCTAGCTCTGAACCTGCTACATAATGCATCTTAACAAATATCATTTCTAATGAATGAGTGAATTGTCCTGACCATGTGTTCCCACCTGGCTTTTTATAGACACTCTGTATTTGGGGCTTGGACTAAGGATCCTTGATTCCTGCCTGCCGTTCCTCTTGTTCTTCTTGCACTGTACGAGCCCCACATCCCTAGCCCCTTGGCTCCCCCTGTTGTTCTCCTGGGTGGATCCATCCTTAGGATGTCTGTGTGAATTCCAAGAACAAACGGAGACATAGTCTTGCATGTGAGCTCCAGAAATCCCATTCTGTCCAATTTTGCCTGACGCCTGACCTGGACATCAGGTACCTAGAGACCCTCTTGCCTCTTCTGACTTAGCACAGCTGTGGAAGAGAATGCTTTTCTGAAATATGCACACGGAAGAAACATTGATCTTGTAATGGAGTTGGATTCACAACAGTAAGACACTTGAAATTATTTTCTTGTAGGTCTTTGGTTGTTTTCCTTTGAACAGATTGAAAAATAATGGGACAAGTGGGGATATTTTTAGGTTTTGCTGCAGTCTGGAAGGAATTAATTTATTCCTTTGTAATTGAAGATTAGTTACAAAGATTATTTTTAGCTGGAGGCTTTCTTAAACCATGTAGAATTCTTGGCAATCAAACATTTTAAGTGTTTCCCCCCTCTTTCGAATTTTTTGTTGTTGTTGTTGTTATTTCCTGACTGGACTGAGGGACAAACAGTTGGAGTGTTTTCTAATGCTCTGGCTGATGCCTGGAAATAATATGATTATTTTTTTCCCCTCTTGAGTAATAAAAGGAAAATCAAAATGTCTTCTGTGTGCAGTCCTTTAATCAGATCAATTGAAGTAAACAGCAGATATCCCTGGAAAGGTAGACAGTAGTTAAGAGCAGACTGTGGTCAGACTGTGTGGATTTGAGTCTTGGTTGCTTGTTAGCTGTGTGGCTTTAGGCGAATCATTTAATTTCTCTGTTCTTGGCTATCCTCCCCTGTAAACTGAGGCCAATACTGAGACTTATCTCTTAGGGCTGCTTTGAAGATTAAAAATAATGTTTAGAACTCAAGACAGTGTCCGGGAAAATTTAGAACCATAGCAATTATTTTAAGCATATTATTTCTTTCCAGGAAATGGTGCAATTCCTTGGAGGAAGAGTCTAACTTCCGCTTGTAGAAATGCTGATTCCTGAGGTCACATGGGAAAGCAGCTCGCTGGCTCACTCGTTCACTCGGAAATGTGAGCCTCAACCACAGGAACTGACTTGCATTGAGAATTTTCTTCGTACTTCCCACGTATGATGAATCCCAACCTCACACCCGCCCAGAGAGGTCAGTGCTGCTGTTGTTCACTTTTTGCAGATGGGGAAACTGAGGCCCAATGATTTAAGCAAACTTTCCAAGGTCACAGATAGAACCGAGGTTGAACCGACTTACTCTCCAGGGTATGCTCTACTTCCTTTAAGCTAAATTAAGGAAAGAAGAAAGAGGAGACCATGGTATCTTCCATTACACCAATAAATGATGTGGATTCTACTGAACTTGAGAAATTTCTGAGTTATCACGGCCTCAGGCAAGTGTCTCTAGAGTCACGCTCCACATAGTGGGCAGACCCATTTCCCACTGGGTCTGTAAGTACAGAGGTTCCTTTCTTGAGAGTTTGAGGTTTGGGACTGAGCAGCATGTCCTGAGGTTGGTTGTGTTCTCTACAGCAGAACATTCAAGGCTGCCTGAGGTTACTTATGCTTAAATATCCCACACAAGAACATTTCCTCCTCTAAGAGAAGGTTTCATTTCAGATCCCTAAGTCTATAAGCTAAGACCATAGGGGAAGATTCCTTTGTGCTTCAACAGTGGGGTTTGGAACAAACCTTCAGCTCCTCGAAGTTTCAGAGCTTCTGTTCAGCTCCAGCCTCAGGGCAGGAGAAGTAGCTTGTCTGATCACCCTGAGAAATGCTATGTGCTTTGCTCCTAAGTAAGGACTGGCCACATACGTCATATTTCACACAAAGCTAGAGCTAACCGTCAGTCTACAGGCTTCATTTAAAAATATTCTGTTTAGGGACACTTGGGTGGCTCAGTGGTTGAGTGTCTGCCTTCGGCTCAGGGTGTGATCCCAGGGTCCTGGGACTGAGTCCCGTATTGGGCTCCCCATAGGGAGCCTGCTTCTCCCTCTGCCTATGTCTCTGCCTCTCTCTGTGTGTCTCTCATGAATAAATAAAATCTTTTTGAAAAAAATTCTGCTTAGAGGGTTTTGTTGTTGTTGTTTTATGGAGGCTAATCATTTCGTAATGTGTTAGGAAGAATCTTGGATCATCAGTTCGTGAAAATGTCTGGACTGAGCTCCCAGAGCCAACTTTTCTTTTAAAATTCATGGAAATTCAATGGATATGAGATCTAAGTTGGGAATTCTCAGGTTAATAAATAGATGTTTTGATTGACAGCAAGTGTAAAGGTGATCTTAAGTCATGGATTTGCTGAGTCGCCCCTCATGAAGGGACACCAGCTTAAGTCTGATGCAGGAGAATCTCCTTTATCTCTTGTGGTCCAGCACAGCCAAACAGTAAATTCTGGAAAGTAAGCACACAGAGGAAGATCCCAAGCCTGCTGTGTGAAAATGACCCCATCAGATCTCATGTCCTTTATCTTTTACCTCCTTCCTTCCTAATCCCACCCAAATATATTCCTCCTCACAAACATACTCAGTCTGGTTCTTGTTCATTCAATAGCAAGAGGGCAGATTTCATATTCTGGATTGATTTTGACTGAGTGTGTATTTGATCCCATGGAATGTTAGTGGATGCTACATCAGAAAGTGTCCCATGGTCATATACATTTTAGGAGCTCCCAGTTAATTATAACTAGACGTGTTTCTGGACTGGAGACCTTCCCCAAGCCTTAATGTGCGGGTGGGTGCTCTCACTCTCTAAGAGGAGAGTCCTAAACACCATATTTCAAACCCTCATTGAGTTTCCCAAAGTCACGGGGCTGCCATGAGACAGTCCTTGGGGCACCAGCCACACTGCAGTCTGCATAGATCGTGTTCCCTGGAGGTTCTGCTCATTTGTCCTTTATTTCTCAGCTCTTTTCGACTTGTGTTTTATTTTACCCAAATAGCATAGACTTGTGCAATAAAAAGTGAAAGATCTGTTCACTCCCCCTCCTCCAGTTCATTCCCAGAATCTATACAGTCCATTCTGCTGTAATGTGACGTGTGCATCCCTAGAAATTACCATGCTATGAAAAATCATGTAATAAATGCCAAGGCTTATATGAAAAAGGAGTTAGAGAAATAACACCCAAAATTTCATCAGTGACATAGCAAAAACAAATACTGGCATCTAATAAACACAGTGGCTCAGTTGTACACATACTAAGTGGTTAATAAATACATAAATACCTCAATAAATATGGTACCTGAAAAGCTCTGGGTTCTGTTTGGGGTTGTGTCAGGAAGATGACAGCTGGTGAATGATTGTGCAGAGGTGGAAGGATCATTACTGGAAGTTGAAGGAAAGTTCACCAGGTGTGGATGGCGGAGCTCACGACACACATGGTGAACTGAAGCTGCTGGTGGATTCTTGAGGGGTGTGTGTGTGTGTGTGTGTGTGTGAGTGTGTTCATGCATGTGTGCATTTTACACATTCCTACAGTGCTCAGTTAAGCTGGGGTCAGATTGCTGCATTCACTTAGGGATTCTGGTGGACAAAACTGTAAATAAATGTAAAATTCTCTTTATGCTCACACTGTTCCCTAATCTATTAAACATATTGGAGCAAATATGTGCTTTTACAACGGGCATTATATAGCAGAATTGACCCGAGAGTGAATACCTGGGGGCATGTCCTAACAGGTATTAACCAATCCATACACAACGATTCTGTTTTTCCTTAAGAAGCATTATACCACACTCCTCATGTAACTTGGTTTAGTTACTTACGTAGCATGGCTTCTTCTTCCTCTGCCAGTATAGGTAGCTCCATCTCATCTCTTCTGCGTGGTGTAGGTCTCCAGAGCATGGATGGGTCACCATTTACTCAACCTCTCCAATGGATGGTTACTTGGATTTTTAGCATTTACTTCTTTTCCTGTAAGTTGTGGTGAAGACTGTTCTGTCTTCCCTGAAGACTGTCCCAGAAAGTTGGAAAGCACGTTACTCCTAACCTTACAACACCAAAAAAGTTAATTGCCGAACAATCTCCAAATTCACAATGTTTCTTGAATTCACTAGAGATGATGTCACAGGGCAGTCAGCTAACTGCGGTCTAAGGGAAGACGGGGGTATCTAAGGAGATCTGGGATGTGAACACTTGCTTCCCTTGGGCAGATGCTACCGGACACCATACAAGCCAGTTAGAAGAAATACATTTAAATTTCTAATGCATTGTTAAACCCTAGTGTGGGCTTGCTTGAGAATACAATCCCTCCCCCACCCAGGAGCTGCAGGGACTTGCCCCTCTCCTGGGCCCTGCTCCACAGATCTTGGGGATGCTCATGCGTGGACCAGCTGCAAACAGGGAGAAGGTCTCCTCACAGTGCAGACCTGGGTGGGAAGAAGGGCAGGTGCTTAGCAAAGGCATGAAGCCCTACTGGGTCCTCTTCCTCTATCACCCCTGTGGACCAGAAACCTTCAGCCATTGAAGAAAAAGTGGGAACCCTACTACCCCTGAAACACTGGTGGAGATCCAGTGCATCCTGGGGAAGGGAACAGAAAGAAACCCCCTACCCCTGAGGGAGGGGCTAGCTGAGACCATGGAGGGGTCTCCTGCCCCTGGGAGTGGGACGGAATCACTGAGAAGCCGTCTCCCAACACCTAGTGCTTGCCAGAGACTGAGGCTGAATGAGGACAGCAGAGAATGTACCCGCTGTGCCCCTGTCACCATCCTGACAATCAGTGAGTGACGAGCAGAGCAGTCTGTGTTGGGGAAGGGAAGAGTGTGGTGTCCTGGAGGCACCAGCACAAACAGAAGACCTAGATATGACGGCACAGCTGACACCAGACATCTCTCTGACCCCAGCCCTGACTCCAAACACAAGGCAGCACCAGAGGACTCTGGAGCCTGTGATGGACTGAGGGTAACCAGAGCAACAAGATCCCCCTACCCGCCCCCGCTCCAGCTCAGCTAAATTCCCAACTAGAGGATTGCTGTATGTGATGTTCCTAAATTGGTGTTGCTATGATCCTTAAAAAAAAAAAAAAAAAAAAAAAGAAACACTCAGAAGTACTTTGAAGTACTAAGGTTTCTAAGAAACTTGCTTTGAGACAAGTTGACTTAAAGACCTTTAAAGCAATTTTCATTTGGGGGAATAAGGCAGTGGCAGGCGACCCTGCTGGAGGCACTGGAATCATGTCATTTAATACTACGGATTGTGCATCCTCTGCATCGACTACACTGGGGAGTGTCGGACGATTAGCTCAGAGAAAATACAGTTTTGTGAATTGAATCGCTTAAAATTCGTGGCGAGACATCACCATTGAAAATATTTCCTTTTCAAAGTAACATTTATTCTTTTGATAAAAAAATCATTCTTTGGGGGAAAGTCACCTATTTATAACATTTAGACCTGGTTTCTTAGAGAGATTATTATGGACAGAATGTTTGTATCTCCCACAAATTCACGTGCTGAAGTCCTAACCCTCCAGTGCGATGGTGTTAGGAGGTGGGGCCCTAGGAAGGAATTGGGTCATGAGGGTGGGCCACTCAGGAAGGGGATTAGCGCCCCTCTGGGAGTAGACAGGAGAGGGTTTGCCTCCCTTCTCTGTTCTCTGCCAGAGGGTGGCCGTCTGCAACTCCTGGAGAGGGCTCTCCCCAAAACCCGACCATGCTGGCACCCTGACCTCGGACATTCGGCCTCCTGTACTGTAAGAACTAAATTTCTGTCACTTAAGCCGCTCAGTGTGTGGCACTTTGTTACCAAGTAACCTGAATGGACCGCTCGTATAAACCTCACTGACTCCAGGTCCTGGGGAGATAACAATAATGATTTTTTTTTTTGCTTACTTAAAAATTCAATTTTTCTTAATTTGTTTTCAACTTTTATTATGGAAGTAGAGTGGACATACAATGATATATTAGTTACAGGTATATGGCATAATGATTCCACAATTCTATACGCTCCTTAATGCTTGCCACGATAGCGGTGATGATTTTATAACCCTGAGGAATCTTCTTTCTGAAAAGACATCGGCTCATTTTTCCATTGTTGACACGGCTGTCATCTCCTTTTCCACACCGAGAAGCAAAAGCCCAGTGAGGACAAGAGGAAACACTGGGATCTGGGTTTCCCTGCTATTCTGCTGTGAGAGTTTTCCTGTGAGGCTGCCTGACAAAGTTTTGGAAGTTTTGATTCCACTGGAGGAGGAGCAGCCAGCTGGGGCAGATGGCAAATAGAGTGAATAAGACAATGCCTCTGCATGGCGAGCCAGGACGTCTATCCGTGGTGCCTCTTGAAATGTGGCAAAGGCAGCAGTTCAGCAAGTTGGGTGTCATTAGCTGGGTAGTGGGCACTGATGACTCAGCAGTGTCTTCTGCAGGGAGAGTCCCTGTCACCCTCTTTCCTACCACTCTTCCCATTTGGTAAATGATGCGCATCGGTGCTGACACGTGGGCCTGCGTCATTATGCCCACAGCTCTCGCTGCCAAGTGGAAGAGCCGGTCCCACGAAGTGCAGGCTCGGAGCACACATCCATGTGGGACAACCTCTGTGAACCTGTGTAAAAGGAGCAATTTTTTGTTACACTTGAAAAGATGGAAGACGAATAAAATCTCAGCCTCTGAAGACTCCTGGGGGGTCGAAGGAGTTTTGTTGTCTGAAAAAGGCTTACAGCAGGAAAGGGTTCTGCGGAGTCATTTTGTTTACCTCCTGCTCCCATTATGATTTTGTTCTAAGTCGTCAGCCACAAAGTAGGCTTTGCTGGGAAGGCTGGCTGCTGCTTTGGCATTATGAGGGTTTGAGAGCCCCTTCTCACTGTTCTCACCAGCAGTTACTATAATTGGATCTTGTGTTTTCTTTTCTTTTTTTTTTTTTAAGATTTTATTTATTTATTCATGAGAGACAAACACACACACACACAGAGGCAGAAACACAGGCAGAGGGAGAAACAGGTTCCATGTAGGGAGCCTGATGTGGGACTCCATCTCGGGTCCCCAGGACCACAGCCCAGGCCGGAGATGGTGCTAAACCACCCAGGCTGCCCTGATCTTGTGTTTTCTTAATGCATGCAGCCAGCCTATATCTTTTGATTAGAGAATTAATCCATTTACAGTTAAATTAATTATTTGTAGGTAAGGCCTTCCTACTACCATTTTGTTTATTGTTTTCTGATTGTTTTGTAGCTCCTTTATTCTTTTCCTTCTCTCTTGCTGTCTACCTCTGTGATTTGGTGGTGATTTTTTGTAGTGGTCTGCTGGGATTCCTTTTTCCTTTAACTTTTAAGTCTGCTAATTTTATGATTACCTAGAGGTGTACAGAGGACATCTTAGAGTTACGACAGTTACAGAAGTAACAAGATGAGATCATCCTTACGCCGTGGGTTTGAGGTACCTGTGAGTCATGCAGCAGGAGCTCTCCTCTGGAGCTTAGGAGTGACAGCTGTAGGACACTGATGGCCTAATATTATAATCCTGGCCTTTGGAATAATCTATTTAATTCTTTTAAGGAAGGACTTAAGTTTGTAGACTTAGAATATTCTTAATCATAGTAGAGGCAGCCATTGATTGGGAAAATTGATTTCCAGCATGAAAACAGATTTTTCCCATAGCTGGGGAAATACAAGGATGTCTTTGACCTCAATTGGTGTTGGCTTTAGCAGTCTGCTTCCTAACTGGCTTTGCCTACCAGCTTGTCCTCTGTGGCCCCTTGGTCCTGCCCATTTGTGTAATTTTGAGCAAACTCAGTTTCCAGTTTTCATATTTTTCCATTTACTCTGGCTATCCAACAAACTACCCCAAACTTAGTGACTTAAAAAAAAAAACCAAACATATATTTTATCGTGGATCTGTAGTATGTGCAGGACTCAGTCTACTCCATTCAGTACCAGCTGAGGTGGCTTGAAGACTAGGGCTTCTGGAAGCTTCTGGTGGCTCATTCACTCAGTCAGTCACCTGTCTGGTGGTTGCTGCTGGATTTTGGTTGGAATCCTGACTAGGACTCTTGGATAGAACACTCTCCATGTGGTCTGGGCATCCCAAAAATATGGTGGCTGGGTTCCCAGGGCTAGGAGAGAGGGAAAGGGAGAGTGAAAGATTGTGTGGGGGGAGGGGAGAGAATTGTCCTATGACCTAGCCTTGGAATGTCCACAGCTTGACATCCTCTGGTATCTATTCATTGAGGTGATCACAGGGTCCCTTGAAAGTTCATTGTAAATGGATTTCCCCTCTAGACGGGAGCGGCAAGGTTTGGGAAGAACACGTGGGACCAAAGTACTGCTGTGGGTAGAGTTGGAGGATACATTCTGCCCCGCGTGTCCTGGTAGTCCTCACCGATCCCCCGACTTCCTATCCACCCTTTATGTGGCCTCTCCTGGGTCTGGCTGTGCTCTCTCTTTCATGCGTTGTTGGCTGCGGCTCAGACTCACAGGATGGATGGGGCCTAAGTTGTCTTTTTCATGTTCTCATGTCCCACAAACACAGCGATCAGAGGTGACAACGTCAAATTGACAGCCACTGGTGGAGAATGCCAACTCCAAGAAAAATGTCTGTGAAGTCTGGGCCCTCCAGATTTTCTTCTCTTGTCAGCAAAAACAGTTAGATTTAGGGACTTGTAGTTAGCAGTGAGATTTAAGATGTTTACTCACACAAATCAAAAACCACAGGTCTTCTTGGGTTAACCAGGACAAATTTATGATGGAGAAATTATGTTTAAAAAAAAAAAGAGAGAGAGCGAGAGGGAGAGATGGTGAGATGAATCCTCTGCCTGCAGGGCAATTTTTCCTTCTGAAATTTTAAATTTCTCATCAAGGTGAAAGGTGCCATGGGTGACCTTGTTTATGACCGAGAAAGCAATAAATTTGCAAAGTGAAGTTCTTCCCTGGAAGTTAGTCTGTCCCTGACTTTTGTTTCAGAGAGCTGCTTTGATTTATCCATAAGCCAAACTTTCCTGACATTCAGGATGATTAAACTGGCTAGTAGCTGAAATATGATACAGGGTAATCCTGACTGGGTGGAGCCGCTCGCCTGGGGCAGGTATTCTCCAGCAAGGCCTGGTGACCCTGGCCAGGTGTTCTGAGGAAATTTATAGCATGAATGGGGAAAAAGAAAAAAGAACCAAGGAGATGGACAAAATAAATTCCCATCCTGAAACCAGTCAGAGCCAGAGTCTGAAGGAAGTTGATATAAAATGAGTGTTTCGCCAGCATTTCTAAAGCAATTTGCAAAAGCAATATTTGCAAATTGCAAAAAATTTAAAAAATTAAATATTAAAAAAAATTAAAAATTGCATTTTTGGCTCCTTTTTTTAAAAAGATTTTATTTATTTATTTATTCATTAGAGACACACACACACACACAGAGGCAGAAACACAGGCAGAGGGAGAAGCAGGCTCCATGCAGGGAGCCCGACGCGGGACTCAATCCCAGGTCTCCAGGACCAGGCTGAAGTTGGCACTAAACTGCTGAGCCACCTAAAAATTGCATATTTAAAGCAATTTGCAAAACATGCGTTAAAGCACATAATAAATTTGTGCTTCATATAAATATAAAAACACGATCAAGCACTAGCCACGGAAACTGGGAGAAAGGGCAGTTATTGTGGAGGTGTGGGTAGGTCGGCCAATTCACTCACTTCACACACTTTGTTGGGCTCTATTTACATCTCTAGGCAGGGTACCTGACTCGTGAAAACACAGAGTCTAAAAGGCACTTCTTGCCCCTGAAAAATTCATAGTCTTGTAGGGGAGTGTGGTCAGCAGAGTAAGGGTCCCCCCAATATCCTGATCCTGTACATGTTACTTTATATTGCAGAAGAGACCTTGCAGATGTGATTGAGTTAAGGATGTCGAGTAGGGGAGATTATACTGGGTTATCTGGATGGGCTGTACCTGTGACCAGTGTCCCTATAAGAGGGAGGCAGGGGTGCAGGTGACTGGAGAAGAATGGGGCCCTGGAAACACTGGAGACGGGGGCGAGCCCGCTGGCTCTGCAGCTGGAGGGCGGGCCGTGAGCCAACGTGCACAGTCCAGAAGCCAGAAAAGGGAGTGTAGCCTGGCCAGCACTTTGGTTTGGTCCAGTGAAACCCAGTTTTTACATTACTGACACCCAGAACCATGGGAGAATACATTCGTGTTGTTTCAAGCCACCGAGTTTGTGATCATTTGTTAGAGTAGCGGCAGGAACTTCACACGGAGAGCGAGAGGATCTCTATCCACACGGTATAATTTTAAGGAATGTCCTGCTGCTTTTCAGAGGATGTTTATTATCTAACTGATAATAAATAAAACATTTCCACTGTTTAGGTCTTTGGCTTTAGTTGACAACCAGGAGCCCACGTTCGAATGCCTCGGGCTGGTGGTTGGTGAGGGGAGTAGCAATTAGAGCCATGGGTCAAGCCCTTGTTAGATTTTAGTAAAGTAGTGAGGAGGGCGGGCGGTGGGGACTTAGGGCAGGCCTCCAATCTAGGAGATGTGTGACGTCAAGGGACTGGTTTTTACAGAAACAGATAGGGACGCCTGGGTGGCTCAGTGGTTGAGCATCTGCCTTTGGCTCAGGGCGTGATCCTGGAGTCCTGGGATCGAGTCCTGCATCGGGCTCCCTGCATGGAGCCTACTTCTCCCTCTGCCTCTCTCTGTGTCTCTCATGAATAAATAAATAAAATCTTAAAAAAAAAAAAGAAACAAATAGATGGAAACACAGGCATGCAGGCAAATTTGGTCCCTGCCCAACGCCCATTTGGGACACCGTGTGGGAACTCCGCCCGTGTTGCTGTTGCTGAGAACCGAGTTACAGCTTCCCCTTCAGAGCCTTCAAACCTCAGCGGTGGCACCGCTGTCACCCAGTGGAGAACCTGATTTGGGTGGTGACTCCAAACTGTCTCTGAAGCCCAGTGATTGGTTGAGGTACGGAGCTGTCTCTTACCACCGGGGTTAAAACTTAGGTAAAGACACACTGGTTTACGCAGGCAAACCGACCCCGCTCGGAGGGTGACCCTGGCGAAGCACTGAGTTTCCCTTGCGCATGTGACTGTGTTTGCGCAGGATGTGTCATCCGGTTGGAGGGGCCACACGCTGGACCAAGCCTCTTGTCACCTGCCTCTCTAACCCAGGAAGTAACCTGTCGATTAAACAGCAACACAATTCTTTTCCAGAATCTTTACCTTGTGTTTATTTATTGACAGATATTTTCAACTATTTCAACAGTTTTGTTCTTCCACTGAGCACTCTGTATATGTCCAAAAAAAGAAAATCTAGGTAAAATGGTGGGGGAGAGACAGTCCTGGGGCATCTCACTCAGAGTCTGACTCCTGTGAGTCATTTACTCACAGTTGCTCGCTTCTAGGCCGCTCAGCACCGTGGGCCCGTGGGCAGTGAAGGCGCCTTCCTTCTAGAGTGTTCCATCCACCCATCCACCCCATCCCGTGGGCTTTCCTCCACACCTCTGGTGCCCACTGTGCACGTTTTGATGCTGGTGATCCTTCCTCCGACGATGAATATTTGCTCCGCTGACATCACATGTGCTTTGGCGGTTCTCTTTCCAGGCCTTTCTGTGCACCCAATAACATTGTATTTTAACATAGAATCATCATGTCACGAATAGACTTTTTTTTAAAAGAGCTATTTCCAGGTTACAAAGTATTTGGGCGGAAGGTACAGAGTTCCCCTGAACTCCCTGTCCTCGCACGTGTAGGACAGACAGTGCCACTTGGAGGAAGGGAGGCCACGTGGGCCATGGAGATGGGCTCTACACACGTTCAGGCAGTGGCAACTGCATTGTGAGCAGCGCCTGCTGAGTGCAAGACCCTAAGAAATCCCAATCTCAGAGAGGTTAAGACATGAACAAAGTGTGCCTGTTGCCTTTGCTTAAGATTTTACACTTTTACACCCGTGTATAGCATCTCCGTGAGCTGCTTATTGTAACTAGAGTTATTGACTGTCTTAGGAATAAATGACAGCTTAGGTAGAAAAGGGAATTGTTCAAGGTCAAACACATTCAAGGACATCATACCTGTGGCCCAGAGTCAGGGGGGCCATCGCTCTGATATTTTCTTTTTTTCTTCTCATGGAGGAAGGATGCATGGCAGCATCACCATGCACAAGAGTTTTTGAGAAACAG
The DNA here is from genome assembly GCF_053574225.1 of Canis aureus. NCBI lineage: Eukaryota > Metazoa > Chordata > Mammalia > Carnivora > Canidae > Canis > Canis aureus. The sequence goes on along the minus strand of NC_135625.1, from coordinate 50,125,772 downwards.
AAACCCATGCACACAAATTTAAATTAGGAAGACAAATACTCTTCTTCTCCATGTTGGTTCCTGTGTGGCTGGTGATGATGACCAGAAAGCATCTTGCAGGTAAAATTTCAGTGGGAAAGAAAGGGCTTTATATGTTCAATTTAGCATTTTCAAATGGTAATTGACTTTTCAGACAACTGAGGACAGTTCTGTTTCCTTCCTTTACTCTTTTCTACTTGCTAATTTATCTTCAAATGTTATCCCCAGTAGGAAGGAACCTGAGGTTTTTTTTTTTTTTTTTTCCCAAGGTCTTTAAAACACTTTCATTTAAAAACCTAATTTGCAAGGACTATTGATTTAATTAGCCCGAGGTCATTTGCTGGATTACTAATGTCTCTGTGCTCTCTCCTGGAAGTAGACGGGTGGGAATTGCAGCGGAAGTAGGCTTTATTAGCTTAGATCCTGTGAACAGTTCAGCTAAGGTCTCCTGGTGATGTCTGCCCAGCCTTTCTGTCTGTGTTCAACTACGATGGACCTCAATTTGCCTGATTCTACGGAAGACGGAGAAGTTATGGGCAAGCATTGAAGTATATGAAGTTCAGAAGAGATGGTATCATAGGATAGTGTTTTGCCAGTGAGTTGATTGTTTTTTGTTTCCATAGTTAAAATGGAGAAGCCATAAAGATAGGGTTTTCATGGTGGCATATACCTCGGTGAGGTTCTCCATGATTGTACATATGCAACAGGACTGGTTTTGCTGATCTGGCTCATTCATTTTTAAGCATTATCTAAAATTCAAGACTGAACTTTTTTTTTTAAGATTTTATTTATTTATTTGACAGAGAGAGAGAAGGAGAGAGACAGAGCAGGAGTGGGGTGAAGGGGAGAGGGAGAAGCAAACTCCCTGCTGAGCAGGGAGCCCGATTCAGGGCTCTGTCCCTGCACTCCAGTATCATGACTCCAGCCAAAGGCAGATGCTTAACACACTGAGCTACCCAAGCACCCCTGAGCTTTTTTTCTTATTCACTAAACTCTCTGTAGCACTGATGGTGTGGTTTCTTTCAACTTCATTTATGATTTCAGCTCTGCTTTGGAGTCCGTGGCACCACTCTTATAAGCTGGATCTTACTCTAGGCCTCTATTTTTATCGGGTTTCTTTTCTTCTCTTTCCCTTAGGAAAGATAACTGTTGTCCTTTCTTCTTCTTGCTGATTCTTTTTCTGCATAACTGTGTCCTTTTTCATGACTCCACCTAATGTTGATATCACACACATACAACATGCACAGAGATAGAGATAGATAGATAAAGATAGAGAGAGAGAGAGAGAGAAATCTACCCACTCTCAGCCTATTTCTTGACCTCCTACATATTTAACCTCTCTTGAATGTTGCAGAAACAGCCTGTCTGGACCTGAGCTGATCGTCTCCCCCTACAAACTGTGGGTTCAATGATGGTACAGTCAGGAGCATTCAAAGTTACAAACATACTGAAGAAGTATTGTTTAATGGATCTGTACCAGTACAGAAGGATGTCCCCAAAACTACACAGTAGGGTTCTTCCTTTAGCTTGTCTTTTATTAGTAATTTGGATATAGATACTGATGGCTGGTGGACCAAATATTTGATATTTGATATGAAATTTGGGGGGGGGGCAGTGATATGGTAGATGCCAGAATCAAGACCCCAAGTGATCTCAAATAGCTTTAATATAAAGCTTAGTTTCTGTGTCCAAAAAATCCAACTGTACAAGTAGAGAATAAAGAGATATGACTGAACCAATGTCAGATGTGAAACATATATAGGGGTTTGACAACACATCCCATGAGGCCTGGGCTAAAGAACAGAAGCTATTGAGCTTCTCAAAGAGATTTCTCAAATCAGAAAGAACGGCAGAAGTAATACCTTGTTATGGACACTCACGTGTCTGGGAGTAGGGTGGGGAAACATCTGAGTCCCAGAAGGGAGGGGACTTTGCAGAGAGCCTTTTTCATCGGTCAAGTGGCTGGTTGGCCCCAGCCAGCTCTCTCTTGCCATCCCCTCTGAGCACCCTTATCGATTAATTAAAATATAATTGATTAAATATAATAGGCCCCTAAAGGGAGGAAACCCCAAGGTAGGTGCTTGGGTAGAGGAAGGAAGGTGAGGAACTCTCAGTGGAATCAAAGCACAGGTATTCATATGATTGCACTTCTTTTCCACTCCCAGAATCTTCTAGAGTAGATAGATGTAAAAGAAAGAACTAATGGCTATAAAAATAGCTCTACCATTTGATTTTTATAACCAGCCCATGTGTCAACAGGTTCTCATCCAGGAAACCCAGGAAAGAGGTTAAAAATATGCCCAAGGTTACTAGTTGGTGACAAACGTGGATCATTTAACCCTCAGCGCCAGGAATGTGGCCTATTCTGGTTTGTCAAGGTGCAGTGGAGTGGGCTGAGGCTGGTGGTACTGGAGAATATAACCATCAGCTGGGTCTCTGCATAATTAAGCTCCTTTCCTGTGAGTTATTTCTCTTAAACTAGGAAGACTGACTTCCTGACCAGACAGGTATTTTCTGGGTGGATGTAGCAAGCCTATGCAGCCCAGTGCCTCTTCTGGGCTCCCAGGGTGGCTTAGGCACTTGGACAGCTGGGGGCCACTGCCCTTTCCGCTCATGGAGCAGTTGATGTTGGACCCTTCATGTTGAATTCACTGCAGCTGGAACAGCTTAAGGGCACTTACATTATCAGAAGCTTCTCGTTGGTGAGGGTATGGATTTCCTGGGTCTGTGGGAACAAAGTGCCCCTGGTCTGTTGGCTTAAACAGTGGATATTTATTTTCCCACAGTGCTGGAGGCCAGAAGTATAAGGTCAAGTTGTCGGTAGGGCCACGCTCTCTCTAAGGCCTTCCTGTGCTCTCCTAGCTTCTGGTGGTGCCTGTGTGTTTTTGGAGTAGTGTTGTTGAGGTCTCCATCTGGTGGCCAAGAAAGAACTCTTAAGACATCTTTGGTGCAAAAAGGTGGTTTTATTGCAGAAGGACAGGGTCCGTGGGGAGAAAGAGCTGCTGCCTTGGGGTAGTGAGGCGCAACTGGTTCCCCCTAAATACAAGGGGTCACGGGAAGTAAAGATAAGGGAAGATCCGAAGGGACTCTCATTTTACTAAAGAAGACTCACTGCATACTGGAGGCCTGGCTGTTGTCAAGCTAAGGTTGTTTTTCCCTGTAGCAGAGTATTAGCATTAAGACAGGTGGGAGCTTCCTGGAGGAACTTTTTAAGCTGCCTGCCTCAAGGGCTTGTCAATGGGCTGCAGGTTATAAGGACATTTAATTTCACCTACATTTCTTTTGCCTCTGTTCCCCACATTAGAGCCATCAATCCTGGGCATTCCTTGACTGGCAGTTGCTCATTCCAATCTCTGCCTCTGGCATCACACAGCCTTCTCCCCTATGTGTGTGTCCGTCTCCAAATCTCTCCACCCTTGTGAGGTCACCAGAAACTGGATTAAGGGCCCACCCTACTCTAGCATTCCCTCACCTTGATTACATCTGCAAAGCCTCTTGGCCACGCCAGGTAACGTACTCACAGGTGCTGGGGGTTAGGATGTGGAAGTCTGTGCAGGGACATTGTTCTGCTTCCAGCACTGTCCAGCATGGGAGTGGAGAACCACATCAGAGCACCGACACAGCGCTCATCATGGTGCCCTTCCCATAATGATCCGGGAGAGATTGGGTCTTATCTCAAGGAGCTGAAGAATGAATCTCGTGGACACAGGAGAGCAGAGTAAAGGAATAGAAGTTTATTAAGTAAAGATACAGAGAAAGCTCTCAGAAGTGAGAGGGGTCCCAACAGGGTTGCCAGTGAGGGCTTGTAGGGTTGGTCCTTTATTGAGAGCCTAATCAGGGAACCTAAATTCTTTTAACACCTCCACTGACATCACCATTGAGTAAGGACTAGTGATAACATCTTTAATGCCCTACTACTTTGGGGTCTGGTTATTCTTTGTTGGTTACATGATGACTGTCACAAAAAGACACCCTCCCCACCCACACCCAGGGCAGGTTGGTCTGGCTTGTTCCTTTATCTCTGGTGTCCTTACACCTTAGCATTTTTGGGATTTTTGTGAGCCTGCTTCCCCTGTGGCCCCCTACCTAGCTCTGTCCAGCCCTGTTTGTCCCTAACTCAATAACGGTAACCGGATATGTATTTTTGAATTGAATTAGAATGTATGTAGATCTTTGCTCTAAGGTTCCCCTCAGGAGGAGGAAAGTTTGATGGGAACATGTTGACTTTCCTGCTTTGGAAACAATGGGGTATGGGGCCACCAGGTCTACCCCAGGGGCTGTGAGGTGGGAGCTGAGAGTCCCAAGGAAACAATGATGGGGGGCTCTGGGGGAAGGAAACCCAAGTATAGGTGTAAAGCAGAAGGATAACTGCTAATGATGAAGTTTTGAAATATAGGTGAGGGTTGGTGGGGTGAGGTCTGGAGCTGATGACCAAGGAAGAATTCTTGAGACGTCTTTGGTGCAAAATGGTGGTTTTATTAAAGCCTGAGGCCAGGACCCGTGGGTAGGAAGAGCGGCCGCTCCGGGCCCCTGAGGGGTGGCTCATTATAGACCTGGGAGTCGGGATGGGTTTGGGGACAGCATGCTCTCTAAGGAATTTTGGAAGCAGGGTTTCCAGGACTGTGAGGGGGTAGCTATTGTTGGGGAAAGGTCACTGATTCCCATCTAAGTAAACCTGAGTCATGAGATCTGTCAGATGTGCAGGGGTGGGCCATGTGCTTGGGGGGTGATCATGTGCCTTGGGGGGTTTAGAGACAAAGGAGATTTCTAAAGGAGTTTTTATATGTTAAAGTAGACCTACAGGCTCCTGGGGGTCTGGCTAAGATGGCCTTTCGCCCTCAGCACAGTATGAACATGGAGGCAGTTGAGTCCCTAGAGGACTGTCCCTCTGCCTGTCTCAAGGGCTTGCCAATGTGCTGTCCCGGCTCGTGCCTTGTCCCCAGCTAGCCCTGTGTTCCCCATCAGCTAGGGCAGCAATACAGAGCAAGCAAGATGAGAGGCCAGTGAAGGTGGAGTCTGGAGAGACTAATAACCACGGTGGTGATAATAGTAATGCAGTATATGAACCGTCATTCCGTGCAAGCGCTGTGGTAACTGCTGAGGTTGTGTTTGACTCCTACAAGAGCCTTGGGAGGTGGGAACTGTTAACATCCTCATCATACAGATGAGAAAACTGAGGCAGATAGCACAGAAATAACTTGCCAAAGATTGAGAGCTAGCGGGTGGAAGAGTCAGAATTGGAAATGAGGTCAGTTCAACTCTTGAATCCAGAAAATCACACTTTGCGTGTCCCAAGTCTGTGTGTCTGGTACCTGGGGGCCCAGGTACGCAAACTTTAAGGGACTGGACCCAAAGTGCTGGTTTTATTTGCACTAAATTCTAAATAGCCGAGGTGACTACAGTCAGATCATTGAGAATAATTTGGTGGCCATCATAACAATTGGTTCTTTTATTATTGCTATTTTTGTTGCTGTTTTCCATTGACAACACATCTCTTACAGCGTTTCTTTCTTCCAGTTTTATTGAGATATAATTGATGTACATGTGATTAAGGTATTCAGCATAATGACTGGGCATCTGTATATTGCAAAATGATTATCACAGTGTTAACACTGATCTCCTAGAGTTTCAAAAAACTTTTTTTCCTGTCGTGTGATTTGCATCTCTGATCAACCAGTGGCTTCTAAATTAAGTCTGGTTTTGGTTTGCCTCATAACAATCAGTTCTGTTATAATTATTATTATTTGTCTTGTTGTTGTTGTTATTTTCCACTGGCAAAATTTCTCTCATAGTGCTATTTGCAGCTCTGATAAATCAATGGCTTCTAAATGAAGTCCGGTCCAGGCTGGCTGTTATGAATTCTGCTAGAGCTGCCCATTGCATTTTGGCAAGAGCACCCAACTGGGGTGAGCCCTGTATTAGCATTTTAATTGCTGGCTGATTGCTTTCCTGTTGCAGGACTCAGCCCACAAAGGTATATAGCAAGCAAGTTTCAATTAGTTCTTATCCTGTGATTTACTGGCCCTATAAAGAACATCTCCCTGTAGCACTCAGAAAGTAATATCCTTAATGTACTGAAAGCTATACAGAACATTAAGGAAAAAGAATTGCCTTTACTAAGACCAAAATATGGGCATCCGGGGTCTTGAGTAAAAGTCCTGTTTGAATGATAGTGAATTTTCTTGGGTGGGTTCTCACTGGAACAAAACAATACAAACTAAACACCAAGGTTCTTCTAAACTCCAGGTGGGGTATTATGTCCTTGGGCTAGCATGCAAATCCCATTGTTGAGTGTTTCACCTTGACCTGCTTTGTTTTGTAGGGATGCTGGGGAGCTAGTGCATCAAAATGACTTTGTTAAGCTCAGCTAATTTATACACCAGGTTTCTAGTTACTTGGGTTCCTAGGCCTAAGAATTGGGAGCTTGGCACCTTTTGGGTCACTTGTTAAAACAGATTCCTGGGTCGCATCTGCACACACTGAGTTAGGAGCCCCCAAGACAGCCTTATGTTCCCCTCAGCTTGACTGAACTTCCACAGGAAGACAGGTGTCTTCCTGACTGTGGTTCCCCTGACTTTCCTTTTCTTATTTACTGTAGGAAACCTGTCACTGTAAATTCTTTCTCTGCCCCTGGAGATTAAATCTTCTTCCAGCCTCTGCCAGTTTTATAACCCAGGCATATCTTTCTTGAGGACTCAGTAGTCATCCCTTCGAAATGTCATCACCAGGAAAGATAGTGCCTCTGGTTTTTTTGTTTTGTTTTGTTTTGTTTGTTTGTTTTGTTTTGTTTTGGTTTTTTTTTTTTTTGTTTGTTTTTTTGGTGTCCGTGGGAGGGCAGAAGCCTCACCTCATGTGTGCCAATTAGCAAACAGCAGGGCCCAATCACCCTGACCAGCCTGGCCTAGCATCCTCCAGTACTTTTCCAGCAGCTCACCCCAAGGCTAAACACTCTCCTGCTTTTTGTTCGGTGGAATGAAGTCTGTCTCCTCTATTGCAGTCTCCTTGACCCATCCTGTAATAGTCTTGAACAAAGTCTTCCTGGCTTATGGAGCTCCATCCAGTGCAATTTTTCTTTGACAGTTGATCTGACTGTGTTACTAATACACTGGAATGGTCTATGGGCAGCACTTTGGCAGGAGTCCAGAGGCAACACAAATGTGTGTGTGTGGGTAGTGCACAGATGTTGTAGGCTGAAGGTCTTAGTACACATGTCCTGCTTTCTGTCCTTAGGTCTGGGTAGAACTGCTTCAGCCACTCCGATTATAGAGAAGATGCATCTCTGGCAGAGATGAGTGAGAGGCTGCATCACCTGAGCTGTGATTTCACCTTGGCTCATCTCAGAGATGACACTGAACAGCCTGTATATCACTTGGCACAGCTAAGGTGTCTCATTGGCTAGCTGCCCTTTTCATGTCTAACTCTTTGGGTCCTGGGTTTCTTACTCTTGCTGGGGAGGATGCAACTGTAGGAGCAACTAGCTCCTGTCTTTATTTTTATTTTTATTTTTTTTAAAGATTTTATTTATTTATTCATGATAGTCACAGAGAGAGAGAGAGAGAGGCAGAGACACAGGCAGAGGGAGAAGCAGGCTCCATGCACCGGGAGCCCGATGTGGGATTTGATCCTGGGTCTCCAGGATTGCGCCCTGGGCCAAAGGCAGGCGCCAAACCGCTGCGCCACCCAGGGATCCCCTGTCTTTATTTTTAAAGACAGGATGAAGAGACCAATAATCCATGGGCTCCTTCCTGCAGACTTCTTAAATCTCAACACTTCCCCCCACAACTAGAATATCTCCTGGTCTGGATGGGAACAGGCACCTGCCAATGGCTTGGTCTTCATGTAAATTCATGTTGCTGCCCTTGAAATATCTAGTGAAGCCCTAAAGACCCTATCTTCAGTGCTGGTCCATGGCCTGAGGTTCATGGGGAACTGAAAGGGAGAGGGAGGAGAAGATTCTGTGTATTCTGTGTTAAACAATATTTAGTTAATAAGGAATAGTGCGTAAAATGATGGAGATAATCAATTTTGTTGTTGTTTCAGTTCCTACTTGTGTTTGAAACCACTGAGAGGCTAAGGGACATGGTCCAAGATGGTGATAATGATTTTATATAAGTCGATCTTCAAAATAGAATTTTCTTTAAATTACAAATAGCAATTTTATAATATACTATTGGTGCTTGTGGATATTAGGTGACAAATATGGCACCACATTCACTCTCTTGCTTTCTATCACTGATGGTTTAATTGCAGCTATGCTATTTTGTAAGGTCTTTCCTTCTAAGATCACCAAGAACCCATTAACTCTTGCCATAGCTATGGGATAAGGGGGGTAAGTGGTGGGAGTTAGAGAGGTTTTGTGAAAAAAGAAATCATCCTGTTTGAAACTCATTTTATCATCTATCTCTCTATCATCTATCTTTTATCTGGAAGAAGAGGGAATAGACATGAAAGGGGGAGAAAATTGTGCACTCAGCAGAATTTAATGCAGATTTTGTATATCCTTGGTTGTGGTAAGTGGGCCTCTGCTATCTGGACAACTATAATGAGTAACTAAGTTACTGCTGAACCATTTTCTCCACACTAGATCTCGGGGTGTGTTCATATGTGAGTGGTTGAAATAACCATAAGTGGTTGGATGAGAACGAGTCCAAAGAGCAAATACTGTTAAACTTGTTGGAGAAATGTAAGAGATGATTTTTGTTACATGGGGTCAGGCAAAGATTTCTTAAAGAAGACACAAAAAATGTAAACCATGAAAGAAAAAAATGAATAAAATCTATTGCATAAAAAAAAAAAGTTAAAAAATGAAAAAGGCAAATCAAAGACTGGGAGAAAATATTTGCAAAACCTATGTTTGATGAGGGCTTTTGTGTAGAATATAAAAAAAACCCTCATACAACTCAATAATTAAAAAGTCAATAAGATCAGCACATTTGGGTGGCTTGGTAGTTGAGTGTCCGACTCCTGATTTTGGCTCAGGTCCTGATCTCAGGCTCATGAGATTGAGCCCCACGCTGGCTCCACACTGGGTGTGAAGCCTGCTTAGGATTCTCTCTCTTCCTTTTCCTCTGCCTTGCTGCCCTGCCTGCCAAAAAAGTCAATACCATAAAGTGGGCAAAAGATCCTTATAGTCAATGCACCAAAGAAGATACAGGAATGACCAATGCATATATGAAAAGATGCTCCACATTACTGGTAATGAGTGTATGCTAAGAACACAGTGACATGTATCAGGCAATACCTAGAATGGCAGAAATAAGAAGACTGACCATGCCATGCGCGGGTGGGGATGTGGAGCAACTGGAACTCCCACACACTGCCATGCCAATGGGAAATGGTGGAACCACCTGGCAGTTTCTGTTTCTAACTTTAGAACCTAAAGTTAGAAACACACTTAGCATGTGACCCAGCCATCTTGTGTGAAAACACACGTCCACACCAAGACTAGTATGTTGAGTGTTCATAAAAGCTTTATTGATAATGGCCCCAACTAGGAATAGCCCAACAGTAGAATACATGAACAAATTTGAATATAGCTGCACTGTATAGAACACTTCCCAGCAATAAAAGGAATGGGCTACTGACCAATGCAACAACACGGTTGCATCTCAAAAGCATTGTGAGTGAAAGAAGCCAGACCCCAAAAGCACCATATGATTCCATCTATAGGCAATTCTTGGACAGGCAAAACTCCAGTAACAGAAGAAGGATCAGTGGTTGCCTTGGTCCAGGGGGTCAGGAGAGAGGGCATTGTCTGGAAATGGGTACAAGGGAACTTCTGGGGAGATGGGAATAGTCCATGTCTTGGTTGGCATGGTGGTTATATGACTATATTTATTGCCCAAGCTAATAAAACTGAACATGTAGAATGGGTGAATTAGACTGTATGTAAGTAATATCTCTGTAAACATAGGGGGAAAGGTGAGTCACTGCGCAAAGGCTGTCAAAAGGATCTTAGTGGTGAGACCACAGACCTGGGAGCCAGACTCAGGTCAAGTCCCAGCCCTGGAACTTCATGGATGTGTGACTTTGGACAAGTTAGATCCATAATCTGCAAGATGGAGACGATTGTATAGACCTTCTAGGGTTTCCCTGAGGATGAACTGGACATCTGTGTGTAAGGCACTTAGGACAGTGTTTGCCTCTCTGCTGTTACCTCCTGTGGGCTGCTGGCCAGTTTCTTGAGTTTAGAGACAATGGGCAGCCTCTCTGGTGGATGAGAGGAGATGGAATTGAATGGATGTCCTGTCTTAAAAGTGTCCAGGCTGAAAGCAGGTTCCTGGTCTAGAAATGAGGGAGAAGCTGCCTGTAATTTGTAGGGAGGGACTTTGTTTTCCTAATATGCTGATTGGCCTGTCTTCTGGGGAATCCTCACCAGATGCCTGGGAGGCAGACAACTGGGGATGCTGGGGTTTATTAAACCGTGGCCATACCGTCTCGAGCAGAGTCTCCCAAAACAGCTCTCCTCTGAATCATTGCCTCATGGGACCCTTTGTGAAAGGATTCGTGGTTCAGAAAAATTTGGAGCCCACAAGATTAAATGGGCTTTAAAAGGATTTCTTTATGGCTGAATTCTGCAATCCTTATTTTGCTGACGTATGTTGTAAATCTGCAAAAGGAGGATGAGCTAGGCAGTCTTTTTCAAACTGATTTGAATTTGTAATCTCTCTTTCATAGAAAATCTTCCATGGAATAGGGTCTAGGAAAAAAGAGATGCTCTGGAGACATGTACATTAGCCTTGTCTACCTCTTTGCATTGTGCACTGTCAGCAGGGATTCTGGGAAGCCAGAAATGCCCTGACTCCAAAAGGATGAAACAATTTACTACAAAATTCAGGGAGAACAGACTTCCCTACAGAAAAGTACCCATGTGGCAAACGACAGTGGGAAGTGTCCTTCCAGAGGTGAAAGTATTTATCTCACTCACTGAGGTCTCTAATGAAGCCTCTGGGTCCATATAAGTGCATCCTCGGGAGCCTGCCTTGTTCATTGGAGTTGTCTGTTGTTTAATTCAGTTGCTGTCATTGTTAAAACCGTCTCATTTTACATTTTGTAATAATTCCGCCATGCTTAGGGGTTGTCTACACAACTTGACTCTCGGGTATCGAAGTTTCCTGCCACCAAAGGAAGCTGTGCTTGAAATGTCTTCCAGCAAACTGGCTCTTTCTGAGTTATTTCTGACTTTCCTGAAGATTCGAAGGTTATGGGAAGTGGTGCCATCTTTGGGGTCTGGCCTGAATGTCCCTTCCTGCCAGCCCCTGCCTCTCTAGAGGCATGGTTCTGTCTTCACAACTGCTCCTGGTGGTCTCACCTGCTACTCTAAGTCTTTTTTAAGATTTTTTTTCAACTGCCCTGACTGCTCCCGTTTTCAAGCAAATACAGTTCCTTTCCTAAAAGCATTTCTGAGCTAGCTATCAAAAATGTTAACATTTCCTCCAGTGTTATTAGTTAGGATCCGCTAGCAGGCAGAAGCAAATTCAATACCCAAAGTAGGAAGAGACTTGCTGTGGAGAATTTCGGATTATACTGCCACCGTGACACTGAAGGAGTGAATATCAATCAAGGAGGTCATTTTCAGGAAATCTCCAAGTGCAGGGATTGCTGGAAGTCTCACCTCCTATAGCATTCGGGTGGGGAGGGGGAAAGGCGGATTTTTGGGAGGATGCCTAGAGATGTCTGGAGCTGTTGGCAATGACTGCATCTTAGCACCTGTGAGAGAGGAGGCCAAACCCCATTACTGTTTAATTGGCAACCTACAAGCTACCAAAAGTCATCATGGCCTTCTCTTTCCATTCTGCCTGCAAATTCTGCATGAATGCCCCTCCTTGAGGGAATCCACCTGGAATCTGAGTGGAAAGGGAGTTTGGGAGATGTAGGCTCCTGTACAGGGGATGGCTTAACCCAGGAGGAGGGTGCTGAGGATCAATAAGCAATATGTAATGCACTGCTTGTTTAGATCTGATTTTGGGAGGTCAAGGACGGGGCAGGGGCATCCTGGCAGGTAGAGTTACGGGCCCTGGCCCTGGCTCTCAGGTCTGAGAGCAGCCAAGGGGGCCTCTCTTGTGAGAGAGGGCTGGGCATTCTGATGGTGACCAGTTTGTGGGGACCTGTGAACCAGCAGATGGTGACATGGTAGGTCATCAGGAAGATGTGGTTGGCAGTGGGGAGGGGGTGCTGGAGGGCTTACTCCCTGGGCACCACTCTAGTCCCTGATTCCTCCCTCTCCAGGATCTGGGTTCTAGGTTCGCAATGTTCCCCTGCTACCATCACTTGACTTGAAGGACACGGTGTCCTCCAGGTGGGAGCAGTCAGGGCAGTTGTAAAGCCTGATACTTTCATATTTGTGAACCTGCCACCAATTTAACGGGGTCTTGAGCAAGGTCATGAGAAAACAGCATCTTCCCCGATGAATTGCTGATGCACAATATCTATTGTTGCACTCGGTGAAATAAATCTGTTTTTACAGGCTGTTTGCTTTTGAAAATGAAAGCTCTTGGCAATTACATTTGGTTCAATTTTTCTGTTACCCCTTGCATGGGGACACATGAGTGTTTTTGGGGATCGGTGCTTTCCTCACTGGGCCCCCATTCTAACCCCGTCAACCATCAGTCAGTTAACCAGCCTATCTCACTCACTAAGCTCGGAAGGGTGGTGCTGCCTTCTGCAAAACCTGGTAGGAACCAAGGTCTAGAGGGTTTTGTATTTCCCATCACTGAGGCTGGTCCCGCTGTAGTACCTCTATGCATGTATGTGCACTCAATAGATTATTAACTGAATCTAAATCATAGATAAATTTTACCTCATAAGCTAAGGCCAGCCGGTCCCCACCTGTGGATTGTAGATTTTATTTTATTTATTTTTAAAAATGATTTTATTTATTTATTCATGAGAGAGAGGCAGAGACACAGGCAGAGGGAGAAGCAGGCTCCCCGTGGGGAGCCCAATGTGGGACTCGATCCCAGGACCCTGGGATCACACCCTGAGCCGAAGGCAGATGCCCTGTAAAGGTATTTCGGGAACATTAGTATGTATTCAGGAAGGTGGATAATCTGGTGTGTTTTGTACATATATTCTTGTGAATATTACAGGAGTTTATGAAGATTACCTCTTTCTCTCTTTTCTTTCTCCTTCTCCCCTCCCACTCTGTTTCTCTGTGTGTTTCTAGATCTCTATCTCTCTGTCTCTGTCTCTGTGTCTCTGTGTCTATCTCTGTCTCTTTGTCTCTCCATCTGTCTGTCTCTGTCTCTATCTCTGTCTCTTGGTCTCTCCATCTGTCTCTGACTGTCTCTGTCTCTATCTCTGTCTCTTGGTCTCTCCATCTGTCTCTGACTGTCTCTGTCTCTATCTCTGTCTGCCCGTCTCTCCCACTCCCTCACCTGCCCCGGAAACACTCCTTTAGCTTCGGCTGGTGTCACAGGGGCTGCCACATGCCTGCCTCTCTCAGGGCCAGGCGCGCCCATCTGTCCGCGGGGTGCCCGAGGCCCAGGATCCATAGGCTGTTGGGTTTTGTTTCCCTCAGACTTCAAGGGACTCCGTTCTCGCTCTCCCAGGATCCTCTTCGGTGTTTGAAGGCCGCTGCCCGGGTCTGCCCTCTCTTTTCTCGGGGGCCCTTCTAGTAGCCAGATGGTCAGCTGCCCAGAGGCTGGCTTTCATGGGCGACCCCAAGCACCGTCCGGTGAGAGCCTGCCCTGCCCAGGCGCTGATCTAGAAGCTGACCGAGACAGGTGGGAGTCCCCGCCGCAGGCCCCACGCTCTACGGAGCGGAGCCACACCAGGGCCTAATGGTTAAGAAATGTATTTGGTATAAATACTTTGGTCTATAAATAATTATTAGTATTTGTATGGCAATAAATGCTACGGATAAACAGAAGGCAGAGAAGAGGGAAGAGGACCATGAGGGTGAGTCACGTGCTATTTAAAATAGGAAAATAGGGTGGTCAGGGAAGCCTCACTAAGCTGGCATCTGAGTGGAGACCTAGAGGATTACGGGAGCAGGCTACTCGGGCAGAGGGAATAGCATGTGCAGAGGTTCTGGGGTAGGGCATGCCGGTCTGCTGCGGGAGCAGCAAGGGGGCCTGGGTGTCTGGGGTGGACTTACGAAGGGTGGAGAATTATTGGCAGTGAGGTCAGAGAGAGGAGAGGGAGAGAACATCTAGGGGTTGAGAGGGCTTGGTAAGAACTTTGACGTTTCTTCGACGTGGGAAGCTGTCCCTGCCCAATGGCCAGAGCCTTCTCTCAGGGAGCGGCGGGGGGAGAGTGGGAGGGGGGTTTCTCTTGCAAGATACTGAATACATCAGACACTGACCTGATCCAGTGGAAGGTTGGGTGTGTTGATGAGAGTCAGTAGTTCAGGTGAAAAGACTCTCCTCCCTAGTGACTGTGAATTGGGCCAAATTCTTCACTGCTGTGAGCCTCAGTTTCCTCACTGGGAAAGCAGGGAGTATAGTAATAGTATCCACATGTAGGGTCATTCTTTCTGGCTGTTCAGCACCTGAAACTCTTCCCAGAGTTTGTGAAATTCTCTTAGGATTTTTTAGAATTCTCTCAGAGCTTCTCTTAGGCGGCTTAAAAAAAAAAAAAAAAAAAAAGCCGAGCCTGCCTCCTGTAGAAGAGAAATACCAGATACTTGCTTTCCAGTCTCCCCACCGCCACAGTGCCAGGACTGCGGGGTTTTCATCTCCTGGACTCGAACAGCTGAACCTCGCGGACACAAAAGGATGAAGTGAACGTTTATGGAGTGAAGGTGAAAGCAGAGAGGAGAGGGAACCAGCCCTGAGGTGAGCGGGGTCCCGAATGGGTTGCCACTGTGGGCTGTCACTGGTGGTCTTTTATTGAGAACTGACCAGGGAGCCTGGGGCCTGGAGACTCTTACGCCATCTTGGGTTGAGCCGGGCCTACTCATAACCACCCCCTCAGTGACTGACTCCTTTGAGGTCTGGTCATTTGCTGTGATGGCATCTTAGCCACCAAAGAAAAATTGTTGCTAACATCCGGGGCTGGTTGGTCTGGTCTATTCCCTTATCTCTGCTTTTGTCTACCTCAGCATTTCTCCACATTTAGGGTTTCTGTGATCTCCTGGGGGGTGAGGGCTTGACTCCAGGGAGTCCCGGGCCTCCTCTCTCTCCCTGCCTAGACTTTAACCCTTTCCTTACTCAAGAGTCCAGGGAAGGAGTGAATTTCCTTTAGTGAGACACGGTGCCCATCACACAGAGAAGGGTGTGTGTGTGTGTGTGATGTGTGCGTGTGCATGTTTGTGAATCTGTGCACACCTGTGTGCAT